>NC_133387.1:35807852-37007852 GCF_047511655.1 Castor canadensis | reverse complement strand
CCAGGAGAGTACTTTTGCTTTCCCCTGATAGAGGAATAAGTAGACCATGGTGTGGATGGATGGACATACTGTGAGACAGGCACAAATAGTGGTCCCAGTCCTAATTCATCTCAAGGACCCCTCTTGGTTTCCCCATCAAAAACAATATCCTTTAAAGCCAGAAGTTAAGGAGGGGCTAATTCCCATAATCAAAGACTTAAAGAGATAGGGACTGTTAATAGAATGCTCCAGCCTATATAATACTCCTATTCTTAGTGTCAGGAAGGGACCTAACAAATGGAGACTATTCCAAGATCACTGCCTGATCAATGAAGCAGTAGTGCCTCTCCACCCTGTAATTCGAAATCCCTGTGTGCTTTTAGCCCAAATACCCCCAGGTACTCTTTCCCAGACTTAAAGGATGCCTTTACATCCCTGTGTGCTTTTAGCCCAAATACCCCCAGGTACTCTTTCCCAGACTTAAAGGATGCCTTCCCTTACATCCCAAAAGTCAACCTATCTTTGCCTTTAAGGACCCCACATGAAAGGTTGGAAAGGTCACCTGGACTGTCCTCCCCCATTTTCAGAGACAGTCCCCATCTCTTTGGGTTGGCTTTAACCCAAGACTTGACAGAGTGGCAATATCCACAAGCTGCTCTGCTACAATATGTAGATGACCTCCTGCTCTGTGGACTGACTGAGCCTGTCATTTTGTGAACCACTGAATCCTTACTAAACTTCCTAATGGATAGAGGTTATAAAAATCTCTAAAAAAAAAGCCCAATTGTGTCAATTTAGGATTACATATTTAGGTCTTGTCCTGGAGAAAAAAATGAGGGCTCTAGAAGAAGATAGAATCTATCTAATCCTGATGTTTCCTCTACCTAAGACTGTAAAAAACATTGAGGGCCTTTTTGGGAATGACAGGATACTATAAAATTTAGACCCTGGGATATGTAGACCTAGCTAGGCCCTTAAATCAAATCCTTAAGGAAGCACCAAAGCTTCTTCATTGAATGGGATGACAAGTCAAAAAATACATTTCATCAGTTTTAAAAGGCCCTTTTTACAGCTCTTAGCCCTGGGTCTCCCAGTACAGGACAAGTTTCAATTGTATGTCTATGAAAAGGGAGGATTGGCCCTGGGAGTGTGACTCAGCTCCAGGGCATGACTCCCCAGCTAGTGGGCTACTTAAGTAAAAAAATTAGATTAGGTAGCCAAGGGATGGCCAGGATGTCCTTGAACAGTTGCTACATTCAGTCTTCTAGTGTCTACCGCTCAAAAACTGGTCCTAAGCCAGTCCCTAACAGTTTACATCCCAAACGACCTAGGGGAAATCTTAAACTCAAAAGAGAGGTTACTCTAATAGTTTTAGGAATAACAGCATTGATTACAGCCCTAGCTAAAATAAGTTATGGCCAATCATGTAACTACAAAAAACCTAACCAAAGTAGTAGAGGACACCTCAGACCAGGTAGGCCTTGCCATTAAGGACACGCAAAGGTCTATGTCATCCCTTACCTGTGTGGTCATGGACCGCCACCTGGCCCTAGATTTTCTTTTGGCTAAACAAGGAGGGGTATGTGCCATCACCAGTACTTCCTATTGCACATGTCTAAACACTTCAGCATTGTAGAGGAATGTGCAGACTACATTCTCCAACAGGCTAAGTGGCTCTGAGAACAGATATCCTCAAAACTCAGATATACACACAGGTATGGGACCAAATAAAATCTTTGCTCCCCTCCAGGACATAATTCCTACCCTACCTGGGGGCCTGTAGTTGCCATTAGACCCTTCTTGTGTTTGGGCCGTACATTTTAAACTTAATTGTCAAGTTTGTTTCCTCTCACCTAGAATCCATCAAACTACAGATACCCCTAATGGAGATGAAAATGCAATCCCCTCAATGACTCCTCTGTTGTGGTCAGTCCTGATACTGCGGGCCCCTTCATCACCCCCTGTCAGCAGGAAGCAGTCACTGAATAGACTTAGTCATTCCTATCCTAACAGCAGTTAGGGTGATCATTGAGAGGGGGGACTTGAAGGATGGACTGCAAGAGGTCCCAAAAGGTGATAATTGGCCAAGGAGACACTTCTCCCTCCCAGGAAACATCTGTTTGCACCTGAGAGACATCTCCACCCTTGGGCAATAAAAAAAGGCTATAAAAACCTAATTTCCAACCTGACCCACAAGGACCACCAGTTTCCAGACCCACTGTATGCCTCCATGCAGCCTTTCTCTTCTCTTCTCTACAAATAAAGTCCTTCTGACCTCTGCTGCTCGAGTTTGCCTCTGCTTTCATTCTCAGATCGGACCCACAGAGCAGGCATTCTATCACTTCAGCCACCCCGCCAGCTTATTTTAAGTTTAAAAGCTGAGTTGTCTAGCATGTGATAGTGTTTGGTACACAGTGTATCCTTAATGAATGCTAGTCCTCTTTCCCTACTTTCTAGCTGTCTTTCCTCACTCATTTATTAAATATTTATTGAGTACCCACTATGAACAATGCTAGACGCCAAGGATGTAACGTTTATCCTTCAAGGAGCACACCTCCTAGCGGGGGTGCAGATGGTCAATAAATTACCAAACACAGAATGAACTATTTGGCACCTGGAGATGCCAGGGAAGCACCATGTCCTCATTATTCAAATTCAAAACACACAATGCAAATAATCTTTAACATCACTTAAGACAGTTGAAGGACTGACCTTTGTGCATTTTATAAGGTTTAAACTGAGATCTTCAGAACTTGGTAAGAAATAGAATATTTCTTTTAAAAAGCTTTATGTGACATTAAAAAATATAGCGTGTGAAGAAACATATGACCAAGATATAAAGTAGTTGTTGTCTGAATTGTGAGTTTTCATTGTGCCTTTTAAGACTATTCAGTTTTGTTGTTTTTATTGAGTATCTAACTATATTTATTGGTACAAAGATACTAGACAACTTAAGGTGATATAAAGCCATGAGAATAGTTCAGTGATTGTGTGTTCCTGGGTAGTTTGTTCTTTTTCAAACTTTATTTCAATAAAAATGAATCAGAACTTATAATAGACTTAACCCTTTCAAGACCTCAGCACTGAGTGAGACACTATATCAAAACAGTATCATCTTTGGACATTATGAATTCAGAGTTAACAAGAGCCACCCTGCAGGCAAAGCTCTGACTCTGGTTGAAAGGTCACAGCTGTCTTCAGCCTTGTGCTGCTGGCAAAGGAAGGCTTCCTTTGTCCTCAGCATCAGCCTTGCATCTGTAGTATGCCAGCACATGACCAAGGTTAGGATGCAGCAAATAAAAGCACTGTCTCTAGCACTTTCCTTCCTCCCCCTGCTTTGCCATCCTTCTTTAGTATAATGTGCTAGAACCATGTTACCTCCATTCTAGAGTGGTGAAAATATTTATAAATCTCACAAATCCATATGTCTAGGAAAGAACTTAAAAGGATATCTGATCTACCCTTTCATTTATGTGTAAGAGTAACAAAAAAACATATGCAAGTGTATGTAATTAAACAAAAATTTATATGGTAAGATTTTCACCAAAACAGTAATAGTGTTAGTTCTCTATAAATTATCAATTGATCATGGGAGTCTATATGGTTATCATAAATGCTTTCTGAATAAAGTCTCTTCTTTTTAATTAATTTTATTTTTTGATTGAAACATAACATCTATACATATTTATGAGGTACAATATGATGTTTTACAGTCTATGCCCAATGTTGCAATGTTGAAATTAGATAGGAAGAATAACTCTGGTGTTAAAGAGATATGCCGTCTTAAAAATCAACTAAGTCATGCCTTTACTAGTGCTGGCCTTTAAGACCAGCCATGGTAGTGAGGCAGGCTAAATTAGGAAAAGTTCAGGACTCAGAAAAATATTGCATGCCTTGGCTTAGGAACGACCTTCACCTGCCAGGGAATCGCCCATGCCCCGCCCCACTCATTAATTATTGGATGGGAATCACCTGGCTCTCACCTTCCCATAGGTTATCATAGGTTTTAAAAGCACCTGAAGAGCAGAAGCTCACTCAGCCAGCAGACTCCACCTGGGCCCTGCCATGCTCCCCTTTGTATTTTCCTTTCCTAACTTTTAATAAATTCCCTTTACACCCATATGTCCTGCCATGGATTCTTCCCAGTGGGATACAAAGAATTTGAAAGGCTTCTGATCACAGACTGCATCAGTGCTGTTAACAGTAGGACTGATGCTTCCAAGGAAACTTTTTGCCCACATGATCTTTACATCAAAAGCAGTCTGTGTTGGCTCGATGTTTCTCAGTGTGATCTGTGAATCACTTGTCTCAGTGTCCACTGCAGGATTTATTAGAGAAACTTATTTGGTGGCTGCAGTAGACTGAACAGTGTGCCCTCATAATTCATGGCTACCCAGAACCTCAGTTTGCAAATACAGCCTTTGTAAATATTATTAGTCAAACTTCTTTCTTGATGAAAAAGAAACTGGATGAAGAAGAGAGTCATAAAGCATGAAAATCCTCTGGCAAATGGACAGAAAGGAGAGAATGAGATATAATGGAAAGATCACAAAACACTCACAAATCAGACAACTGGCCTCAGGTCCCCCATTACAGTGCTTCTACTTAAAGTAACCAGGAAATTATGAAGGAGGAGACAGTCAAGGGAAAACTAGTGTTTCGATAAAATACAGATCTTCAATCAAGAGTATCTACCAAACTACTGGGAAAAGGACAATATCAGAAATAAATAGGGACCAGGGAGAGAAAGGTTAAAAGAGGAAGTATTCAGGCTGGGCATGGTGGCCCTTGTCTGTAATCCCAGCTACTCAGGAGGCAAATATTGGGAGGATAGAGTTTCAAGACCAGCCAGGGGAACACCCCATCTCAACCAATAAACTGGGCATGGTGGTACAAACTTGTAATCTCAGGTATTCAGGGTGCATGGGTAGGAAGATCACAGTCCTAGGCCAAACTGGGCAAAAAAAGGAGACCCCCATCTTAAAAATAACCTAAAACCAAGAAAGAATAGAGCTATGGCTCAAGTGGTGGATTACAAGCACATGGCCTTAAGTTCAAACCCCAATACCAAGTCTCCCCCAAAAAAAATTTTAAAAAGAAGTAAGAAGAAAAGGATTTTAAAGCTGGAAGCCATGTATATTCATCAGCATTCTCCAAAAGAAACTGAAATCTATTTAGATAGATAGATAGACAGACAGAATCATTTCATATGATAGTGGAGGCTGAGAGTTTCACAAACCTGCTGGCTGGAGACCCAGGGAAGCTGGTGGTATAATTTAGTACAAGTTCAAAGCCTGAGAACCAAGGAGCCAATGGTGAAAGTCTGCATCTGAGAATATCAGAGGATGAGTTGAGGTGCTTCAGAAGCTCAAGGAGCACAGCCAAAAAGAAAAGGGCCAATGTCTCTTCCTTGACTCTTGTTCTACTCAGGTCCACAGGAGGAGAACAGTCTTCCTTACTCAGGCTGCCAATTCAAATGCTGATCTCGTCTGGAGACACCCTCACGGACACACCCAGAAATGATGTGTTACTATCTGGGAAACCCTTAGTCCAGCTGACTTGACACATAAAACTAATCAACACAGCATTAAAAATAAATGAGATTTTTTTCCATTAGTAAGGAAAAAAATGTGGAATCCTTTGCATTGGTGGGGAAGTTACTGGTCATAAACAGTTAGGCCAACTTCCTCTTCTGAAACTTCTGGATAGGGTGAAAGGGCAAGAAAAGTAAGCAGTAGTTACTCCTGGTGATCTCTATCTTCTGAAAAAATTAATTTCCTCATGAGCATCTGGAAACAGTCATGTGATTTCATAATTAAACACTGAATTACATAAATGCTTTACCTGGAAGACAAGGGAAGAAAAAGAACAAAGGAAAATAGAGTTTTCAACTTGTGAAAAGCATTTATTTAGTGAATTTGTTTTTATTCTATACATTATATTATTATATTATAGTCTGGCTCAGTAAGTCTGTCCTTAAGGTTATTTTTGCTATTGGAAACACTTTTAGGTCTTCCCTCATTGTCACTTGTACCATCCTATGAAAAGTTGTAATTAGCCATGTGAGCTAAAAAGCCTTACAGGCAAAAACAGTGAATGGAATGAATCATGTAGCAATTACATTGTGATGTCTTCCTTCAGAAAAAGAAAAATGCTCCTATTCATTGGACAGGAAGCTTCATAGCTCATAAAAAGGAGCAGTAAGCACTCCTTCTCTTGGGTAACAAGAATATACCATGTTGCCATAATTATAATAATAATAACAACCAGTGGGCACATTTTGGTTGATTAAAGTCGTGCAACAAGGGTGATAAAACAGGTTCTTAAACAGCATGCTTTCAACACTAAAACAGATGCTATATAAGTGCTTTCTACACACACGACAGTGACTTTCTCATTCACATTCAGGTCGGGATACATTAGTCAAGCAATATCATTCCAGTTCTTTGCAGTGTAATAAAGAATATCAATACAATATCAGTGTAATAAAGAATATTGGAACAGAGACAGGCAACAGGAAGTCTGGGAGAGCAAAGCAAACCCTCTGTGACCAAAGACAGCCCTTTGCATTACACAAACTGAGTTTTTGTTGTTACTTTCTACTTTTGTTATAGCACAATCTATAATGCATTTTATCTCCTTTAATGAAATAATAATAAACTCTTAGGATTTCGAAATCTGTTACTAGCGTCTTAAAAATGTATCCTAAGCCCCAGCGTACTTATAAATAGGTACTCTGAGACAGCTCAGGGACTGTAAGCATTCTGGATTTATTTAATTGGCTTTCAGGCTTTCCTTCTAAATAAGCCAGCATTCAATTAGTCAAAGGCAAGTTTTCACAATAGTTTAACTGGCAATGCTGAAGTGTCGGCTTAAAACTCATTGCACCAAGAGCTACAGCTGTCTGATTTTCCAACTTGTTATTGGTCTTCCTACCTATCATAGGTTCTTTTAAGTCCCACTTCCCTTCCCATTTACTAACTTAATTAGGCCAAGAAAATGAAAAAGAAATGAAGTTTCAAAGTCTCCTCCGAAGGTTCTTTGAGATTCTGAGCTGCATTTCATAGAGCCAGGACTGTGAGTGATCTAAAATCAGAGCTGGCAACAGAAGCTTGCCAGCTGTTCCACATTTACCAGCCTGGCTACATTTTTTTCTCCCTCTGGGCCGAATAGTAATAAAGGGCTAATCTTAACCTTATTTGGATTAAAATTTATACCACTCACATGACAGGATTTCTCTTAAAATATCACGTGTTCTTTTTTCTAATTCACTATTCATATTGAAACCAGCTATCCCTGACATCCTATTGCATTTTCATGGCTATGAAATCCTGGAGGAAGAGACTTTGACCTATTTGCTTATCAGAATGATTAAATAAGATTCCATCAATCTTTGTGATGAAAAAACCTATCAGTCCACAGTAATGGCACATTTGCTTTCTTCTGTTTTTATGTCAACTTTGCTTCTCTTAAAAATTGTAAAATATTGCAAACATGTGTTGTGTCACCAAGACTACCACATGTTTGGAGATTCATTAAAAGGACTCACGGGTTTCAGCATGCAGTTGTCCCACCAGTCAGGACATATGACAGCAATGTGGTCAGAACATAACATGGACTCTAAGGGAAAAAGGCATAAACTGGAGCCTGCAGGAATCCATGCACAGGCTTCCTAGGTGCTCCCCTCCCAGGAGGGGTCACACCAAGCATGCTGTGCACAGCAAACACAAGGAGGAGCCATGGCAGGAATGTTTCTGTCCTGGAAAATCCAATAGAGACTTAACACCCCAGGTGTGTTATCATGTAGGCACACCCTGCTTAGTGTCCAAATTCCAGAGCCCTAGGAGGAAGCAGTTGTTTGGCATAAACCACATTGTGTTGCAAGTTAGGTACAATGAACCAACCTCAGAGGTTAGGAATGCTGGGAGCACTCCCCATATTCAAACTCTCAGACAGCAGCCAGGAGCCAACCTTGGAAGCAGGCCTTTCTTAGGATAGTCTAAGGCAAGCTACATTTACTTCATAAAAGGACATTAACAGTTTTTCTAATTTACAAAAGATATTATTTAGATTCAAGAGCAAAGAAAAATATTTCTAAACAGATTTTTATATAGTTAAAACACTCAACATTTCATGATAATGTGAATGATGTATACCTCACCTTCGATAGAAAGTAAAAGATAAAATTGTGCAATAGAGGAACATTTATTTTTCCTTCTTGAAAAATACTCTTTGAAAAAAGTGTCAGCTCTTGTAACTAAGGAAATTAGACAGCATTTCTAAATATTTTTCTAAAATTCTGTAAATTGATGTCTTCCCCCACCACTTACCAAGACATGAGGTAATTTACAAATGGAATGTCTCATTTTGGGGGAATCCATAAACCCACATTTAAAAAGAGATTGAAAAAATTATTTTTTAAATTAGTATATTTTATTCTATTGTGATAATTCCATGGAAGTAGGGAAGTATACAGTATACTTTGAACAAGTTCCCAAATTTTTCCAAACAGTACTTGGTGGGTTTCATTATGATAGTATATATAATATATATATGATATATATATATATATAATACTTCAATACTTTTACTATGATATACACTGTCAAAAACAAAAAAAATGCTACTATAAGCATCAATTTGACATTTTCTTATAGGCCGCAGAATATTTAAACATTTTCTTTGCTATTCCAAAGGTGTTTAGTGTAATAAGCAAAAGTATTTAGATTTAATGATATGTTTAAAATAATGAGATATATAAGACTATAGATACATGTGGTCTTAATGCTATAACTGTTGCTTAAATACACCAGAAGGTTCTTTGTTGTTATAACCTACAGTTTTATAAATGAAGAAGAGACCACAATCTGAAATCCCAAGTGTCAGAACAATATATTAATTCTTTTCAACACTCTTGTGAACATGTGACTTTAGATATTAACTTAATTGCATCCAGTATTACCATCCTGTTTTAAACCATTTTGTGTTGCTATAGCAGAATGCCACAGGCTAGGTTATTTATAAAGAAGAGATATTTATTCAGCTCATGATTCTGGAGACTGAAAAGTGCAAGAGCAATGGCTTTGACATTTGGCCATCATAGGGCCATCATGCCCCTCACAACATGGCAGAAGAGTAAGGTAGCATGTGCCAGGCAGCACAAGGCCCTGGGCTCTCTTTCCTAACAGTGTGCTCATGGATAACTGACCCATGTGATAACTGACCCGCTCCAATATAATTACATGAATCCAAAGATGAGAGCTGTTGCTCTCAGGACCCAGTCACTTCTTAGGCTCCTCCTCCACAAAGGATGCACTGGAAATTAAGTATTCAACACACGAATTTTGGAACATACATTCAAACCATAGCAACTCTCCAAGTCATCACATGACAAGAGGCCCCTACCATCATGTTTAAGGGTACACAGGCTCCTCTTAAAATAAAATGCCACTCATGAAAACTAAATGGATAGATCCTAAAAGATGAAGTAATTACCAAAGAAGAATGTGTAAAAAGTAATATTATTTTAAACTGAGAGAGACTGCAATGATACAAACTTGCAAGTTTAAATCTTCTGTCCCACCTCCTCCCTCCCCCCTCCCCTCCGTTCAACCTTCCATCAACCAGATGTGCAGGGGCTTGAGGGCAGCATTGCCTCACCTACAGAAGATAGACATCATAACTCTTTTGTATATCTGACTTTTATTGTGTACTTGGCCCCGAGACACCATTACTAAATAAATCAACCCATACTGTTAATTATAACACATTACCCGTGTAAGAGGTAAATTATCATAAATCAACCCTTGCACTGGAGAGCCTGTACTTATGTGACTTTAGATTTCTGGTCATTCCTCATATTTTTAAACATGTTTGATATATATCTCCCAATTGGCAGTTAGAGGTTATTGGGGAGAAAAACTGAACAACTCTGAGACCTTTTCCCAAGGCCACATATTAAGTCAGATCATCTAAAGATCTGAGATAAGATAATCCAGCAAGCCAAAGCTCTTGATGACATTCAACATGCCATTCTATGTATGACACAGACCATTTCCTCTGCACTCTTGTCATACTGCTCAGCACACAGGGGGAACTAAAAAAGAGGAGGAGGAAGAAGAAGGAAAAAAAAGGAGGGGAATGGAAGAGGAGAAAGAGAAGAAAGAAAAAAGAAGTCAAAGAAGAAGAAGGAGGAAGAGATTAGGGAGGAGGAGGAAAGAAAAGAA
The DNA here is from genome assembly GCF_047511655.1 of Castor canadensis. Taxonomy (NCBI): domain Eukaryota; kingdom Metazoa; phylum Chordata; class Mammalia; order Rodentia; family Castoridae; genus Castor; species Castor canadensis. The sequence goes on along the minus strand of NC_133387.1, from coordinate 36,997,647 downwards.
AAAAAGAAGTCAGGCAAGATCCCCAAAATTTTAAAATCCATCCTCTTGACTTTGAAGTTCGCGCTCCTGCAGTTACCACCATCGCAAGTTTGTTTTGTTTCATTTTGAAGTAGGGTTTCTTATATACCCCAGGCTGGCATGGAACTCACTATGTAGCACAAGCTGCCCTAGAACTTGAGATCCTCCTGCCTCAGCCTCCTGAGTGCTGTGATTATAGATCTACACTACCACACCTGGTTGCCAACGCAATTCTGACCTTGCCTGTTTTATCCAACATATTCTCCCTGTCTTGACTGCTTTGTATCAATCTGAGTTCAGGCAGAAGAAAGAAATCACATAGTAATTTGAACAAGTGAGCCAATACCTTTTAGTAAGATAATTATTAACTATAAAAGGAGATTCAATCATTGAGAGATTGACTAGTAAGAGGTAAAGGAAGCTATGGAGAAAATGGAAATGGTGGACATGAGGACCTGTCTGTCTGTTCCTCAAGTCTCAGCAAACGCTATGGACATAAGTGAAACACAGAGGCTGATTTTCTCACCTACTGGGAAGGGGAGAAGAAAGGACACTTAGTGGAGGTGCAGCAGCTCAGAGATGTTTTCTGAACCCAGGATCCTTCTTTTTCAGCCTCTAGATTCCTGTGCCTTCAAAAGGGCTACCACAGTTCCAGGCATCATCACTTCTGGGTTTAAACAAAGAATAAGGGTAGAAAGGTGACTCCAGCTATGTCTTTCTTTTAATACAGAAAATGAAAGTTTCCTTAGATGATCCTCATCTTTCTTCTGTCTCATTGGACAGAATTAGGGTAAAGGACCATTTTGTCTGCAAGAATGGATGTGGACATGAGTATCTAGTTGGCCATTGTCTATAGTTAATGGACAAAAGATACAGGGGTATGACTAGGTAATGGGCTGGCCAGCTCGTGTTTATCATTCTATCTCCAGTCTACAATCACTCTATTTTTTTAGTGCCTTTGCTTAAACTCCTCCTCTTATTTGGAAAGCTTATTCTGAATCTTCTCACTTTTCTTTTTCTTTTTCACTTTTCTCACTATAAAAATAAAGCATATTTATTATATAAAAATTCAACCCACCTTCAAGCCTGATCTCACGTCCCACAAATCCTTGACTATTTATAGGTAATGGCATTTCCTTTTCTTTAAGTTGTTAAATTATGAGTCAATATATATGAATGCATAGTATTGCATTATATATGCTATATAACTAATGCTGCATAATGTCATATATCATAATATATAAGTTACAGGTACTCTTCTAATTACTATGTATGAGGATATTATATAATCATAATAATATATAAAAACATATTAGATGCAAGCATGTATATAATATACATTGTATGTATGCATACTAATCTTCACAAAAACCCTAAAACTCTACTACCATCCAGTTTTACAGTTAAGAAAAGGCACAGAGAGTTTAAGTAAATTGTTCAAGTTTGCACAACTAGTAAGTAACAGAGCCAGAGTTTAACACCAGAAAGTCTGACTCCAGTGTCTGTGCTTATGTTATTTTATTTTTTGGCAGTACTGAGGTTTAAACTCAGGGCCTTGTGCTTGCTAAGCGAGTGCTTTACCATTTGAGGCATACCCTCAGCTGGAATCTATGCTTGTGACCATTTTGCTTTACTGCTTCTTTAAGGAAATGTTGCTTAACTTTTTTGAGTCTTCATTTCTTTCTTTCTTTCTGTCTTTTCCCTCCCTTCCTTCTTCCCTTTGTCACTCTCTTTTCTTCTCCTCCTCCTCCTTGTTCTTCCTTGGCCGTATTGGGGATTGAACTCAGGGTCTCCTGTTTGCTAGGCTATGCCTTCAGCCCTTTTTGCTTTTGTTTTTCAGGTAAGGTCTTATGCTTTTACCCAGGTCAATCTCAAGCCAGAATCCTGATCCTCCTACTTCCAACCCCTAAGTAGCTAGGATTACAGATGTGTCCCACCACACACAGCCTGTTTTTGAGATAAGGTCTTCCTAACTTCTTGCCCAGGCTGTTCTCCAACCATAGTCCTATTTCCACCAACCAAGTAGAAGCCTCTGTTTCTTTATTGCAGAAATAAGGTAAAGAAATGTTTGCCGTCCGCGTGATTGTTTAAAGAATAAATATAGTTCTTAACACATGAGATTTCCTTTCTCATGTGGAAGATTTCCTTTCTCTGTTTGGTGGCTCTTCTACCTAACAATAGCTCAATAGGCATATAGAAATACCAGCCAACACCCCCTAAGGAACAATGACTGTAGGCTAAAAGTCGCTAGATTCTTTAGCAATTCCTCAGAAGTTAAGGGATAGCTTTCTTAAGGTCAATCCACACATCAGTTTCACATGCTACACGAATGTGTTAAAGGGTAAGAATTTGAGATATGAAACTCAGTTTCCTCCGGCCTTGGCATCACCACCCTATCTCACCAACAGCACTGCCAGCTGACCCTCCCCAGCCCCGCCTCTCAATTCCCCCTAGTCCTTGTGGTCATCACATAGCTTCACAGAATCACAGGGAAGTTCTTGGCTTCAGCTCTAAGTGCTTTTGGAACTCATAGCAGGGGTCATAGTTGTGAAAAACAAGGATCTAATTCACAAGTTCTGAAACTCAAAAGACAAATTTCTATAGGAGACTATGTATAACATCCATTTTATGAAAATTAACAAACTGTGAAGAATAAAATAAGAAGAGCTATATACCCTCCCCCTGTAAACAGAATAAAGCTTGCCTGGGATTTGGGCAGAAGAGAGGTGCAGAGGGAGGAAGTTAGCCCAGAAACCATGAAAAGGGCTTCATTCCCGGCATCCTTAGGTTGAGCACAAGGAGCTGGGTGGGCAGTGGGTCTAGGCACTCCATCCGCACGCAGTACAGGCCGGGAAGGGAAGGAAAAGCCCAGGAGATAACAAACATCTGCGTGGGCATGAGTGGCAGCCAGGATAAAAATGCCACCATGGAGTTCTGGAGAGTGAGGAGCTGAGACAGAAAAGTGCTACTGCCACCATTCTCCCAGGCCCTTGACAGCTCAGAGAAGTCTCTATTTCCTGAGCTCCCTAGAGGAGGCACAGACAGTTCTGGCAGTGGACTGTTGATATCAGTTGGGTCTGACAGGAAAAAAAAACACAGAGGGAAGCAGGTTGAAAGACCTGGATGGTTCTGATGGCAGGTTCAGAGGACTGTGACACCTCGGTGACTGTCCCAATTGCCTACCCTGAAGGTTTCCATCTCTCAGCCCATACTGGTCCACATCAGAAACCATCAAGGACCAAAGCCTGCCTCCCTGAAAATACCTGGAATAACAGCTGTGCCCCTGAAGCCCAGAGCAGGACCCAAAGCCCTTCCTCGACCAAGTTAAAGAGCTGGCCTGAAAGAAGTCACCACATCAATTGACTTTACTTGAAAATAACTGTGTTTGCTGCCACCAGTTAGAAAGGGGACTTCTACTACAAACAGGGTTCCATTTAATGTGAAATATTTCTGTAATGTGAGCTGTGACAGGTGAAAACATTGTACCCACTGCATGTGTCTTCTGATCTGAAGATAACGGAGGTGATAAATGCATTATTTGGATCCATGACTACGGGCACCTGCTTCTACTCTCTGTGGCATTTGGCCCTTCCCACCGGCTCCTCCCCCTTCATGTGTTTTCTAGGAAGTTCAACTGACCACCTTTTCTTCCTGACCACTCTTCAACCAGCATCTCTCCTCCTCCCACTTGCTTGGTTTAAGCACTTCCCTGGGCCACACTGCTCTGTGTCTGGGTTCACTCTGTCCTCTCATCTTGGTATCAACACACAATGATTTCATTCCAAATAGCCTCAAATTCTTCCAAGACAAATGTGTGAAGTTCTACTTGTCCCATATGCATCTGAATTCCTTAGCTTTCAGTCTATAACTTCCATATGACACCTACTATAATTTACCAAAATGTTATACATATTTATTTCAACTTTCACCTAGAATGTACACTTATTTATAGCAAAATAAATGTCTTAATTTAGCTCCTTGTTTTTCTTATCTCCCAAATCTTTTCCAATGCATAACCAATACAGCATTTGGTTAATCTTAAATATTAGTCATTTAAGATTTGTTAAGTGAATTAATTTATCTGAAATCAAAAAGCAATGGTGGAGTTAGAATATTAGTAGTATCCATGGAAAAAATGTGCATCTGAAGACTCAGTTCATCCCACACTGCAAAGTGGCTAACCTTATAAACTCTGGAGGCAGACTGGATTGCATTTCAGCTCCTTCACTGCAAAGCTGTGTGGCCACAGGTAAACTACCTAACCACACAGTGTTTCGGTTTTCTCATTAGTAAGATGGGAATAATGATGTTCACTTTGCAAGACTGGTTACACAGACTCTGTTTATAATTGTAAAGTACTTAGAACAGCATCTGGCACAAAGTAGGTGCATAATAAATATTTCATAAATTAAGAAAACAAAAATACTGACCATCTTTTATGGTCAGTTTATTTTATAACTTACCTGAAATGAATCTCTGAAAGCTTGTTTTTCAAGACATTAAGAAGACTTCAAAATTGAAAGCCAGGTGTGGTGGCTCATTATTGTAATCCCAACTACTTCAGAGGCTGAGATTGGGAGGAACGCATTCCAAGCCAGTGCGGACAAAAAATGAGGCCCTATCTCAAAAATCACCACTATCACAAAAAGAAGAAGGAGGGGAAGGAGGAGGAGGAGGGGGAGGAGGAGGGGGAGGAGGAGGGGGAAGAGGAGGGGGAGGAGGAGGAGGAGGAGAAGGAGAAAAAGAAAGAAGAAGAAGAAGGAGAAGAAGAAGAAGAAGAAGAAGAAGAAGAAGAAGAAGAAGAAGAAGAAGAAGAAGAAGAAGAAGAAGAAAAAGAAGAAAACAATCAAAATTGAAAGCAATTACTTTGATTAGAGACTTGTTGAGGTGTTTTAGAGTGGTTAGCTTTCAGCCAGGAATGGTGGTTCCCACCTATAATCCCAGCTATGTGGGAGGCAGAGATGGGAGGATCTCTGTCCAAGGTTGACCCAGGGCAAAAACACCAGACCCTATAAGAAAAATAACTAAAGCAAAAAGGACTGTAGACATGGTTAAAGTGGTAGAGTGCTTGCCTAGAAATCTTGAAACCCTGAGAAAAAAAGAGTGGTTGACTTTTAACACTTCTCTTTGAGGTTGTCTTGACTTCTGTGGGTCTCTTCCTAGGGTCTGAGACAATCTACCCTAGCCATGCATCCCTAGAAAAGAGAGTATGTAGTAGGCAGAATTCTGAGATGGCCCCAAGATCCCTCCCTGGCGCACACAGGTACTAAGTGTGGGTGAGACTTGTGAATATATGTCATTCCTATGGGTATATGACAGAGATGAAGGGCTTTTGAAGGTGGCATTAAAGTCCCCAGACAATTGAATTTTAGTTAATGAAAGGGAGATTATCGTGGGCAGGCCTGACCTGATCAGGTAAGTATTTTAAAAGAAAGGCTCCAGGTCAGAGAAAGCAGCAGATGCTGTCACATTGACTTTGAATCACCAACCTGCCACTTTGTGGGAAAGGCCGCTCAGCAGAGATTGGTGTGTAGCCTCTGAGAGCTAAGGATCTCAGGTTTTCCGGCAACCGAATTCTGCCCTGGAAGAGGACTCTGAGCCCCTGATGGAATCACAGCCCCAGTCAAGACCTTCACTGTAGCTTGTGACAAGCTAGAAAGGAGACCCAGCTAATCATTCCTGGACCCTAGCCCTGGGAACTGTGGGATAACAAGTTTGTTTTGTTTTAAGCCACCAAATTTGTCATAATCTGTAATGCAATAATCAAAAACTAAGACTGAGTCTTAATACACTGACCTTTTGTAAGTATGTGTAAGTGTAAGTGGTGTGTTTTGCCTTTTACTCAACCTTTATCGGGTAGTCTGTTTCATACTAAGTTACTTTTTTAATGAAATTTTCATATTTTATCATGGTAAAATGAACAATCTTTAAAATGGCTTCAGTTTTCTGGCAAATTAGGGCTGTTCATTTCTTGACACAATTTCTAAAATTAAATTCCAGCCCTAAATATAAACTGACAAATTCACTCCTGTCACATTGTCTTCTTTAAAAATTCAAACGTTCATCCTATTATTCTGCCAAATGGGGAGACAAAGAAAGACACTCAAAAGCCTTTCTTTGAAAATGCTTCCCTCCCCAGCCACACTGAATTAAAATTAAATCTCTGGGAATTAACACACCCATTACACCAATAGGAAGAGCCAACTTTGGCTGAGACCCTGTTGCAAGTGCTCATTCTTCCCCTGCATTCCAAGATCTTGACAAGGCTTTTTTTAAAAAAATGTGAATAACAGTGTTCCAAGTCTCATGAGATTTTCTCTTGGGGTCAACTTCTCATAACATTCTAAATAAAGATTTTAGGTCAATTTTTTTTTTTTCGTGGAAACAGAGGGACCATGCCTAGACTCATGGGAGCAGGATCATTGGTTTTTGAATCTAGAAATAAATACCCCTTCCTGTTTCTGAGGTATCTGAATGTGTCTGCTGACAGGAGGCTCACAGCTCCCATGTCAGACAGCCTCTTCTACGTTAGATAGCTGTTATGAATCAGTTGCTCAAAATTATTCTTGTAAAAAGTCCCAGTCTCTCCAGTTAAAAGAAATCCCATGTTTTTATTAAGCCTAATGATGGCACAAAAGAGAATAGAAACTTATTTCCTTATCTATTTTCACAGAATAAGCAGAGTGGCATGTCCAACCTTCTGGACTTCAGATTGCACCTTCATGTTCCCATCCTTCCCGACCTTGTGTTGGCCAGACCCATGGCCACAACAGGGTAGAACTCTTAATAGAGTGAAGGAACAGTAAAATTATAGGCTGGGTTTTCCCAAAGATCAGACTGATGAAAGAAATATACTAGTGCAGAAGTTCAGTCACATTTCTAAATTCTGTGATGAAAATCCCCACACTAAATGAAACCTGGCTCACCAAAGACTGCTTTCCACCTACCAGATCACCTAACTTGCTTGAGGATGGTCCCCAGCAGCAGACACACAGGCACACTGCCCCTTTTCTTGACAATCACTCATCCAGATAAATACTTACTGAGCATCATCTGTGTTTAAGGGAATGTGCCAGCACCTTCTGGAAGCAAGCACACACCAAAGACATAGAGACAAGGCTTGAGTGCATAAGACATTTTATGAAGACAAAATTGACTTGTCACCCAATCCAGATGGAATTATGAAAGAGGCCACAAGGCAGGACATGGAAGCACTGGTGTTCATTGGGTATCCACCAGGTCACATGGCGTCCCTCCCTGACAAGTTCTAAAGATCTCCAAGCAGTCCCAGCCCTCCAGCTTTTCAGGTGATGGTGACATCATTCCAGCCAACAGCATTCAGTGCTGTATGCTCCTTCCAGGTAATTCAGCCGTAATGGTGTGTTTTCTACAGCACTCATTTAAATATGTGCCATCTCTTACCGCTCACTAAAATAAGACTACTCTTGTTTGCTTTCTTTTTTCTTTTCTTTTCTTTCTTTATTTTTGAAGTACTGCGGTTTGAATTCAGAGCCTAAACCTTGAGCCACTCTACCTTATCCAGCCTTTTGTGAAGGGCTTTTTCAAGGTAGAGGCTCTAGAACTATTTGCCTGGGCTGGCTTTAAACTGCCATCCTCCTGATCTCTGCCTCCAGAGTAGCTAGGAATACAGGTATGAACCACTGGTGCCCAGCTCTGTTTACCTTCTTGACAGCTTTATTTCTGCCATAGTGGAAAAAAGGTGCAACTGATTGTCTTCCTTTATCCCATCAACTAAGCTATATATGCCCTTCACTGTCACATTAAGAGCCTAGCCATAATGTATTGAATTCCAAGCCCTCAGTGTTAATGGTGCTGGTGCAGTCTGTGATCAGAAGAATTCCAGATTCTTCATATGCCACCAGAAAGAATTCATGGCAAGACACATGAATGTAAAGGGAGTTTATTAAAAGTTAGGGAACAGAAATACAAAGGGAAGTATGGTGGGGCCCAGGTGGAAGCTGCAAGCCAAGAGCAGGTTTCTCCCTTTCAGGTGCTTTTAAAACCCATATAACCTATCAGAAGGGGAGAAGGAGAAGATTCCCAGCCAATAATCAATGAGTGGGAGGGTCAGGGGCAGTTCCCAGCCAGGTGAGGGTGGTCTGGGCCATCCCCAGGCAACCTACATGAGCCCCAAACTTTTCCTACTTCTAACCTGCCTCAAATTCCCCTTGAGAGACAATATTCCAAAAAAAATTTTTTTGGGGGGTGATCCATTCTCGGTATCTGCTTCGTGCTGATGAGGGGCAGCAGACCCTGCCTATAAAGGGAAATTGTCTTTCCTATTTCTTTCCCTTGGGGCTCATTTGGACACAAGATGTCTGAATTATTGTCCAGCATAGTCAAGGGTTCTCATGGAGATCTGGGTTGCTCATGGGGACCTTGTTTGTTTGTAGAGACCAATAACCTTGTTGTCTCATGATTTGGGTCCTAAATAAAGGCTTTCATTCTGTAAGAGATAAATCTGATTTAGAAGGCATGATCTGAACATTTAACACCGATAGGAGCATCAGAAGGGGCCCTGTCAGGTGTGGCAGGAAGGACAAAGTAGTTTTGAAAAGTGACAGAGAGTCTTATGGTTACTTTACCTGTAGGTGCTTATATCTGTAGCTATTTTTAACTCTTAGATGGCCCTCTATGTTGGAATGTCACTATAGTGGGCAGTTAAGGGCTGACTACATGAGAGGCCAGGTGTACCAGGGGGCAGGTGTCAGTTCAATTAGAGAGTTAACATTAATGATCCAGTTCTGTACAGAAAGAAGACTCACAGTGGCCCTAGGCAGAAGTTAGATACCATTAAAAGTTATATTGTCTTTGTTTAAACTGACAGTCTTGACCAAAGACATGAGTTTGACTTTTGCCAAAAGCCAAGAAGGCTTAAATATTAGAGCACATGCGTAAGAGCCCCTTTTTATTTTATTTTTTTTCATTTTTCTTTTATTATTCATATGTGCATACAAGGCTTGGTTCATTTCTCCCCCCTGCCCCCACCCCCTCCCTTACCACCCACTCCGCCCCCTCCCTCTCCTCCCCCCCTCAATACCCAGCAGAAACTATTTTGCCCTTATTTCTAATTTTGTTGTAGAGAGAGTATAAGCAATAATAGGAAGGAACAAGGGTTTTTGCTGGTTGAGATAAGGATAGCTATACAGGGCATTGACTCACATTGATTTCCTGTGCGTGGGTGTTACCTTCTAGGTTAATTCTTTTTGGTCTAACCTTTTCTCTATTACCTGTTCCCCTTTTCCTATTGGCCTCAGTTGCTTTAAGGTATCTGCTTTAGAAGAGCACCTTTTTAAAAATCTCTCGGCTTTGGTTACTTTTAGAGGTCTGGCATAATTGACTCCATCTGCATCTGGTGAAGTCCCCTCATTTGTGCAGTCCTTTTGAACTGTCTCAGGTGGCTGAACACCACTTGTTCCTCTGAAAATTTGGGGACGCTGACTGCTGGGGGTGGGGGTCTCATCCTCTTAAACAGTTGTCTCTAAAGATTTTGCCAATTTGGCAGTTCTGTCCCTCTGTGCAGGAGTAGCTTTTCCCGGAAAGTCTAGAAAGTCAGATTTTGTCTCATGGAGGAGGGAGACTCAAACAGATCAGAAGTCAGTGTCAGTGTGACCTTTTTAACCAAATTAAGCAACAAAGAGATTTATTTTATAAAAACTCTCAGGCTGGAGTTAATTAAATCTAATTGTCTCATAGGGGATATACCAACACCTTTAAATTGTTCTAAAGTGTCAGCAAACAACAGTTATAAAGCTTTACAAGGAAAATACAAAATAACCCAAATACTTAAGAACGTCTGCCCTGGTTGACAGATAAACACTTGTCAGAGTCATTTTCCATGGTCTTGTCTGTAAATGTCCCAATAGGATTAGAACTGTAGTAACTAAACTTAAAGTAACTTAATGGCTTAGTAATTAATAATATAGAATTACTAAACCTCTCTTAGTACTCTTGGGAACATACACACAAACTTGTAAAAGAAGCTAAGACACCAACTTGGTACAGTGTCTTTTTATAACTATTTTAGAAGACTATATACTTGAAGATCACAAAGACACATAGCATATAAAGGAGCCAGTAGCAGCATCACAGTTTAAACCTTAATTTTGGTTAGGGAACCACTGTCAACACAGTACTGACAATTAAAAACCCTAAATTTTCCAATGGTTAAGGGAACACAGTGTCAGTAATTTCAAACAGCCCCTGTTTTAATGCTCAATTGTATATATCTAGCCAATGTCAGAAAAACCAATGTTTATCCAATGAACAGATGTCAGATAACCCAATGTTTAGCTGACAAACAGATGTCAGGCCTAAATGACAGAACTTTTAGCATTTGTCATAAACAGCAGAAATGTTAAAGATCTTATTAGAAGGTTCCTTAAATAAAAGAACTATAGCTACTTACACTTTTAACTCTATAAATGATTTTATGACATTTAGATACACGTATAAGGCACTAGGAATATTAGAATCATTTAAAAGAATTTTTACTTAGTTTAAACTTAGTTTCTTTAGTGTTATAAAAATACCTTTGGGTTTTTATGACTATCAGAAGGCTAATTTAAGCAGGATGTAAAGAATAGTAAATAATCTTAAATGGGCTAAGAAGAGCTTATTTTTTGGTTAGCAGGATCAAAGCATCTCCCAGTATTTAAGGATACAGCCAGGTGAGCCTATTGGCTTCCCCTATGCTGGCTGATGGAAAGAGAGAGAGGGAAAGGGGAGGGGGAGAATCCATTCACTCCTCCACGCCTGCACCAGGGCTTCTGAATGGAATTCCCTATGCTGACTGGTGCAGAGTGAGAGAGAAGAAAATGGAAGGAGGACGGTTGCCCTTTGGTAGAGAACAAGATTGATTCCAAGATCTTAAAGGTGTCCCTCTTTTACTTTGGAAATCTTGATTGCAGGTCCTCTAGACCTGGCTTGCCTTAAAGGCCTTCAGCAGATGTTCCTGTGAAATAAGCAGTGGGATCCCCCAACTTCCTTCTGTTCCAAAGGGCATGAGGTTTCCTAAATGGGATACTGACCCTGAATACCAACCCACCTATTAAAACATCAGAACTATTTTGACCAGTACAGAATCCAAACTGCACCAAGGTAAGCTTGGTTGGTGCAAACCCATTGCTTTCACATCAGGCCATGGGTTTGTAGTCCACTTGTAAACTTAAGAATAAACCAACAATGGAATTTTATGCAGCCATAAAGAAGAACGAAATGCTATCATTCGCTGGTAAATGGATGGAATTGGAGAACGTCATTCTGAGTGAGGCTATCCTGGCCCAAAAGACCAAAAATTGTATGTTCTCCCTCATATGCGGACATTAGATCAAGGGCAAACACAACAAGGGGATTGGACTTTGAGCACATGATAAAAGTGAGAGCACACAAGGGAGATATGAGGATAGGTAAGACACCTAAATAATTAGCTAGCATTTGTTGCCCTCAACACAGAGAAACTAAAGCAGATACCTTAAAAGCAACTGAGGCCAATAGGAAAAGGGGACCAGGAACTAGAGAAAAGGTTAGATCAAGAAGAATTAACCTAGAGGGTAACACACATGCACAAGAAATTAATGTGAGTCAACTGCCTGTATAGCTATCCTTATCTCAACCAGCAAAAACACTTGTTCCTCCCTATTATTGCTTATACTCTCTCTTCAACAAAATTAGAGATAAGGGCAAAATAGTTTCTGCTGGGTATTGAGGGGGTGGGGAGGAGAGGAAGGGGGTGGAGTGGGTGGTAAGGGAGGGAGTGGGGGCAGGGGGGAGAAATGACCCAAGCATTGTATGCACATATGAATAATAAAAAAATTTAAAAATTAAAAAAAAAATAAACCAAAAAGATTAATGTCTCAAATGATTAAATAGAGAAGCAGAGACAAGGGAATAAACATAAAATTAGGAAACGCAATGACTGAGAATCATGGCTTAGATATTGATAGGAAATAAACCCCAATATTCCATCTGGAGGGTGAACTTTTGTTTGGTTTTGGTAAAATTTTGTATCATCCTATAGCACCAAAAATTCCTAACAGTTATTTTGATAAAACAGAAACCTATTTTTTTTAATTGCCAAAGTTTTATTGAAATTAACTGGACCCATCTCTTTTCCTCCTCCACTAAAAATGCTAATGGTGAAAATTCTTTTTTTTTTAATTTTTATTTTATTCATATGTGCATACAATGTTTGGGTCATTTTTCCCCCCACCCCCACCCCTCCCTTACCTCTCCCCCTCCGCCCCCTCCCTCTTCCTCCCTACCCCTCACTACCCGGCAGAAACTATTTTGCCCTTATCTCTAATTTTGTTGAAGAGAGAGTATAAGCAATAATAGGAAGGAACAAGGGTTTTTGCTAGTTGAGATAAGGATAGCTATACAGGGAGTTGACTCACATTGATTTCCTATACATGTGTGTTACCTTCTAAGTTAATTCTTCTTGAACTAACCTTTTCTCAAGTTCCTAGTCCCCTTCTTCTATTGGCCTCAGTTGCTTTAAAGTATCTGCTTTAGTTTCTCTGCATTGAGGGCAACAAATGCTATCTAGTTTTTTAGGTGTCTTACCTATCCTCATACCTCCCTTGTGTGCTCTCGCTTTATCGTGTAATCAAAGTCCAATCCCCTTGTTGTGTTTGCCCTTGATCTAATGTCCGCATATGAGGGAGAACATACGATTTTTGATCTTTTGGGCCAGGCTAACCTCACTCAGAATGATGTTCTCCAATTCCATCCATTTACCAGCAAATGATAACATTTCGTTCTTCTTCATGGCTGCATAAAACAGAAACCCATTTTTAAACACACATTAGTGTCTTAAATTTTGAACTTAGAAAACTTTTAGTCAAACTTTTAATTATAAACTTACAAACTTTAGGACCTTAATTTCTATCTTGAAATAACCTTTGTAAAAACCTAAATTTAGATAATACTTTTAAATAAAATTTTTAGTAAGTTTATACTGCACCAGTGCCATTAACATTAACGTTTGTTAACATTTATTGTTTATGATAAGCCTGACAAGTGGATACTGTGATCTCCATTTTATAGGTTCAGAAACAAGTGCAGAAAGATAAATGGCTGGCCCATGTCTATCATGGAGAACTGAATTTATACCCAGGCAATCTGACTTATAACCTTACAGCTGTGTAATCATTAGCAATGAGTTGCTTTACCTTTATTTCAATTTCTTCTTATGAAAAAGGTAAACAAAAGTATATATCTAATAGAGCTGTTGTCTGAATAAAATGAGATTATAAACATGAAATTGTGAAGGACCACTCAAATGTGAGCATTGCTGATATGGTAACTTCTACATAACTATCACATTAGGATTTTTAGGCCTATACAATGTGCATTATTTTCAAATAATAAATATAAATCGCCACCACCCCAACAACATTGTCCTATTGGAAATTTAATATATAATTGCAATAATGTTTTAGCCAAATTTAGTTCTATGGTTTCAAAAAATAAAATTGCCAACTTATAATATTCTAGTAACTAAATAAAAAGAATTTACATGCTCCTGGAAACAGACAAACAAAAGCAATTGACATCTAAATCCAGTAAACTTTCTTTGCATCTCCTTGCTCTACTTCCAAGATATAATGGAGTTAGCATAAATTAAAAAAAAGATATTAAACTTCAACAAATATGGTTCAAGTACTTACTATGTGCTAAACAATGTGATAGGCTCAAGTACTTACTATGTGCTAAACAATGTGATAGGCATTAAGGAAGCTGAGATAAATATAGCAGAGTCCCTGACCTCAAGTAATTTATGGCTAAAAATAGGCAGCGTCTATCTGGAAGAATTAATGTTCTGCCAATAAGTTTTAGAGTACATTAATGCTCAGAAAATCAGAAATCTGGCCCTCCAATTTCTACCCCACAAAATGATTGTATTATTAGTTGACTTCATGGAAAGAATCCAAAGTTATAGAATCTATTTCTCTATTGAAAAGGTAGCATCACAAATATAGGTAGAATCTAATTGCATAATAGATAGGTAGCATCAATTGATAGGATCGTAAATATATGTAAAACAGGTGACCGAAAATAATATCTATATTTACATTAATTATGATAAATTACGTTAATTGTAAATAATTACAATGATTGCTTTTAAATCTCTATTACTACCACTGTACTTGACACTGTTATGTATTACTATTCCTTAATATTTTGACCCTATAAAAACAATGGCATATTTACTCAGAATGATCAAATAAAATGTTAAGATCTTATACCTGGGACTCAAGATTACTTAAATCCAGTGCCTTCAAAGTTGAATTGTACCGTCTCTGGAAAGCACTAAAACTATTTTATCTTAAAGTATACGGATTATAAAAAATAAACAAAAACTTATTTTGTTTTAGTTTTGCCTTCCTTCACTTGCCTAGAAAATATTTCTCAATCCCAGTTCTTCTGGATTTGGGACCCCATTCTAACCCTTATTAAATTGAAACAGAATTTTATGATAGGGAGCAAGGTGCCAAGCTCAATCTAAATGCTTTTGGGTATTGGAGCCTTTGGTTACTCCAGATTCATCTTTTAATTGCTCTCTCAATTTCCTCTTGGCCTTATCACTAATTTATTATTCTTAAGAAAAAAGTAGTCTGAACTATGGGATGTTTATTCTGTTTTAGGGTCATAGGCCTGTGGGAACAAGGACAAAGTCAATGACTATTGTTAAGCTACTTGTCATCTATAAGCTGATTCCCTCCCTTGGCCCCTGACTCATCACACACACACACACACACACACACACACACACATGCAGAGAGAGAGACAGATAGAGATCATTTTGCTTTTCTCTTGTTAAAAGCAGGAATTATAGTTTTAGTTTAACACATGAGAGCAAATTTTTAAATAACTGAGAAAGTATAATTATCCTAAATTTAGGGTGGAGGAAAGATAAGCTAATGGTCTGTCTGTCTTTCATTATCCCAAGCATTTATTTAAGAAATACTCAAGGAGTATCTTTCAGCTGCTAGCCCCATGAAGAAATAAGAATGAAATATAGACTGTTGACTACCTACAGGTGAAATAATGGAGATCATGGCGTGATTCCAAGTGAAAGACGCTAACGAGTTACTCCAAAATAAAAGATAAAAGTAAACATAACCTAGAACACATTGAAAAGCTTTATTTTTAAATTAAAAATCAGAGCCTATTCATTCCTTTTTAAATTTGCAATTGACAGAATGGCATAATTTTATATTCACTTTGCAAAGTAACAAGATCTAAATCCTTGGCAAGATAAGCATTCTGACCACTCACTCAGTGTGTTTTAGATTCCTTTGGTTGCTGGGATATAAGAGACTGGCAAATAGTGTTCCCAACACTTGTGACCGCCCCTTCTTTCCTCTTCTCCCTAACAAGGTTAGTCAGATTCGTGCAGTTCCCTAGGTTGAAAAGGCCCCTTATCACTGCCTGCTGATCGCTGTTCCAGACCCGGACAATGAGGGTTCATCCAAAAGCACAACTTCCTCTTGGCTATTGACAGGAAACCCTGCCTGTGACAGCCACCAATGCCTCACGCAGTGCTTCATGGAGCAGCAGCTGGAGACCTGGGAAGAAAAACAATTTCTAAACCTGGTGTTTATGCGATAAAGTATCAAGTGGTAATAAGGCAGAAAATATTTATTATCACCATAGTCTTTCTCAGGCTAGAGAGAGAATAGTGAGAGTCACAAAAGAACTTACAAACAACAAAAAATAAAAATTTCTCTTAGGCTACAACAACTTGCAGCTTAGAATATTAGTATGTGAAGAAGTGTACTTAGGCTCTGTAATAGAATGACAAGTTATAAAAATGGGTTAGCTCTTCTTTTGAAGATCTTGAAGTGGATTTTGAATTCTTTTGTTCCATTACGGAAGAGTGAGCACCCAAATCACTCTTAAAAATGTGTGCCAAATGTCTTTAAAACATTACCAGGGGAATACTTAAAATGAAAAAAAAAAAGCAAATAGCAATTGATGTGCCTTCTATATATCATTTTCATGTATCACTTTTTCATCTATATTGCTTGAAAGAAATGCTTTAATATGAAACTTGTTTAGATATCTCATTGAAGGCATCAGAGAAAGACAATGAATCATATCTTTAACATGCTAGAATTAGGGGCTAAGAGATAACACAGATGGAACTGTCTATTAAGCATTTAGGGATATGAACCTAGATTTCTCCAGAAAGTTCAGAGTTACTAAGACTTAAAAAAAAATGCCAAAGAAGAGAAAAAAACAAGGAGGTCAAAAACAGAGTCTTAAAAAGAATGTCTATATTTGGATGAGGAAAAGAGAAGAAAAATAATTTTACTGAATACATATCTAGATAAAAACTAAAACCAAAAGAATTCAATAAACGTAGAAGCAGAGACAAACAGGGACTCAGATGATGCAGAGAAGATTAAAAAAAAAAAAAAACCTCTGAGCAAGTGATTAAAATTGGCAATGTTTTGATTTGAGAAAACAATTTTGATAGACTAATGACAGCCAAAAAAAACTGGATTGCAAATGAGTCAGTGGGAAGGCCATGGAGGAAATAAAAAAAAAAAACCCTTTCAAAGAATTAATAGGGAAAGGAAGAGGCAAAACCTGGGGTGGGGGAGGAGAGCTGGAAGACTGTGTCCTGCTGCTGCTGAGAAGGGAGAGCACAGATGGTGGGATGGTCGGAGATTGACATTTGCTCAGAGATGAAGAAGGTTAAGAATAAGACAACAAACCTGCCTTGGGATCAAGGAGACAAACAAGTAAAAATCTGTAAGGAAGTTAAAATTCCAAAGAACTGACAATCAAGGTTGAGACCATTATTTGGACACTCATGTAGGCTACCCACACCAGCAGCATTTAGGAATTCCCTGCAGTCTGAAACAACCATGGCTTTGAACCTATGATTCAAGCAGCTGGCCTGTTTGTTTGCTTTTCCTTTGGTTGGAGTCTGCACGTCCTGTGGTAAGCCAAAGGCATCCCCTTTCCTCTCCTGCCCTCTTCTGCCCTCCCTTCCCTCTTCACCCCACCCCACCTCTTTTTTTCTTTTTTTATAAGCTGAGTTTGTCTTGGAAATTCTAGCCTAGCAAACTAAGATTATTAAAGCAAGTTTGGCAAATATCTCTGGCAATCAAGCAGGGATTCATTCTACTGGAAATAGTAGCCAGAGTTTGTTTTTAAAGAGAGAAAAGTTCCAGAGGAAATAAAGATAAAGCTTGATTACTGAGAGCCTGCTTGGTGGTCCAGTTTTCAGGTTAACATATTGGCCCAAACTTTCAGGCAGGGTTGGCTGGAGGGAATATGAGGAATTTTCTCAAAAGTAATAAATGCTTTAGGTTCCTTGTGCTTGTGTGTCTTTGCTTCCCTCAACTTCAAGACTGTTCTCTGCCTTCCCATCCTGTTGATATCTCCCTCATGTCAAACTCAACCACTAAGCCCTCCAGCCAATTGTGTAAAATCCACAAGATTTTCCTCAAATGTTAGGACTATTTCTCTTTATAATACACTGTTGCTCCCCAGGCATTCTATGACTCTATACCTTACTTTTCAAAAATGGCATTTGTTATGAGCTGATAATATACTTATTTATTCACATGTGTATTACGTCTTTTGCTGCTACAATGTAAGATGCATGAACACTGGATTTTGTTTCATTAACAAATATTTGTTCAGAATGTTGAATAATATCCAGCACATAGTGGGCAACAAATTGAACAATCAATCGTTTTATTTAAACTTCATAGCAATTTGTGAAGTAGATATCAATTGACACATTTTTTTCAGACAAAAATTAATTTCTCATTAATATGAAGAAATAAAATATAACATAAAAGTAACATCTACAATAGTGTATATGTGATATAAATAATGCAGTTCCTTTGGATGCCAGAAGCCTTTTTTTTGCATTTAATATCACTTATAGTCCTTTCACACAGTGCCTTGTAGCATATGTGTGTCCCTGTTTTGTGGGCTCCCTGGGAGCCTCCTTCTTTTTTATAGTTCTTCTCCCACAATCTACATACCTTGAAGATAGCAGCCATTCACCAAATGTCTATTGAGTTGGAACTAAATTTTCTCATCTCAACTCTAGGCAATGGCTAGATTTGGGACTCATTCGTGCATCAAATCTTTGCTCATAGGAGAATGAAGTTTTCCTCAGCTGAGTCCAGCTAGGTAATTTTTCTCTCAACTAAATGACTATAGTGCAGAGCAAAGCAACAATCATGTAATCTACATCAACAAGTCAGCCTGCTGGCTGGAAAAGCATCTGAACAGAATAACAAGAGGACATTACAGGAGGAGCGGACAGTTAAGAGCATCTATGTAAGGCAGGAAGAGTTAGAGGACATAAGTGGAAATCAGGAAATAGACTCATTTGTCTGGGGACATTGACAAACAAGCACAGTAACAGATGCCTGATGCTTCTAAGCAAGTTCTAAATGCTGGATTCTCAGTAGTACAGTTGGTAAATGGTTTCTACAAGCTTTGAGCCACAAATTGAGTGGTTTGAAATAACACAGATTATTTTGCAGTTTAGAAGTCAAAAGTCTAAAATACATTTTATAGAACAAAAATTAAGGGGCCAGCAGGATTGTACACTTTCTGGAGGTGCTAGATAATTCTTTACTCACTGTTTTCAGACTCTAGAGTCGTCCTGCATTCTTTAGCTAGTAGCTCCTCCCATCTTCAGCAATCATATCACTACAGCCTTTGTTTTTGTAGGTGATGTCTTCTTCTCTGACCCTGACTCTCACTCTCTCACCTCCCTTCCTCTTTTAAGAATTTTTGTAGCCAGGCATGGTGGCACATGCCTGTGATCTCAGCTACTCAGGAAGTGGAGGCAGAGAATTGTAAATTTGAGGACAGTCTGGGCAAAGACAGAGAAACTCTTATCTCAAAAACAAAAGAAAAAGAAAAATGCTGTGGGCATGCTCAGGTGGTAGAGCACTTGGTGAGGCCCTGGGTTCAAGCATAGTATTGCCAAAAAAAAGACTTTGTAATACATTGGATCCATCATTTGTCATAGTTTCAACTTGGCTGGACTACAATGCCCAGATATTTGGTCATGCATTTTTCTGGACTTTTTATAAAATTAATTTTTGAATTAGATTAACCTATAATTCAGTGAACTTGAAGTATTTCAGATTACCCTCCTCATCAATCACTTGAAGACTTTAATAGAGTGAAAGCTGGCCTCTTCAGGTAGGAAAGCTGGCCTCTTCTGCCAGGAGACAGCTTTTGGACTTGAACAGCAATTCTTCCTTAGGTCCCTAGCCTGCTGGCCTATCCCCAGATTTTGGACTCATCAAGCCTTCACAATCACGTTACCCAGTTCCTTAAATCTCTTTTCATGTACACACACACACACACACACACACACACACACACACACACACATTCATTGGTTCTGCTTTTCTGGAGAACCCTGGCTAACTCATGAGATGTTTATCACATCACATCTGCAAAGTCCACTTTTGCATAAAAGTAATATACTCACAAATTCTAGGGATTAGATGGTAGACATATTTGTGGAGAGCATTATTCTGCCTACTGTACTACGCAACAGTCCTTATTGGTATACATTTGACCAATTACTCTTCTCAAAAACAAAAACCAAAGTGGCCTCTATCCCTGTAGGTACCAATAAAGGACCTGAAAGACAGTATTCTGAAGAACAGTGACACTGGACTTCTAACAAGTAAACTTTAAATAAAATGATTACAGCAATGTTATATTTTCACTTTGCCCCAAATGCACCACTTCTATGATACAGAATATAAAAAGAAAATGTCCTTCAACGACTCAAGTGGTTTGACAAAATTTGAGGGTTTCCAGTTGTTTTACTTTGATTGTGCTATTTAGAGATGTTTGCAGATATAATTAAATATGCCAGGCCTCAGTTCTATATTAATGATAAATATTGAAGTAAAGCACTATAGTTTACATCACAAAACTGCAGCTATTTCATATACTATATTTTTTCCACTTTTATCCTTACATAAAACATGCATTTAAAGAGCAACTTCTGCACCGAGTACTGGTTTTAACTGATAAGGAATCTGGGTGCTTACTCTCCTTCAATGGTGATTCTAATTTCCCCCATCTTTTCATATTTCTCAGTGGAAAGTAGAAAATCTCTGGGCCACACCATCTGTTTGCCTCATCCAGTAGTCCATTCCAACCTCTGCAACAGAAGGCTCATGACAAGCAGCCAATAAAATTCCAGAGATTGTCAAGATGCAGGACACTTGAGAAAAAGATTAAGATAAGATTTTTCATGGTTAAATTCCTTACACACACACCCTCTCTCAGAGCACCACTGAGAGAGGTTGCAGTAACAGATTTCAGGTGGTATTGGAAAATGCCACACAGAGAGAGCTTTCAATGATTTGTTCTGTAAACAGGCAGTTTGCTGTGTTGGAATCCCTGACTCACTCAGCTGTGGGATAGAAGTCTGGGCTTCCACTGCAGTCATTTAAATCAAAAGTAGTGCTGGCAAGTTATATTGGATTCAGTACATTCCATAAAGAATGGAGAGCCAGCCTGCCAGAGAAATCTGTCTGTGTTCAGTTCACAGCAATCAACCTTTGTGTTGAACCTAACAAACAGGGTCATTGCAAAAATGTGTCTGATTCTTAGGGTTCCCCAATCCTCATGATGGTTGAGAAGCTGCCTTTTAAAACAAGAGACCTCATGTAGTAGCACTTACTGAGCAGTTGCTAAAATGCCAAGGCCATACTAAGAGCTTGAAATATGTCACCTCAGCTAATTCTCACAACCAGTATATAGATTACACCCTATTACTTGATCTACTTTCTGGATGGAGAAATTAAGGCAGAAGGGTTGAAGTAATTGGTCCAGAGTCACAAGTCCTGCAGAACCTTCAGCCAGGATATAAAGTTGGATAGATTGTCCAAAGAGTCAGTGTGTACAACCAATGGATTTTACAACATTTGTTGAAAGAAGCTTCCCTTCCATTGTGAGGGAGCAGCTCTTGACATATAGTGAGTAGGAGAGGGTTTCCCATGGGTGATGAGAGTGGATTTGCTCTGATCCCTTCCCTCTATACTCACCCAACCTCCAGGAACAGTTTTGCAAGATGGCTGGCTGAATCTGGGTGGAGTTGTTAGCTCCAAGCCACAGTAAATTTACTGGCTCACTTAGGAATGAATCTGAACCTTGGACTCATTAGCATAATGCCATAATGAAATAAACGGGAAACCCATCGTCATTGTTATAAATAATCCCTCTAATTGTCTAAGGCCACATGATACAAAGGAAATGAATAATTAATTAAAAACAGAGATGTTCTCTTCTTTATGATATACAAGATGAAAGCCTTTAGTTGTATTTTCCATTTTTTTTCCAGAACTGTAAAAATTCCAGTGTTGCTAAATATACTTAGTTCTCAAAATTCACATTACATTGCCTTCAAATGGCTCTAATCCCTTCAAATTGCCTGATAAATAGTTTTGTAGTTTGGTATGAGATCAGCAGTAGAGAATAGAAAGAAACTCTCTGTGTTGCACAAATGTTGCTCTCTCCTAAAAATATAATTTCCCAAAACCACCAGGTGCAGTGGCTTATACCTATACTTCCAGCTACTTTAGAGATGAAATAGGAGGACTGGGGTTTGAGGCCAGCATAAGGAAAAAGTTAGTGACACCCTATCTCAAGGAACTAGTTAGGCATGGTGGTACTCCCTAACTAGTATTACCTAACTAGTAGTATTACCATACTCCCAGTATGGTAATCCCATACTAGCTTTTTATTTCTAATAAATTTAACTTTTAGTTGCTCTTCAATTAATAATAATAATAAAAGCTTGCAATTATATATAGCAGTAAACCAGAGACTTAAAAGGAAGTAGAGCTTCCTACTAATGCAGTCAAGGATGTTTAACAATCCATTTCCATTTGTATTCTTTTTGTGAGTTGCTCCAAGTTGGCACTTCCCCTGTGCTGAATCCTTTGCAATATCTAGCTTCAGAATCTTCCTCTTGAAGGCTTTGTACTTGGCTGTTGGCCTTTCATTTTGTAGCTGTGGGGCAGCCCTTTGTAGCTGGCGTAGGTGTCGGCAATCTTACATTTTATCTGCTATTGTTTCCTGGGGGGGATTTTCTCTTCATGGGTTAAGTATGCTAACAACAAAATTTTGCAAGGTAGGAGAGAGTCAGGAGCAAGCACTTTCACAATCAAGTCATGAAACAGAGTTAAGGGTACGATCTTCACATATATCCATCTACGGAAAAAGAAATCATTTGTAGATTTAAGATGCTTAAGATTCATGCACTATTATTTCTCTAGCCATGTCTAGGTGACTGATACACAACCCATACAATATCTTAAAATTGACACTAAACCAGTGTCAGAAAAACTGAAATTCAAATCTTTTCTGCACATGGGATGAGGATGCACTTTGCAGCAGGTGGGAATGAGTGCGTATGTAAGTGACAACACTTTAGAAAGAACACCAAGTGCCAACCTCACACCTTGTGCTTTTGCCGCGGATCAGTTCCAGTCAGAGAATCAGATGAATGCCAGTGAGTTTGCAAAAATAAATCTAGAATAAAATTACTTAAACAATGAAAATTTATTTTGTAATTTAACAAGAAATCAGCACGTAGACAGTCTAAGAGTGAGTTGATCCAGGAGTCAATGAAGTTATCAATGGTCTCTATTCTTTCTCTCATCGCAGAGTGGCCAGTGTTTCCCTTCACAGTTCCAAAACGGTGGCTGTAGTTCCAGACTTACTCTTTCTACTGATTTAGTAGACTTTTTTTTGAATAAACACTTCTCTATTTGGTGTATGCTTTCAGGAAAATTTCACGAAACTAATGAACTTTTTTTTTTTTATGTTCACCAGTGAAATTATCATTTTACTAGGGAAAGAGTCTACTAAACTCCTTCCTCTGTCATTCTGAATCCCCATTGGTCAAGGTTTCTTGGGCAACATTTCAAAATGGTGCAATATCACTTCTGCTATATTCTGTTGCTCAAATTAGATGATGAGATCAGCATAAAATCAAGAGGTGGGAAAAAAGACCTCTAAATAAGAGAAGGAACAAACCATGAAGACATTCATGGGTTTAGATACAAGGAAGTTCAGACAGCTAAGACAACAGTCAATCCACTACGAGAAGGAAGACCTTTCTGAGATTTCCCAAATAAATTTCTCTTTAGGGCCACCAGACAGAATTGGATCACATGCTTACGCTGTAGCTGCAAGAAATATGGGGCTGGCCAGAGTCTGATATTTTCAGCTTCCCTAGTGAGAAACAGACTTTGCTGAGGAGTGGGGAGATGATGGCTGTGTGGTAGGCAACCCATAATGTCTGACAGAGTTTACAATCACCCACCTCAAGTTTGAAGACAGTTCACAGTATTTAGTTAGGAGAGAAAACACTGCCCAGTGTCAAACATAATTAAAATTAAAATTAAATATTTGTTCAAAATTTGGGATAGTCTTAGCTCATGATATATACTTTGGAAGATTTATGAGAAGATGCTGGATTTTGAAACAAACTTCAAAATATATTGAACTATTGGAGGCTAAGGAGATAACAGTGAAAAGTGTTAGTCAGTCAAATATGGTTTTAAGAAATTACTAATCTATTTAGAATAACCTGACTTGCTGGATATCATAAAAATGACAATTGATATCACTGATTATTTGGGCTTTTCAAAGTACATACTATGTGCTAGATACTTTGCTAAATCTATTATGCATGTAATTTTATTTTATTTTTTGTTTTTAAAAAAAATTTATTAACATATAATAGTTGTACATGGGGCTACGTCATGATATTTACAGATGAGCTTGCAATATATCTTAAATTTAAGATTTACCCCTCCCATAACTTTCCCTCATCCCCACCCTTTCTTACAAGAATTTCAGTAGGTTTCATTTTTCTATTTTCATAAATAGATACAAAATACATCAACCATATTCACACTTTCCTTATGTCTACCCACCCTCCCACTAGTCCTCACTGCAGGAGAGGACCTATTTTACCCTCCTGTCCTTCATTTCTTTTTATTAAGTGTGTATTGATAGTCCAAGGGGGATTCACCTTGGTGCTTCAAGCCCGGATTTATCATGTTTTAATCAGGTTAATCCTTTCATTACTTACTCTTTCTCCATCACCATGTTCTCCTATTATTCTACAGCGTATGATACAGTACATTATATTATATTCATAGACACATGTAATTTTATTTGGTCTTCATAATGACCTTACAAAGTACATTATTATTACTATTTTCTATTTTTACAAAATAAAAAGAAATAAAACCTCATATAAATTAACTAATTGGGTTCAGTTAACCTAGCTAATGAATGGCAAAATCCATATTCAAACTTGCATCTATCAGATTCCACTGTAAGAAATCTTCCTACCTGCCATGCTTAGCATATTAAGAGGGAAAAGAAAAGGAACGAAAGTTTGAGAAAGCAGGAAGTATGACTGAACTAAGATAATAGCATTTCCTAAGTTTTACTCTGTCAGCTTTCAATGACAGAGTAAGTCATAGGTCATGACATGTGAACAACTAGAAACTTGTGCCAAAAGCATTGTCTGTAATCCGAACTTTTCCCACAATGTATCCGGAATATCTTTTCATTGTTTTAAATCATAATTTGTTTCATAGCTAGTCAGTATTGTACTATATAGATATAATTCACTCTAAAATGTAGTCATAGTTATAGTTCTGTAGAGAGATTATTATGAGTTCACCAAACTTTACCTCTTCTATTGCCCAAGAACACACCTGGAGAGCATTTCCTAGCTTATCTTACTGTTGGGGGGCCATAGATTGTGTGTGGCTGATGAAACACATGCAGGAATGATCTATGCCCCAACTGACTCAGTATGAAATATGTTCCATATGACCTTCATATGCCTTCTTCCATTCAGGTTACCCAAAGGCAGAGGACACCTAAGCCTCAGGAACTGCAAGAGTCATAAGATGAAAGGTGTTCGAGGCTCTGAATTATTGTATGTATACCCACTCATCAGGACCCTGCATTTGGAGATTTATTTGAGCAAACAATATACTTTTCTATATATTGAGTTATAAATTTGGGGTGTTTCATTGTAATAGAAGCCAGTGCTGCTGTTACTTATTCTAAATCACACATGTGAACACTTTGAAGGAGATTTGTGTGCTGAGTAAATATCAAATTACTTACTTAGAACATATTCTTAGACTTTTTAGTTAAAGGGTATGAAAACTTAGTTTTTAAAATTGTTCTCCAAGGACTGGAGATATAGCTCAAACAGTAGCATGCTTGCCTACAAGTGCAAAACCCCGAGTGCAAATCCCAGTACCACCCAAAAAATTACTTTCCAGAAAGCTTGTACAATATTTAAGATCATAAAAACAAATCAATAATAATTTTCTAAGTAATTTACTTCATCAAAACCATATTTTCTAGCACAGGTACATAGCTTTTTGAAGGCATTTGCTAACATCCAATATCAGTTCTTCTACTAATTATTTATTATCTTAAACTAAACCTATATAACATATCTATCCTTCAATTTGCTTCAAGGATAAAATGCCATGGAATACTAAATACTTAAAATGTAGGTATAAATCTAATTTCAAATGTATAAATAATAGTTACAGTAGTGAATTTTATTATACCTTGAAAATATTTTCTTCAAAAACCTTGTCCACGTGATTATATTATAATCATTTAACCTGTCACTTTGCTAGACTATCATAGTAGTATTACTTAGCAGTACAGATGTTTTTTTGTAGCTTTTATTGGCGCAAAGTGAACACAAGTTTTAGTTCAAACAAGTGTGAAAAAGTGAAATTTAAACGCAGACATGTAGAACATGTACTAACAGAGAAATGGAGAAAGAATTGTCAGCTGTTTGTTTAGTTCTCCTCTGAGAACTGCTGCACCTCTCCTGGTTTGACACTTGGAGCCTTGAAACTTTCCAACTGTATTGAAAAGATCTGTCTCCCCATGGGAACAGCAGCAAGCCATGGTAGACCACAAGAACCAATGAAAATACCTCATCCTATTTATGCTGGATCACATTTCACCATTTCTGACAGATGGAACCTTTGGGAAAGAATATTAATGACCATTGGGAGATGACAGTAGTCATTTAGGGAAACACACAATAAATAGACAAATGACACTTTACACAGAGACTCTCTAGATTTGTAAACTGCTTAGAACCCAAAGGAAACTTTGTCTGGAGCTGGAACTATATATATGCATATATACATATACACATATTTTTAGGACGATAAAGATTAATTCTGTAGGAGTCCCTTATGTTGGTCAGCTTTCTATTACTATAACAAACACCTTACAAAGAGAAAAATTTTGTTTTGTCTCACAGTTTTGGAAGTTCTTCATTTCTTGAAATGACTAAGTCCTGTTTTTGCCTAAATTTTTTCTTCCCAAAACACTGAAGTACAAGACTAAAATTATTCCAACTAGAATAAGATTAAAGACTACAAATAGCTGTATGTCTTATTCAAATTCCATGCACAAGCCACCCTCACTCCTTCTAAATGAGTCACAGTTCTGCTCAATACAATTTAAGGACTGGAGGGAATCCCTCTGGATACATTAGGAGCTCCACATTTTCTCAGATAAATTACCATTAGAACAAACAGTCCAACAGTTTTTCCCGGGTGTACAAGATTCTTGCACTCATCCATAAAAAAGAATAACAAGTACTCCCTAAAGAACTGCCTGAGGATTATCCTGCATACGTCAGGGGGAAATCCCAGAAATAATGTGCCTGTAGCAGCATGAACTATGTCAAAAAGGCTGAGGGCACAGGTGTGTCCACTCTGCTCCTTTGGATACCGACAACACACTTCACTAGAGATTAAATGAATGATTTGGTCTCTTACCAGGGAAAATTAGTTATTTTAAAGAACATAAAGACAAAGTGCTTGGGTCAAGGGGAATTCCACTGAAGCAAATTATCTTTGAACAAATGCTGAAACTCGTGATTACATAGTAATTACATAGTAGTGAAATAGCATATGTAATTCCAAATTTCATCCCTTATAGACACAAGTACATTCAAATGGGATGTTTAAAAGACAGACACATTTAAAGAAATGTTTTATGAATATTAAAATGTCATAGAAATTAAATTATGAGTGAAGATTAAGAAAACGTTTAATTTGGCAAGATAGCAACAAATGGGGAAAATATAAAGACTATAAATGCCATTAAAATGAGGAATCGCCTTTACAAGTTTTCAGTGAATTTAAAATTGTTCAACATAAAAGATTTATTGTTCAAACTTAATAAAAATAAAATATAAAATGAGGAATCACTTAAGGTGGCCCATAGAGAGATCTTAATAGGGATTAATGATTGGAAAGTATAAAAAGGAAAATTGAAGAATAAACACAAGACATTTCCTGACAGTCAACCTTTTTCAGTCTCTAGGGAATCAATGGAAAACCCACCAATTAGATCATACTCACCAATACTCTTCAGAATATTAACCAAGCTTTGTATTTCTCCTTCTCAACTTTGGCATCCAGGTAAATATGTGTGCTGCCTCTGACTATAGAGTCATCAGGTTTTGAGTTATTTTCTTTAAAATTTCTTCCTCCATCAGCAATCACTGGTGGCCAAGAAAAATGAATAAACATGACAGGTAACCAATGTGTAAATGATTACTGCCTAACTTTAAGTCCTAATATATCTACATTAATCCATTTCATTTTCTCAAAGATATTGATGCTTAATAAAGGATTTCTAAATAATTCCTGAAATACCATCAAGGCTACAATTTCTATGGCAAAAAGCCAAATTTCATATAAACGATTATTTCAATTCTCTAGACTGTATGGGTTAGAAAGCTTGAAATTTTTATAATTAACAAGAGAATTCTGATTTTCAAGTCAGACTCTTAGCTCTTTGCAAGTGACTTGACATTCTTTCATGATAAAGAAAGCTCACTTT
Source organism: Castor canadensis (assembly GCF_047511655.1). Lineage (NCBI taxonomy): Eukaryota > Metazoa > Chordata > Mammalia > Rodentia > Castoridae > Castor > Castor canadensis. Next base: position 36,969,657 of record NC_133387.1, on the reverse strand, counting down.
AAATGTGTTTGGGAGTTAAATGAAATAAACTAACTGCCTTATATTAGTATAATTCAATATCCTCTTGTCTGAGCACAAATAAGATGCCAGGTCATAATATGACAATATGAATATTATTCACCATTGATAGTTAAATCTTCATTTGCTCTATGCCAACATCAGCCTCTGTCACATATTTCATAATTTTTATTGAGAAACACTTGAAGAGGCTGTGGCAAGGATTTTCTTACCGCTGCTATGACTTCATGTAAATATTACAAAAGATGGACATCTCCAATGAGTGTCATTTTTATTGTAATTTATTTCTCATTTTGCGTGCTGCACTAGCAGTACAGCAATTTTCCATTAATGTTTTCAAAGTGTCATGCAGATTTGGAGATTGTACCAGTTAGACCTTCCATGGACTGTCTCCATGAACAGTTACTTATCCAACATGGCTCAGTTTTCATGTGTTCACATTTCTTCCTTCCTTTCTTTCTTTCTTGTTTTGTAATAGGAGATTTTGTATATTGTACTTTCTTTTAAAAAGTAAATAAATAAATTGCATTGTATATTTTCAAGGATTACAACATGATGTCATAGCTTATATAGAGCGTTTACCAGGGCAAACACATTAATGTATCCATCATGCACTCATTTCTTTCTTTCTCTTTTCTTTCTTTCTTTCTTTCTCTTTTTCTTGGTTTCTTTCTGTGTAATTGGAGGTATTTGCATATTATCATTTCTTTTAAAAATGGTATTGTGTATATTTAGGTACACAACATGGTGTTATGGGTTACATAGGAAAATGGAGGTTGTTCTAGTGAGCATAGTAACATATCCAAGGTGCACACATTTCATTTATGTGACTGGTTACTTTCATGCTAATATGCTCTGAGTGACTAGCAGAGAAAATGAGCTCATCAGACTACCCTTTCCCCACCTTCTCCACCTTTTTATGAACATTCCCTATTTCCCCACCCAGAATGATTAAAACTAAATTTTCTCAGCATTTTGTATGGCTTCCCAGGGCATTCAGGTTGTTCTGCATTCATTTATATGTCAAGCCTTTTCTTTTACTACAGATGTTTGCAGCAAGCTTGGAGTCCCTTTCCTGCTGCTGACTTCAGCATAAGTTTCCTTCCTTCTGGTTGTGGTGCCAAATTCTAGTCCCACCTCCTCTGCCTTTCTATGTCCTGGGAGTGAATAGAGTATAGAGATACCACAGTAGTGTGTATACACACACACACACACAGAGAGAGAGAGAGACTGAGCTATTTGCCCTTCTGCTTGTCCTATCAAGTGGTAAGGAAAAGCAGAAAAACATGTCAAGTTCCATGACTTAAATCTACTTCTGCTGAGAGCACAGCATTTACATTTCTAAGACAAGCCTTACTTCCTCCTCCTTCTATTACACAGCAAAGTAGAGTGACCTTAGGAAACTCATGTGTCCATCTGGGAAGGGACTGTATTTGTTCATGGAAGGCAGTTTAAGAGACTTGGAACAAAACACTTCCCATCTCAATGTGGAATCAGAGTGATCCCATGTATGTCATGGAAGCAAAAGTAGAATCTGCTTCTCAATAAGAAAATAAAACTAGTTAGCAAGGATTTAAGCATGTGGGGAATTCTCTTTATCATATAATAAAAGATTGGAAGCCAGCAGCTGCTGGTATTGGTTCAGAGAGTCAATGACACAATGACTATTGTCTGACTCATTTATCCTTTCCCTCATGTTCACAAGGTAATTGTTACAGCACTTAGGGCAATATATCCTCATCAGAGAAGTAATAACAGGGGGAAGAGAGAAGATCCCAACAGATGTCTACTTACCTCTCTTTAGCCTCATGGTCCTTTCAGTTCTAAAGGAAGGTAGAAAATAGTATTTTACTTTCAGTCTCTGTAACTGGAGTTGAAAAGGGAGAAAAGGCTGAGATTCAGTATTGGGCAAGTCAATCAACACTGTCTGCCACAACAAGGACCGACAAGAAAATTTGTCCATTTTCATTTTTTTTAACCTAGGAAGAACATCTCACCTATTGAAAAGCTTGTATTTAATTAGACTTCCAAATTCTAGATTCACTGCCCACTTAGAGAAGTTAAGGAATTTTTACCTTCTTCATAGAATTTGAGGATATTGTGTGTCTTACCTTTAATCTTTACACAGCTCAGCCACAATTCTTGCTACAATCCAGTGACTGTAAAGGTTATAGATCTGCATTCAGAATTCAAGTGATAAATTATAGATTAGAAAACTGTATGAAAAATAAACTTTTTTAGAGATCATCATGTTCATTCTTTTATTATATTTTGCTCATCATACTCAAATCTAGTGATAATAAATAAAATCTCAGGCTTATTTTTTTCTCCATTTTTCAACTTCAGATGAAGCCTGAATGTCCAGTTAAAAACTCTTTTTGTCCATGGTTTTTCCTCTTGCCTAAATTCTTTCTCCAGTTCCAGCTCTATCCACCCAGTCTTTGATTTTCCTCACAGAACCCTTGGTTCCCTGCTTATTCATCTCTCTTTTTCTCTCTCTTAAAGAGCTTCCTCCTTCGGATGCTGTGTAATCTTTCTTGGGACCACACAATGCGCCTTTTTGTGTGATGATGGTGGACAGATGTGCTTTTTCCAATGGGTTCTATTTTTCCAGCTTATTTATGTATTCTTCAGACTGCAGTCTTTAGTCTGGAACAAAATAAATTAGGACATTCATTTCTTCTAATTTATATTGAGGTGGATCTTCATTGATTTAGAATGATTTGTTAATTATACAAAGTTCTTAAACTCCTTTACTGAAAACCACAGAATATATTATGGAAGGTTAAAAAGCCCAAGTTTGTCTTTAAAAGATATTTAAAACAAGGAAGTAGCATTTAACAACAGATTTTTTAAAAAATCAGTTTACAAAATGAACATAATTGTGTGTTCCACTAGCTATGCATCAAAAAATTCCAATTATATTTCTCTTCCTTGAAATGGCTATTTTGTATAACAGGGAATATTAAACCCAGATGAGACTTTAAGACACATCCAGCATTAAATCTCATTTTACAAATGAGATAGAGAAGCCACAGAAGCTGAAAAACCCACCCAAGAATTCAGTCTGTGAATAGCAGAGAGGGATTGAAAAGCAGGTTCCTAACTTCTAATTTAGGGCTCTTTACACAATTATCTACATCCCAAAGTCTAGCTGCATGCACCTGCAAATAAAAGAAGTGGATGCTTTGCAGGGTTAATAAGGAACAAAAAGAAGGAGTAAAGATGAGACCAGGAATGTGATGCTGCTAAGCTTGGGATGGTGGCACACTGACACACACATGTGTTCTCCACATTTACTCAACTGTTAGGGTGAGGGTGGCAGGACAAGGCCAAGGGTTCAAAAGAAAGATAGGAGTATCTGCTTCCACAGCCACATCTCTCATAATATCCAGAAAATAAGCAAGTGTCACCTGGGAGAGGTTAGTTGTGGTAAGCACATTGTTTCACACATTAAACTGGTGGCAAATAGATCAATAGACCGCTAGGTATTTTTAATTAAAAACTGCAGTGGGGTGGAGTGATGGAAAGGAAAACATTGTCCCCAAAACAACCTGAACTGAAAACCAGCAACATAGCTAATGTTCCTTTTTAGAATTTTGCTTATTCCAAAAGAAAGAATTCTGACTTTGTTTGCTCCTTAGTTTTTCTACTTTCTTATGCATTCATCCTAGAGTCATCAGATTTAGGAATTACTTATTAAATGCCAAACAACTTAGTCATTGTTAATATTTACAATAACAAATACCTTTTCTTTCATAGAATAGAGGCTTGGAAAACATGCCATTCTTTTAAAGTGTTTGCAAGAATTTGTTCTGCCAATTTGCAACATGTTAATATGTTTGTGCTCAAAGTAAATAATTCCAATTCCCCCCTGTTAGAAATTAATCTTATCTTCTTAAATTTTAAAGTGACAGACTAAACACTTCTAAAAGAGTTTTGAGCATGGCAGAATGGGGGCGAACTCCAGATAAAGCAGCTCAGAGGTCTTACTTGAACCATGTATCATTTTTATGTAAAATATATTTGCCAATAATGATAGTACTTAAAAGAATTCACAGTTAAAAACTATGGTATTAATGCATTTTAAAACTTCAGATTAATTAATGTTTTGGGTAGATATTTTATGTACATTAGTTCTATAAAGATTTATTCTCTCTCTCATCTGCCCAACCCCAAACCCACTTTCAGTCTTCAGCAAAACAGATTAAAAAGAAAAGATTTTGTTAACATAATATACCTACAAATTAAGGTTTGAACAATATGAAATATGTGTCTATTCATGTAGCCCCAGTGCTCTTGCTTTGCTTTGCTCTCTTCCTAGGTTCCTGGGTCTCTCTTAGAATCATGTTCAACAGGTCCTGCATATTCCTGCAGGGGACCTGAGGACCCAGTGATCTGAAGGGTGACACGTCCAAAGAACAGATCTTTCTCTTGTAAGCATCACTGCCTTATAGCATAATTTAGAATTGTTACTATATTTTATTAACAAGATTATCTTCCATCTTACCAAATGAAGGGTAGTAGCAGTGTGGAAGAAAATCATGTCTCATTATCTAGGTAAGGTACATTGTTAGCTTACATGGAAATTAACTGAACAGATTAAATTATATGTACAATTACAAGTATACTTAATGCAAGTTTTGGTTAATTTTTTGTCTTCCAGGGTGCCCTCAATAAAGACTGTCATGCCTCATGTGAAGTCAAAGAAAATTATGTTTTACACATCCTTTCCTGTTTCTTTCTCCAAACTACTTCTGCTGCCTACTACAGAAGGATTGTAGATTTACCATCCCCAAGAATTTTAGCATGGTGGCAGTAGGAAGACCATCCTCCCCAAAACAAATACCCATGCTATCAAATTTCCTTCAAAGATGTGGCTGACAAGCTCATAGAAAAGATACTGACAAAGAAGTAAGATTCCAAAGAAAACATAACTCACCCAGTGCCTTCCGTATAATAGGTACTCATGGGAAGGACATGATCCTGTGTTCAAACAAGAGGCTCTACTGTGCCATCCACACTTAACATGACATGGGCAGACAAGAAAAGTGTTATCAGGGAACAAACAATATCACCCAAAATGCTACCCAAAGAGGAAGGTCTGACGTGACATCCTGAAATTTTTCAGTCTCAAACTAAATCAATTAAATCATTTTAAAATGAGACCATGAGAGAGGATAGAGAGAGAAAACATGACAGTGTTCTCATGGGCCCATCTGAGGTGAGAGAGAGAAAGAGAGTGGTAGAGTGAGAAATATTGAAACACATTGCATCAGTGTGTGAAGACAATATGATGCAATGTACTGTACGCTGTGCAATAATGGGGAGCCTGGCAATAAATAATAAGGAAGCCGACCGTGAGAGAGTAGGTAATAGAGGGGTTAATCAAATTAAAGCACGATATGTACATGTCTGAAATACCAAGGCAAACCCTTGAATAATCAACACACACTTAAAAATTAAGGACAGGAAGGTAAAACAGGTCCTGTCTGGGTGGAGGGTAGGGGGGGAGTTCCAAGGGGAGGGGAGAGGGCAAAAGGTGAAGGAGGGCAAATATGGCATATGTATTTTGTATTCCTGTATGAAAATAGAATGATGAAACCTGTTGAAATTGTCCTGCGAAGAGGGGTGCAGGGGAGATGAGGGAGAGTGATGGAGGGGTTGAACCTAATTAAGATATATTGTAAGCACATATGTAAATGTCACAATGTATCCCCACTGAACAACTCTTCTATGCTAATAAAAAATGAAAACATAAGGTTTGCAGAGCAGTGGTGGCTCTTGGGCCACGCCATAATGCGCTCAGTGGAACCTACAGCTAGGAGGGGATGGCAACTTTTTCCTTCCTCTCTCCACATTGGAGGCCCATTAAATGTCATCGTGACCCCCAGCAGGAATGGCAGCCCTGTCCATGAAGGAAAGGCAGGCTTGCTGGGGAGCCCGCGACCTGCACTGGTGGTGGGTGTCTGGACAAGAACGCTGAGGATGCGTCCTGGTGTCACCAGCTGAGACACTCCTTCGAGTAGAGCTGTCCCCACCAGTAGATAAAATATTTTAAAAGAAGAGACTATTTAAAATTGAAGGAAAAACTTGAAGCAGGACAATTCCAGCCTTCAAAATCAAGGGCAAATTCCTAGCTTGCTCCTGAACTTTTCATGCAGGTTGAAATACTTCTTTCTGGACATTCAGAGGTGCTCAGAGGTTCTGGGACCCGTCGATGCTGCTCCCTGGTGCAGCACTGATAAAATGACTGACGAAGAGAGGAGCCGTCATTCAAACTGTAAAGATCCAAATGTAATTGTATTCAACAGCTTTAGTAAGAAATCTATTTTAAGAAAATTAAAGTCTATTGTAAAAACAACAAAAGAAAATGTGAAATGAAGTGAGAAATAAAACAAAAAGTGTGTTATCATTGAGAAAAATCAGTGTAACTGTCGAAATGTATTTCATGTAAGAATACAAAAAAGGGTAATAAACTTTTTCCTCAGTTGCTCATTATCATTCCATCAAGGGGAAGTTAGCTAGTTTCTGATACTTTTACCAGATTAGTCTAATGAATGATTATTAGCATATGTCTTAATGTCCAAAACCTACAAACTGATGTTATGCCAAAGAAATCAAGGTGTAGACAAAAGAAATGCAAGGAATTCAGCCTCACCTTTTTAAAGTTTTTCTAAGAAACAACTTTGTGAAGAAAACAGTTGTATTAATATGGGAAAGTTGTTCTAATTTAAGAGTGTGCAGGTGGTAAATTAAGCAATCAAAAGTAGCCGAATGCACTAGAAATGTGGTTCAAGCTGTAGAATGCCTACTTTACAAGTATGAAGTCCAAAGTTCAAATCCCAGTGCCACCAAAAAGAAAAAAATAAAGTAACCAAGCCCAGGATGGTGGAAAGAAGCTCTGTAAATGCAAAAGGAGTTCAAACATTGGCTATCCACCAGCCTGTGAAGCTGGCTGCTCATTTTCTATTGGATTCTACTTGAGTTCCTATGAATGAGTAGTTGAGGGTAGAACTAGGGACTAGACAGGAATTGATCTCCTTCTCCACCTACTGCAGTTATTTTCCAAATATAATCTAAAACATGATCTCTTCAGTTAAAGTAATTCTTTGGTGGCACAGATAATGATGTTTCCAATATTTTCTTAAAAGACAGTGTATTTATTTGTACAGTGTTAGCTTGCCTCTTCATTGTTTTTCTCAAATCACTGCTCCCCTTCTCCCCTCCATGTTTATTTCTCTGCCTTTACACCAGTTGTATGGTATTATTTCTCCAAACAAAAGAAGTGTGCCAAAGTCTAATTTTACAGTGGTCTCTGCTAACATCCTTCTTTGCCCCCTACCATTTCAGTTCTAGGATTTCCCCCCATATCCCCCAGTCAGTGGGATTCATCAAGGACTTTGTACAGTAGCTGACATTTTGTGTGCTTTCTATGCATTATCTTATTCGATCCATAAAACAATCATGTGAGGTACATGCTAGTACCATCCCCATTTTTAACATGAGGAAAATGAAATTTGTAGAGATTAATCCACTTGCCAGAGGTGAGTCAGAGAAGTAGGATCTGAACTCTTAACAGGCAAATGCTAAAACCCCCTGAACCACTTCAATCCACCTGTGATCCTTTAAGTAAATACCTGTCTAAATTGTTTTGAGAAATGAGAAGAGACAGCAAGAACAGAGGGCACATTGTCTCACTCGGCAACCCTCTCCCAAAAAATGCATATGCAAAAGACCCCTACAATCCTAGTATAATGTACCATTCTAGTGTAAGCGTACCATTATTGCTATACTTTTCTTAAATTCATCATATGATTAAAGAGAATTCTTCACTTTTTAGAAAAGAATTGTTAGTGAAAAGCATGTTCTTTTCAAAAAGGAATGTCTTTTTACTTCAAGAGATTGCAAGTTACCATATTGGGGAAATAATTCATATACTATCATTCATAGAATTTAATATGCTATTTTTGAGGTAGCCATTGACCAAGAACCAACTATGTTTTTCTTCTGTTTTTATCATTTTACTGTGGTATTTTTCTAGGATGGCTCAGACAGACAGCAGGGGCACCAAAGCTTTCAGGAAGCAAGTTTGTTATACAGATTCTCATTCAAAGACTGAGCCCCAAGAACAAAGGGGGCCTTCCTTATATACCATTTAAGCAGGTTACAGAAATGGGGGCGTACAGCTTGTCTCGTACATGGTTACATGTTATTTCATTGGCCACTTTAACCTCTTGGGTGAGGTGACCCTTCTCTGGTCTCACCCCACTGTAACACTCATTATCTCTCATTATCACCCATTATCTCCTTTTACCCTCCCTGCCTTCCTGCCACAATACAATTGATATACAATATACATATTTAAAGTTTACAGTTTGAAAATCATCAACAAATGTGTACATCTGTGAAACCATCACCCAATCAAAGTAACATTTCAATACTTCTAAAAATTTCCCTATGTCTTTGGTTATCGCTCTCTGACTCCCTACCACCTCCTAGGCAACTACTCATCTACTTTCTGATACCATCTGTTAGTTTTCTTTTCAGACACATTTGTATGAACTGAATAATGTAGTGGTACTCTTTTTCTGTCTGGCTTTTTTCACTCATCATAGTTAAGATTCATCTCTGCTGTAGTATATATTTAGAGTTCACTTTTCTTGTTGTATAGTGTTCCCATTGTATGGATACATGTTTACATGTTTCTTTATCTATCTACTAATCGATAGACGTCTGGGTTGTTTCCAGTTGTTGACTCTTACAAGTGAAACTTCTGCAAACATAAATATACAAGTTTTTGTCTGGATATGTGCTTTCCTTACACTTTGGCATGTCTAGGAGTGAAATGACTGGATCACATGGTTAAGTCTATGTTTAAACAATTAAGAAACTGCCAAATTGTTTTCAAAAGTAGTTTGAGTAGAAGAATGCCTGCTTTCCTCAAATCATGATCATCAAGAATCAAGAGATACTAATCTAGAAAATGTATGGGAACTCAAGAGGGAGGACTCGAATGATTTTCTTAGTTATGAATTCTACTGAGACTACATGCTTTTAAAACAAAAACTCATTTCCCATTTCAGACTTTTCTTAAGAGCCCCTATTCAAATTCCTAATTTACAATCCATCCAGCCACCCAAATTAAAAGTCTCAGTTATGACTCAACATTCTGCATTTCATCTCACAGTAAATGCCAACTCCTCTTGACAGAACTTTTTTTTTTCTTTTTCTGCCTGGGGATTGAGCCCAGGGCCTCATACATGCCAGGCAAATGCTCTACCACTTAAACTATGTTTCTAGCTCTTTTGTTTTTATTTTGGTTTTGGGTCTGGAGTCTTGATACTTTTTTTTCCCTGGATGACCTTGAACTCATGATCCTCTTGCTTCTGCTTCTCCAGTAGCTAAGGATTACAGAAGTACACCAACATGTCAGGCTTGACATAACATTGTAAGGATATCTCCAGTCTACCATGCCCCTTCCTTATCCTCAACATAGCATTTCATCATTTCTTTCTTTTTTTTAAATTATTATTCATTTATTCACATGTGCATACATTGTTTGGGTCATTTCTCTCCCCCACCTCCCACCCCCACCAAGTCCCCCCCCTCACTTCCAGGCAGAACTTGTTCTGTGCTTTTCTCCAGTTCTATTGAATAGTAGAAATAAGCAATAATAAGAAAGACATAGTGTTTTTGCTAGTTGAGATAAGAACAGCTATACAAAGAGATTCCTAGCATTGCTTTCATGTACAAATGTGTTACAACCCAGGTTGATTCATCTCTAACTGATCTTTACACTGGTTTCTGATCCCCTTCTCAAGTTGACCTCTGTCACTTTAAGGTTTCTGTATTAGTTCCTCTGGAGTGGGGACATCAAGCACTTCCATGTTTTGGGTTTTCTACCTATCCCCATACCTCCCATATGTGCTTTCCCCTTGTCAAGTGACCCAAGTCCAACCACATGGTTACATTTGCCCTAGCTATAAAGTCCATATATGAGGGAGAACATACAATTTTTGGTCTTCTGAGCCTGGCTAACCTCACTCAGAATGATGTTCTCCAGTTCCATCCATTTACTTGAAAATAATAAGATTTCATTCTTCTTACTGGCTGAGTAAAATTCCATTGTATATAAATATCACATTTCCTTCATCCATTTGTCAGTAGTGGGGCATCTTGGTTATTTCTATAATTTGTTTATTGTGAATAGCGTTGCAATAAACATGGGTATGCAGATGCCTTTGGAGTAACCTGTGTCACATTCCTTTGGGTATATCCCCAGGAGTGGGATTGCTGGATCATATGGCAGATCTATGTTTAGGTTTTTAAGAAACCTCCATATTGTTTCCCAGAGTGGTTGCATTAGCTTGCATTCCCACCAGCACTGTGTGAGGTTTCCTTTTTCCCCACATCCTCACCAACACATGTTGTTGGTGGTGTTTTTGATGATGGCTCTTCTAACAGGGATGAGGTGGAATCTTAGTGTGGTTTTGATTTGCATTTCCTTTATGGCCAGAAATGGTGAGCATTTTTTTCATGTGTTTTTTGGCCGTTTGAATTTCTTCTTTTGAGAAAGTTCTATTTAGTTCAGTTGCCCATTTCTTAATTGGTTCATTGATTTGGAGAGAGTTTAGTGTCTTAAGTTCCATGTATATTCTGGTTGTCAGTCCTTTGTCTGATGTATAGGTAGCAAATATTTTCTCCCACTCTGTGGGTGTTCTCTTCAGTTTAGAGACCATTTCTTTTGTTGTGCAGAAGCTTTTTAATTTTATGAAGTCCCATTTGTCCATCCTTTCTCTTAGTTGCTGAGCTGCTGAGGTTCTATTAAGGAAGTCCCTGCCTATACCTATTACTTCCAGAGTGTTTCCTGCTCCTTCCTGTACTAACTTCAGAGTTTTGGGTCTCATATTAAGGTCCTTGATCCATTTTGAGTTGATACTAGTACAGGGTGATAGACATGGATCTAGTTTCAGTTTCTTGCAGATGGATAACCACTTTCCCCAACAACATTTGTTGAAGAGGCTGTCTTTTCTCCATTGCATATTTTTGGCAACTTTGTCAAAAATAAAGTTGGTATAGTTGTGTGGATTCATATCCAGGTCCTCTATTCTGTTCCACTGGTCATGTCTATTTTTGTGCCAGTACCATGCTGTTTTTATTGCTATTGTTTTGTAATGTAGTTTGAAGTCAGGTATTGTGATACCTCCAGCATTGCTCTTTTTGCTGAGTATTGCGTTGGCTATTCATGGTCTCTTGTGTTTCCAAATGAACTTTAGGGTCAAGTTTTCATTCTCTGTGATGAAGGTCTTGGGATTTTGAAGGGAATTGCATTAAACATGTAGATTACTTTTGGTAGTATAGCCAGTTTTACTGTGTTGATTCTACCAATCCATGAGCACAGGAGATCTTTCCATCTTTGGTAGTCTTCCTCAATCTCTTTCTTCAGGGGTTTGTAATTCTCCTTGTAGAGTTCATTCCCATCTTTTGTTAAGTTTACTCTGAGGCATTTGATTTTTATTTTGAGGCTATTGTAAATGGAATTATTTCCATATATTCCTTCTCAGTTTGTTCATTGTTGGTGTATAGAAAAGCTACTGATTTTTGTTAGTTGATTTTGTATCCTGACATCTTGCTATACCTGTTTATGGTGTGTAAGAGTTTTTGGGTAGAATTTTTTGGGTCTTTAAGGTATAGGATCATATCATCTGCAAATAGGGATATTTTGACAGTTTCTTTACTTATTTGTATTCCTTTTATTTCTTTTTGCCTAATTGGTCTGGCTAGGAATTCCAGGACTATGTTGAATAGGAGTGAGGATAGTGGGCACCCTTGTCTTATTCCTGATTTTAGGGGAAATGGTTTCAGTTTTTCACTGTTAAGTCTGATGTTGTCTGTAGGTTTATCATATGTAGACTTTACAATGTTGAGGTACATTCCTTCTATTCCTAGTTTTCTTAGAGCTTTTATCATGAAGTGGTGTTGGATCTTATCAAAGGCTTTTTCTGCATCTATTGAGATGAACAAGTGGTTTTAGTCTTTGCTTCTGTTAATGTGCTGTATTACATTTATAGATTTGCGTATGTTGAACCACCCTTGCATTCCTGGAATGAAGCCGAGTTGGTCATGGAATATGATCTTTCTGATGTGTTATTGGATTCAGTTTGCCATTATTTTATTGAGGATTTTTACATCACTATTCATTACAGAAATTGGCCTATAGTTCTCCTTTTTGGAGGTGTCTTTCCTTTTGGGATGAGAGTAATAATGGCTTCATAAAACGAGTTAGTCAGTGTTCCTTCCCTTTCTATTTCATGGAAAAGTTAAGGAGGACTGGTGTTAGTTCTTCTTTAAACGTCTGATAGGATTCAGCTTTGAATCCATCAAGTCCTGGACTTTTCTTTTTTGGGAGACTCTTAATTGGTGCTTCAATTTCATTTTGTGTTATAGATTTATTCAGGTGATTAATATCCTCTTGTTTCAGTTTTGGATGGTCGTAAGTATCTAAAAATCTGTCCATTTCTTCAAAATTTTCAAGTTTATTAGAGTATAAGCTCTCAAAGTAGTTTCTGATGATTTCCTGGATTTCCATGGTGTTTGTTATCTCCCCTTTTGCACTTTTGATTTTACTGATTTGGGTTTTTTCTTTCCTCATTTTAGTCAGGTTTGCCAGGGGTCTGTCCATCTTACATATTTTTTCAGAGAAACAACTTTTTGTTTCATTAATTTTTGGGGTTTTTTTTTTTTGTTTCTATATATATTTCAGCCCTTATTTTAATTATATCTCTCCTTATGCTTGTTTTAGGGTTTGCTTGTTCTTCTTTTTCTAAGAGTTTGAGCTGTAGTATTAGATCATTGATTTGAGATCTTTCTGACCTTTTAATATATACATTCATGGCTATAAACTTTCCTCTTAAGAGTGCTTTTTCTGTGTCCCATAGGTTCTGGTAGGTCATGTTTTAATTTTCATTGACTTCCAGGAACCTTTTAATTTCCTATTTTATTTCATCAATGACCCATTGATCATTGAGCAATGTGTTGTTCAGCTTCCAATTGTTTGCATGTTTTTTACTGATGTTTTTGTTGTTGATTTCTAGTTTTAATGCATAGTGGTCAGATAGAATGCATGGAATTGTTTCTATTTTCCTATATTTGCTGAGGCTTGCTTTGTGCCCTAAGATATGATCAATTTTGGAGAAGGTTCCATGGGCTGCTGAGAAGATTGTATATTGTGCAGCAGTTGGATGAAATATTCTGTAGATATCAGCTAGGTCCATTTGGTCTATAGTGTGATTTAGTTCTAGGATTTCTTTATTGATTTTTTGTTTGGATGACCTATCTATTGGTGATAGGGGGTATTAAGGTCTCCCACTACCACTGTGTTGGAGTTTATATATATTTTAGGTCCTTCAGAGTATGTTTGATGAAATTGGGTACATTGACGTTGGGTACATATAGGTTGATAATTGTTATTTCCTTTTGGTGTATTTCTCCTTTTATTAGTATTGAGTGTCCTTCTTTATCTCTTTTGATCAATGTAAGTTTGAAGTCTACTTTATCTGAGATAAGTATTGCTACCCCTGCCTGTTTACAGGGGCCATGGGCTTGGTAGATCTTCTTCCAGCCTTTCACTCTCAGCCAGTGCTTATTTCTGTCGATGAGGTGGGTCTCCTGTAGGGTCTCCTTTTTAATCCAGTTTGCCAATTGGTGTGTCTTGATGTGGGAATTAAGTCCATTAATGTTTAGTGTTAGTGTTGATAGGTATGTGGTGATCCCTTGCATTTAGTTGCTTTTGTTGTTTAAGGGTTTGATTGTGTGTGGCTGAATCAATGTTACTCTTTACTTTCTTGCCTTTTCTTCTCCTGTGGTTTGGTATTGCCTGCCCTTTCATGGTTTTGTTTGCTTTCACTTGCTGTGTGTACAATTCCTTGGAGAATCTTTTGTAGTGGTGACTTAGTGGTCAAATATTGTTTTAGTTTCTGCTTGTCATGGAAGACTTTTATTGCTCCATCTGTTTTGAATGATAGTTTTGCTGGGCAGGTATCCTAGGGTTGAAGTTATCTTCATTTAGTGCCCGGAAGACCTCACTCCATGTTCTTCTTGCTTTGAAGGTTTCCATGTCAAAGTCTGCTGTGATTTTGATGGGTTTACCTTTGTGTGTTATTTGTTTTTTCTCTCTTACAGCCTTCAATAATCTTTCTCTAGTCTCTGTGCTTGTTGTTTTAATGATAATCTGTCGTGGGGTAGTTCTATTTTGGTCCAGTCTGGGAAATTTTGTTATTATTTTATTGAATATATTATGGATCCCTTTTGCTCGGACATCTTCTCTTTCTTCAATGCCCAAGATTCTCAGGTTTGGTCTTTTGATGGCATCTGTGAGTTCTTGCATATTACTTTCACAGGTCTTGAGTTTTTTGAACTAATAGTTCTTCAGTTTTTCCTTTAATTACCATTTCATCTTCAAGTTCTGAGATTGTGTCTTCTGTTTGTTCTATTCTGCTGGAATGGCCTTCCATTTTGTTTTGTATTCCTGTTTCATTCTTTTTTCTGAGGTTTTCCATATCGTGGGTCACTTCCTCTTTAAAGTAGTCAATTTTCATCCTTAATTCATTTATTTCTCTGTTTATGGTGTTCTCCGTTTTATTTTGCTGTTTATTTAGGGCTCCTATGATTTCATTTATTTGTTTTTGTGTTTTCTCATATTCTTTATTTTTGTCACCTTCGAATTTTGTGAGTGCCTCTTGTACGTTTTGGTTGACCATGTCTAATAACATCTCCATTAAATTCTCAGCAATTACTTGCAGGATTTCTTCTTTCAGGTTGTTCTTGTGGGCTTCATTGGGTTCTTTGGCATAGTTTATCTTTCTTTTGTTGGAATCTGGGTCTGGGTATCTGTGTTCTTCATTTCCCTCTGAATCCTGTACTAATTTATTTTTTGGGAAAGAATGGCTTCCATCCCTTTTTAGTCTTTCCATATTTCCGCTTTGGTACCATTTCTGTCCCTGGACTATGTGTGATTTAGTGTTAACTGAGTTACAATAGTGAAACTAACAAAACCAAGGAAGAAGGAGAAAGAGAAATAGAAAAAAAAAAAAGAGAGAGAGAGAGAGAACCTAGGAAAACAGCAGGGAGAGATGGTGGATGATCAAACAGCAAACCAGACAGCCAAACCTTTAAAGGAAGGCAGAAAATAAAAATCACCAGTTCAGGAACAGTAGAATTTCAGTCTTAGTAGTTCTGGTGTTACTCCTTTAGCATCTAGACCTATCTGTCTGTGTCTCCTAGGCAGGTTTGGAGCCCTCCTGTGGCGTGTGGCAGGTGAGCGTGGCCCCATGGGCATTGAGGCAATCTGGCAGGCCTGTGGAGTGTGGGCCTGGCGGTCCTGAGGGGTGTGGTCCTGGCAGAGATCATGTGGGCCTGGTGGGGCTGAGGGGCAGGAATGAAGGATCAGAGATCCCACAGCCTGCAGAGCAGCGGCTCCGCTGGCCTATGGGGCGGGGCTTGGCATTCACTGCTTGGCTGTTCTTTTAGTAAATCATGGCATGGAGAAGGCTTCCATGAGCTAGGGGTTCAGAGTGCCGATGTTTTGGCTCTACCTTGTGCTTTACCTCAACCAAGTGTGTCTCCAGCTTCTCAGGAAAGTCCCTGGTTCACAGAGCTCATGCAGTCCGTGGCTGTGTCCCAGTCACCATCTTGAATCTTTCCATCATTTCTTATAAAAGCCTTTAAAATGGCTCCCTGATTCAAGAATTGGACTTCAAATCTATCCTCTGTATTCATATAGATGGGAAAAAGATTCAAAAAAAGGGTGACTGTTAATTCACCTAATTCTCAAGGGTAAGGTTAAAGTGAACTTGCAAATATGGCCCTCCACCCTTCCAGGTTCATATCCCATTAACTGTTGATTCCACTGTCCTGCTTATAAATCCTTCACACACCAGGCTTTCTTGTCTCCATGGATTAGCACATTCAGTCTACATCTTCCCTAATAGCCTCTCTCTCACTCTTGACTTAAATAATTCACCTCCATTATCGTGTGTTTGTAAGACAGCTTTTCATCACCGTGACAAAATACCTGAGATAAACAATTTAAGGGAGGAAGGATTTATTTGACTCACAGTTTCAGAGGTTTTGTCTCCATTGTTTTTAGACCACAATGAGGCAGAACTTCTTGACAGAGAGTATCTGGTAGAACCAAAGCTGATTACCTTATGATGTATGGAAAGGAGAGAGAGAGAGAAAGAGGCACCAAGAACAAGACATACCCTCCAAAAGTACATCTCTAAGGACCTACTTCCTCAACTAGGCTCCACTTCAGCAGCTATGAACTCATCAATAGATTAATGCATTGATGAAGTCAGTGTCATTGTGATCCAATCATCTCTCAATAATCCCACCCAGCTAGGAACCAAGCCTTCAACAAATGAGCCTTCTGGGGATACATTTCATATGAAACTATAACAATGTCCAACAAGAATTCTTCCTTAAACCCTCAAGTCAGGTGAAGTTCTCCTCGGTATGTCCATATTTCCATAGGTATATTTCTATAACAGTAGATTCTTTTCTAATTATACCTTTGTTTGTGAGTTTTTCTTTCTCCCTAGAACATAAGCTTTTAGGTGCAGGAGTGTCTAACTCATCATTGTAGCCACAGTGCTTAGTGTGATACTTGGTGTGTAGCAGACACCAGTAAATCTAGGTTGAATGTACAAACTGTCAAGAGTCCAAGGGATTTGGGAAGAGAAAAGATCTACTAAAAAGCTCTGAGACACTAGAACATATTAGATCATAAAAGCAATGACAGCAGAGCAGGAACCCACAAGTCTGTTATTAGATACATTTTGTGGTGAGTATTTTAAATTCACAGTCTGCCTAAATTATAAAAGATTGTCTGTCTCCACTGGGTAGATATGTCTTTTATTCATTACTTCTTTGTGTACACAATATAATTTCACTAACAGATTTGGCTTTCAAGAGAAGTCAGCACAAATTGTCACCATAAAGCCATTATATAGAGAAATTCTATAGAATTCTCCCTCAGTCTTATTGATAGCACCTGGCTCTTCAGAGAAAGGAAAGTTAAAGCTGAATAGTAGTTCCCTAAAATGATTTAGAAGTTTTTAATTTTTTGGGTTTTTTTTCCTTTCTCTTTATTGAAACAATCTTGTTTTATGGAGCCCAGGCTGGCCTTGAACTTTTGATCTTTTTACCACAACCTCCCAAGTACTGAGATTACAGGCATGCACCAACACACAAAGCTTAATTTTATAATTGGAATGAACCTCTTCTGATACCATGTGAAGGCAAAAAAAAGTACCTTTTGAATAAATTAAATAAATAATGTGTTGTTGTGGAAATACTTGACCAAAACAGGGAAATGCCTCTTCAGAATGGCTCCCACCATCTGAGGATGCATCTGCATATGAGACACAGGGCAAGGATGTGTGACTCAGAAATTCCACTCCCTGGAAGTCAGGCTTTTTTTTTTTTTTTTTTCTAGTTAGGCTTAAAGCCAATGTCACCATAACCTTAATAGATTCAGTGTAGCTGTGAGTTGTATGATCTCAGAAATATGACCACAAGGATAAATTTAAAAGAGCATTCCAGGAGACAGGTGACATTCTACAATGAAGTGAATAAATATGGATGGGTTATTGAATTGGAAAATTAACATGAAGTTGTTGCACATGGGAAATGTCTAGATTTGGTGCCCAAGATTGAAGAAAAAATCCAGAACCTGATGGACAAATATTTAAGAATGGTGCCATCAGAAAAAGAAGTAGCTAAAAAATTAAGAAGAAAAGTAAGGCACCTTCTACTATGAAAGCTGCAGCATTTAGGATGGGTTGTCCTTGAGATGTCTCCAATACTCTTCAAGAGTTCATGTCTGATTCCTCATATTATCTGCCCCTGTCCCAAAACCAACTGGAACTCCTGGACTTGACGTGTCTCTTTTGATCTTGAATTTTGATTCAGACTCAGTTTTAGGTACTTTTTCCCTTAAGAAATCTTCATCCATTGTTCAAACTTACATCTTGCACTGAAATAATGGGGTAATAGAAGCTTTAGTTTAATAAATCAGATTGGTTTGGTTTCCTGTATGAATTCTATATAGATGAAACCTTGTTGGACACCCCCAGAATTACATTTATTTCCTAATGATTTTTAATGTAAAATGATTTTTTTAAGATCATATTTCTTATGCTTGTTTTTTAGAAACATAAAGAAGTGAGGTGGCTTTTCAAATTAAATTGTTTTCCTGGGTAGCCAGTTCTTTAACCAGAGGCTCAGACTTTAAATAAGATTTTCTAATGTTTATTGAAACTGTAAACAACATTTCTTATTAAATTTATAAGTCAAACAATGATGAGATGCTATGGTGTAAAAGGTTCCTAGTTAAATTTAAATGAAGTAAGTTGTAAATAGGTTTCTTCAAAAATTCTTGTTCTCTATACACACAAAACTCCACTCATATTCATGTTTCATTTATAGATAGATTTGAAAATTACTATCAGCCCTGATAGTAATTTTCTGTCTGTATGATATAATCCTAGGGAACATTTTTCTTGAGCCATTAAAAAGCAGAGAAAGAATACAGAAAACTATGTTTATGTGATTACTTTGGTAAAGACCAAAGCCCATTAAACCTAGTTACATCTTTAGTACATGTGGTTCTATTAAAGTTAATCACTTTTCTGTTTCAGTGTATACTCATTAATTCCCTACATTAAAAGGTTTAATAGATGAAGGGAAACGAGTACAATTTCAGATAAATAAGCACTCTCAGCAAAATTTGCAGAGTATTCATTTCTTTCAATATGTTTCAGGAATAAATAAATTAGTGATAGGGAATAGAGTGTGGACATGATGCACTGGTTTCTGTGAAAGAATATACGGCTGTTTGTCATTTGGAAGCTTAATGCCTTTGATTGTATTAGATTATTCTAGAAATGCATGACAGAATTGCCTGGAGCTATTTCTTGCTATCTCCTGATTAAGTTAGTTTTGTGTCCCCTAAGAAAGGGAGCCACACCAAAATTCCAAATAGAATGGCTCTAGACAGGGCTATTCCCTCTATCTGTATCTGTATCATCTCTGTCTGTTTCTCTGTCTGTATCTCTATGTCTGTGTGTCTATGCCTGTCTCTATCTCTATCTCATCTTTACCAATAACTCTTCTCTCTAGGTAGAATGACTCACCTGGAGGTTCCTCTAAGTGGCCAGGAAGGAGTAGGATTTTTTTCAAATTATTTCCTGGAAACCAGGCCTTTAACCAAATAATCAGACTTCAAGTAATACTTTCTAATGCTATGTTGAAACTGAAAACAGTCCCATTTTATCCCTCATACTCCTGGATTAAGAGGGAAGATTATAAACAACCGCAACCCTAGAGCAGTGGTAAAGAATGGAGTCTCTCTCAGTCTCTCTCCCTCCATCTGCTGAAACCCTTGGTAGTGATGGCAGTCACTCTGAAGCACATTGTATTCTTGTAGGGTAATTGCTAGTGGGAGGGCTGTCTTCTGACATTCACCTGGATTTTAGCACTGCCATTGCTTTGCTAATGTGGTTCACTTCCATCTCTGCTTCCTGTCTTCCCAGACCTAAGACCTCTTGGCCAATCTGCCACTTCTTTCAAATCTGGACACACCCTTCCACTCTTCTGGTGTCATAGGAACATATATATCATAATCACAAAGTTGTTGTCTTCTAAGATTCCAACTGAACAGTGGGGTATGAGACAATTGATTCTCATATTCCTACTTCAAGTTGATTCTATCATGTCTGATTCAACAGACACACACACACCACACACACACACACAACACACACACACACACCACACACACACCATACCACACACACACACCCCAAACACACACACACCACACACACACACCACACACACACCACACACACACAAACAAACACACACACACCACACACACACACACCACACACACACACTACACACACACACAGCAAACACGCACACACCACACACACACCACACACACCACACACACACTACATACACCACACACACACACACACCACAGATATACACACACACCACACACACACACCACACACACACACCACACACACACACCACACACACCACACACACACACTACACACACACACCACACTACACACACTACACACACACACCACACACACCACACTACATAGACTACACACACACACACCACACACACACCACACACACACACAACTACAGACTCCCAGTGTGAAGGAGAAGCAGAACACTTGAACTCTACAATACTCCTAGCTTGTTTACTTTCTAAACTCTCCATTTCCTCTGAAATTCCTGTATCTACTATGAAGGGCAGAAAAAGTACACCTATATATCTGGCAGTAGACATACATTAGGTATTTTTGGTTTTATACTAGGTATCTTTTGACTCTAGAAGCCAAGAATATAGTTCTTTACTGTCACGTGTGGGATCTTTCCTCAACAGTGGGTACTACCTTCACTAATTACCCCTGAGGGACAAGGTAGAAGTTCAACAGGAAGTCAACTTCAGTTAATATTTAGAACTATTACCCTACCAAGAATAATATTTCATGTGTCACTTTGCCAAATGTTTCTTGTCTTTGCAATGAGACTGAGAGAGAACATGTCTTTATCCTGAGTTGGAAGCAGCTGGAATCATGACCTTAGATCTGCATGGTGAGCTGTAGTTTGATGACAGAACAGCAGAGCTAGTTCTTCAAGGAGACCAGTTGGTGAGTTCAGAAGAGGCTGAAATATTCTATTCTGTGGCGAAATTGATGGCTGAAATGCTAAGATCTCCAGTCTAATTCTTACAGACACAGGTGCAGTCTAAAGCCTGTCACGAAGGGCAATGACAATGGAAAACAATCATGTCTGCCACACTGATTTTCATTGCTTCATTCTTTACTTCATACTGCAAGACTACATTCCTCAGGCTTAGCAAACACTTGAAACTCCAAAAAAAACACACCCTAGATGTCTAACATTTACAACTAATAAACATAAAACTCAGTAGGCACTTACTATATTTCAAATCTGTTCATAGAGGAAGTCTTCAATCAAACTTCAGACCACCTCACTTATCCCTCTTACTAACGATCAGAGGAATAGTATATTCTTATGCAATGACTATCCAGCATTTGGGTCATTTTAAAAATCTCAATTTCTTCAGAAATGTTTCTGTGTTGTTCTAATTTTATTTCATGAAATAATAATTTGGTTAAGGAGAGCATTTCTTTATGTGGCAATGTAATATATTCATCCTTGAGACAAAGAACCAGTAAATGTAAAGAAGAATGTGCCAAAATCCTCTTTTTTTTAGAGAAAATTACCTGTGATAAAACACAGTTTGGAAATTTAAAAAGAAAGTCCATTTTTGCTTCTAAACTTATTAATTAGAAGGAAAAGGAATATATTCCACAGTAATTAGAAAATGATTAAGTCTGAACTATCACCTAACAATTTTTGACAGTGATGCTCATAATGAATTTTTTACCATGGGGAAATAATGTAAGCTTTTTCCTTTTGTGCATATTTAAGATAAGGGTATTCATGAATAAAGGCAGCATGCCTTGATGGACTCAGAATTAGGACTTAGGAGCCCAAAGCCTGCTGTTTAGTGGAACTTTTTAAAAAACATTTAAGTGCACCACATGCCAATCACGGGACTTTGGAGTAATTCACTGAGGTTTCTAATGAAATGTTACAATCTGAAGACCAAGTAAGGGCCTTAATTCAAAACAAAGTTACCTCTTTTCTTTAACCAGGGACTTTTTTATATATACATTTTTTTATCATTGTGCAGGGTGGAGGTACCTTGTGGCAGTTACAAAAGTTCTTAAAATGTATCAAATATATCATACTTGAATTCACCCCCCCACTGCTCTCCTTTATCCCCACCCCCCACATTCCTGGAATAGCTTCAACAGGTATCATTTTTCCATTTATATACATGTACACACATTTTTTGCATTGTATTCATTCTGCTACCTTCTTTTCCCACCGCCTCCTCCCTTCCACCGAAACAACTCCCTCCAGCCCGAGGATTTGATCTGCCCTCCTATTCTCCACTTTTGTAGAAGAAAAAGAAAAAAAAAATGACATTTTTGCTTGTCAGAGATAAAAGTAGCTAAACAGGAAGTTTCCTTGTAATATTTCCATATATATATGTATTATAACCCCAATTGGTTCATCTTCTCTATTTTTCTTCATTTTACCTTAGTCCCTTTCTTATGGTTGTTTCAGCTGGTTTAAAAATTCTATATTCATTCTTGTATGGAGAATATATCAACTATATTCATTGTCTTAGTTTCCTTCTTTTACCCTACCCTATTCATATATGACCTCCCCTTAGTATGACCAGTGTTTCATAACATTGTTGTATTTGTATTAGGCCTATATTCCACACATGAGAAAGAACATGTCGCTTTTGACCTTCTTAAGTGAAGTCTGAGGCTGGCTGACTTCACTTAAGATGTTGTTTTCCAGCTCCATCCATTTACCTGCAAATGACAAAATTCCATTCTTTGTGACTGAGTAAAATTCCATTGCATATAAATACCACAATTTTTTAATCAGTAGAGGGACATCTTGGCTGTTTCCATAGCTTAGTTATTGCAAATAGTGCTATGATAAACACGGGTGCACAGATGCCTTTATTGTAACCTGACTTACATTCCTTTGGGAGTACCCCTAAGGGTGAAATTGCTGGATCATATGGTAGTTCTAGTTTTAGTTTTTTGAGGAGTTTCCATACTATTTTCTATAGTGGTTGTACTAATTTAGATTCCACCAGCAGTGTATAAGGGTTCCTTTTTCCCTGCCTCTTTACCAACATTTGTGGGATTTTTTAGTCAATAATCTACCAAGAAAAATATGAAAAATTAAAAGTTTATTATATTAAACTACATGAGAGGCAGAAGAATTATCTGGGAGGAAACAAAGGAAATGTCAAATATTTTAGCAACTTTGGAAGCCTATCAAATCATACTTGCTCTATCAAGAAGTTTCTATAAACAGGAAAAATTAATAGCACACATCAACTTCTGGAAATAGCATTTCTCACTTTGATATGTCATAGAAGGTCACCAGAGCCAAAATAAACACCAGTCTGCCCAAAAGCACCTGAATTATTACAAATAAAGTGAGTCCCTTTGTTTCATATTTTGGGGCTAAATGTAACACATTTATTCTCTGGCCAATGCTGGCCCAAAGAAAATGCTCAGCAGTTTTCTTTTGAAACAATGAAAGAAAATATTCATTGGTCAGGTTGGTGCATTGATAAGTAATAACTTAGAAAAATATTATGTAGATACCATGTACCTAGGCTCAGGGGTTACAAAGATAAGTACCCTCTCTTTTTCAAGAAAGAAGCATGTAAAAAAAATTACAAAGAAATGTTTTAAGTAGAATATTGGAGTCACATCAAATTTTATGGAAATGTAATTCAGGATGACTATCTTTTTCCAGAGGTCTTGTAGAAGTAGACTCAGAATGAGTAATGTTTGGGCTGGTTCTTGTATGTGTGTGTGTGTTTCCGTGCTCAAACTCAGTATGTATCTCAGGATGGCCTCAGACTAGTGATCGTCCTGCCTCAGCCTCTGGAGTGCTGGACTTGCAGGCATGCGCCACTCCGCCTGGCTTTGGGGCTGATTTTTAAGCATGGGTAGGTTTTGGGTAGATACAGAAGCATAAGCAAGGATATCCCAGAAAGAGGGGCCAGTGTGTACAACGACACAGCATCAGGAGAATTTTCTCTCAGCACAGTAGGGCATTTAGGAGGGCAGGTTTAAGGGCTTATGTGTGAGCAGATGATCTGAGATGAGGCTGGGAAATCATCTTGTGAGAGAATTTTTAAGTCATTTTAATGATTTTGGATATTTTCTGTTAGGTCTCAGGAAGTTATTAATTACATAAGCAGAAATGAGGTACAATTGAGTTTGAGACATAAACTTTCTTCTGCTGGCAGGAATAAGCAGGCTCAATGAGGGAAGGAGGAACAGAATCAGGAGAAAAAAAATCTCCTTAGGGAAGAAATCCTAAGAATCCATGAAGAATTCAAGTATAGTACAGACTAATAAATTCCCACCCCTCTTTGCCCATGTGCTTGGCCCTCAAAAATACATACTATATTAAATGAATGAACAGATGAGTGAATGCTGTCGGGCCTAGCCTTGACATCAGTTTTAAACATGGCACAGGCAGTGTAAGTGACACAGAGAACTAAGGTTGCAATGGGCTGGCTAATTAGCAGAAGTTCTGTGATAGGGCACAAGCACTTTTCAGAGAAATGTGGTTACAAGTGAGCTCAAAGTGAAATAAAAAATTAAATCTAAAGTAGTAAAACATGTTGTGGATTGTATTACGTAGCACAGTAGTATACAATAGTGTTTTGTCATACTAATATTTTCAATATTTAGCTTACTAAATACACAATGAGAGTTAAAGAATTATGTATTTACAAACTGGTTTTCTTTCACAATGAACTATAATATTCTAATTTCTTAGTAGTCTTATTTTCTAGTTTGTAAAATAATTCTTTAGAAACAAATGTGATTTTCCCTGAAAAATTCCACTAAAACATCTTTTTAAAAGGCTCCTTAAAGAGGTTGTTAGAATCTCATTTAGAAGTTTCTAGCTCACAATCAAATAGACTTCTAGCCAACTTTGATGTCGCCTTATCTCTGAGTGCCTGCAGCCTCAAATGGCAGGTCCAGTGAGAACTGAACTTGGTTGCTACCACTCACTTCACCATCTTGGGAGCTCCATGAGGAGCTTGCATTCTTCAAGGAAAGTGGCTCCATCACTATGCCAGACAGGTGCTTCAACTACACAGATTCATCCTTTGGCTATTGGTACTAGAGAGTGTAAGACGTAGCTTCAGTCCATCCGAGGGGCATCAGTGAAAGAAGTTTTCTCCCCTAGGAAACAACGGAAGACCCCTGTTCTTCCACTGGGGAAACCACAGCCAATTTCCCATCAGTTCCCCTCTCTACTAGAGACTGAGGTAGGTATCTGAGAAGAACAGAGCTGTAAGAATCACAGGGAGTCAAACCCAGCCCCAATCAAGCTATACTAGGAGTCTGGTCTTTCTCTAGACATTTTGGTTACATGAACCAGTAAGTCCTCTGTGTAGTTTAAGCCATTTTGAAATGGGCTTCCTGTAACTTACAACTGAACTCTTCCTCAGTTGAACTGGTAAACACAGACAATGACCAAAGATATACAAAGGAATAGCTAATATGGAGATTCAGAAGGGACTTTGGAACCCCACTGTCTGGGCTACTCTCAGTTCTGCACCTCTTAACTGTGTGGACTTAGGAAGGTATTTAGATTTGCTGTGCCTTGGTTTTATGATCTGTGAAATGGGGACAATAATGTTATGAGTTAGTAACAATGAATTAATAAAAATGAGTTAATATATTTAAAGTGCTTAAAACAGAGTCTAGCACACTGTCAATGCCCTTCTTCATTCTCAAGTAAAGAATCTATCATTCAATTTTTTTAATGCAAATTGTCTTTATTCCTAAATCATTTTTTTATTTTATCATTTTTACATTTACTTACATGTGTATACATTACTTGGGCCACCCAAATAATCATTAGATTACTTACAGTTAACATTATCTAAAGTATATGGTATGGTGTCTCCCCTTTCAAATTTCAGTGCAGACTTCACAGCACAATTAGCTCTGAAAATCAAGCGTGGACTGCTGGTGAATCTAGGTCACAACCTAGAATTTCTGAGCCATTTGGTCAGTCAGCAAATATTAAATCCTTCTTTTATGGAGGGCACTGAATATATAGACTCATTCACCTAATAACAACTGTGGCAAGCCAATATTGTTCTAAGCTCTTAGGTTATATGAGTAAACAACTCAATCTCTGTCCTCATGGCATCCCTATTTGAGTGGCTATCTGAACTCCATAACCAAGTCACATCTGTACAGATGGGGTCAGACTCAAAAAAATCGTTAAAACAGCAGGTCACTGTGAGCAGTGCTATTATGCAATAGGTGGGGACAAGAAAGCAAGGGAGAATTAGAAAGATTTCTAAGATGAAATGGGATTTGTCAGGCATATCAAAGAAAAGAGTACATGGCAGTCAATGAAGAGAAAAGGGACTGTGACCTGTGTATCAGCAGAATTGTGACACTGTGTGGCCTACTGATTCAGAAAGCAGAAGGTGCCTTAGTGTACCCCTACATACAGGAAAAGTCAGAGGGATTAGCAGCGCTCAGACATCTGAGACTTTGTGAACAATGCTAACTGACATGATAAGCACTGTGAAAGAAATTTTGTCAAGTAGTTGTTGGTCCTACAGGGTAGGTGTGAAAACATGAGAGCCTTGGGTGTCCCCTGACAGACAGCCATGAGTAAAAGGATGAAGCATGTGTTAAAGAAGATGAAATGGTCCCAAAGCCACTCCCCATTTCTAATGCTCTTTGAGCTGATTCAGAATACTAGAAATACAGTATGTAAAAATATAATTATTCACTTCTTAGGGGGGTTTAAAAGACAATAAAGAGCAAAACATGGTGCTGCATAACACCAGTCTGTTGATTCACTTTGATTCTGAAAACATAATTGTTTTAAAGTCAACTAACCTGTTTATGCTAATTTATAAAAAGATTGAACAATACTCCTTATATGACTATAGCAAATAATGCTTAGAGTCCCAGGAAATTACATTAGCTTCATATCCAGACACTTTTTCTGGAGCTAGAATATCAAGTTTTGTTTGTACATGAAATCCTGTATTGAGTTGGAAGACCTTAACAGTGAACTAGTACAACATTCAGACTAATGCATGTAGCCATCCCACACATACATCCAACTTTTTTATAAAAGTCTTTTAATGTATTCACCAAATCAGTATTCATAGAGTGCAAAGAACATGCAGAGTATTGCAATGAGAGTTGGAGCTTTCTTCATGAAACTTAAAAAAAAAAAAAACATTAATTGCCTTAAACTGCCATTTCTGTCCCTCAACATCAAAAAATGCATACCATCCTACTGGCCAAATATGTCCAAATGTGTTCTGGTGCAATGTCCACTGGCCCTCTGGGAGTAGCACAAATTCTATTTATAGCCTAGTCTATCCTCTAAAACCTCAGCTATTTCTTAATGTTCAACACTTATCTCTCTCTATCTGCCTTAGGATGTAAAAGTCCTCTGCATCTACAGAAAGAATAATGATTAAAAGCTTCTTATTTACAAATTTGCATGCCTATTTAAGAATAGGCAAGTACTTATATAGTACTTACCATGTGGTAGGTACTTTTTAAAGTGCGTGATATCTGTTAACTCATTTAACTCATATAAAAAACATGAATAGTCAAGTTATGGAATCAGCCTATGAGCCCACCAATAGATAAATGGATAAAGAAAATGTGTTACATATAGACAATGGAGTATTATTCAGTCACACAAAAGAACAAAACTATGTCATTTCAGGAAAATTGATGGAACTGGGGATTATCATGTTAAGTGAAATAAGGCTAACTCAGAAAGACAAATACCACATTTTTTCTCATGTGTGTAAACTAGATCTAAATAAAAAATAAACATGAACATAAATAGGGAATATGGACATATGGAAGAGGAGCAGTGAGAGTTGGGGGGAAGAGAGGGTGAAGGGAGAAAGAATACGACAGAAATACATCAATTCATGTATGAAAGTCACTTTAAAAATTGCAAGAAAGAAAAAAGGGGGGTGGAAGAGAGGAGAGATAACAAAGAGTAACGGGGTGAATACAAAGTATACTAACTGCGTACATGGAAATATCACAATGAAACCACCTCTTGTACAACTAATATATGCTAATTAAAATGTGGGAAGACGTTATGAAGTAAACACTCATTTAGTTCCATTTTACAAATGAATAAACTTAGTCATGGAGAAGCTAGCCAACTTAGTCAAGATCATGCAGTTGCACAGATATTGAAGGCAAGATTTGAATATGAGCAATGTGAATGCTATGCTCTTAGCAGTATGTCCTGTCATTTTTCCTTTTGCTAAGCAAATGACTTCTTAATTTTTCTTATTGACATACCTGGAGTCAGTTTTTGGTTTTTTTTTTACCTACACATACAGTGCTTTAGGAACATTGTCTATCGCTGCTCTAAGCTTGTCACTTCCTTCAGGTTTAAATGTCAGAGAAAATTGTGAGAAAAACTGGCCCAAAGCAAGAGTAAGAAACTTGAGGACTAGCTATGCCTTAAAGCTGCCTTTATGTTTTATCTTGAGAATAAAGACTAACCAACAGGAATCCTGGTATTCTACTTGAGAATCACTGTCATAGTGTCTTTATACAGCTGATGCTATCCTCTCCTATGCTGCATAGCTAGGAAATCTTCCATCCATAGATCAGATTTTTAGCCAATCCTAATCAGAATGCACAGTATAAATCAGGAGTTTTCACCTCAGTTTGTTTTTCTTTCTTTCTTTCTTTCTTTCTTTTAATTTTAGAACATTTCCTTTAGTTTGTGTAATTTCTGGATCATTCTACATAAATTACTTTGCATCAAGCTAATCATGAAACTTTCATTTATAAGATTCCACAATATGAGGATTTTTCACAAGTTGAAAGTATCTTTTTCAACTAATCACCTCAGCTTATTGACGTGGATCTGGTATCTATTGTGTCTGGGTGGGTATTTTGGTGATCCACATGTTCTTAAGTCTACCCATCTCCTCCTGGGTACATGTAACAGGACCTCTGCCCTGGTTGTCTGATTGCTATTCATTTCCTAACCCCAAACCCAGACTGACATGACTGGTGTCATTGAAGACCTTACCAGACTCCTTCACTAGGGAAATATATTCTCTTTCATTGGTTTAAGGGGTCATAATAAAAATTCTATTGACCTTCTCTGCCTCCTACTGCTTATGTTTGACCATTTCTAATTGTATATATATATATATATATATATATATATATATATACTTTGCCTTGATTGTGCCTATAGTGACACCTCATTAAAATCAAAGTCAATGTTGCAATGCTATCTTTCACTACTTATGCAGAATCAGCTCCCACAACAGAATCACTAGCCTCTATCCTGCTTCCTCCATCCCCTACTAACTACTGCTGCTGAAGGTCTCATATATAAAGTGCACTTGAGTTTTTGTGAAATATTAGAATCAAGAGACATGACTTGTGACTTATAGATTATTAAAATTCTTACAGTATTTAGCTGTATTATTCTTAATTTCTCCTTTAGTAGTATTGGCACTTTTCAGACACAAACATCCAAAGAACTATGTATAAATAAATGCAATTTGGGGTTAGTAATGCTGGCTTGTGCCTTTAATCCCAGCTACTTAGGAGGCAGAGGTCAAGAGGATGATGGTTTCTGGACAGCCTAGACAAAAAGTTAATGAGATTCCAATCCTAACAAATAAGCTGGTGACAGCTATATGGGAGGCATAGTTCAGGGAAACAAAGTCCAATACCAACCCCAGACAAAAACCTGAGACCCTATCTGAAAACTAACTAAAGCAAAAAAGGGCTGGGTATATGGTTCAAGTGACAGGCCCTGAGTTAAAAAAAACTCCAGTACTGCCAAAAATAAATTAATGAATATACAATTTTGTGTAATCCTGAACAACAGTATAATACATTTCAGGCACCTTTGATTGATTGTCCAATATAAAAGCCACTAGTCACAGATGGCTAGGTGAATCTTAATTAAAATTAAATAAATTAAAAAGTAGGTTCCTCAGCCATGGAAGCTGCATTATAGACACTCAATAGCCAATAGCCACATGTGGCTAGTGGCTGGAGTATCAAGCAGCACAAATCCAGCCTGGCTCTATCACTACAGAAAGTAACAACACCTACATGGTACTAGCAATGGTGAAAATGTACCTGCAAGAAGGAATGATGTTCTGAAGACCAGACTGAAGTCCTTAAGGTTAACTCCTTGTCTCACAAGGAAAATGGAATAAGCAAGTGCTCTTTTCTTATTTATTCTTTTTTCTTCTTTATCATATAAATAAAACTTCACTATTGACATAGTTGAAAATACAAAGAAATATTTTGATATAGAAATTCATTTCTAGGGCCAGGTGGGGTGGTACATACTTGTCATCTCAGATACTTGGGAGATAAATGTAGGAGGATTGCTCTCAGAGGCTAGTCTTGGGCAAAAATGGGAGGCCCTATCTGGAAAAAACAAAACACCACCAAAAAATAGAAGGACAAGAGCCATGGCTCAAGTGGTAGAGTGCCTAGCAAGCTCAGGCCCTGAATTCAAAAGAGTATCACAAAAAGAAAAAAAGGAGCAGATTAACTTCTAAGTAGACCTAATGATGGATTGTTTTCTAACTTTTTCATTTAAGAATGCTTTCCCCTCTGCATCTTTCAATAGGCAATAAATGGACCTAGTGTGAGCCTCGCAAAAAGCTATACTTTTACTTATTGATATGCTCATTCAATAAGTAATCAATAAAATTCCTTTAAATAAAAAAAAACGAGTTTACAGAAACACAGGCGTTCCACCCTGGGTGACAAAATGTAATATTTTTTTGTAGAGCCACTAATTTCCAGTCTTAGAAAACCCGGGGAATCCCATCCTTTTATAAAAATATTTTCATACTCCTTTTGAAGAGCAGAGTAAGAAAATGTTGTGGAAATGAGTTCTTTCTGTTTCTGCCACATGTGGATACTGACCCAGCTGCTCTCCAAAATAAGCAAAGCTGGAGAGTCCTTTCAAAGAGCTCCTTGCAGCTGAAAGGAAAGGATATCTGTATCTTCCCAAAACTGTTGTAGTTTTGGTTCCTGACAAAATTGTGATGACTCTTCTGCTCATGTCTCTCAATACAAGTAAAGTCCAGTGATTTGAACCTTCAGGGTGTCCCTGCATACTTTTTCTCCTTTAAGATGGTGACTGTATCATAAGCAAAGGGCGTTTCAATGAGGACAGGTTTGCTTCACTTACTTGAGAACAGATTTGCTTCACTTACTTGAGGCCAAAGTACATTGTATAGTCATTGCTCTACTTATTTTTATAATTATTACCATATTTTTACAACTTTATAAAGTATATTAAATTCTCTTAATTAATGTCTTTCTTGATATTTTAGGACTTTTTCCCTCTGTTCACAGCTAAGAAAAAGTGTCACAATAATAATGCATCCTTTCCTTTGCTGTGCAAAATATGCTTAGAGATGTTCCTCTATTACAACACACACTTGAAGGAGTTCTAGGTGGTCAATCCAATCTAATCCATTTCCAAAGAAGGCTGAGAAGTCTATGCTGGTGATACCACCATGACACATTTTGTGGGGCAAGAGATGAGTTTTTGAAAAGTGAAAAGCATTGTTCATAGAGTACTTCAGAACTGTCCACCACACTTCCTCATGGATGAGTCACATCCTAAGAACAGGAAACATTTACTCCAGTGTCAAATTGAAGAGCTCACAAATCCCTGAAACAATTTTAATATAATGTGAAGGAGCAGAAGAAAGTGTAATGTTGGAGGAGCATTCAATGCAAAAAAGTAAAATCGTGAAAATAAAAATATGCAACAGGAATGGAAAAAGTGTATGTATCCAAGAAGTTCTTCTATATAGAATAAAGGCTTTTAAAACACAAAAACAAATTTAGAAAATCATACTGGTAAAGATTATAAAATGTGTGTATGGGGAGGTGCTTAGGGCGGCTCCAGGTCTGGACAGTTTTGTGGGCCAGTGTTAGGAAAGTGCTCTGTGTTTTAGAAGCTGGAAAATTTACAGGAAGTTTGGAAACTGAGAGAGGTGAAAGGGGGACAGGAGTATAAATATTTTTCCACAAACACTCCTAGATTAGGAATTTATGTGACTAAGGCATGAAATACAGCTGGAGTTTTTGATGGAGCCTGAAAAGATATAACCAATTTATGTGTAATTCTTTCTGTGTTGTATTTCTGTTCATGAAAGTAAAACTATGCTTTTTCCAAGTTTTAGTATTTGGAAATCTTCCCACAGGGAATATTAAAGAAATGTATATTCTTCTAATGCCCTTACTTTTTCCCCAGTTAAAACTTGGCTTCACTCCTTACCTACTATGGAGCAGTAAGTGTGTTACCTTCCCTTTCTGTCTTGCTTTCCCACATATGAAATGGACATATTAACAGCACCCATGACACAAAAGTGTTACAAAGATTAAATGAGATAATGCAGATAAAGGGCTTTTGCACAGGGCCTAGAAGAGTTATCTGCAAAATAAGTGGAAGTTGTATTAAGTACTTAAACTTAATTTTTTCTTTCTGATTGTTTTTAACCCCCAAGCACATGTATTATTAGCAGTGATAATATTATGTCCTAATATCATTTAACTTAATTTTCTAAAGCATCAGACGTAATTGGTCCAACACATGCAACTACATGTTGATTATATAATACCATACATGGATTTCTTCCACTAAAAATGTGTCCTCACTTCACATGGCAGATTCCTCTGCAGAACAGGGTAAGCTTTTCTTCCCAGGCATTATTATATGAAAATATATCATAGTCAGGGTGATAGAACATTAAATAGCTATCAGTCTTTTGCACTCAATATATATCTGTTTTTCTTGTTAGGTGGCTGTATCAGACAATGTCCAGAATGTACGTATTCTTAAAAGAAGAAGAGGTGTCAGCACTGCTCCACTGTGGGCACAATATCCACCATAAGGTACAGCTAGGAAAGGTGTGCTTGGGGTGGAAACAAAAGCATAAGTTCACCAGGATGCTACAGTTGAGAAGCAAGATTCACAAAGAGTCAGCAAGTTGCCCCAAAATTCCATCTCACAAAATATTGCCTATACTCAGCCTTATTCACACATTAAATAAGACATGAACAATGTACAAGCAAATAATCTGGGCATAAGATAAAATTCATATTATAAAAAGATTTTATAATGAGTGAGTGTTCTGGTTTCATGCTATGAACCACTAGAACCTAACAGAATGACATTCTCACACTTAGATAACTTCTATTTCAGTGCCCATATTCATACAAGAAGGTAATGAACTCCCCTTTGTAATAATTATTTAATTAGTTATTCATCATATTTAAGATGATAAATGCTAGCTCTATGGTAGAGCACTTGCCTGGCATGTGAAAGACCCTGGCTCTGATCTCCAACATTGCAAAAAATAAATAAATAAATAAGATAATATCTGCTAAAAGAAAAGATACTATGTCTTTGAAGAACCAAGCTAAAAGCAAGACTTCTTTTGGCATTGTGTTAGATGAACTCATGAAGATCTTTTTTCCAAGAACATTGATTGAGTAATCCAAAATTTGGAATACATTAAAGGTGAAGATTTGTGAGCCAGCTGCATTTCTTATACATACCATTAGCAAATTAATCCATATGAAAGAGGCCATCATACAAGGTCAAAAACAAAGTCAGTCCTTGTGCGTAAGAAATAAAATCCTGAGAACCAATCAATCTTGTTTAAACACACATAAACACTTTCTAATGAAAATCTGGAGTAAAATAGTTATCAATGGTATTCAGTCATTTCTTCCTGTCAATTATACTTACAATATACCAAGTAGTGAAAGATTTCATATGGAATATGCTGAGATCAGTCAACTTGGAGAAGGTGGCATCAGCTATTTTAAAGAATAAACGCATTGCATTTGAGCCTTCAGAGTAGACCCAAGTCTGCTCTCATTCAACATCTTTCTCCTCTATTTGCCTGGCTCACCTACCCTGTCTCTTCTAGTCAATCTTCTCTGCCACCTATTCTGTATCCCCTTCCTCACTGCCCACCTCCCTTAAGGTCCTACTGCTTCTCAAAAAGCCATACTCACTCACCAGCCTGATTGATCAAGCAGGTAAGAATTCACCCTGATCTTCCTGTTTCCCTCTTCCCCACTCACCCCCTCCCTTTACCACCATGGAAGAGGAGAGGTCCACTGAGCAGGCAAAAATCCTTTTTCAGCCCCTCCTTCTGCCAGGGTGTATTCAGACCCACAACACTGCAGGCCTCGATTATTGGTACAGGCCCCAGCAGGATGTATTTGCCTCCCCTTCACACCCCCAACCCAGCTCCAGTTTCTGCTCCACATTACTGCTCCATGATCTTCCCAAGAACAAATATTTTATTGAGTTACTAACCTACTTACAATCCCCCAGTTGAACCACAAAAAGCAGAAAATAGCAAGAACTGGTGAAGATGTAGAGAAATCAGAAATTTTGTACATGGTTGGTGAGAGTGTAAAATGGAACAGACACTGTAGAAAACAATAGAGTTCTTCCTCAAAATTTTTTAAATACAGCAATCCTACAATAAAGAAATTCCACTTTTGGGTATATGTCCAAAAGAACTAAAAGCAAGATTTCTAACAGATAGTTGTACACCCATGTTCATAGTATCATTATTCACAATAGCCAAAAACTGAAAGCAACCCAAGT
The DNA here is from genome assembly GCF_047511655.1 of Castor canadensis. Lineage (NCBI taxonomy): Eukaryota > Metazoa > Chordata > Mammalia > Rodentia > Castoridae > Castor > Castor canadensis. The sequence continues at coordinate 36,935,223 of NC_133387.1, read as the reverse complement.
GTCCATCAGTGGATGAATGAATAAAGAAAATGTGGTGTGAATATTACTCCATTCTAAGAAGGAAGGAAATTCTGACACAGTCTGAATGAATCTTTAGGACCCTGTGCAAAATGAAATAAGCCATCACAAAGGACAAGTATTGAATAATTTCACTTTTAAGAAGAACCTAAAGGAGTAGGATTCATAGAGAAAGAAAGTAGAATGGTGATTACCAGGAGTTGGAAGGACATGACAACGGATAGCTGTCTAATGAGTAGAGTTTCAGTTCTGCAAAATAAAGAATTCAGGAGATTGGTTGCACAGCAATGTCAACAAACCTAATACTACTGAACTACACATTTAAAAATAGCTAAAATGGTAGCTTTTCATCATGCATATTTTACTTTACTTAAAATGTTTTCAAACAGAGTGCTGGTGCATGGCTCAAGTAGCAGAGCAAGTGCTTGCCTAGAATGCATGAGGTCCTGGGCTCAATACCCAGTACTGAAAAGTTTTGGTTTGGATTGTTTTTGTTTTGTTTTGTTCTTGTTTTAGTGGTACTGGGGTTTGAACTCAGGGCCTCACACTTGCTAAGCAGGTGCTCTACTGCTTGAGCCATTCCAGCAGCCCCTGAAAAGTTTTTGAAAAGAGAGAAAAATCCTTAGTTGTTGTTCACAATATTCAGATTGAATCCTGGGAAATAGAATACCTAGGTCAGACTTATGTAAAACCCTTTTTTAATTCTGTCTCTAACTCCACCACTCAAAGCCCTTACCCCAGCTGAACCAAACTCCCAGCACATTTTCTACTCTCTCGCCTGGCTGGAGTGGTGAGATTACCACGAAGTCAATGAAGTTAAAACAGCAGGGCCCTTCAGGATTCCCTTCCAGAGCCATGTACTTAATTTTTAGAAGCATTTATGTATAAAGTATCACCACCTCCCCAAAGAAAATTAGTATGAACTTTAGGCCCTGCTAAACTTGATCTACCGCTGCCTGGGTACATCCTATATGTAGGAAATGTATCCCTTCCACCAGGGACCTCCAGTCAGCATCCCATCAGCTTCTGGTAATGTGTGTATTGTCACATTTTGTATATCTCAACACATACACTGGACTTTACTTATTAGCTTTCCAAGTCTTGTGTGTTTCTTAAGGAAAGAGATTCTATTTGTCTCTCTACTCCAGTTCTTGGAACATACTATGGGCAAACATGCAAAACTGATGAATAAATAAAGTGCCTGGACTTAAGTCATTGTGTAAGTTAGTGGTACAGCCAGGGCTAAAACTGAATCTTCAATATTTCCCTACCCTTAACTCATCTTCTCTCATTTGCCTAATTAGGGGCAAACAAACTTCCCTCGTGGAAATTTAAGGATTTGTTTGTGATGTCAAGTGAAAATTAAACAAATTTAACTTGGCGTCTCTGACATTATAAAACAAATCTCTATGTTAAGCCACGGAAGACACTTTAATAAAAATAGTGACTTGGAAACTTGAAAGTAGTTGATGTGCTCACTGTAAAGGAGGAAATATAGAAATCTTAAACTGGCCAAGGCCACTATGAGAAAAGGACTAGGAAGTAGTGAAGAGCTCTGAACCAATGTGGGTTGTAATACACATGTGCAGGGAAGCCATGCCTGGAATCTTTCTGTATAGCTATCTTAATCTCAAACAAAAACACTATGTCTTTCTTATTATCTCTTATGTTTTCTCTTCAACAAAATTGGAGAACAAGAGGGCGGCACAGGCTGTGCCCAGAAGTGGAGGTGGGGGTAAGGGATGGAAGTGACCCAAACAATGTATATAAATATGAATAAATATAAAAATGACAAAATTTTTAAAATACAAAAAAAGATGATTTTCTCCAGTTCCATCCATTTACATGCAAAAGAAAAAATTTCATTCTTGTTTATGGCTAAATAAAATTTCATTGTATATGTCTTAAAAAGGAATTTGGATATAAATAATCTATATAGAAACTTGAAGAGAAAATTGAAGGAATAGTGAAAGTTGTACTAATATTTCTATCTATAAATAATTCCTAAAATGAGAATCATCCCTATAATGTAAAACAAAGCAAGTATCTTATATTGAAAAGCTGTCCTCAGAATATAGTTTAGATCCCCAAAACTTAAGAAATTTATGCATAAATATTTATGTGTGCTCAGACAGGATTAATACTTTTGAATCATTAACAAGTCACTAAGAACAAAAATAAGTAACATTTTATGTGTACTTAATAAGTGTGGGCATTTTTCCCATGCACTGATTTATTTTAGCCTCTGATTAGCTCTATGAGGTAAGGCACTCTTATTATTCCCATTTTATAGTCTTTGAGAAGGCAAGTCAAGTGTGCAAGGTCACCCATGAGGGACAGAGTCAGAACTGGCACTCACTGCTTAGCCTTCAAGCCACATCCTTTCTTCACTAAAACGCACTATATATATACATACATCTCTCTCTATATACATCTCTCTGTATATACATACACATATATACACATAAATATATATACACACATATATCTCTATATATACATATATATACATATATACATACATCTATCTATATATACATCTCTCTCAATATATGCATATATACATATATATGCATCTCTATATATATACATCTCTCTATTTATACATACATATATACATACATCTCTCTGTATATAGATACATACATATATATATACATACAACTCTATATACATATATATATATAGAGAGAGAGAGAGATACTGGAGTTTGAGCTTGCTAGGCAGACACTCTACCACTTAAGCCAGGTCTCCAGCACTCTCTTTCTTTTTTGAAGTCAGCTTTGCAAAAGGCCATCAGTCCAAGACAAAGCAGTCCAGCCTAGTGATGCATCAAAGCATTCCTTGAGCCTCACAAAGTAGAACTGAGAATATTCAAAGAGAATATATTGTAAGGGTTAGAAAGAAAACAGGGATACATTGATTTTATATACTTAAAAAATGAGTTGGAGCTGGGTGCCAGTGGCTCATGCCTGTAATACTAGCTGCTTGAGAGGTTGAGGTCAGGAGGATCTGGTTTGAGATCAACTGAAAGCAAATAGTTTGTGGGACCCCCCTACCTCCAAAATAACAAACACAAAATGGACTGGAGGTGTCACTCAAGTGGTAGAGTGCCTGCATTGCAAGTGCCTGCTTTGCAAGCATGAAGCCTTGAGTTCAAATCCCAGTTCCACAAAAAAAAAGTTGGACAGACATTGTTGTTACCATATGCAACTGTTTCATACTAGATGAATTTTGTGAAACAAACTTCTTTGGACCTTAAGTTGTACATATATTGCAGTTAAGTTGATTCTTAGTTTTAATTTATGGGTATTTTTTATTTAGAATCATAGTTGTTTTTACAATACAGTAATAACAAATCTGTCACTCTGAATAAACAGGAATATATGTTTATGTTGTGCAGTAACTTGTTCCAAGCAGTTATCAAAACTGCAAACCAGACTTTACACAAGGCAGAGACAAGGGGAAAGCAAGTTACTATCTTATCCTGCAGTGCAGAAGAAGATATCAAAATGGGCAATTGCCTGCCAGAAGTATTATAAACTGTAATTGGAGGAAACTAAATAGGGAATCAAGAAATCATGCCAATATTTAAAGAAAATGTTTTTGTCTTCAATTTTTTTAAAGAGCATCGAATAAAATGACTGAATTAAAATCAATGGTCAGTTTTTATATGCACCTTTAAATTTCCCAGAGTGTATGTTTGCCTCTCCAGTTTGCTATCTCAGAGTGGTTGCTTCCTAAATTTAAACAGTAATAAAACATTAAACTACAGAAAGACAAAGTCAATACTACCTGTAAGATGTTGTTCCAATAGCGCATTCCTGTAAATACAAAGATTTAGTTAAATTATTACTGGAATAGCATTTTCATTGCACACGAATCAGAAAAAAAATCAAGCTAGAAAAGAGTTCTGGTGCAAGATGAAGACATTTGTTTGTTCTCTTGCTTTTTCTACATCTTATTAAAAGTAAACAAACTGGAGAAGAAATAAAACTACAAAAACAAAAAGAGCCAGAGATGGACTACCAGCAAATAAGGGTTTTCAATGAATTTTTAGATGAAAAGTGGAATGAGATGGATAGCAATGAAGTTGGCCAGAAAACAGTCACAGGTCAGATTACATTCACTTTAAAGCTTAGAATAGATCTAGGGAAATACATCAGGATGGTGTTAATTGTGGGTGCAGAACAGAATGTGAATGCTGTAAACTTGGCATGCAGAATTGAGGGCATAATGATGCAATTTGGAAGATGGAAATAGAGTTTAAAGCAAGGGTAGGTGTACTTATGTCCTTTTATGAGCTGAGTTGTTGAGAGAGTCTCTCTAAAATCAATAGATAACACACTACCAGTAAAGTCATAAAGTGGTACTGTAACAGTGCTGTCACAAAGCTGGAAGGTACAGGTGGGAGTAACAAGTGTGTTTCAGGGGTAATTCAGCTAAATTCTCATCTGTTATATAGAGAGTCAATAAATAACATCTATGTGGAAAATGAATAAACAGTGACATGATATGCTTAGTATGCAGCTGTACAAAATTAACTAGCAAAGATTAAGAAGGAAAAAAACTAAAGAGAAAAACCTGTTGCCTCTGGGGAGAAGAGAATTAAGTCTTGGAAAAGATGGGGCAAAGAACCAAATGTTTATAATTTTTATATTATAAACTTTTTTTTAAGTTCTGGGAATCAAATCCTGGGCCTTGCACATGCCAGGCAAGTACTCTTATCACTGAACTGCATCCCCACCCCTATTTTTCATTTTTAAAACATGGGCATGTATTATGTTTGTAAGAATTTTAAGTATATATGAGAAAAATAAAAGGTTTCTGGTATATCTATGTTCAGCCATTCAAGTTGAAGTAAGTCAAATGCATCAAAATACAGAGCCACCAATCCTGCCATGGAAGAATGTGGACGCAGCTCCTGCTTAAGACTGTTATGACATACTGATGTCTGCTTCTATTCTGGCCAATAAAGCCTGGCAGTGGGTCAACTGTTGTCCTGTGAAAGTTCCTGGAGTGGAGGAATGGGTTGTGCTTTTCATAAAAGACTTGCTGACAAGACCAGGAAGAGGCTCCACTGGCAATTCTCTTTCACAGTCTGCCCTTCCTTGGGCAATGCAGATGAAAGTAATGGCCACGTGGCCTTCAGAGTCCTGCTCTTCACACCTCCAGCTCCAGATCTCCACAATACAGAAACGCTCAGGAGACTGTGTGATTCTAAGGTTAGCAGTATTCCTTGGCCATGTTTAGAGCTGTAGCAACAGAAAAAAGAGATTGATTTTCCAGAACATGACAGCTTCATAAAATGGCATGTACTAATATAAGAAAAAATGATATTCAGAGATCCAAAAATTTAGAAAATTTCCTGTGACTAGTAGAGTTAAATGGCCAATTATTAGCATTTGAGTGAAGTAGAAAAATATACACATAAGTACACATCCATGACAAAATAAATCTGTGTATTGTTTGGTTTTGTCCCAAAAGGAAATGATAATCCCTAGGTGACAGAAATATCACTAGCCTGTCAAGATCCTGGGTAGCTCTCTGGGCCTGAGAGAGTTAATTTTATCCCATATTAGGAAGTTATTAATTATTACTACAGAAAAAAAGTGCTATCAAGTAAAAGTGTCAATGACATTGGGATGGTTAATTTTGATTGCCAACCTCTCTGGATTGAAAAGCACCTAGGCAATTAGTAAAGCACCTTCCTGAGTGTGTCTGTGAGGGTGTTTCCAAAGATTAACTAAGGGAGAAAGACCCACCCTGAATGTGGGCAGCACCATCCAATAGGCTGGGGATCTGAAGAATAAAAAGGGCAAAAAGAGAAAATCTGTATTGCAGGCTTTATCTCTCTCTGTCTCTCTCTCTCTCTCTCTCGTTCTAGAAGTTCTATTTCACTGGCTTTAACAACTGAATTTATCAAAGACAATTTTAATGTAAGTAGAAACAGAATTTAAGATAAGTCTAGTGCAGTGATATGCTCCAAATACTCATAAATTGCTCATTTTAGGCAGAGTTTCAGTTATCTCAGGCTCTAATGTTTTTATTCATCAAAGTTTCCGTAAGGGATGGAAACAATAAACAACTTGATATTAGTCATTAGTGATCTGTGCTCATAAACCACATGTGAAGAATATGCATCTGCTAAGATTCTGCTATTATGATGCCTTTCTTATATCCCAGATTAAAGTAAAAAGCAAATGAGGAGTTTAAATGTGTTGGCCATATGCAAAGTATATTTTAACTTGCTCATTAAAATTTTCTCCACCCACATGAAAAAACTCAGTTTAATTTACTTCACACAGTTACTGTAAGAAAAATGAATAATAAGAAAAAATATTTTCTCTCACCAAACTTAAACTGATGATAGCAAACAACAACAAAAAAATAATAACATACCAAAATTAAATACCCTAAAGTCGAAGATGATAGAAAAAACAAAAAAAAATGGCTTTGTTGACAAGACATGAGCATTACCTAATAAAACCTCAGTAAAAATATAAATAAATACCAAAGTCTTAGTCATACAGACCCAGGAAACTATTTCTTATGCTCTGGCCTTTTCATTTCTTAAAATGACTTGTATTTGATCCATGAGATTCTGAATTTGGGGGGTAAGGAGGCACACAATAACTTCCAGAGTTCCAGAGCTGGCATTCTATAATGTTCATGTTTGTAACAGTTCCACGTCTATCATCATACTTTTCGTCTTGGCATGAACTTGATTCACATTTGTTAAGTTCTGTTTGTGAGCCAGACTCTGCATGAGACATTATGGGTAAACTCAAAAATGTCCTTTCAACCTTTTGTGGAAACAGATATAGGAAAAAAAACAAAAATCAACTGCTAAGCAAAGCAGTTAAAGATTAAAGCAGCTTTCAGAGCATAAAAGCATGGATTCTTTCTGACTTCAGAGCCAGGGTAAGGGATTAATGATGAAGATACATTTGAGCTAAAACAACTGTTTAATTTCAGCCATTGATATTTCATCAAATGCAGCCTACTTTTCTATACAAATGTGATTAAGACACAAGTTTTCCACTAGGGTCATGCACTTTTTGCCTCACACAAACTAAACTAAAGCCAAAGGAATGTGCCTATCTTGACAGTGGGTTCTTTTCAGTTGAGTAGGTCAGAACTGGCACACAGGGCTGTGGGAATAAGATAGTCCTGCCATTTTCCCTGTGCTGAGGCATAACTGTACATTGTGCTATGGTCAGAGAAACAAAGACAAGAAGATATTACACTTTCCTAAGTTGTCAAACTTGTTAATTCATATCCATTTGGGACATTTTTTCAATAGGAAACAGATCTAGAAGACTTGGGAATTGTACTAAAAAGTTCATGTTTCACTCTGGAGGCAAAAAAGGAAACATTGAATAGTTTTAAGCATATAGGCAAAATGGCTTTTCAAAGTCAATCTAGTGTCAACGTGAAGGGCAATTTGGAAAGTGGCAAATGAAACCAGTGGGACTAAGACTTCAGTAATTCAGGAAGGAAATGGCAAGCAAACATCTGAAGACAATGACAGGTGCTATGGAAGAAAGCAGGGCTTTGTAAGGGTTTTAAGATATAGAAAGGGAGAACTACATTTTTCTGATTTGTGTACTAAAAATGGGTTCAGTGTCCAATAATGAACAGAAAATACTGGACAAAATTTTCAATCCAAAGAAAGGAAGGGAGATATTTAAGATAGTTGTATAACAATAGAAAATATATCAGATATAAACATTCTAATGTAGAATACATTAAAATAAATCCTAGATCAAGGGCACAAGGAGCATGTAAAGTTACTTACAGTGAAGATCTTGGTTCTTAAAGTAAACTTTGAGCAAATATATTGATGGAGGTGGCAGATCTACAACTGGTAAGAAGAAAAGATAGAATAAGTAAAGGAGGACCATCTAGAATTAAACACTAGAGAAGAAAAAGCAGAGAATTCACAGAAGCTACCAATGAATCAAAATCAAAGAACCAGGTACAGACCTGCACATGAATTAGGGAGAAAGACAGAGGATGCTGCAGGAAATAGCCTGTGAGATCTCAGTCTCAAAATTAGCAATATAGCATCCCTCAGGAATAAAGAAATACCACTTTCCAACAAAGATTAGCCAAGCAAATTCAGCAAAATATAATAAAGTTATTGCAAACTGAGTGGTTTCCCAACAGCCTAAGATTAACTCAAATACAAATATCAAGTAAGGTAATTTGCCATATTGAGAGAATAAAGAAGAAAATCATTTGATTATTTTAATACACAAAAAACCCATTTTGCCAAAAAGCTGAACATTCATGATAAAAACTAAGCAAACTAGAAACAGAAGAGAACTTCCTTAACTGAGTGAGGGACATGTAAGGAAAGCCTTCAATGGATGCTATGGTTAACGGTAAAGTGTGAACATTTCCCCTCCAGATCAAGAAGAAGGGAAGTCATGTACTCACACCACTCCTACTAATATACTTCTGGAAGTAACACGAAGGAAGAAAAATAAGTCAAAGATATATAGATTGCAAAGAAGAAGTAGAACTCTTACTATTTGTAGATGTCATACTTATGTACTTGAATATGCTAAGGAATCAACCAAACAAATACCAGAAGGAAAGAGTAAATTTATCAAAACTTCAGAATGCAAAGTCAATTAACAAAAATTAATTCCACTTCTATATGCTAGGAAAAAAATTGGAAAATTAAATGCTTAAAAATTATCAGGTATATGGACTGGTGGTATGGCTCAAGTGGAAGAACACCTGACTAGCAAGCATTCAAAACCTTGAGTTCAAACCCCAGAACTGCAAAAAACAAACAAACAAACAAAAATCAGGTATAATAGCATCAAAATAAAACAGGAATACATTTAACAAAAGAAATACGGGACACTGGACCTTTGGAAATGAAAAAATGCTGCTGAAAAAATTTAATAACCTAAATAAAAGGAAAAAATACTGTTTTGACTGGAAGACTCCGTATTAGCAGATACCCATTCTCCATAAAATGACCTATAATTCAATACAAGTCCAGTCAAGGATCCCCTGGGATTTTTAAAAATAGAAATTAGGAAGTTTGTTCATGCACATATCTTTAAGATTCTATATTTTATATAAAACATACATATTTGTACATTTATGTCTAAAATTAAGAAAAGAACAAAGTTAAAGTATTATTATTATAACCAGATTTCAAGACCTAAAACTACATTATTTGAAATAATGAAGTATTAAGATTTACTATAGATCAACGTAAAAGAATGTCCAGGAAAAGATTCACACATAGACAAGCAATTTTGTTTTTTGTAAAATCACAATGGAAAAGGAAATTATTTTCCACAAATGGTGCCAAAATAATTGCATCCCCCCCACAGAAAATACAAATCTTGATGCTTATCTCATACCATAAATAATAAACTCAGACTGGATCATAGATTTAAATAGAAAAGCTGAAATTATGAAACTTACATGAGAAAATTCAGCACTTTGGGGTAATCAAAAAATTTAGAAAGGACACAAAAGGTATAAAACCATAAAAGAAAATTTAAAACTTAGACAAAATATAAACCCTCATGGAGCTCCCTGACAGGCATTATTAATTAAATGACAAGATGCAGATTAAGAGAAAATTCTATGAAGAACTTTAAAAATTTAATAGAGAATGAACAACTACCTTTTAAAAAGTATAGTGGCTCATGTCTATAATTCCAGCTATTCAAGAAGGAAATATCATTAATCTATGAACTAATTTTGCAAAAATTTTCTTTCTCTCTTTCTCTTTTCTTTCTTTCTTTTTTTCAGTACTTTGCAGTACTGGGCTTCATACTTGTTAGCCAGGCATTCTACCAGTTGGGCCACATTGCAGCCTTAAAAACTTTTTTCTTATTAGCATTTCCATATGCTATGAGCTGTTACTGCTCACAGTCTCCCTTGAAAATGAATTGAAGCCTTTTAACTAAAATAAGTAGTTTTACTGCCACATGTCTTCAAATGTAACAACTACACTATATCTGTCATAGCTAAAGTTTGAACTCACCTAGCAAGTTACCGAGGTTCAGGTTTATTCCCACTGCTATTTTGGAACTTAAATTCTTATTTCTTCTAAGAAATTCTAGTACATTGATCAATACATTAGCATTAAAAATGTAATGGGTAGATTGTCTCCTTAACAAGAAAAATTGCAAATTTTTAAATTTTGAAAAGCAAACGCTTTTTCATTTACTAAGGAATAATAGTAGCTCTAACAATCATTATGTGGTTGAGAGTGGAGAGGTAGCTCCACGTTAGAGCTCTTGCCTTGTATGTGCAAGGCCCTGGGTTCAATCCCCACACAGCCAAATGTGTCATCAATCAATCCATCAGTAATATTATGTAACGATAGATATATGCCCCTATGTGTTTGTTAAGAACCATACAATGTATAGCACAAAGAGTGAAATCTAATGTAAACTGTGGATTCTAGTTAATGATAAAGTATTAATATTGCATTGATATTGTCTTATCAATTGTAATAAAGTGCACACTAATGCAAGGTGTTAACAACTTGGGAAATTGGTAGGAAGGGAATATAGGAACTCTGTACTTTCAACTCATTTTTTCTATGAACTTAAGTCTGATAAAAATTAAATATACAAATTATAATTTAGAAACATAATAAATAATAAAATATTTTAAAATTAAAAATTAAATAAAAATAAATTGGGTGGTCACTGAAGATTTCTGTGTCACTAGAGAAGAGTTTGCATAACATCTGAGAGAGCAAAATCTCCTAAAACCATCCTGGAATATGACTCCCTCCCCAGGTACTGCTCCTCTAAGCAGAAGCTTAAACCTTTTCTGCTCTGTCTGTCCAAAGCCACAGGGCCTTTCTGATTTTACTCCTCACTCTATCTTCCCTTCTTTTCTCTTGAAATGAAATTCACCCTTTTCCAGGTTTCTTGACTAAGCATCTTCATGTATTATCCAGGGCATCACAACAAAGACAGCAGGTGAAAGATAAAGGAAGGGCCCTTTGAACCCAGGCAGGATATGATTGGGTAGAAGAGGAGTAGATGGGAAGTCACATAGATTCCCTTGCATGATCACCACTGTTTGATGAATTCAGAATAAGGAGAAAAGTTTCCAGCTTGACAACAATGTGACTGAGGTCATGATGTACTTGGGAAACACAGACGAAAAAAAAAAAAATTCCTGGGAGGAAGATGAGGAATTTGGTCAATATTTCATCAAACTACAATGTGTCCAGTAACACGGTGATATAAATTATATAGAAGAACAAACACCTGATAAATAACAAGACTACAGGTCAAGAGAGATTCCAAGATGGCGGCTAGAGGTAGGAAGCAGAAAGCGACCCTCCTATAGTGAAATCTTGGAGAGACGCTGGAGACACACTTTGCAGGCATAATCACTGAGAAAAGGCATAACTTTGACCCCTCCACATCTCCAGCCGGTGCAGAGAATCTCCACTTCACGTTAAACGGAGAACCGAGGAGGATGCCTGGGGCCACCAGTGGCCGGCGCCCATACGGCGTGGGAAGACAAGGACCAGGTGAGCTTTGTGGTACCGTGGTAGCCCCACAGACAAACCTGGGCCAGAGCAGCATAGCCCCCTGGACAGACTGACCTCCACCCGGGGAAAAAAAGAGAAACTGAGTAATAAGCAATAAGAACAGTTAAGACACGCTGGAAAGAGGGTGGGGCGACCTGAGCGCTGAAGATTGGGGGAAGGGAATCCTTCCTGGGACTGTAAATAAACAAGCCGGGCAGGCCGGAGAGGCTCTGGCGGGAGCGGGGCGTGCGCCCAGCAACCAGGAGTGGGGAAGCTTGTGAGAGGAGGGAAGACCCACTTCCCATGTGAACTGTAAACAAACATGGCGGCCGCAGGAGCAGCAGCACCACCCAGTAAGCAGGAGCAGGAAAGCTGCTGAAAGTGGCAGTGGGAGGAAAACTTCAGAGGAGAGGGGGGAAGACCCACCTCCCACATGAACTGTAAATAGACACTCAGGCCTGACAATGCGGGGGCAGTGTCACCTTTCCCAGTGCTTGGAAAGGGGAAAGCCTGTAGCAGAGGCTCCCGCACAGGAGAAATCTGAGCAAACAAAGCCTGTGCGACCAGGTGAGTGCTAGCTCACCCCAGAGATCTGCATAAATAACGCAGCCAGCTACAGGCTGAGAGCAGCAGGCAGGCAAGCCACAGTTGCAGATACCACCCTCAGAACTGTCTCCAGATGCTTTTTTTTCTTTTTCTCCCTACCTTTGATGAGAGAACAACCGAATTACACCTGCAAGCCGAAAAACTTACTGAAACTGTATTGCATTTGAACTGGGGACACTTGGTGGGGCTTTGTGTGTGTGTGTGTGTGTGTGTGTGTGTGTGTGTGTGTGTGTGTGTGTGTGTGTAGTTTTGTTCTACTTTATGCATACGCTTTGATGAGACAACTACAGAACAACATCTGAGACACCAACTCCAGGACTGAAGATTGAGACGGATACCCAAATTATTAACACTGAAACTGCATTGCATATAAAGTTGGAAGTTTTTTGTTTTTTGGTTTTTTTTAATTTTCTATTTTCCATTTTATTTTAATTCATTTTTATATATAGATATTACTTTCATTTACTTATTTTTTATTTTTTTATCTTTGATTTTCAATCCTCTGTCTCTCTAATGTCTGTTCAGCTTACTGTCGATTAGTACACTAAAGCTCCCTGTTTATACCTTTGAAACTCTCTTGTCTGATACCTTGTTCTGCTTTCTCCCTCTTGTCTGTATATTTGTTTTCCCCTTTTCTTTAACTTCTTGCTTTCCATCTCAGCTCACTCTTCCATTCTCAATATTACCATTGTTATTATTACAAGCTAGAAAATACTTAATTACACACAGTACAGGGACAGTAACAACACCAAGGACAATGACGGGAAGACAGAAAAAACAGGGAAACCAGTTTCCCCACAGCAAAAAATTAGTACAGGAACCAGAGGGGAATGAAGAGAACAGAAACTCAGATCCAGACTCCAACAAAATGAAGATAAACTATGCCAAAGAACCCAATGAAGCCCACAAGAATAATTTAAAAGAAGACATACTACAAGTATTCAATAAGAATTTTATAGAGATGATACTGGATAGGGTCAACCAAAATGTACAGGAGACACTCAAGAAATTCCAAGACAATAAAAATAGAGAATTTGAAAAAGCAAAAGAAGAAATAAAGGAAACCATAGAAGCACTATATAAACACCAAAGTGAAAGAGAGAACACAATGAATAAATGGATAAATGAACTCAGGACAAAAACAGACAACAATAAAGAAGAATACTGCTAGGATATGGAAAACCTCAGAAAAAAGAACGAAACAGAACTGCAAAACAAAACGGAAGGCCAATCCAGCAGAATAGAACAAACAGAAGACAGAATCTCAGAACTTGAAGATGAAATGGTAATTAAAGGAAAAACCGAAGAACTATTAATTAAACAACTCAAGACCTGTGAAAAGAAAATGCAAGAACTCACTGACTCCATCAAAAGACCAAACTTGAGAATCATGGGCATCGAAGAAGGAGAAGAGGTGCAAGCGAAGGGAATGCGTAATATATTCAACAAAATAATAATGGAAAATTTCCCAAATCTAGAGAAAGATATTCCCATACAGATGCAAGAGGCCTCCAGGACACCAAACAGGCCAGATCAAAATAGAACTACTCCACGACATATCATCATTAAAACAACAAGTTCAGAAACTAAGGAAAGAATATTGAAGGCTGTAAGAGAGAAAAAACAAGTAACATACAAAGGTAAACCCATCAAAATCACAGCAGACTTCTCAACAGAAACATTAAAAGCAAGAAGAGCGTGGGGTGAGATCTTCCGGGCACTGAATGAAAATAACTTCAACCCCCGGATACTCTACCCAGCAAAGCTATCATTCAAAATAGATGGAGCAATAAAAGTCTTCCATGATAAGCAGAAACTAAAACAATATGTGACCACAAAGCCACCATTACAAAAGATTCTGCAAGGGATCCTACACACAGAAAGTGACACCTAACTTAACCACGAAATGGCAGGCAGCACCAAACCACAGGATAAGAAAAAGCAAGACAGTAGAGAGTAACATCAAGTTAGGTACACACAATCAAACCTTCAAATAACTAAGACAACTAAATGGCAGGAATCACCACATACCTGGACAAATAACTAAGACAACTAAATGGCAGGAATCACCACATACATAACACTTAATGTTAATGGACTTAATTCACCCATCAAAAGACACCGTTTGACAAAATGGATTAAAAAAGAAGATCCAACAATTTGTTGCTTACAGGAGACTCATCTCACCGACAGAAATAAGCATATGCTTAGGATGAAAGGCTGGAAGAAGATTTACCAAGCCAATGGCCCCCGAAAACAAGCAGGAGTAGCAATACTTATCTCTGACAAAGTAGACTTCAAACCTACATTGATCAAATGAGATAAAGAAGGACATTCCATACTAATAAAAGGGGAAATAGACCAAAAGGAAATAATAATCATCAACCTGTACGCACCCAATATCAACGCACCCAATTTCATCAAACATACCCTGAAAGACCTAAAAGCATATATAAATGCCAACACAGTGGTTGTGGGAGACTTTAACACCCCATTATCATCAATAGATAGGTCATCCAAACAAAAACTCAATAAAGAAATCCAAGATCTTAAATGTGCAATAGATCAAGTGGACCTAGTAGATGTCTACAGAACATTTCATCCAACCTCTACACAATACACATTCTTCTCAGCAGCCCATGGAACCTTCTCCAAAATAGATCATATCCTAGGGCACAAAGCAAGCCTCAGCAAATATAAGAAAATAGAAATAATACCGTGCATACTATCTGACCACAATGCAGTAAAAGTAGAACTCAACAACAAAAGTAAAGACAAAAAACATGCAAACAGCTGGAAACTAAATAACTCATTACTTAATGAAGAGTGGATCACCGATGCAATAAAAGAGGAAATTAAAAAGTTCCTGGAAGTCAATGAAAATGAAAACACAACCTACTGGAACCTATGGGACACAGCTAAGGCAGTCTTGAGAGGAAAGTTTATAGCCATGAGTGCATATATTAAAAAGACTGAAAGATCCCAAATCAATGACCTAATGATACATCTCAAACTCCTAGAAAAACAAGAACAAGCAAATCCCAAAACAAATAGGAGAGAAATAATAAAAATAAGAGCTGAAATCAACGAAATAGAAACCAAAAAAACCATACAAAGAATTAATGAAACAAAAAGTTGGTTCTTTGAAAAAATAAACAAGATCGATAGACCCCTGGCAAACATGACTAAAATGAGGAGAGAAAAAACCCAAATTAGTAGAATTAGGAATGCAAAAGGGGAGATAACAACAAACACCATGGAAGTCCAGGAAATCATCAGAGACTCCTTTGAGAACCTACATTCAAATAAATTTGAAAATCTAAAAGAAATGGACAGATTTCTAGATACATATGATCATTCAAAACTAACCAAGAGGAAATTAATCACCTGAATAGACCTATAACACAAAATGAAGTTGAAGCAGCAATCAAGAGTCTCCCCAAAATGAAAAATCCAGGACCTGATGGATTCTCTGCTGAATTCTATCAGACCTTTAAAGAAGAACTGATACCAACCCTCCTTAAACTGTTCCATGAAATAGAAAGGGAAGGAAAACTGCCAAACACATTTTATGAAGCCAGTATTACACTTATCCCAAAACCAGGCAAAGACACTTCCAAAAAGGAGAACTATAGGCCAATCTCCTTAATGAACATTGATGCAAAAATCCTCAACAAAATAATGGCAAACCGAATTCAGCAACACATCAAAAAGATTATTCACCACAACCAAGTAGGCTTCATCCCAGGGATGCAGGGGTGGTTCAACATACGAAAATCAATAAACGTAATAAGCCACATTAACAGAAGCAAAGACAAAAATCACTTGATCGTCTCAATAGATGCAGAAAAAGCCTTTGATAAGATCCAACATCATTTCATGACAAAAGCTCTAAGAAAACTAGGAATAGAAGGAAAGTTCCTCAACATTATAAAAGCTATATATGACAAACCTACAGCCAGCATTATACTTAACAGAGAAAAATTAAAACCATTCCCTCTAAAATCAGGAACCAGACAAGGATGCCCACTATCTCCACTCCTATTCAACATAGTACTGGAATTCCTAGCCAGAGCAATTAGGCAAGAAGAAGGAATAAAAGGAATACAAATAGGTAAAGAAACTGTCAAAATATCCCTATTTGTAGACGACATGATCCTATACCTTAAAGACCCAAAAAACTCTACTCAGAAGCTTCTAGACATCATCAATAGCTATAGCAAGGTAGCAGGATATAAAATCAACATAGAAAAATCATTAGCATTTCTATACACTAATAATGAACAAACGGAAAAAGAATGTATGAAAACAATTCCATTTACAATAGCCTCAAAAAAAATCAAATACCTAGGTGTAAACCTAACAAAAGATGTGAAAGACCTCTACAAGGAAAACTATACACTTCTGAAGAAAGAGATTGAGGAAGACTATAGAAAGTGGAGAGATCTCCCATGCTCATGGATTGGTAGAATCAATATAGTAAAAATGTCGATACTCCCCAAAGTAATCTACATGTTTAATGCAATTCCCATCAAAATTCCAATGACATTCATTAAAGAGATTGAAAAATCTACTGTGAAATTTATATGGAAACACAAGAGGCCACGAATAGCCAAGGCAATACTCAGTCAAAAGAACAATGCAGGAGGTATCACAATACCTGACTTCAAACTATATTACAAAGCAATAACAATAAAAACAGCATGGTACTGGCACAAAAACAGACATGAAGACCAGTGGAACAGAATAGAAGATCCAGATATGAAGCCACACAACTATAAGCAACTTATCTTTGACAAAGGAGCTAAAAACATACGATGGAGAAATAGCAGCCTCTTCAACAAAAACTGCTGGGAAAACTGGTTAGCAGTCTGCAAAAAACTGAAACTAGATCCATGTATATCACCCTATACCAAGATTAACTCAAAATGGATCAAGGATCTTAATATCAGACCCCAAACTCTTAAGTTGATACAAGAAAGAGTAGGAAATACTCTGGAGTTAGTAGGTATAGGTAAGAACTTTCTCAATGAAACCCCAGCAGCACAGCAACTAAGAGATAGCATAGATAAATGGGACCTCATAAAACTAAAAAGCTTCTGTTCATCAAAAGAAATGGTCTCTAAACTGAAGAGAACACCCACAGAGTGGGAGAAAATATTTGCCAACTATACATCAGACAAAGGACTGATAACCAGAATATACAGGGAACTTAAAAAACTAAATACTCCCAAAACTAATGAACCAATAAAGAAATGGGCACATGAACTAAACAGAACTTTCTCAAAAGAAGAAATTCAAATGGCCAGAAAACACATGAAAAAATGCTCACCATCTCTAGCAATAAAGGAAATGCAAATTAAAACCATGCTAAGATTCCACCTCACCCCTGTTAGAATAGCCATCATCAGCAACACCACCAACAACAGGTGTTGGCGAGGATGCGGGCAAAAAGGAACCCTCTTACACTGTTGGTGGGAATGTAGACTAGTACAACCACTCTGGAAAAAAATTTGGAGGCTACTTAAAAAGCTGGACATCGATCTACCATTTGATCCAGCAATACCACTCTTGGGGATATACCCAAAAGACTGTTACTCCAGAGGCACCTGTACATCCATGTTTATTGCGGCACTATTCACAATAGCCAAGTTATGGAAACAGCCAAGATGTCCCACCACTGACGAATGGATTAAGAAAATGTGGTATCTATACACAATGGAATTTTATGCAGCCATGAAGAAGAACGAAATGTTATCATTCGCTGGTAAATGGATGGAATTGGAGAACATCATTCTGAGTGAGGTTAGCCTGGCCCAAAAGACCAAAAATCGTATGTTCTCCCTCATATGTGGACATTAGATCAAGGGCAAACACAACAAGGGGATTGGACTATGAGCACATGATAAAAGCGAGAGCACACAAGGGAGGGGTGAGGATAGGTAAGACACCTAAAAAACTAGCTAGCATTTGTTGCCCTTAACGCAGAGAAACTAAAGCAGATACCTTAAAGCAACTGAGGCCAATAGGAAAAGGGGACCAGGTACTAGAGAAAAGGTGAGATCAAAAAGAACTAACCTAGAAGGTAACACCCACGCACAGGAAATCAATGTGAGTCAATGCCCTGTATAGCTATCCTTATCTCAACCAGCAAAAACCCTTGTTCCTTCCTATTATTGCTTATACTCTCTCTACAACAAAATTAGAGATAAGGGCAAAATAGTTTCTGCTGGGTATTGCGGGGGAGGTGGGGGGGGAGAGGGAGGGGGCGGAGTGGGTGGTAAGGTAGGGGTTGGGGGCAGGGGGGAGAAATGAACCAAGCCTTGTATGCACATATGAATAATAAAAGAAAAAGGAAAAAAAAAAAAAAGACTACAGGTCGCACTGCATTCACTGGCACAAAGATCTCGGATTACATACAGCAGTGTTTGGAGTGCTGGGACTGGAGACTGGAGTCAGAGAAAGAGCTCACTGAACTTCTTTAGATGTTCATCAACTGTTGGTGTTTTTTTAATCAAAGCAATGTTCTCATTACAGATTGGGAATAATAATAATCCGTATTATTTTTGTAAATTAACAAGGTGTTATCTTGCTCTTTCACTACCCCATGCCTCTGGACGTGAATTTTTTTTCTACTTATAAGAAAGCCATAGAAATGTCAGAATTTGGAGCTGATATTTCCTTCTTTCCTTCCTTTCTGGTTTTGTCCTTTCTTCCTTCTCTTCCTTTCTCCCTTCAACAAGGAAGGAAAGAAATAATAGATGTGCTGTCTCTTCTCACAGGAGATGAGACACATCTATGTAACTCCAAGGAATACTAAATTATTTGTTACACAAAGGTCATCTAAAGGGTAAAAACATATATGCTAATACAGGTCTTGTTTCTACTGTATTGTAAAAATAACTCATTAAATAAGATTTTATGCTTTAAGGGGGAAAATCTTTTTCATGAGTGTTGACTAAGGATTAGTCCTTGATAAGCAAATCAATTTTACTCTTCAAGATTAACTAAAAATTTAGTGCACTTTCTTATAATAATAGAATAATGCCTATAATCAGGCTTTATACTTCTCATGTCAAATTAACAAAAAATTCCAGTTCACAATAGAAGTCATTTTAGATATTAAATCATTACTTTCCTTAGGTGTTTATAGTTGTATATAGTTTATGGCAGAGCTGCCTTTAGAAACTTCATACAAATACATATTGTAAAGTATTGCTAAGAGTGCAGGGGACAGTTAACTATGCTCACTTCCCTGGAGTGATTACATTCTAATTCTAAGCAAGTATTCAAGGGAATGGGGGACATGAAGGTTGAGTAGATGGTAGTGTGTATATTAATACATTTTGTTATAAAACCTCGAATAAGGCAAATAGGAAATGAAAACACACAGTGGAACACTAACACCATGGTGGCTTCTACTCCCTATCTGTATTTGTTGAGCATAATAAGGACATTCCAGATGAGGCAAAGATATGAGCAAAGATACAAAAATGGGAAGGAAGACATTGGTAGAATAGACAAGGCAGAGTAACAAGCAAGGAATACAGACTACATTTTAAAATTCAATGTCAATTAAAAGTAATGTTAGAGGAAAAAATAAAGGCTTTGCCTCTGGCTAATTTTGTGATTTTGACTTCATTTCCTTCAGCTATTGGGCAAAGTAATTTTTACCCATTTGCTGTTCTAAGAGTCTGTTAATTATATTACAATATATTTAATATACTATAGTCCACTGTTTCTACATTTATGCTTATGTTCACATATTTTCATTTCACAGAACAGTTTTCTTAGTCCAGGTGATTGCAATAGATTTCTAAGATGAACAAGAATGATGATACCAAGGTAATACAAAAATGCTTCCACTGCGGGCCAGAAACGAGCAGTATTAGAATATACAAGATCAAAGGTACAAGTTAGTGAATGGATATTTTTGTATCCTGGTTCTTGCAGTAAACAAGTTTAAAGCAAACCTGACTTAAACCTATCACAGGAC
The DNA here is from genome assembly GCF_047511655.1 of Castor canadensis. NCBI lineage: Eukaryota > Metazoa > Chordata > Mammalia > Rodentia > Castoridae > Castor > Castor canadensis. Next base: position 36,915,064 of record NC_133387.1, on the reverse strand, counting down.
TCTTCAAAATGTGTATACTCATACAAGTAGTAGTAGTAAATTATTTCCCTTTTTGTTTTATTTATAATACATTTTTTATCAACTTTATTGAAGGATAATTTTTTATATATTAAATACATTTTAAGTGCACATTTTGACAAACGTGTGCACCATATAACCACCACTATAGCCAAGATGTAGTAAATGTCCATTGCTTATAAAATTTTCTAAGTCAGTGAATGGTACCCTCTTCAGACTTGTTCTCAGGCAACCATTGATCTGCATTCTGTCATGCTAGAGCTATCTTCTATAGTTAAGTATAAATGTAATCATACAGCCTGCACTATATAGAATAGGATTCCTCTTACTCAGGGTAATGTCATTGAGATTCATCTTTCCTATGGCTGGCAACAGTGCTTTGTTCTTTTAGATTGATGTGTAAGACTCCACATTGTAATTATTCCATCCTTTGTTTATCCATCACTTTTTTATAGACATCTAGATTGTTTCTATTTTCTGACTATTATGAATAAATTTGCTATGATCATTCATATATAAGTCTATGTAAGCTTAATGTTTCATTCCTGTTGAATAAAAACCAAGGAGTAGAATTTTTAAATTATATGGTAAGGGTATAGTTAACTTTATAAGAAGTGTTTTCCAAAGTGATTGTACTATTTATATTTCCAAAATCAATATATGATGCTACTATTTGTCATTTCCTGACTAGCACTTGTCAATGATACTTTTTTAAAAATTTAGGCAACCTTGTAAGTGTGCAATAATAGTATTTTGTAGAAGTTTTAATTTTCATTTCCCTGATGACTAATGATAAGTATCTTTTCATGAGCTTATTGGTCACCTTTATTTTGCTTCCTCTCTACTCCTTTGTGTTATTGCTATTATATATTTTACTTCTCCCTATGTTATAAGCCACCAAAATGTATCATCATTATTTTTGCTTTAAGCAATCAAAAACTGTTTAAAGACATTAAAAATTAAGGTCTTTGAACATATATCTAGCATTGCCAATTCTCTTTGTTCTTTGTTTTCATCCAAATTTTCATCTGGTGTCATTTGCTATCTGCCTAACATTTTTTATGGTTTCTGTCTGCTATAAACAATTATTTTCATTTTTTGCAAATGTCTTCATTTTATCTTTGTTTGGGGGAGCAATTCTACTGCTTATAAATGTTTAGATTGATAAGGTTTTGGTTTTTTCTTTTTTTTTCCAGCTCTTCATTGAAGATGTCTTTCTATTTCCCTCTAACTCACATAGTTGCATATACAAAATCTGCTATAGTTTTTACCTTTCTTAATATAAAATATTATGTGTCTTCCTCCTTAAGTTTTAAATATCCTTTTTCAGAAATTTGATTACATGTATCAACCTTAATGTGTTTGTATAAACATACATTTATCATTCTTTAGGTCTGTCAAACTTCTGGGATCTGTGAATTTATCATTTTCATCAATTTCAGAAAATTTAAAACAGTTCTTAATTTATTTTTAGTCTAACCATCTTTCTCTTTTGAAACTCTAGCTATACATGTATTACTCCATTTGATATTGCTCCAATAGGTCACTGAATCTCTGTTCATTTTTCATTATTTTTTTTCTGTTTGCTTTTCATTTTGGATAGATTGTATTACACTATCTTCAAGTTTATTGATCTTTTCTTCTGCACTGTCCAATTCATTGTTATTCTTATTCTTTAATTATTATGTTATTCTTATGTTTTAATTATTGCATTTTTCATTTCTTTAGGCTTTATTACATTCTTTTTAGTAGTTTACATTCCTATTCTGTTTTCATGCTTTTGTTTAATGCTGAATCATAATTATAATAGCTATTTTAACATCTTTATATGATAATTCTAACTCTCATTTCTGTTTTGTCAGTTGGCTGATTTTATCCTGGTTTTATTTCATATTTTCCTTCTTAATTTTTATTGGATACTGGATATTGTGAATGCAATATTCTTAAGTGTTTGATTATTGTTTTCTTCCTTGAACATCAATTTAGTCCTTGTTTACTCACTTTGCTGGGGCAGTTCTGTAGCAACCTTCACTTTGGTGGTGTTCACCCTTATTTCTAAGGCAGGACTCCAGGAGTCTCCACCAAATATCCCAGATGATCAAGCACTCTGGATGGTCAGAGCTCAAAAGTTTTCCTGTTCTTTGTGAGCCCTGGGAATATTTCAGCTTAGAGTTCCATGGCCATTCCTTGTCCATCTGTTATGGTTCTCTAAACTGTCAAACAGATTTGTTTGAAAGATGCCTATGATTAATTAATAAAACACACCTCTAGGTATATCTGTGAAGACAATTCTAGACAGGATTAGCTAAGGGTAAAGGACTTTCCCTGAATGTGGGAAGCACATCCAAGCCCAAGTAGAATAAAAGGGCATAAATGAGGAAAATCACTAGTGAACTCATATTCTCTCTCTCTCTTTCTCTCTCTCTCTCTCTCTCTCTCCTCCTTCCTGGCAATCATGTCATGAACTTTTCTACTCTGCCATACCCTGCCTGCCATTATGGACTGAAACCTCTGAAACTGAGAGCCAGGAGTTGTATGTGTCAGCAGTCTTCTCCTTGTGTAACTTTATTCTCTACACAGGAAGCTTAGTACTCAGCAAAGGCTAAGAGGGACCCATGTATATATGTGGAGTTCTTTTATACAGTTGCCTCCTTTTTAAAACTTCTGCCTTGTAACTTCCAGCTGCCTCAAGCTACCCAAACTCTGGTCTCCATCTTCTCAACTTAGTGAGGTACCCAGGATCTTTTTGCTCTTCCCCATCTCTAGCCACACCAAAGTTGGAAAAAAACCCAAGAAGACCAATAAAGATTCACAGTTCATTCCTTTCTCACAAGGATAACAGTCCTGTGCTGCTTTTCTCCAATTACTGCAAACAGTTGTTTTACTATTTTGTTCAGTTGTCAAATTGTTCACTAAAGGAAACTGGAGCTGGTCATTGACACTTGGTTTTGTTTGTTTCTTTGTTCTGTACTGGGGTTTGAACTCAGGACCTATACCTTGAGCCACCCTACCTTACCCAACCTTTTGTGAAGGGTTTTTTCAAGATAGGGTCTCATGAACTATTTGCCTGGGCTGGCTTTGAGCCACTATCCTCCTGATCTCTGCCTCCTGAATAGCTAGGATTACAGGCATGAGCCACTGACACTTTGGGCTCCTTTACATAGTTGTGGTAGAAGATTTATTTCTATGTGGGGCCATGTGGTAACTATAAATTCTGACTAGGTGGGGTTTATATGGCAACTTCTTTAAGAAACTGTTACCTGAATCACTGTGTTCTAATTATAACCTGAATGTTTTAACAAAGACATTTATTGATATGTTATAACTGATTGTAGACAGCCACCTCCAGCTATACTAAGTTCTATAGTTCTGTTTATCATAGACAAAAGTATAATGATTTAAAATTAATGAAACTAATTTGAAAGCTATTTTGTAATAACATTATCAATCCAAAGAATTCACACTTCCTAGATTGGAGGGAGTTTTTGTTTTTCTCCCTCCTTTGTTGGAGCGAGCTTTTTCTCTTGCTCCTGGTTATTACTGAACCTAACTGGGCTTAACTGGGGGTGACTGGAGATTCAGAAAAGACACAGGATAGACAGAAAGAAAGTGGGGTCAGGTGTGTTGAGTACTTGGGTGGACACGCCACCCTCATTGCTTCTTTTCTCTATCTTTATTCTTTAAGGACTTACTCCTTGCAGATCTTTAAAACCTTGCCTCTAAAGTCTTCTTTAAAACCTTTCTTAAAACCTCTTTTCTGAGACTCACACTGTCCCATGTTTTCTCTTAGCTTATCTTTAGCTTAATCACTCTTAAATTCTTTTGCCCTCAGGCTTGCAGCTTTTCTTTAGTATTCTCTCTTTAGCCTTCTTCAGTGCTCAGACTTGCAAAGTCTCAGTCCTCTCTTGCACTGTCCCATGTTCTCTTTGGCTTTTCTTTAGCTTCTAAAGCCTATGTTAATGTTCTTTCTTTGGCTTTGCTTTTCTAAAGCAGATGTTAAAGTTCTCAATGCAGACTTTCTATCAACCCCTCCTCAGCCATTCTTTTCCTTTCAGCAATTTCCCTTTAGCAATTCTTTTCCCCTCAATAATTCTTTTCCCTTCCAAAAGCTTCCCACACCAAAAAGCCCAAAGCAAAAGCCCAAAGTGAAAAACCCAAGCCAAAGCCCAAAGTAAAAGCAAAGGCAAAAAACAAAAGCCTCCAGCCCTCCTTCAGCAGGCCTTTTATAAACAGGGTGAACAGGGTGGAGCAGAGGCTCTCAGGAAGGGGCGTGACATTGTAACAGGAGAAACCTGCATTCCTACTTCTTTGAACACAAGCTTAGGGTACTCAGCTGTTCTGCTTTTTTCTGTTTTGTGGTCGGGGCTGTGCTTATCTCAGCCTACAGGTAAAAGGAATTAAGCCACATCTTGCCTTGCTTACGTACAGTTCTTGTAGGCTTTTCATAATCTGTCTCCACACTAGATTATATACAATAGATACATTATTATAGTACAGGAAATTTTCACTTTGTTTCATTGTTGTGTGCACAGTAGACTCTTGGTGTCTACAGGTATATCATTCTAAGGAGGCCACAATTGAGGATAAAACCACAAGTATTTGCAATGCATAGAATTCATACTGTATAGCAGATGCTTAATTCATTTTTTCAATAACACTGTTTAACTTCTTCTAAAGAGCTGCCACATTTTAACACACCTAAAATTTTCACTTCATCACTTAAATTAAGCACATTAAATTTTGCCTAGATTTTGGGCACCTCTGCTTTTGGGAAAGCATATTTTCACAAAATTAAGAGCAGGGAAATAATCATTGGATCATACAATGATTTGAACACAGCTGACAATAATGTAGGACTGACAGAGTTCCTGATATCCACTGAGCTGTGTAATGCATGTGTGGGAATTTGATTTTTTTTTTTTTGTTTTTAGAAGGTTTTTTTGGTTTATTTAGTTATTTACTTACATAGTTACTGGCTGTTCTTGACCAAAACTGAGTGCAATATGCCAGGCACAAGTGTCTATAATCCTAGCTACTCAGGAGACAGAGATCAGGAGGATCGCAGTTCAAAGCCAGCCCAGGCAAATAGTTCACAAGACCCTGTCTTGAAAAACTCTATCACACACACACACACACACACACACACACACACAAAGGCTGCTGGAGTGGCAAGTTGAAGGCGAAGGTGGGTTTACTGTTTATAACTAGACACATATCCAAATTTTGATGGCTCCATTAAGAATGCTAACCCATTCAAAATGTTCTCTGATTATTTCTAGTATTCCTAAATGGGAATACTAACATTCTATTTGGCCAATATCCATAAGTAACATAGTAATATCCAACATCCTCTCTTCCCATTTCTTTAAGTTCTACTGAACAACCTGGCAATTTCCCCCTCAAACTCAAAATCTATACATGCATGTTGAATCTTGAAGTTCTCAAAGCCATTACACTTTGGAATGCCAAGACAGGTCTCCATGAGGAGTCAAAAAAAAATGGGGCCACAGTAATTCCAACATGCCCAAAAATTTACAGTCTTTTTAAAAATTCATTTATTCATATATGCATACATTGTTTGGGCCATTTCTCCCCCCTGTTCTTGACCCCTTGCCCTCCCTCCCACCTCCTTCACTTCCAGGCAGAACCTGTTCTGCCTCTTCTCCAATTCTGTTGAAGAGAAGACATAAGCAATAATTAGAAAGACATAGCGTTTTTGCTAGTTGAGATAAGGATAGCTATACAGAGAGATTCCTAGCACTGCTTCTATGCACATGTATATTACAACCCAAATTGGTTCATCTCTATCAGACCTCTTCACCAGTTCCCGGTCACCATCCCATATTAAACTCTGTCACTCTAAGATTATTATATTAGCTCCTCTGCAGTAGACACATCAAACACTTTCAAGTTTTGGGTTTCCTACCTTTCCCTATTCCTCCTGTATGTGTTCTTACCTTAGCATGTGACCCATTTCTAATAATATTACTGCATTTGTTTTAGATCTAAATTCTGCATATGAGGGAGAACATATGATTTTTGGCTTTCTGAGCCCGGCTAACTTTGCTTAAGATGACGTTCTCCAGTTCTATCCATTTACTCGCAAATGGTAAGATTTCATTCATCTTCATGGATGAGTAAAATTCCATTGTGTATAGATATCACATTTTCTTCATCCATTCGTCAGTAGTGGGGCATCTTTGCTCTTTCCATAACTTGGCTATTGTGAATAGTACTGCAATAAACATGGGTGTGCAGGTGCCTCTGGAGTAACTTGAGTTGCATTCCTTTGGGTATATCCCTAGAAGTGGGATTGCTGGATCATATGGCAGATCTATGTTTAGATTTTTAAGAAGCCTCCATATTGTTTTCCAGAGTGGTTGTACTACCTTGCATTCCCGCCAGCAGTGTATGAGAGTTCCTTTTTCCTCACATCCTTGCCAACATTTGTTATTGGTGGTGTTTTTGATAACTATTCTAACAGGGGTGAGGTGGAATCTTAGTGTGGTTTTGATTTGCATTTCCTTTATGGGCCAGAGACAATGAGCTTTTTTTCATGTGTGTTTTGTCCATTTGAATTTCTTCTTTTGAAAAAGTTCTGCTTAGTTCAGCTTCCCGTTTCTTTATTGGTTCATTGATTTTGGGGGAGTTTAGTTTTTTGAGTTCCCTGTATATTCTGGTTATCAGTCCTTTGTCTGATGTATAGCTAGCAAATATTTTCTCCCACTCTGTCACTTCAGTTTAGAGACCATTTCTTTTATTGTGCAGAAGCTTTTTAATTTCATGTAGTCCCATTTGTCCATCCTTTCTCTTAGTTGCTGAGCTGTTGGGGTTCTATTGAGGAAGTCCTCGCCTATACCTATTGCTTCCAGAGTATTCCCTGTTCTTGTCTGTACTAGCTTCAGACTCTTGGGTCTGATATTAAGGTCCTTGATCCATTTTGAGTTGATACTAGTACAGGGTGATAAATATGGATCTAGTTTCAATTTTTTGCAGGCAGATAACCACTTTTCCCAACAACATTTGTTGAAGAGGCTGTCTATTTTCCATTGAATGTTTTTGGAGCCTTTGTCAAAAATAAGGTGGGCAGAGCTGCTTGGATTCATATCCAGATCCTGTATTCTGTTCCACTGGTCTTCATATCTGTTTTTGTGCCAGTACCATGCTGTTTTTATTGCTATTGCTTTGTAATTTAGTTTGAAGTCAGGTGTTGTGATACCTCCAGCACTGCTCTTTTTGCTGAGTATTACCTTGGCTGTTCGTGGTCTCTTGTGTTTCCAAATGAACTTTAGGGTCGATTTTTCAATCTCTGTGATGAATGTCATTGGGATTTTTATGGAAATTGCATTGAACATGTAGATTGCTTATGGTAGTATAGCCATTTTTACTATGTTGATTCTACCAATCCATGAGCACAGAAGATCATTCCACCTTTTGTAGTCTTCCTCAATTTCTTTCTTCAGAGGTTTGTAGTACTCTTTGTAGAGGTCATTCACATCCTTTGTTAAGTTGACTCCTGGGTATTTGATTTCTTTTTTTTCCCATATATTCTTTCTCAATTTATTCATTGTCAGTGTGTAGAAAAGCTAATGAATTTTGTAAGTTTATTTTGTATCTTGCCACCTTGCTGAAGCTGTTTATGATGTCTAGGAGGTATGGAGTAGAAATTTTGGGGTTTTTGAGGTATAGGATCATGTCATCTGCAAATAGGAATATTTTGACAGTTTCTTTACCTATTTGTATTCCTTTTATTTCTTCTTCTTGCCTAATTGCTCTGGCTAGGAATTCCAGGACTATGTTGAATAGGAGTGGGGATAGGGGGCACCCTTGTCTCATTCCTGATTGTAGGCGAAATAGTTTCAGTTTTTCTCCATTAAGTGTGATGTTGGCTATAGGTTTGTCACATATAGTCTTTATGATGTGGAGGTACATTCCTTCTATTCCTAGTTTTCTTAGAGCTTTTATCATGAAGTGGTGTTGGATCTTATCAAAGGCTTTTTCTGCATCTATTGACATGATCAAGTGGTTTTTGTCTTTGCTTCTATTAATGTGCTGTATTACATTTATAGATTTGCATATGTTGAGCCACCCCTGCATCCCTGGGATGAAGCCAACTTGGTCATGGTGAATGATATTTCTGATGTGTTGTTGGATTCGGTTTGCCATTATTTTATTGAGAATTTTTGTGTTGATGTTTATTGAAGAGATTGGCCTACAGTTCTACTTTTTGAATGTGTCTTTGTATGGTTTGGGGATGAGTGTAATACTGGCTTCATAGAACACATTAGGCAGTTTCCTTCCCTTTCTATTTCATGGAAAAGTTTAAGGAGAGTTGGTATTAGTTCTTCTTTAAAGGTCTAATAGAATCAGCAGAGAATCCTGGACTGTTCTTACTGCTGCTTCAATTTCATTTTGTGTTATAGGTCTATTCAGGTGGTTAATGTCCTCTCAGTTCAATTTTGTATGGTCATAAGTATCTACAAATTTGTCCTTTTCTTCAAGATTTTCAAGTTTATTGGAATATAGTTTCTCAAAGTCGTCTCTGATGATTCCCTGGATTTCCATGGTGTTTGTTGTTATCTCCCCTTTTGCATTTTTGATTTTACTGATTTGAGTTTTTTGTCTCCTCCATTTTAGTCAGATTTGACAGGGGTCTGTAAATCTTGTTTATTTTTTCAAAGAACCAGCTTTTTGTTTTGTTGATTCTTTGTATGTTTTTCTTTTTGTCTCTATTTCATTAATTTCAGCCCTTATTTTTATTATTTCTCTCCTTCTGCTTGTTTTGGGATTTGCTTGTTCTTCTTTTTCTAGGAGTTTGAGATGTAGCATTAGGTCATTAATTTGAGACCTTTCTGTCCTTTTAATATATGCACTCATGGCTATAAACTTTCTTCTTAGGACTGGCTTTGCTGTGTCCCATAGGTTCTGGTAGGTCGTGTTTTCATTTTCATTAACTTCCAGGGACCTTTTAATTTCCTCTTTTATTTCCTCAATGACCCACTGATCATTTAGCAATGTGTTGTTCAGGGACCAATTGTTTGTGTATATTCTGCTGTTGTTTTGTTGTTGAGTTCTAGTTTTAATGCATTGTGATCAGATAGAATGTATGGGTTTATTTCTATTTCCTTTTATTTGCTGAGGCTTGCTTTGTGCCCTAAGATATGATCAATTTTTGAGAAAGTTCCATGGGCTGCTGAAAAGAATGTGTACTTTGCAGATATTTGAAGAAATATTCTGTAGACATCAGCTAGGTCCATTTGATCTATGGTGTGATTTAGTTTTAGAATTTCTTTATTGATTTTTTTGTTTAGATGACCTATCTATTGGTGATGGGGGGGTATTAAAGTCTCCCACTACCACTGTGTTGGGGTCTATATGTGTTTTTAAGTCCTTTAGAATATGTTTGATAAAATTGGGTGCACTGATGTTGAGTGCATATAGGTTGATAATTGTTATTTCCTTTTGGTGTATTTCTCCTTTTATTAGTATGGAATGTTGTTCTTTATCTCATTTGATCAATGTAAGTTTGAAGTCTACTTTGGCTGAGATAAGTATTGCTACTCCTGCCTGGTTTTGGGGGTCAATGGCTTGGTAAATCTTCTTCCAGCCTTTCACCCTAAGCCAGTGTTTGTTTCTGTCAATGAGATGGGAGATCCATCTCTGTTAACAACAGATTGTTGGATCTTCCTTTTAATCCAGTTTGCCAAACAGTGTCTTTTGATGGAGGAGTTGAGTCCATTGACATTCAGTGTTCATATTGATAGGTATGTGGTGATTCCTGTCATTTAATTGTTTTTGTTGTTTAACGGTTTGATTGTGTGCAACTGAATCAATGTTACTCTCTGATTCCTTGTCTTTTCTTCTCCTGTGGTTTACAGTCTTTCATGCAAACAGTTCTTCCAACTTCTAACTTTTCCCTACCAACTCCAAAGGCTCAATTGCAGTCCAAAAAGCTAGGTTGGAAATGTTTGCTGTGCCATCCCTTCCATTCTCCTGCTTCCAACCAACTCACATGTACATTCATGCATATGTGTGTGTGTGTGTGTGTGACTGTACATGTTTAAGAGGGACTATGAATGTTAACATATTCCAGCCACACTTGTATCTCAATCCAGATGGAAAAATACCATTTATAAGAGCATTAAATACTTTCTAAATTTTCAGAGGCCATCAGCATTGTACCTACGTATTTTACATTTCATAATGAATACATTGTCCCTTTTCATATTCTTTTTATATTTCCAAAATTTCAAGGGTTCTAAATATCCCAAAACAATTAGCATTTTAAGACTTAGGGTAAGCAATTCAGATGCTTAGTAAAATGTCATTTTAATGTAAGTGATTATAGTGGGTTACAGCATGCCCAATTTGAAGGCAAAAACAGTGGCAATATGTCAAAGAAAATCTACCAAGAAAAATAAACTCTAGAGAACCATATAATAAATTCTACAATGCCAGTAATTAAGGTAGTTAAAAAACAAGTTGCTACTATGCTATGTAAAATAGCTAACATGTATTTTTTCAAGGCCTTTATACAGTTTTCAGAATATTAACAATTTCTAAGAATCTTTTAAATCACATCTGTTCTATTAGTGTTAGCCATGATTTGGTAAATAGAATCCCTTCCTAAAAATATCTAGTGAGCTTGCCTTGTTAAATGATTTATCACACCCTACGATATACAAATGTAACAATCTAAAGTATGTGAATAAATATGCATTTCTAGATAGTTTCAAAGAACTTTTTTGTGGGGTGTTTAATAAGATACAAAATATATAAAATATGAATTAGTCTTCCAGAAATGTAATGATAAATAGCTCCTTTAAATTTTTCAGGATTTTCCTTCACCAAGATTTCACTTAACACTTTTTCACACCACTAGTATGGATTTCTGATCTTTTATTTCTCTTTGATACCATTTCTTCACATTCTAGTACAGTACATGCTCTAGGTTCTAATTCAGCACATTGAAGAATTTTTAAGTGTACAATTATTGTGCCACATTGAAAAACTCCTGAAGATTTAAATTCAGCACAGTTAAATTTCCACATCTCCACATTCAAGTAGCTTGATCCAGCATAAAGCATACGTGAATCTCTTCCAGACACTTCTAATTTTACTTATTTCGATACCTAGAAGACTGGCTCCTCCCTAACCCAGACTTCCCGATTACCAGTCTCCCTTATAATTCACTGTTCCTCTGTCCCATGTCTCAGGACCAGCTAGCAAGATTAAACCAGGTTTGCCTCATCCCACTGACAATGATTATAAGCCCATCTACACCAAAAGTTGACTGGGGTGGCCATGAAGATGTACTACTCACATCTATGCAGAGAGGATAATGACAGATGGGCCTAACTGCTGTTCTCTGAATCTACCACCCATTCCTGCTGAGACCACCCTTCCCATAGGCTACACAAGTCAATGACTGAGCATGGGGAGGCAAGAACTTTCTTATAACTGTGCTGCAATCTGAGATTCTTCCCAACCTCCATTGCATTGATGTCTGATAATTCTTGATTCCCCCACTCCCCCATCTTCCATCTTACTTCCTTTTTTTCTTACAAGTGTTTCCCCAATAAATCTCTCATACTTCTAGTGTCTAAAATCACATTGGTGTCTGGGTTTCTTGTATGAATCAATCTGATACATCTCCTAATCCAGAGCCAGACTCTCAGTCCAAACTAGTCCAGTGGGTGCATCATTAGCCCAGTATGAACTCTCAGAATTCTTTGTAATTGTGACATCATTGATTTCCCCACATGAGGAATCCTAACATGAGGCACCCAGACACTCAATGAACATTAGTTCTACTTGTCCCCAAAGTTGCATAGACTAACTTGAGATTCTTGGAAGAAACTGAAATTCTTTCAAAAAGCATTTGGTGCCTTCCCACTGTATAGCTAATCCTGTGTCAGATGCAAATGGTTCAAAGGATCAATAAAGCATAGTTGCTATCCTCAAGGGAATCATGGCCTGTTTTTAATAAAAGGTTGCCTTTAGAAAGTGCTATACAGTTTGTAAAACAGCTTAAGATATTTTCCTAATTTATGCATCACAAATTCCTTTGAAATATCACTTTTACTTTTATTTCATAATTGTGGGATTTAGCATTTACTATGATGCAGGTTCTATGCTAGGCAGTAAGAATGGTACATTGAACAAAATAGAAAATCTTTGTCCTCACAGAGCTTGGATTCTGTGTGGAATTTACACAAACAGAGCATTTGAGCTGGGACTCAAAGACAGCTCCTCTTATCACAACACAGGTACATCTCTAAAACATTGCATGAAGCAAAAGAAGTTAGATAAAATGAGCAAGTGCTAAACATAGGATTGTAATTATATGAGGTTCAAGAATCAGCCAAACTAATCCAGGGTGACAAAGATCACTATAGAAACAGTCATTTCCTTTGTAGGAGAGACTGGATGGAGATTGTCTGGGAAGGAAAACTTCTAGAATGGTGTAGTATTCTGTATCTTGATTGGACCCAGTTGTGCACAATTGTCAAGCAACATCAAACTCTACACTTGACATTTGTGCATTTTGCCACATGTTGTTAAGCTCAAAACAAGAATAAATTGTTTTGTTTTGCTTTGCATTGTCATTTTTGGCAGTACTGGGAATGGAATTCAGTACTCTACCATTTAAGCCATGGACCCAGGATTTTTGCTTAACTTTATTTTTAGATAGGGTCTTGTGCTTTTGCCCAAGGCCACTCAAACCATGATCCTCCTACCTCTGCCTTCCTAGTAGCCTGAGTTACAGAAGTACACCATCATGCCCCTCCAATAAACGTTTTTAAAACATCAGCTCTCACTACCATACTTTGTGTTCATTTGTCGAGGGCTTAAAAACAGACTCTTAACCATTTTTTAAACATTTCTCTTCAACACATAAGACACAATAAAAGTGACCTGGCAGCCCAGTCTCCTCAAGAGCATTGGATATATTCCCCAATTAAGAAGGCAAACACCTTCACTATTCGTATTCATCTTGCACCAGATTCAACTTTAAACCACCCCTGCCCTTTGCTATTTTTACTATTTTGTTTTCATCTCTAGTCTTTCTACCCTTGCTTCATTTGTCTTTAGATATGTTCTTTTGTTCCCTCTACTGCATCCAGCTGTGCTTAGTATTATAATTCAAAGTATAGTAGACATTGGCTTATTTAAGTTTCTCCTCTTTTCTGCTTCCATTGTGATATTTCCTGTCAGTTGGTCATACTTACTTTCTCCTTCCTAAAACCTGGTTTCCAAGCAAACATTGTTTTGCTTTTTTGATTCCAAAATGTACCCTTTAGGATCCCTCTATTTCCAGGTTTTGACCTGTTCCTTCTTACCAGTTTGAAGTAAGACTAGAATAGTACTTCCTTCAGTATGTACACTTTCTTCTCAAGAACGAAAATTTCAGCAGATACTCTGCCTTTGACAGAGTAACTCTTGCAGCAACTGTCTGACACTTCAAGCTCTTGATTGTAACTCTACTTTGCCTTGATGTCACATTATTTACGTCTTGCAGCCAGAGAAGAGAACTGTTGTGGACATCTTTAGAAATACACATCTTGTCATTCTCTCCTATTATAGGGAAAGAAAATTCAAATATTTGTAACTGGAGAACCTATTTAACACTCAGTTTCTTCCCCTTTTATTAAAACTGTTTTTTCTTTAGAAAACGCTAGAAAGCATATTTATTCAAGAATAAATTCATTATATTATCATCCGACATCTATAGAAATCATACTTCCCTGCTTGTTATTTCTTTTTAAATTACCTATTTGTAAATATATGTATGGTAGATAGATACTGTTAAATTTCAATCTGACAGAATTACATAAATAGAATCAAACAAGTTAAATATAGCTTTGAATTATATAGTTTTTGATACCACAGCATAAGACTTTGAAGTAATATGGACATTGTAACTTCTTTTTTTTTTTTTTTGTGGTACTGGGGCTTGAACTCAAGGTCTCACACTTGCTAGGCAGGTGCTCTACCACTTGAGCCACTCAACCAACCCTGACATTGTAACTTCTTATAAACACTTTGAAAAAAATCTTTTAGGTGAAATGCAATTAAATTAATAATATTCAGAAAAATAATATTCATGTCCGTATGGTCACCTTCTAACTGCCTGGTCACATGGCAGAGAGAGAGAAAACCCTGCCATCTCTTCCTCTTCTTTTAAAGACACTAATCCCACCATAGGGCTGCACCCTCATCTAAACCTAATTACCTCATTACCTCCTAGGAGAAATACGGTCACCTGCCCAAACTCAAAGAATGGACTCAGGCACGTGAAGTGCAGTGAAAGCAAGACTTTAATAGCAACCTTACATGAGATCCCAGAAGCTGTTACAATAAGCATTATATTGTCTGGCAAGCAAATCCCTCCCCCCAGTTCCTCATTGGCTGAAGACTATGGGGGTTTACACTCTTTTCATGGACATCACCTAATGCCTGTTGGGTTATTTGAAATATGCCTCTTGGGACTGGTCAAATTTTAGAGGTGGGGCTTTAGGTGGTTATCTGCCTTTGTGGCAGGAAGGTCTCCATGTGATATGTGCTTTCTGGCATGTAACCGATTCCCTCATTCAATCATTATTTATCCCACCCAGTTTAAGTTCCCTTATCAGCTGCCCCTCCCCCAACTTCCACAAACTGATAGTAAGTAAGGGGCTAGGGTTAAATGTCTTGAAAATGAACCACTAGTGACGTTATTTCTAACACTTCCCAAAGGTCCCACATCCTAATACCATTACCTTGGAGTTGGTGGCTTCAGCACATCTGCCTGGGAGACCCACAAACATTAACTGTATAACATTTCTCAATCCCTTTAGAATCCTAGTAATAATTTGGCTATGAGACACAACTTTCTCTCACATTGACCTCCTCTTCAAGCTGTAGTGTGTTGCTATCCAGGGCATGCTCTGTGTCCCAGAAAGCTGGCTTTATGGGTTATATCTAGCATGTCTTCCTTTGTTGACCAATTGGGGGCATGTGCAGAGATGGAAGGATGGAAGGAGTACAAATCTAATCCCTATTTTCCTATCATAGATGCACACTATCAGGTGACTACTAGGTTCTGGTCACCAGCCCTCCCTGCCTTTAAGCCTATGGTTGGTAATGGAAACACTGTTGTTGGTGGTTCCCCTGCAAAACAGCCCCTCATTACACTTTCTGCAGTGACATTACTCATTTCCTTAGGAGACACAGATCTGCCTCCCTCCTCCATCTTACCAACAATCCCCTGCTAATTGATCATGAGCCTGGGTCCCAGAGGGGGCAGGCCAAATGCTAAGCCACAAGAAAGGGTAAAGGACAAGAAAACCCCAATCTGTCCCATGGAGGAGTGACTTATACAGTGATAAATCCAACTCAAACTATAAACAGAAACCTATATATGGATGGACACTGTTAAGACTGGAAAGCTGACCATATTTGGTTGAAAAAAATGAAAATTCTCCACACAGTGAAAACTGTGCTTCTCGGCTGCCAAGACAAGCATTGCTGTAGACTTCCCAACTTGCAACACTCATGATGTTTAAACGAAGACACTTTTGTGAAATTGTACCTGCCACATTTGAGACATAAGTAGGCCCTCTTCTTTTAACTCAAAAATAGATTTTAAAGCTGTTTTTAATATATTGACTAAAAAACATTAGGAAATGATAAAAATCACTCCAGAGAAATTGAAGGCTCTCAAAGAAGGTCTTGAAAAGCAGGCTTGGTTCACATCTCCCTGGAGTCATTGAGAACGGTCTTCCGGGATGACTTCCAGAAGTACACTGTGCTCAGAAACCAAACAGCTGTAGGTTCTATTTGCTCCTCTAACACCAAGATTTTTCGGATAAAATCTGGTCCAAAATTAGTATCACAGACAGCCTCAAAGAGGAAATTAAGTTTCAAGAAAGAAGACAGTGTTGTAAAGTACCCTATAGCAATCTTCTTTTTTCTCAACATTCCCTCGCAGAGTTTGGAACAAAATATGTACCCCTTTGCAAATTTCTAAGTTAACATATAAAATGTCTTCACCTCAGTGAAAATAACCATACAGAATGTAACTTCCAGAATTTATAAATACTAGCATTGCTTTTTTACACATAGCCAAGGGGATATAAATATCACATCAACTCAATGCCACTGTCACAAAGTTCATAAACATATGTGCAAACACATGACAAGTTTTTCTTCAATTGGCAAAATTTCGACTTGGCCCTTTTATTGTCCTGAAAATAATTATTCCATGTGATTTCCCTACAGAATCTTCAGAATATGATTTTAAACTAATACGTTCTGCTAATGTTAGAGTGTTTTTGATCACCTTACCAACATTTTTCTTGCAACAAATATATGCCTAGAAAATGAAATTAAATTTTATTACTTGGAATCATAAACATTTAAGAATAATAAATTTCCTTAAGTGAGGTATTGTTATAATTATTAGAGGTATATAATAATAAATACTAGTAATTACTATTAAAAGCATTAATAATGCATTTTATTTGTCAACTCAAGAAAAATCTAAAAAGTAATAGTACATAATTTATCAAGAAAAATATGAATATTTATAAATTTTGGTGAATACTTACTAACCTTAAAAGGAAAAATGTAGCCAGGTATGCTAACACATACCTGCAATTCCAGCACCCAGTAGGTTAAGGCAAGAGGATTTTGAGTTTTAAACAAGCCTAAGCTACGTAGTGAGACCCTGTCTCCAAAAAAATTTTTAAAAAGTGTTCCTCTTAATGAGATGACATGGGGAAGTGCCTTTGGTGCCTTTACTGAAAAAGACTTTGCCTGCCACCTGTATTTGGATTGTTCTCTTTCCTTATATCCCTTCTCTGGAGGCTTTTATAGCAAGAGTGCTCTGTTCAGGATGAATTCTCACTTCTTTGGTGTAAAATGGGAAAGGAGCAACTCTGAAAAGAGAGGTGGAAAAGAAAAGCCACGGATCAGTTATCAAGAAAATTAATTTGGGTAGATTAAATATGAAAGTAAAACAAAATGAATTTCCTTAAAACTACATTTGCTCATATACTCCTTGGTAAACCTGCAGATGTCTCCCAATAGAATCTATAGCTGATTTTCCATTTGTCTTAATGATAGAAATGAGGAAAAGTCACCACTTAACTCTATGACAGCTTATGAAATACCATTTCACATGCAGTAGGACGACTGCAATCAAAAAGACAGATGATAGCAAAGTGTTAAGGGAGTTGTGGAGAAGCTGGAGTCCTCATACACTGCTAATGGGTATATAAAACGAAACAATTGCTTTGGGAAACAGTTTATCAGCTCCACAAAGAAGGCTTATACCCAACAATTCCGCTCCTAGGTATATATTCAAGAGATTTATACCTAGAAATAAAAACATATGTCTACACAAAAATGTGTATATGAATGTTCATAGCAGTGTTATTATAACCAAAATAAAACTATCTACATGTCCATTAACTAATGAATACAGAAAAGGATTAAGAGGGAATGTTGTTCTCCAATAAAAGGAATATAGTACTGAAATATGATAGAACCGGGATAAACCTTGGAAACAGGTTAAGTGAAAGACTTTAGACACAAAAGACCATACATCCTGTTATAGGAAATGCCCAGAATAGACAAATCAATGGACACAGATAGCTTTAGCAGTTGACTAGGGGTGGGGGTGGGAAGAGCTGGAAGAATGTGGGGAGAACAGCTGATGAGTTTAGGGGTAATCAAAATGTTCTAAAATTGATTATGATGATGGCTGCATAATTTTGTGACTATGCTAAAAAACTATTGATCATATACTTTAAATTTCTAAATTGTATAGTATGTGAATTTTAGCTCAATAAAGCTGATATTAAAACAGAAACCTGTAAGTATGTGTAATTTTTTTCCATGTGGATTCTAGTTTTCATTTAGTCCATTCTTCTAAATCATGCAATTACATACATTTCTGTTACTCTTGTAAGTCTGCTGTTTTCCCTCAGCCATGTGTGGGTGCCTATTTCCCTGGCAGGTACTCTGAGTCGTCCACTCCCCTTGGAAAGGCAAGTGCCACTCACATTGACTTGGAACATTGTCCACCTGTTTCCTTTCACTTTTGTTTGTTGTTGAAAAAGTAGCAAAGTTCTGCCTATTAAACTCCACATTTTTTTTGTCTAAGGTTTGAACTCAGGACTTTGTGCTTGCTAAGAACTTACTCTACTGCCTCAGCCATGCCCCCAACCCTTTTTGTTCTGGTTATTTTTGAGACAGAATCTTGCTGTTTTGCCTGGGCAGACCCAGACTGCAATTCTCCTATGTAACCTTCCCACAGTAGATGGGACAAGAGGCATATACCACTATGCCCTGCTTTTTCTGTTGAGATGGGGTCTCATTAACATTTTGCTAGGGCTGACCTATCTCTCTCTCTCCCTAATGCCCTCCTGAGTAGCTAGGATTACAGACTTGAGCTGCAAAAACCCGGCCAAAGTTTTTATTTTATTATTAATTCTACTTTTCTTGTGCTATCAATCAAAGAATTCAGTAGCAGCTGGGCCCTGGCATCTCACACCTTTAATCCTATCTATTTAGAAGACTGAGATCAGGAGCACCAAGATTCCAGACCAAGTGGGACAAAAAAAAATTTGTGAGACCCTTCCCATCTCAACAGAAAAAAACCTGGCTATGGTAGCACACCTCTGTGATTCCAGCAATGGCAGAGTGAAATAGGAAGATCATGGTCCAGGCCAACCTGTGCAAAAAGTGAGACTCTATCTTCAAAATAAGCAGAGGTAAAAGGGTGGGGCAGCACATGGGAGGTGTGGCTCAAGCCATAGAGTACCTGCCTAAGCAAGTACAAAGTCCCGAGTTCAAATCCCAGTACTGACAAAAAAGAATTAAATAGAGAATAATCCTAAGTAGTAGTTGGTCCACAATTTAGTTTTTATTTGCCTTTGAAGTCACTTATGCACTTGTAATCAGAACTTGAAATTAATTATGTTTTAGATAGAATATCAGCATTCCCACTAAAGAGGATTGAAAGAAAACTATCAGAGGTATATCTAGTAGTCAGGGGATAGTAACTACAGAATTGAAGATTTGTTTGATAATAACCATGAAAATGTATAATTCAAATGCAGATAATGAAAGGGAAATGATTTTATTTTATTCTTGAACTGTTTCCAGAGCTGAAATCAACACTGTGTCAAAAAATAAAGCTGAGCACACCATATAATAGAAAACATGTCTTAAATATTAAATATTTTATTAAAAGGTTCTTTTCAAACATGTATGATATCTCACTGGCTGGGATTACATTCAATAACCCTGGAAACTTTTGCAAATCTATGATTCCTTCTGAGTCTCAGTTTCTTTATCTCTGACATGGGTATAACAGCAAGCCCTGTCTCACAGTGTAGTTCTTAGGAGCAAATATGAAAGTACATGGTGAAAACCAAAAGATGTATATAAAATTAAGAATTATGAGTTACTTGAGAGAAGTGGACCTTATCCAGTACCTGCCTACCTCCTATTCCTTGAGCTGCTTCTTCACAACAAATATTGAGCCTCTAAGTTGACTAAAATTTATTTATTATTTTTTCTGGAATTACAGAGTTAAACACATTCCTGGGCATTTTGTTTCATTCTTAAGTAACTTCACTTTAACAACAAAAACCCAAGGATAAGAGAAGTTGACTAAGTAAAAGTTATATACCTAGTGAGTTTTAGAACTCTAAACTCATGTTTTTCTTCTACACCATACTTTGGGGAGGATTTCTCCTGTTCTGAACCTCTTGACAACCCCAATCCCTTTAAGAGATACAGATTAGAGGGTCTACCACCACTCACCCCTAGAAATGGAGGAGGATGATCTATAGACTATTATTAAACTAGGATGGCATAGGTTTCCATTTGCCCACGACAGACTCTGTGTGAGCTGGTCCTAATGTACTTACCAACAGTGGCTCCTCTCTCACTTTTGAAAAGCTTTAGTTTGGATCTGAGATACTAACACTGCAGATGATAAAAGGCAGATGAAAAATTACATTGAAGAAATAGGAAAGACAAAAGAAATTAATTGTAAGTGAAGAATTGTGAGACAGGATATGTTAACACACTCAAACAAATCTTTTGGCTCTTAATAAGACAGGTTAAAAGACATTTTGGAAAGCAGGATGGTGTCTCCAAAATTTGATATTGTCTCTTCCAAGGAGGTGAGTAGAGAGAATAAAAGTGTATGTCCCATTCTCCAAGAAAACATTTTAGTAAGGTTGAGTATGTTGGCCTTTGTTTTTTCCTGAGTGTTTGTCGGTGAGTGATCCACTCTGGAACAAATATCTGACTCAAACAAATACCAGATTCTGCTTTTCATCTGCCTCATGATTTCAAAATGACAGCTGAGATTTGCCACTTTTGCTCACTCTAGATATCACCAACATTAATATTTTCTTCTGTTTTTGTTGAATTCCCACTTTAAAACATTGCTTTTGCCATTTAAAATTAAAGCTCTAAGTGTGCATAGTGAAGATTTGGAGCAGTTGTAACTGTCACTCGCTGCTGGGGAGAGTGTTAGTTACTATAGTCACTTTATAAAATGGGAAGTTTCACTACAATTGAACATACATTTTCTCTTTAACTCAGCAAATCTGTTAAATATAAAGCATAGATATAAACCCAAAAGAAATGTGTATCTATCTGCAGCAAAGGGCACATTCAGAAATGGTCATACAATAGTATTTGTAGTATCTCTAAACAAGAAACAACATACATTCGATCAATATTAGAATGGATAAATACATTGTGCTTTGTTCATAGAAAACACCATACAGCAATGAAGTGAGATGAAAATGAAAGAACTGGCTCCGCTGTATAACGTGGATGAATTTCACCACCACATTTACTGAAATGAATTAGACACGATGCAGAGTAGTGTATATCATTTCCTTTATGTCTATAAAATTTAAACAGACTAATCTAATGCTTTGTCTGGCTGTTTAGGAATACAATTGTGTTGGGGGAGGAGACTGTGGACTGGGATAGATAGTGGGCATGATACAGGCTTCTGAGGGTTGATAACGCTCTATTTCTTGATCTGAGTGGAGGCTACAGGGAAGGTTTTTCTTGAGCTGTCTGTTTATGATCTCATTACCTTTTCATGTGTATGTACTGCGCTTTAAGAGTTTGTTAAACTGTGCCTTCTTAAAAGATCCTTTGGCTATTGATGGAGAGAACAATTTGTGAGAGCAGAGTGGAACAGTCAGGCATGCAGCCTGTGGAGGTTGTTCCAGTGAGGTCTGAACTTAGACCAGGGAAAGGAAGTGAAGAATGGAAGAAGGTGAGAGCATTGATTAGGGAAGTAGAACTAACAGACCTGTGGGGAAGGTGGCAGTGATGGAAATGGAGAAATTCAAGTGGACTGCTGAGTTTAGAGGGGTTTTGTTATTGTTTTTGTTTGTGGTACTGGGGATTGAACTCAGGGCGTCTGGCTTGCTTGGCAGGCACTCTACCATCCAAGCCACATCCTCATCCTTTTGCTTTTAGTTTGTTTTTTCAGATAGGATCTCACACTAACTTTGTCCCACCTGGCATCCAACAGTGATCCTCCCACTTCCACCTCCCAAGTTGCCAGGAACACAGGTGTGCACCAGTTTGCTAAGCTTTGAGTTTTGAGTTTGATCAACTGTGTGATGAGAATGACCAGAGTGTAATTTGGGGATAGAAATCAAGAACTAGGTTTTTGGACATACGAAATTTGATATGTCAGTTCATTTATTTGAAGCTAGGAAACAGGCAAGATAGAACCATAAATTTAGAAACCATCAGTACATAGATGCATTCATAGACATTAAATTGAGATGATTTCTAACTCGGTTTCAACACTGCTTTATTCAACATTTTATCAATGACTGTGAATAAAGATGTAAACCAATTCAGTGATTAATAGTAAAGTAATACACTGGAAATTGTGTCAAATATAAGAAAACTCAGAGGATGATAAAATTCACCAGGAATGATACAGTCACCTTCTTAGGCTGAAGTCCTCAATTATGCCTCATTAGCAATCTGCCCTAACCAAAATAACAAAAGATTTAGAGATTTAAATTTCCAATGGGATTAATTTGAATCAGCACCAAGAGCAGCCCCAAAATAAATTTAGATAGCAATAGGAAGGCAACATTGTATTATCATTTTATCCTGTACTGCTCAGACCCCAAACCAAGTTTCACACTTAGAATGTGGTTTTTGAGATATTGGAATAGATTCAAAGAAAAAGGAAATTGCAAGATTGGAAACAGTGACACATGAAGAAGGGGTGAAGGAAATAGAGCTGCTTAGCTGAAAAAAAAGCAGGGGGTGACTCAGTGTAGAGAGAAGCCTTGGTGTCTAAAACTACCTTTGAACAATTGAAGAGTTAATTTAAACATTTTTCTTTAAAAGTAAAGAAGCAGAATTTAGATGATAAGACAGATAGATAGATAGATAGATAGATAGATAGATAGATAGATAGATAGAATTTCACATAGATAGAACCTGGCACAAAATAATGGAGAATTTTCTTTAAAAATTATACTCAGGTTGTTTTATAAAGTACTTATTCCATGCTAAAATATTTCATCAGAGCATGTATGGCCACTTACAAAGATTCATGGTTGGGTGAATCATTGTCTAGAACCTCCAAGCTCTTCCCAATTCTCAGATATTGTGAACAAGCCAGGCTGTGAGTAGGAAGTGTAACATTTTAGAAAGGTGCAAGAAAGTCAGAGAGAGGTGGGAAGAGGAGGAAAGGGAGACAGAAAGGCATTATATCTATCGTACAAACACTTTTCCTGGGCAGTAAAAAAACAAATGAGTAAGAAAACACTTAAAAAATTTAGGGGCCAGAAATGTGGTCTCTAAAATAGGTTTTAACACCATAAATAACTTAAGCCTATCAATCATTCATTTACCACCTCTCTTTTGTCCTCTTATGTTATTTTTTAAATGAAAAAGACATGCAAGGCAAACATGGTGAAGCTGGGAAAGCTCTTCCAAAATTACAAAATAATAACTCTATTTTTTGCCCCAAACATTTAGCTATTTGTGCTCTCCTCCTTCAGAAAATACTTCGCTTTCATAGTAAAAGTCTTAGAATCAAGCAATTTGAGTAGCATGCCCTTTCCAGCTACATTCTGCAAATTCTACTATTTCCAAATAAAGCAGTATGCAGTTTTTCAGGACCACAGTATTTTACTATCTAAGTTTATTTCCAGTGACTTGTTTACCCAAGAGCTTCCAAGGACCACAATAATTTTAAAAAGGAAAACGGCATACTTTTTCGCTAAATGTGTAATTATATGAATGAATATAGACTGATAATAGGTGGCAATCAGAATTTTATATTTGTTCACTACTTTTAAGGAGGAAAACACTCTGTTTGAAAAATAATCATTATCATTTCCCAAAAGTGAAATGACAACATAGAGATTTTATGAAAAACTGAAAATTTCAATGAAAACCTTGTTTGTTTTTGAGGTTAGCATGATGACAATGTTATGAATGCTCCAAAGGATTCCCTTCCTCCCTTTATGTTTTAAAGAGAATGTAAACAGCTACTAAAATTGCTTTTGAATAAGATGTTTATTCATTAACTAATTCTTTAACTGAAGAAGCATTGCCTCATTTAGATACACAAAAATGTCAATAGTCCCACTTATAATTTATTTAATAGAGTAACTTCTTTTTTATCTACCTTTAGATCTAATCCTCAGGCTGTTCTAAATGAGAGATTGAGAACTTAATAAGCAGTTGGCAGAGAGTAAGAGCCTAGCTGGGCTTCAAGGGCTCACAATGAGTGGCTATAGACACCTACATTGCCTAAATTACTTTATACCTTTATGTATTATAGAAATCTGCCCTATAATTTTGTGTCATCTATTTACCAAAAAAAGATATAATTTAAAAATTATAAAATTATTAATTATAAAGTTATTTCCAGATATTTATTGATAGGAAAATATAATCTGAATTTTTTTCTGGCCAGTCCCTTGGCAGCATCTCAGTCTTCCATCTGCTTTGTACATTTGGGTTCTCTTTGCTCTTAAGTCACAAATGATTCTCTCAAGCATTAAAGGTCACTGGACAGACTCACAAATACTTATTCACAAGACCCAGGTGGAAAGTATTCTGTACTTGTGTCCTCATTTTTCTATTAGAAATGTATAGTGAGTCTAAAACCTGCAAGAAAAAAAAAATTCTTCCCATTCTTTTTTTTTCTTGGCTAATGTAGACTAGCCATGTTATTTATAAAAATTGGCATTAACTCTAAATGAAAGTAGAAGAACATTTATGAAAAGGAAAATTAGTACAGAACACAAAGGCTTCATACTAAGCTATAATATTCTTTTTGCTCCAAATCAAACTCCAAGTCAAGAAAACAACCTCTAGATCTGTTGTTTTAGCAACTAGGGGTCTTGTACACATTTCGGTTAGTGTTTACTACCTTGTAGATATCATGTTCCCATTTGAATACAGAAAAAGCTGTACTTATTAAGAGTTTCACTTGAAAGTCATTATTCATCAAAAGTTAATGAATGCCTATTTTTTGTTCCAGAAAGATAAAATATCAAAGTCCTACAGATGTTGTATTCATAAATACATTATTACAGAAATCAATGGCATATTTAAAAGATTAAACAGGAATATCCTTTACTTATGGAAAACAGGAGAAAATAAATCTAAAATTAATTGTCATACATTGTTTTCAATGAGAGTAGAATGATCAGTTCTATCAGCTGTAATCATGAAAACAGACTTTTCAAGAGTGTACCTTCTTCCCCTTTTATTTCTACTAGCCAAGTGTTCCCAAACACAAGGTAATTGTGGAAATTCTTGTATATGAAGAGAGATTTTTGGCCAAAGGAGGTGCTATTTGAAACAGTCAGAAGATTAAGCTGGCACCAATTACAAATGAGCTACTGTGCCTTAATATTAAACTAGAATTTCCTGGCTCACTGGTACAAGGCTTATTTTACACAGAATATGGTTAAAAAGATAAACAGCATGCAAGAAAAAAAAGGAATACATTTGCATTAAATACAATTATGTAGCACCACTTCACAAACCTGATTACTGAATAATATTAATATCAGGTATTTTTTATCTGATTCTTTAAACTTTGGGCAGGGGGCTGACCTGTGTGTTGTCAGGAGATGGGGATGATTGGAAGATTGGAAGGTGAGGGTTGGGTGAGGAGGAGCTGTAAAGATGCAATGAGAATGAAGGAGTGGAGCACAGGGAATGATGCAAGGAATTCTTTATGCAGCATCTACTGTCCCACAGAGAGTGGCTCATACAAGAAGCAATGGGTGTCTCTGAATTTCTCAATCTTTGTTTCACAGAAAGCAAGCCTGAGAAGAGATCCTTAAAGGACCTGGAGAGCAACTGCCTGGCTCTTCCTCTAACAAGTCCATGAATTTCTCAGTCAAGGTCACCTAAAATTTGGAAAAGCTATTCAGTTGCTGAAGTTTGTCAAAAATCCCTGAATTTTATATAGCCCTACAATGGAATCTTAAAAACAAAGGAGTCCCAAATCCATTATTTTCCAGATACAAACATTTAAACAGGCCAGGCCTTTGTGGGGAAGTGTAGGAGGCCGGAGCAAAACAGACAGGGCTTGGCAGTTGCTTCTCTTCAGTCTCTTGATGGAATATAAACATTCCTTAATTAATACTAGGATTGCATTGAAATTTAGCAATTAATCATTGATATTTGACCCTTGTGAAAAATTTAAAAGATAGACAAATATCCAAAGCTTAACTTCAAAGGCCCTGGTAAATTAGTACACAATCCTTAACTTTACCTTAAGCTTGGGTTTATAAATGTACAGCCAGAGCTTAATTCTTACCATTCTCATGACAGTTCTATAGCATCTTATCCATTGGCTTTCAGCCCCAGGGAAGGAGAAGAAAGGTGATTTGGGCTCTAGGGACATTTGGCAATGTCCAAAAACATTTTCGGTTGTCATAACTAGGGAGTATTATTAGCATCTATGGGGTAGAAGCCAGGGGTGTTGCTAAATACCCTACAATTCACCAAAGCATGATCTGGCCCCAAATATCAATGGTGTCAAAGTTGAGGAACTCTCAGCCAACCCAAATGCTTCAATATTATTAAACCATATGATAAAACCAAGGAGTTATTATTTCTATTAATAACTAACTTGTACAAAGGCAGTTTGAAAAATAGACCCTGATTCAAACTGTATGTAAGCTATAAAGGATGATACATTTGTGATTTGAGAAAAAATTAAGATATTTTCATTCATAAGATCATTCATACACAGTTTTCAATAAATAAGAAAAGTAACTTTCTTAGTCACTGTGATGAGAAAAATCAAGGAAATAAATGGTTTTAAACTATCCTGTTCACAAATACTAATCTATGATCAAGTCATTATTGCCTAAATATACTAATATCCACTTAAAAGTCTGTCCTCTTGTCAGATACTGTGATGTATGATAATTGCCAGAGGATGAATGATCTGCATGGATTTATTATAAAATTTTTTAATTGCCTAGGTTATAGGGCAATGTAAAAAACTGGGGGAGGGGAAGGTCATTGGAGAGAA
Source organism: Castor canadensis (assembly GCF_047511655.1). Classification (NCBI taxonomy): domain Eukaryota; kingdom Metazoa; phylum Chordata; class Mammalia; order Rodentia; family Castoridae; genus Castor; species Castor canadensis. The sequence goes on along the minus strand of NC_133387.1, from coordinate 36,888,471 downwards.
ACTCTACGGTCTGGGAGATACTAGGGCAGGCCCAATCATTTAGCTCCAACACTGGAATACCTCTCAAGTTAGTAAGGATGGGGGAATATTTGCTGTGGGAATCACTCTGACTTAGGCCCTTGAGAACAACAGTAGCTGTAAGCATTTACTACTAGGATAAGCAAAATAATTTTTGTAGTTCTGCTAAAAAAAAAAAAAAAACCTTACATATTAAAATGGTGAAATGGACAAGAATTTCTTCAAAATAAGAGCCTCATACAGACCCAACCCATGGAGGAGACCAGGGATTCAATAAGAACTTGTAAGTCAATGAACAAATGAATCCTCCTTTTTTAAATTTGATGCTATATCCATTAAATTTAGAAGAGTTCCAGTTAGCTTAGGTTTTAGAGGCATCTTTTTATAAATACCTATCAGCTTACAAATCAATCTATAATCTACACTGTCCTGTGAAGACCATGTTAATTTTACTTGTTGGCATCCTATTTCTACTGCCTGAAAAAGGAGCCAATTGCTTGCGATAACTCTTTCAAATGTCTTAACAATTTCTCTAGAACTGGAAATGTGATCAGAAGACAAAGAATAGAAGGGGAAAAAGAAGCCCTAATAATTAGCTACATTTTCAGCCACTGAGTAGGGCCACTGTAGCACTATAGGAATGACTTTCTTCTTTGGATGAAATGTCTTAAGATCTGGGATTATGGTTCTGAGGAAGGGTAATTTTTACAAAATGTTATCTGTAAAATAACAAAATATTACTATTTTCTGGTACTGGATATTATGAATTCCCCTAAGGTTTTCTGTTTTCTCTTCACTTTGGGAAAGAGTTGCTGGGTAGCAATTCTAGCAGAGATCCAATTCCGAGCGAGTGGCCTGCTTGAGAAAGTAGGGCAGAGTTACTAAGTACTGAAAAGCAGTAAGTACACTGTCTAAATAATCATTTACGATTTAACAAAACACAAATAAATTGAAAAAGAAAAGTAAGGAAGAAGGGCATGGCAAGCAGGACCCCGTTGGCCGGGAGGCTCAACAGTGTGACATTCTGCATAGCTATGACACTACCATCCACACACTGCAGTGCCAGTGGGTAAACTTTTTAGTTTTTAAAAATATTGAATTATGGCTCCAAAACATTTTTCCTATTCAGTTCCTGTTCTCTTTTTGTAATTTTTATTATTCTAAAAATAGTCTTTTTCTTTCCAAAGAAGTAATTCTTTGAATCCAGTTTTCACATGGGAATTTGCTATGTGCACCAGGTTCCAAATACAGTGTATTTGGCAGTTCTTACTGGTCGGCACTGATTCCTGGGTGAAGGGCAAGTGACAGGCATCTCCCTAACTCTAAGACTACAATTTTGCTTTAAACAAATTTTCAGTAAGTCGCTTTGCCCCCAAACACACATCTGAGCTCACCAGACCCTAATCCCTTTATAAGCATGCAAATTTCTTCCTTCTAAAGGCTTTTGAGAGATGGTCAGCAGGCTGATTTGTCCATTGTTCTGTGGGTTTATGTTAGGGTTCTGTTCGCAGAGTTCCTCCTACAAGGTAATTACAGATGTGTCTGTGCCGTAGAGGTTCCTGAAATCTTTCAGCAGAATCTGACTCAAAGGAAAATTGAGTTGTAGTTTGGAGGTGAGGACAGATCCCACCTTCGAGTGGGAAGGTGCAAACTCCTGGGGTCAGAGTTCTCACCAGCAGGTTCTGCTTGCCCACTCAGTGGGCTCTGGAGTAGCTGAAGAGCTGATGTGCTTGTGGGGTCCTCTGGTAATCAGGTGTATGCGGCTCCTTACTGCACAGGGCAGGAGCCCAGTATGATCAGAAGCTTACTGTGGAGTTAGGGACCATGTAAGATATTTGCATGAATTAACATTTAATTCCTTCAAGAGAATTCTGCAAAGCAGGTGCCACAGCTGGGTCCAAGCAGACCTGATTCCCCGCCCACACTGTTAACCACCCCGCTGTCTCCCTCCAGCAATCCACGCTCGCTGGGACCACCTGCCATCCTAAGCATCACAGTCTGGGCATGCAGCAGCCGGGCAGGGCGGGGAGGTGACTCACTGGGTCAGGGGTGCCCTGCCAGTCCCCGGGCCGCGCGGCGTGGCGGGGCGGGGCTCGGGTGGCCGGGGCCGCGCGCGGGAAGCGGCCGCCGCCCGGGCTGCGCGGGGCGGGGCGGTGCCCGGCGCACTGGAAGGAGAGGCCGCGCTCGCCGGGAGCCGCGCCGCCTGCTCCGCGCACCGACGCCGCCATGGGGCTCGAGACCGAGAAGGCCGACGTGCAGCTCTTCATGGACGAGGAAGCCTACAGCCACCATGGCGGCGTAGACTACGCCGATCCGGAGAAGTTCGTGGACTCCGGCCACGATCGGGATCCCCACCGCATCAACTCGCATCTCCAGGTGAGGCTGGGGCGGGCCTCCACCTGGGCTGTCCCTGCGCGGCCGAGCAATGCAGATGTCCCTCCTCCCATCCCACCCCATCTTTGCCATGGGGTTCCCCCCACCCTGCCCCGGTCCCACCGTCACCAGCCTCCCTGTGTAGCCAGAAATTCTTAGCCACATTCCTGTGCGTCCATCGTGACCCTAAGAAAAGCTGGGGACACTAACCACATGCTTCCTTCTTGCTTTTCTGGTTCCCGGGGCGACCCGTTGAGTGACAGTTCGTTTGTGTCCCTGCGTCTTGTCTCCGCAGCTGGGCTTCGAGGATGTGATCGCAGAGCCTGTGACTACACACTCCTTTGACAAAGTGTGGATCTGCAGCCATGCCCTCTTTGAAATCAGCAAATACGTGATCTACAAGTTCCTGACCGTGTTCCTGGCCATCCCCTTGGCCTTCGCTGCGGGAATTCTCTTTGCCACTCTCAGCTGTCTGCACATCTGGTGAGAAGGGGCACTCTGGGTGGGCCGGCTTTTTGAAACGCAGGGATGGTTTTGGCTACCTGCCCCTTCCCTTCCTCCCCCAGGCCGGTTCGCAGAGGGAAGAACGGCTTGAGTTCCCACAGTAGGAAGAGCTGGAAGGCCTTGAAAGGCAGTGCTTTCCTCAGAATAATAGTTTGGGCTGGGCATTTCAACAGATGGAAGAATGCGCCTCTTTCCTGGGTGTGATTTTCCTTCCATACAGAAGGGTGAGCTGAGTGCCGAGGTGGGGGCCTGAAAGCCTGCTTCTGCCACAGGACTGCTCTCATGGGGCCCTGTTAAGACTTGTGCCTGTGGTTCTGGGCAGGGCTGTTTTTTCTTTCATTACCTTCTATTTAGTCACCACCTGTGTTTGGGGTAAAACAAAAGTGATCTCTGAGCCCAATGGCACACACAGGATTTTAGAGGGTTATCAACGGTGGTGAACTCCTGTGGAGGACCCTCTCCAGTTCTGCTACTACCAAAAGTTAAGAATGGTCCAGAGGAGATGAGGCATGTGCAATTAAGATGAAGGGTGTCCAGTAATGAATGAAAACTCAACATGTGCAAAAAGAAATGAAAAGATCATTAAATGAATTTTTCACCTATGATGTATAAATGAGAGTTACATGTAGTTAAAAGGAAAAGAAACATGGACACTCACTGGACATTGATAGGATGCTTTGAGTAACTTTATTCACACTCAGAAAGCATCATAAAACTTTGGAGGTGGGGTGTGGAGGTACATGCTTGTAATTCCAGCATTTGGGAGTTCGAGGCTAGCCTGAGCCTCAAGCAAACAAACAAAAAATTTGGAGACCATTTTTAATCACTAAAATTTTTCTTAGGAAAGCATCATGTTCCACCAAAAAGATTTATTGTATTAAAGTTATATGAAAGGATAGCCATTTTAGGCTAGTACTTGTGGCCCATGTCTGTAATCCCAGCTACTTGAAAGTCAGAGACAGGAGGATCATGGTTGGAGGCCAGCAGGCAAAAATTAGTCAAACCCTATCTCAAAAACAAGACAAGCATGGTGGGCCACATGTGTAATCCCAGCTTCTCAGGATTTCAGTTTGAGGCCAGGAGGGGCAAAAGTCAGCTTCTAGTCCTATCTGAAAATTAAAAGTGAAAGAACTGAGGGTGTGGCTCAAATGGTAGAGGCTTGCTAGAGGACTTGAGGCCTTTATTCTGAGAGGAAAACTCATCCCTAGTACCACAATAGTTATTAAGCTGGTGCCTCAGGGAGGCCCAGGTGAAATGTTTAATCCTAGCTGCTTCCGTGTGACTCTTGATCACTTTATATGACATCGTCACAACCCCAATATGTGCTCACTGCTCGTTGTTAAAAGTTATTGTTCTGTTCTTCCTCACTATCTCTAGCTTAATTTCTTCAGTCAGTCAGCTAGCTAGTTAGTTCCACAAACTAAATCTATTGAGTGCGTCATTCATGCTGGGCAATGAACCTTGGATCCTCCTTCAGGTAACTCTAGGCATTTGGGACAGCTGACTAGGTACAAAAGTCCATGGTGAAAAAACAGTTAACTCTGATGGGGAAGAGGGAGGAATAGGGAAGGCTCTATGGGCCAAAAAAGTCTGAAAGGTTTTGATAGAATAAATAAAAATTCACCAGATAATTAAAGGATATATGAAGAAGGTTGTAAGCAATTGTGTTGAAAGTGCAGAAAGATTGCCAGAGAAGTAAACACCTTTGTCTTTATGCATGTGCCAGAGGACACAGAGGACAGACATATAACTATCTCATTCAGATATTTGTACACACATTGATTTTTCTTTAGAAAAACTTAAATCAGCACATACAATTGGGTTCCTAGTTACTAAAACCAGTCATCTTAACCTCTGTCAGGTTTTTTTGCTTTCAAAAATATGAAAGACTGACAGACACATAGCTCATTGTCAAATGCAAGTGAAGAGAAGCTACTTGGAAATAGAGAGTATGGTGTTTGTAGTAAACAAAGCTATGTTTGCTCTAAGGTTTTGTGAAAGAATTGGAAAAAGAAAGTTTTCGTTTACTAAATGGTGGAAGGATATAAGCAATACTACAATTAACCAAATGCTGCCTCTCTCCACCTGGCTCTCCTGAGAATCGGAGGTGTGTTTTGTGCAGTGCTTCCATTGATGAATCATCAGACCTCTTCCTTTTTTAGTCACATAAAATGTATTATTTAACTTCAGCTTATTTTTCACATTACATTCATGTGGGACATTAATATTTAACTGTCATACATTTGTCATCAGGCAGCACAATTGTAAATAGAGGAGTAATTTCAAACAAAAAATGCTTAAATGTTAGTTTATGCCTTGATAAAAAGACTTAATCATTTACAGGATTACATTCCCATGACATATGATTAGATCAATGGGAGGCCTTATAGAAGAACAAACACATTTGAGTAAAGTTTTTCTCTTTTTTTTCTTAAATTTGTTTTATATTTTTAAACAGTACTTATTATTTTACCAAGAAGTTGGTGGTGACCAAAGCTAAGAAATTATGTAGTAATGAGATTTTGAACCACATATGTCACCACATATCTGATTTTAGATTTTTTTTTTTCCTTTCTTTTGTTTTGACATGGAATCTTACTATATTGTCTCGGCTGACCTTGAACTTCTGAGCTCAGGTGATCCCCCTGCATCAGCCTCCTGAGTAGCTAGGACCACAGATGTGTGCCATTTCACTTTTAGATTCTTTAAACAAATAAACAACAGAAACAAAAGCCAGAAGTCTGGTGATATTGGACCCTAAGCTTGAAATACAGGTCATTGGGGACCAGCCAGTGAATCGTTTGATTCTATGGCACAAACACAGATAGCCACCATTTGGCAAATAAGGCTATTGGACATTAGTAGATCATAACCAAGGAAATGTGTCTGGAACATCTGTACCTCCTATTTTTTCTGGGATGCAGCACAAATAAATAGAGGTCCAATTTATGGGAATGCAGTGGTAGCAATCTCATTTCTAGAAGATACTTTTAATGTAGCAAACTCTGTGGCAATGACACTGTAGTTAATACAAAGCTAACAAACTGTTACCTGGGCTAAGTTATCCAATGGAGGAATGTATAATCCTAGAGAATACAAGTTTTATGTAAGAAAAGTTTGGTTGACCACATTGAGTCTCAACCCAATTTTGGGTTACTCCAAATTGTATGTAGTTTCAAAAGAGAAGCCATACAATCAGGAAAACACATTTTAAGTCTTATATCCAAAGATTAGTGGATTCTCTGATCTAAAATAAGAGCATAACAACTTAAAGAAAATAAAATTAAAATGTATTTAATTATACCTATGAACTATCGTCCTCAAGTATGGGTAACTATACTTTGATGTACTGGAAAATCAACTTTGTCAAGTGCTTACTTAAGTCTGTTTTAGGACATGGAGATCTAAGGACTTAAGGGGAGAGAAATTTTCTCAGTCTAGAAAGAGTGGAAAGTGTAGAAAGTGTAAGTGAAGAAACTTTCTGATCTAACCTTCAGTCTTGCTGTACATCAATTTAAGGTTATTTTGTTATAGTTTCATTATACTTTCTGACTTCAAAATAGATCTTTCTTTTTTTAACTATTCATTATATGACAGCATCCTGTGGACAACTCAAGGATGCATAAGTGTCAGCCCTGATAACTAGTTCTGTATAAGATTTCCTTTTCTCACTTTAATTTATAGCAGTGTGCCCAAAGCCAGCATTAAATGAGAAACGTAATAGATAAGAAGTCAAAAGTTGCCATCATTCAGGTTTCTACTCAGCTGTTTTAGCTCTGATATATCCCATAATTAATTTTCTCATAAAATTACTTCAAATATTTAGCACTTGGAACAAACAACAAGATAAATATAGTCTCTGTAGATAGGCAATATTCATAATTCAGTATTCTAAGGATACACCAACCAAACAGTACCATGAGCAACAGGCCTTTAAGTCACATTTTAATAGCAAACCAAGAAAATCCACCTCACTCCGTGGTCCCCACTCATGTAACAGTAAAGATTCCACTGAGACCACCAGCAATGCATAAGAATTCACAAACACTTCTGTGCTCAAAGAGAACTACTACAACAGAGAACATGATTCAGAAGATTACATAGAAAATTCACCAGCCTAGAGAATTTAAGAATATATAGTTGTCTTAAGAATGGGCGTTACAAAAAATAACTTGAGGACGGACTAGTTTTTCTTATCTAAGAGTTCCAACTGCAGTTGCAGGGCTCCTTTAACTATACCACATAGCTTTTCTCAGTGTGTGTAATTACTATAAAAATTAATATAAATTGCAATTAATATAATGCATAACTAACAATATAAAGCTTAATAGAACACTAAACTCATTTCCACTCAAATATTTACAAATGTTCAAGTTTTCCTAAAATATTTATGTTCTAGAAGGAAAGACAGAAATATGTGCATCTATTTATGATTTTTTTTTTTGAAAATTAAGAAGTTTTTTTCAGTAATTTAGAAGCACAACCCAGCCTGGTTCAGGGGGAAGGAAGTGGGGTGAGGCAACAGGAAAGCAACCAGGAAGTAGAGCTTTAGGGAGATGTGAAGAATTAGGCTGGTTAATGTTTAGGGGCAGAGATCAAGTAGATAAATACACTTTGTTTACTTTTATCTTACTCTTTCCAATAGCATTCCCCCACTACAAAGAATGTTAGTATTTATCATCAATATGCTTGTTTATTTTTTACCTAACACATCTTTTGTACCTCTTACCACTCTGGCCATTGCCCATTTGTTTGTTTTGAAATGTTCAATCAAATCTAAGTGAATTAAGTCATTATTATATCTTTTCTGGTTATCAGGGATAACACTTATTATGATTCTCTTCCTGAGTGTCCATAGGATACTCTCATATAATGAGTAATAAAAATAGACCTACTTTAAAGTCAGAATATATAATGAAAACAATTACAAAAACCCCTCAAAAGACTTTATTTATATATGTATTTTTATATATGTTATATATGTATGCACATATAAAATATTTACAAGAGTCAGTAGCCTTACTTGATAACAGCAACAATCATACATTCTTTTTCCTCCATTCCAGGATTTTAATGCCTTTTGTAAAGACCTGTCTGATGGTCCTGCCTTCAGTGCAGACAATATGGAAGAGTGTGACAGATGTTGTCATTGCCCCATTGTGTACAAGCATGGGGCGAAGCTTCTCTTCTGTCAGCTTCCAACTGAGCCACGACTGAACACTTAAACCCTGGATCTGGAGACTTTGGAAACTGTAATACTTCCTTGTTGTTGTGACATAAAAGCACTACTGTTCTGTTCATTTCTCAACTGTTCTAATTAAGAAAACTATTAAGATGGGCATTCACATTTAGAAATGTATATTGGCAGATCTTTTCAAATAATACTTTTCCAATAATAGCCAAGGATTTGATATTTTATTTTATAACCAAAATTGTACAGCAGGTTGTCAACACTTAATATTAAAGGCAGACAGTTTTGACTTCAGTACAAAGGTATATATTTTAAACTGATGAATTAATAATGATCAAAGGACAGGTCCTTCAAAATACTACAATAGTTTTGTGCACTACTGCTCATAACAGTATAGAATTTCTTGTTTTCTTTTACTCTGGGAGTAATACTTTCAAAATTACTTGTAAAGGTATGATCATAAGGATACCTAAATATAGAACTACAAAGATCCTAGAAATTGCATAACAAAAGTACACAGTGATGAAATAAATGTGAAAATAGATCGTCAAAATGTGTTTCTTTAAGATATTGTTAACCCACAGGTCTATTTAACAAGATGTTTCATTTTACTGTATATTTTGCACTTAATATAAATGTTGCCCTAATCAGATTGCTTTAAAGGATTTTATTATATTTGTTATCTTGTTGAACTAATGTATAGAATAACTAAATGTATTGCCCACAAGGTAACTTCATTGGTAAGATTGCATTTATATAGCTTCTTTGGGCACAGAATGTAGAAGAGTGGTATATGAGGCTTTCATTTCTAAGTTTTTCAACCAAAATCCTGAAATGTTTTATGGCTGATATTTATTTAGCTATGTTACCAAGATAATTAATATCTAGTTGCAATTTTGTCTAGAAGATTCTTTCTCTTTTGCAGTTAGAAATTGAATCTGTATTTTACATTCCTATGAATGTTTCACTTTACTTTTAGGTAATATTGGTGCTATTTAATAACATTTTTGATAAAGGCTATTTCTGACACTTAAGGACAATTTTTACTACAATGATTAATGTAGTAATATTTAAAGGAGAGCTTTTCAATTTTGAGGGTCCATGATACTGGGCTACATGCATACATTAACAACTAATGGCTACAAACTTAAATGTTCTCTAATATGTATTTTATAAGAAAATATAAAGCTAACTATCTTTTTTGAGGTATAAAGTCCTATTTTAGTTTTACAGGTTACCATTGCTTTAAAAATCTCATTATTGCAACATGATAGGCACATAAAAAAAAGTCTATAGTGTGAGTAGTTACTACAATTTATAAACCTTAGTGTTCAAATTTCAGAAATAATATCAGAACCTGAATTAACATTTCTTTGAATATCCTTCTAACAAAAATCTTAATTCAATGCAGATTAATACAGTTTTTCAAAATTGCCAGTTTTTGTGGATATAAAATAAAACATGATTGAACTAGAATACCATTGGGAACAAAGTCAAGAGAATAATTAAATTATGAAACTAATATCCTTCGGAAGGTAGTTGTAAAAGGGATATTCCAAGACTGCCTTAGGACTTTGTAGCATCCTTTAAAAGACATGATCATTACCTTAAAACATTGCCACCATTTGGCTATATAGATTTTATTGTATTTGTTTAAAAGGCCAATCAGTCTCATGAGTTTATAGTTATTCTTTGTGTTTAAAATGTCTTTAAAGGGCTGGCAGAGTAGCTCAAGTGGTAGAGCACCTACCTAGCAAACACAAAACTCTGAATTCAAACCCCAGTATTGCCAAAAATATAGTTTTAAACATTTAGATATGATTAGCCAAAAATATTTGATTAATAAAATATTTTAATAAATGATATGCTTTGATCTTTTCAAATAGTTATTGGCAAATTTTAAAGCCAAAATACACACAGTTATATAACTGTGCATATTAACTTCTAATATGCATGATTTCCTTATTTCTGAATAGTATTGATTACGTTCAGAATGAGTTTTTTCATGAATTATTTCAAAGACTTAAATATTGGATAAAGTGAATAAAGTTTTCATTATGCAAATATTTTTAAAATTTGGGACAGGAGGAAGTAGAAGACAAAAAGTCTTCCTTCCTCAGTATCTAGAATAAACATTGCAAAAACTTGCTACTGTGTCCATTGCTTTTATTATATTTTATTCTGACTGTTGCTTTTATTATATTAAATATTAAACTGATTAATAAGAATCTTTTCAAACTAAGTTTAACTTATGAAAAACTCAAAATAAGTAATAAATACATGTTAATTCTTATTCAGAAATGTACTTGTTTCAAAAAAATCATGAATTTAAGTAATGTAATTCTTTGTTTTTCCAACACTTTCAGAGGTTCCACATAAATTTTTCTATCAGTTGATGAACAGTAGGAAGTAGCTTGTTCACAAACCCACCCATACTTCATCTTCTTTATAAAGTATCTTCTTGCTAATGCTAAATGGACTGAAATTTCTGTTTCTAATTTTTTAAATATGAAACCAATAGCAATATAAATCACATGTACTTTAGATACATGTACCATGAAGCCAGTGTAAAATCCAAAATTATTTTTGGAAAGCAAGTATGTGAAGAGTATTTGCTGATATTGGCATAGCTTTTTCTTGTGGTCAATTTGGGAAAATGACCAACCTCTAATAATAAAGTAGGTATTTAGCTTTTTAAAATGTTCTCTACAGCTTCAAAGAACTTTAAAAGTCTTTCTTTTTAAAGTCACCCATATGCCATTAGTATATTTCAGTGCCTTTCTTGGGAAGTTGCTGGGTTGTAGTGAGAACAGCCCTGTGATGGATGCCAGGCATCCAGATTCCAGCCTCAGCATTGCAGGTACTGAGGTGTGTTGCCTCCTGCACATGGTTTAACCTCTCATAAAAGCACTTTCTCATCGCTGGTGAAAGCACTGTACTAAATGATCTCTTGAGAGGGCCCCATGTCATTGTTTTCTATAATTATAGTAGGGTAAAGATTTGCCCAAGGCTCTTCTAACCAATCTAGCTGTCCAGTGCAGAAACTTAAAAAAAAAAAAATCAGTGAATTTCCTGTCAATTACAGGGTTGACAAATGATAAATATGTTAAATAAAGGATGCACTTTTCACTTTTCTATTGATTGTTACACTTTGTCTGTTACTTTGATTCTTTGTGACTAGAATGCCTAGGGGTTTTTTTTCATCAGTTCAAATGTTATGTTACTCAATGTTTTAAGTTAATAAGGACTAATTTATTTGAAGATTTTTCTACCCAAAATTACTGCTATACCACTATTTTGACTCAGTTTCTTTCTTTTTTGTTTTGCTGGGGAGTGAATCCAAGGCCTTGTGCATACTAGCAAGGATTCTATCACTGAACCACATGCAAAGCCTGCACTTTGGGACTTAAGAATGTCCTCCAAAGACTCAGATGCTAAAGGCTTATCATGCTGTTGGGAGGTGGTGGAAGCTTTAGGACTTCTGGCCTACTTGTAGAAAGGCCATTGGGGGTATGAAAGAAAACCTAGGATCACAGCCCTTTCCTTTCTCTCCCTTTTTGTTTCTGACTGCCATAAGTTGAACAGTTTCCTCTACCACATGCTTTCCACCATGATGTTCTGCCACACCACAGGCCCAAAGGCAACAGCACCAAGTAGCCAACAACTGAAACCTCTGAACCAAAATAAGTCTTCCCACCTTTAAGTTGATTATCTCAGACATTTTGCTACAGCAACAAAAAGCAAACTGCTAACTACTAATCCTTGTCACTATTTTCATCTTCAGTCTTACTATTTGCCAGTCTCCCAACTGGCCTCACTCCCTTCCTTCATTATGATCTCCCAACACTTTTTCTTTCTTTCTTTCTTTCTTTCTTTTTGCATGCTGCATGTTATTTTTTATTTTATTTCATTGTGCTGGTTAGGGGTTCTTACTATATATCAAATGTATCATACTTGAATTTACTCCCTCCACCATTCTCCTTTATTCCTCCCACCCCATGTTATCTTATTTTACTTTTTTTGGTGGCACTGGTGCCTGAACTCAAGGCTTTATACATGCTAGGCAGGTACTTTTACTGCTGAGCCATTCTGCCAGCCTCTTTTTCTTTTTTCTCTTTTTTAAAAAGTGATTATATCAAACTGCCATGTCATTTCCTTGCTTAAGATTACCCTTAGAATGGTCATCCAAAGTCTTGAGCAACATATAGAAGTCTTTCACTATGGCCCCATTGTCACCTTTAGTGATGTTCAATAGCCTTATTGAAACCCCTGTGCTAGTTCCTTATAACCCTAACCCTCTCTTGCACACTAGCAATTCCTCCTTTCACAGCCCCAGCCCCTATTTCCAGAGCTCCTCTGAATTAAATGCCTTTTGTGTACCTTCATATAAAATCTTATACAAACCTCTATTATCACTTACCACCCTGTAAAACTAACCCTGTTTACTAAACCCCGATAGACTGCTAGTTAAGTTTTGAAAATCCCAAAATATAACTTCATCTTTATTTTCCTGGGATCCTGAAATGGTGCCCAGTACTTAGTAAGCTCAATCAATATTTTCTGTTGAAAGACTACATAAATAAATAACTGAAGAAAACTTGGAATGATTACAAAACTAGGGCTAAGAATTGTACTCCTAACTTTACTCCTCTTCCTTTTGCAAAAGGAGTTTGAATATGTACTGATTTCAATGTTTTTCTTGTTATTTTCTCACTCATGAGTCACTCACTGACTTGGGAAAACTTAAATTTATATAAGGTGTATCAGGTACATTTCATCCCCTGGGTATGCCTGCCTTTAGTTTCCATTCTCTTACGTAAAACTTACTTTCAAATCTTCAGAGATAGGAAACTCTGGCACTTAGAAATTTGTTTGGAAACATATTTTCACACTTTATAGAATGTTGGTATTTCTTTTACTGTCATATTTCCCACTTTGCAATATGTAATACTCAAGCATTATTTCTATAAAGTTTTACATTTTAGAAAACACAGTCCTTACATTGTTTCATTTTAATCTAGGACAAATGAAATAGTGGTGGAGAAATTGTACAAATACTGGCTCCATTTCTTTCACTTGTAATTTTATCATTGTAGAATATTTGTATAAGACAAGAGTTTACAAAATTTTTACAGAGTTACATATTATTTTAAGAAAATGAGAAAAAGGCATAAGGAGAACTGCAATGAAAAGTTATCACATTTACTGTGATTTATCACAAATCAGTATTTGGTATATTTTCTCCCTTAAAGATGTATATGTATAGGATGGTGAGCAGAGCTGACAAAGCAGAGATATATTCAGCCTATAAGACTCCTACAATCTACTCATTGCAATGTCTTTTTTCTGTTCACTCCCCAAATAGCAAAATGAGCAAAAGAAGTCTCCCCTTGTGTTTTTAATTCATTTTTGTATACACTCTCTAGCTTCTTCCTTTGGATTATATCTGAAATGCTACCACAGTAATCTTACATGTTGATGCTTTTTAAGTGAAAAATACCCTGGTGTGAGTCACATTTCAATGATTAGCAATCATCTTTTACTTTATTGTCAAAAGGAGAAATTGAACTTTGTAAAAGGGACCTGTGTGTAGGGAGACCCTGAGAACCACATGGAGTGCCATACACAGATTAAAGATGCCACCAAGAAGAAGACAGGGACAGAGAAGAGAAAACAGGAGGCTCCAATGGCATGAACTTTGCCCTTCAATTTTACACTCAGACCCCTCTCCTACCTCAAATTCCTAGAGCAGGGGTCAGTGGAGATGAACTGGGGTGGAGCAAGTTGAAGTCAGCAAAAGACTTCTTTGTCTCACAAAGGAGAATTGCTTTTATCTTACTCAATGAAAAACACCCTAGGAGGGGGTATAGGACTCGTCAGGAACCATGTACCCTTAAGACAGTGCAGCGAGCAAAACTGAAAATGAGAACAGAGCTAACTGTGACTACCTGTGTGTCTTTCAGCTTGCCCTGCTCTGCTCTTGACTGCTGCTGTGTGTCTGTGGCAAAAGAAAGGAAACCACAGAGCAGTCAGAGAAATCACAGGACACCACTTCAACAATTACCCAAAAATAGGACAGGGACACCTATCTGCCTGCACTTGGGCAAGTTAGGTCACTCAGTTTGGCTGCACGGCTGGAGAAGTCATTTTGCCTTTATAGGAAAAGGTAGGGGTGGAGAGTGACAAGAGAAAGGAAGAGACATGACTCAGAAAGGGAAACAGCACGTAGCCAAGGGCAAATGTTCCTCTCAGACATAAATGGATCAGGAAGAGATGAGAGCAACAGGTCATCTCTGGAGCATTCCTTTCTTTCCCTGCCTCCCACTTGTCACGGAGCACCGGACCAAGTAACAAAAGGGGAGAGAAGGGCAGTAAGCAGGCCCTGTTTCTCTAACTGAATGGCACATCAGTCCCAGCCAACCTCTGTCTCAGCTAACTGGGACAGTGAAACAAGGAGGCAATTTGCAGAGATGAACAGGCCACTTCTCATGGGGGCGAGTAGCAGAGATTAGCATGCTTATTTTACTGAGGAAGAAACTAATTGCGATCCTGCATGCATTGTACAGCTGGGAGAATTCTGGTCTCAGTATAGACAACAACAGAAGCATTTCTATTCTTTGAGCACTTATTACCTGCTTGATCCTCACAGTTACTCCATGATGGGGTTCTACCATCCCCATTTTTCAGATGATGGAACTGATGTCCTGAAGTAAAGGAATTTGCCCAAGATCACCAGGGAAGTGAGGGTTTGTGCCAAATGCCCATGTTTGGACTACTCTAATGATTTCTCCTCTCTTTCAGCCAAAATCTTCCCATTCATCATCATTCAATCATGTCACTTTCCTATTCTGAGAAGTACTTTGTATTTTCCCACCAATGGAGTCAGCTCTGTAACCTTAGAGGTAAGACCTCCTACAGTCTGTGTCTGGGTTCTCTGTACCCTCACCACAGCCATATGCCCTGCTTTCCTAGGTACACCCTTCTTTCCCTTCACAATCTCAGTTCTAGACTTTACATTCCAGCTAGTGTCAGAAAAACATTTTCCACATGCTAGTATTCCCATCTTTTGAAATTTCATAGAATTTCACTACCTTCACACAGACTTCCCTACTGTGTATCACAATCACATGGTGTTTTTCCCTAATACTAGACATTTGAAGCAAAAGCTATTAAAATTACACCAATAATTTCTGCTCAAGCTAATGATATCTTTTTCTAAATGGAGACTGCATTTTGTATCTTTCTTCACTTGGTTAGAAATTTCTTCTCAGCTTGTACATCCTTTAATCAATCAATCATCCATCAGTCTTATCAGTTAGTTTGTATTGGAAATCTCAAGGAAAACTATATATAAATACATTTTTCCTTGTATTGAATAAATTGATTATGATAAATTTTCAAAAGCTCAAGAGCTGAGCTGAAGTATACACTCATATTAAAGGCTTAGTTTTATATTGTCGTATGGCTTTTAATAGGTATATAGAAATTATAATTGCAACAGCGTGTATGTGTGATAGTTTTTATGTTATCAGTATTGGCTTGTATAAATGTGTATCACTAAAGGTTTAATGTATGTGCAATTTTTATTAAGGTGTTATTTTAGAACACTATTCCAGTATTCCATTTTATATATATAAAAATTTAATGAACAGTTTTCTATAGTGATCATGGATATTGTGGTTCCCATACTCATCTTTTACTCAGTTTTTCAAATCACATATAATGTAGTAATGCTGTGCTTTGCAATAATGATTACTCCATGCTCCTTATTGTAGGGCAAAGAGGTTATATTGACAAATATTGGCAATGACTAGCATGAATCTATCTACTCTTCCTTTTCTCCTTTTCTTCCTCCCCCTTCTCATCCAGTCCAGTTAGTTAAATATTTTAGATGGCTTTGATAGGTCAAGGTTTACAATGTTTTGCTACAAGACAAAGAAAAACTAACTGGAACACACACTAATCTTGATTTCTACAGAACTTTGTCTTAAATGATCTAACAAAATGTAGTGCTCTTTTGACTCAAATTTGCAAGCTATAATACACCAAAATAAAGAAATTGCTAACAAATATGTCTAAAATAGTAAATAGTTTTAATGTACATATTTTGTCACAATGTGATGATAGAATACAATTGATATCCAAGAAGGTATGTCAATATCAAGCTCCTGGGAAATCAAAACACTGGAATCACAAAAAGAAGCGTAGGATGAAGTCAACATATTTTCTCCAAGTTAGACCCAGGCTTGTTGAAACAGTCACAGGAAGAGCACATATTATCTAGGGTTAGATGCGAGGATCTCCAGAGAATATGTAGCCTATCCAATCAATATCATGTGCCGTGTGTGCAGGGGTCATGCCAAGGTGGAAAGGAAGGGGTGGGAGAGGGCATGATCAAAACACTAGAATTGAAACAACAGAAAATCATATTATTATGTACAAGAAAAAAGTGAACAATCAACTGAATCATTTTATATACATGCTGCTAAGACAAGAGGAAGATCCTATGATGATTAAAAATTTGAAAACTAAGCCCCTAAATAAGCACAAAAGGTTTGGGTATTATTTGTTGTACAGGTGATTAAAGAAGTGTTGCATGAAACATGAAAATACTGGGGAGTGAATGATTTTCATAAAAACTATTTTTCCCTGAGGGAGATAAAGCCTAAATGGGTTATTTTATTACAATAAGCACACCCATAGCCTGTGTGCAGCCCTGAGACACTGCTGGATCTGATAAGCATACAGGTGCTGCCCCAATGCTTACCACTCAGGGATACATCTTAGTTGCGGTTAACAGGAACATTTAATAGCTCAGACCCTTTCCTCAGGGGAAACAAATCATCTTGGCTGCTGTCCAGTCTGTAAGTCTTGATTCCACATTCCAAAAAGCCTTCAGTGTACAGAAATGGAAAGAACTGCCAGTTCCCTGTAAGCAACTTGGCCAACTTAACCTGTAGGGCTCCCCCTTAACTGAAGCTTCCTTCCATTTGCTTACAAACATTTCTTTAATAGTATATTATTTCCTCTTGTTGAGTTGGGATTCCCTCTAGGTCATCCAGGCCACAGTTTTACTGTTCTTCCAATAATGTAATAAGGGCTCTTTGCTCTTTTATGTGTGCTTTGTGGAGTTTTGTTTTGTTTTGTTTTTTCCTTCATGCTTATATGGGAGAGTGGTATTTGCCAGAATAACATCTCTTCTGTCTTTTTAAATACATTCAAATTTAAAGTTTTCAAGTTTACCCTAAATCACTCCCTTTCAAAGTTAACCTAGGGATCTTGTCAAAATGTAAGTTTGGATTCAGTAAATCTGTAATTGATCCTGAGATTCTGCATTTGTAACAAGCTTCCAGGTGATGCCTGGGCTGAACATCTCTGGATCACCCTTTGAGTAGTGGGACTCTAGAAGGTATGTTTGAATCAGATATGGAGAAAGATGGATGAAATAGCTGCAGACAAAGAAGAGAAGATACTGATAGACAACTCCTTCATTTAGCCCTGTAAAAGGAACTAAAGGCTGTCTGAAACTATAATCCCTTAACCTCCTTTAAAACATTCACATTCCTTCTGAAGTAAGCAAAGTTGATGGAAGGCAAAACAGCAGTAAAGAATTAAACCCCATCTTTCAGTATCTATAAAAGCTGAATCGGAAAAAAAAAAGCATGATAACAAGCAAGTATTCTATGAAAACCAGAACACTTAATGGACAATATGCAATTATGCGTGCACACCACACACACACACACACACACACACACACACACGTATATATACTTCTAAAAGAGTGAAATACTTCATGACTAAGCATCATTACTCCAAAGTAAGTGGATTAGATGTAAATTTTACCCTGGTAAAAGCAACTTCTGGTAAATAGTTTATATACTAGGGAAAGGACCAAAAGGAAAGAGATTTTCCTTCATTAAATAATAGAGCTCTGACTTAAAGCCAGATGGGTTACAAAACAAAAGGTTTTGGAGGAGGGCTCCTCCCAAATTATTTACATTAGCTGCAGAAAGTATGGGAGTCTAATACTTCCTTATAATTTTCTGGTAGTGTTCAGGAGCTAATGTCATTTTTATTCTTTATTATTTCACAATAGCCAAAATGAAAATTTTGACTTAATTCTTGTTACTTTTTTATTTTTATTTTTTATTTTTTGGCAGCACTGGGGCTTGAACTCAGGACCTCACACTTGCTACTACTCCACCAGCCCTCCCCCCCTCTATTTTTTGCTTTATTTGTTTTTTTACTTAGTTCTTTATTGAAGTGAGTAGTTTTTAAATATGGTATTTAAAAGCTCTGCTAGTATACATAAAATGGTATATATCTTAGATATGTGGTATTACATTAATCATATATTACATTATGCTTTGTCATATTAGGTTTGAGAGTTAGTCATATTTTGGATAGCGTTTCTGGGGTGGCCATATGTCCAAAGGGTGTCATAATTTGGTTTGCTTTTCAGGAGGAAATGGAATCATTGTTACACATCTGAATATTCTACCTCTCTCAACTAGATGTAATAATTTGCTTCACCACTTGACCACAATGTTTCTAAAAATTGCTATGCTCAAGTATTTTCAATCTTAGGTTAAATAGAACTGTAATTTTTTGCTTTTCTTTATTGATATAAATCTGCTCAGATGAGAGTAAGCAAAATATGTATTTACCTCCCATTTTATGCTTTCTGAATATATTGTCCTTTGATTATAAGGACAATATAAGTTGGACTGTAAGTTGGACTCAGACTTCCCATCATAAAGAGTGGTGGGACAATTATTTTGGTATCGCAGTATTAACCCAGTTATTAAAATATTGAAGCAAATAGATCTCCCAATTTCATGACAGCTGGATTGATTTCTTATGTCATCATGATGGAAAATAAATTGCATATGGAATTTTGCATGAATTTCAAACACAAATAAAATAATTCAATGAAATTTGGTTTGCTTATTATTTAGACTTTTCCCAATATTTGGACATATTTTTATGTTAATAAATCAGATTGACTTTATGATTTCATTTTGAATAGAATTTGTGAAACAAAACATTATTTCAAAAACTAAAATTTTGTAGATAAAAGAAAAAAAACAAGGCTATATATCTTGAGATTTCTACTTTTAGAGAGAACAAATTTTGTTACAGTTTCAAAGATAGTCATGTTTCATGACTGGATTTAGTCTAAATCCAGAGCAATTTAATGATGAAATTTCATAGCACAAATACCAATAGGACTAGATTAGGAAGTTTCTGCCACTGCAAGTTTTTTCCTGAATCCTGGTTTCAGGCAGGATCCCTACAGTTTCAGGTGAAAAGTGACAAGATAGGAAGAGGACCACAGCACTTTGAGTAGAGCTCCTGAGTTTTGTGCTGGGCTTGCACCTATGCTTTGCCAGCTCTGGGAATCTTTGAGAAAATGACTTCTGTCAGAAAATATTGAAATATACAAGTTGGCACTGAAAAGGGTAACTGTTATCTCTGAGTTAACTGGAATTAATCATTCCTTCAAGTTTCACCAGCTAAGATTTCTGAGGGAAGATGATGGCTAATAAGCCAAAAAAAAAAAAACCAGTGTCTAATAATCACACATTTGGTACAGATTTGAGTTCTTAGTACCTCCCTTCATACATTTGCCTCATCATTGGTGGAGCTCACTTTTCCAACCCCTGACTTAGGGGTAGGCCATGTCACTTGTCTTCACAAAGGAGCAGAACAGAAGTGACAGTGTGCCATTCCAGTTCTAGGCTTCTAGAAGTCTTGCATATTTTTCTTGTCCTTTTGTGCCTCAACTGTGTATTGGAGCATGACATGAACACTACCCCCACCAGTCAACCCAGCTCACAGATTAGACAAAACAAATTGTTGTGCTTAGAGCCACTGAGCTTCATAGTAGATTACTTATGCAGCATTACTATAAAAATAATTACTTGATGAGTCCTAAAATTCGGTTTTTAAATATGTGTCAAATACATGATGACAGCACACCATGTTGGCTTGCTTCACCTTTCACTTTCAATTAGCTATTGTGACATCACTTAGAACCACAAAGCCACTCTGGACTGCTAGCTTAGAAATCACCATGTGACTATACTTCCAACAATTTTTGATGGGGCACAAAAAAGAATTAATTTTTTTTCTTTTTTGAGACAGGGTTTCATTACATAGCCTAGGCTGGCCTTGGAGACCTCTCAATCCTCTTGCCTCAGCCTCCTGGGTGTTGGGATTACAGGCACGTACCACCACAGCTGGCTAAAGGATTTGATACTCAAATAATTTCCCAAGAGTTAACTTTATTTTGGTTCTAGTAAATAACCAGTTGAATTGATTTAGAACTGAGTAATAAAAGATTTGATAAGAAGATTATAAACCATGTAGAATAAGCTAAAAGGAGAACATATTATTCCACTATTAGTATTTTGAGTTAATTAGAAGGATAAAAAGTTTTAGTGTAAGATTATCAATGAAATGTAAATATTGACAGAGGTCTAAAATTATATGCTTGGAATTTGAACTTGAGGGTTGTTACTATTCAGAAATATTAGATAGATCTTAGAGAAGTTACTTGCAAAATCCTGGCAGGATTTTCACTGAAGAAAACTAAGAAAGGATGTTACTGATGCTCTTTTCTGGTTGCCCTTGGAGCTTTCTCCTGCATAAGGGCAGGACTGTTATAGCAGAAAAGCAGAGATAAGGCTCTTCATTACAAAAGTTGGTTCTGGGGCATTCAAGGTATAATATAGTTGGATGACACAAAAGCAAATTTGCATGCTGAAAGGAAACAAAATTAGGAAAAGAAGCAAAGTAATATTTGAGAGTTGTGGGTTTATAAGCTAACCATGGGCCCAGATAATTTAGGCAGCTCAGAGGCAAAAGCACTAGAGCCTCCTACTTCTGGATGGGACTCATGCAGATAGTAATGCCATGAAGTTTCTCTGTACTGTGGAGGTCTTAGGGAAAGACTCTGCTCTCTACATCACACTCACCACCAGAGCTGTATAATGCTACATCAGGTCTGCCTCCCAGATTTATCAGATTTCCACAGACCCAAGAAAGGGATAGGAGCACCAAGAAAGGTCACTGGTCCTGTGCTGGTCAGCTTTTCATCACTGTAACAAATACCTGAGACAATCAACTTATATTGATAAAATGTATTTTTTTGACTCGTGATTTCAAAGGTTCTATTCAAGATTGGTTGGTCTCATTGATTTGGGCCTGTAAGAAGACAGCACATCATGGTGGGAGTACTTAGGAAAGCAAAATTGCTCACCTCATGGCCCAACAGCAAAAGAGAGGAAGAAGAGCAGACTTCAGTCCCACCAACCCCTTTGAGGACTTGCCACCAATGACCTAAAGACGCTCTAGTAGGCCCCACCTCATAAGATTTCCACTATCTCCCAATAGCACTCTGGGAACTAAGCCTTTAACACATGGGCCTTTGGAGAACACTGAAGATCTGAACTATAGAGGCCCTAAGGTACACATAGAAGGACCATGAAGGACGGTGCAGCAGTCTCCTGCTAGATTGATGCCTGACAACAGACAGGGTAATGAGCCGATACCAAGATGCCACAAGAAGGAAGAAATTCTCCTCCACAGGCCCACTTTGAGATTCCTTGGCAATTTGTAAGCTCCCAGAATTAGATAGAAGCCTGAGAATATGGAAGAAACTAGGAATTCACTGAGATAAAGCTTCTGCCACCTGAAGGAATAGGGGTTCATAAAAGAAATTCAGTTGTTAAAAAGGAGAGTTATAGTTCACAAGAGACTTTGATAATATCTACCACTTTTACCACTTAAAAACACTAAGGAGGTAGAGACAGGAGAATCAAGGATTGAAGCCATCCTGGGCAAAAGTTAGTCAGGTCCCATCTCGAAAGCATGACAGTGTGGTGGTACACATCCGTTGGAGTCCCAGCTATTCAGAAGTGGAGGCAGAAGGCCCACAGTCCAAGGCTCACTCAGGCAAAAGGGCAAGACCCTATCTCAAAAACATACTAAAAGCAAAAGGACTGGGGCCATGGTTCAAGTGGTAGAGCACTTGCTTAGCAAGCGTGAGCCCTGAGTTCAATTTCCAGTACCACCAATAAATAATTAAATAAATTAAAGAACACAAAACCTCTAAATCATAAAAGAAATGAGAGAAAATGACTATATATCATCAAGCTTGATATTATTTGTTATATTTTGGATAGTTGAACTACTTTGCGATAAAAATACTGAGAAATAAAATATGTTTACCCTGGTGCTAATTTGTAAACTAAAGCATGCCCCAAACCCTGGCACCTATCATCATTTTTCAGTCTCCTCAGTGCTTTAAAGGCCTCACCTTATTCTGTGCGTATGGCAGCCTTCATTCGTAAATAGCAATTCTGCTTTCCACTTTATAAATAAGGAAATGGATGTTAAGTTAAAGAAAGAGAATGAAAAGAATGCTCTGGGCATCTTGATCAGAAAGATCTTTAAAATATAGAAATAGCTTTAGCTTGTTTTTTTTTAAAAGTGAACAAACAGAAAAAAAATTTAATGCTGAACGTGGGAAGACCAAACCAAATAGCTTCCAATTGGACCTTCATGTCAGACAGGGAGAAGAAGGAATCAGGTGACATGGTGACAAGTGTTCATTCAGAAAGTCACCACTTATGAAGAAGTATGAAGAAGAAGCCTGGGCTACGGTAAGAAGGCCTCCATGGAATTTGATGGATGATGTAAAGAGGGAAAGGTGTATGCAGTGGTGCTGGAGATAAATGAGTGAATATTCAACAGAATGAAGAGATTGTAAAATTACTGACACTTGTATGTAAATAATCAATTCTCTGATGTAGGTGCCTCCTACCCCCTCTTGCCCTTCTCCTGAGGGCCCCCAACCTCCTGCTGGTCCAGCAGCTAGTCAGCTAGCAGTACTTTAGGACAGGACTCAGTGCTGCAAATGAAGTCGAATGATGACTGGTGAGAGGACTGCCATGCTGGTTATTGAAAACAAACAAAAAAATAAAAACACTATCATGCCTGTTTATAAAGCCTAATATAACCTTCACTAGCATCCCTTTTCTAAACTCACTGTCAGTCACATTTGGGGAATTTCAGGCTTATGAGTGTTGGGAAATATTAGAAAGATGCCTGCTTCTTAAGATCACTTCTTAAGATACTTCTGTAAGTGGTCAGTCCTTAGGTTTCTAATCCTAGTTTGGGACTACCATGAAGTGAGCTGGGAATATGAAAAGGACCCAGGATGGCAGGGATGCCAGGGGAAAAAAGCAGTGCCTGGGGGAAGGAACACAGAGAAGGGAATGACAGAACACAAAATGAAACTAAGACAAGACTAACTACTTACAAGTCTCTTGTCCCAGAAATTAACAGTTGTTACTTCTATTTATCAACTTTTAAATGCTTCATTACCCAAAACTTCTGATGAACAAATAAACTTAACATATGTAAATTTCAGTTTCTTCATTTCTAAGATGGTTGGCTTAGATGATCTGTGCCCAATTTTGTTCTATATTTCTAGTTACACATAAATCCACAAGCTGACCTTTAATGCTGCTTCTAAAAAATATTAGAGGTGATTGAGTTACCACTCACCCCTTTTTTAGTAAATGATTTGGAGAACTTTATTAACTTGCTTTCAAGCCTAAGATTATCTCTGTGAGTATCAAATTTTTTTACAAACCTGTTTACATCATCCATTCATTTCAAATTTTGTATTTATGCTAACAAAAGTCTTCATCTTTATTTCTCACCCAGTTGGAGCTACTTATCCAAGTCAGTTATTATAAACCTAAACTAAATGTTTCTCTTTCCTGCTGGTTTCTTGTTGAGGCAGGTTATTCGAACAGTTTGTGGTTTTTCCACTCATTAGGAATTCATTTTGGCATTGACAACGCTTCACTGATCATTACGATTCAGGGTGCTGCTGTTGATTTGACTTGGATGTGGACTTCCCCAGCCAGCTTGCTTTCCTCTGCTGAGTACTAGTTAAGCATTCACTGGAAGGCCTCCCCACAACGTCCTTTCCTGGCTGCAGTGCAAAACAACCTCTCTCCTGGTCCTGTTGATTTTTCAGTCAAAATTACTCATCACAGCTGAAAACTAACAATAGATGGGAAATGGTTTCCACTTTTTTCCATAGAGAAGAACCCCAGATGACATTCTTTTGTAGCCTGTCATGTTTGTTAGCACACAATTTGTGCAAATATTTTACAAAGGTAATTTGGCAGAAATAAAATTAGGAAAACTCAATGTTTGGAAAGTATTTAGTCTGCTAATGAGGAATAGCCTCCAACATTTGTGACACTGTGACATTTTCTCCACTGTTCCTAGTTGGAACTGATCCTGTTTTGTTTTGGTTTTTTTCATAATTTCCCACTAATATCACTATGATTTGATCAATACACACTGTATGCATCTGTTGAAATATCACACTGTTCCCCCATTAATATATATAATTATTGCAGGCTAATCAGTAATAATGTTGCCATGATGTTTTCAAGTCTTCTCCCCAACTATTTTGGGTTCCACTTTCCCTGTCTCATACTATCTTCCCCTTTCTGTTCAGCTGGCATTTTAAATTTAACCTGTGCCCCTTAGATTTTTTTATTTCAAGTGATTGCATATGGATGCTTAGGTAAAACATCCTTCCTGGTTTTTTGAATAGTGAATTTCCTGACTGCTTGTAGCATAAAAAGGAAAACTGATTACAGTTTAATTTTTATTGTGCTGCTTTGTAATAAGATAAAGAGAAAGGCCCCATATTGAGAAACAGAAATTTTAGTTGCTGCCACTTTTTTGTAAAAAAATCAAAAAATCCTTTCTAGTAATAAACTTGCAGCTCTAATTAAATTTTTTTACAACTGCAAATGTTCGATGTGTTTTATACTTAGAGCATAACTCCTTGGCATAAATTACTTTTGTTCCAGAAAAAAATCAATTGTAGTAAATAAAACTGGAATAAAGTTAAACATTTTAAATTCTTATTTCAAAGCGTCCTGGGGGCACTTCGGAGAGGGTGAAAACGTTAAATTCTGCATGTCTCCAAGTTTCCATCCACATCGACAGGATGTAAACCACTGTCCAAAGCATGCCACACAAGGCACCCACACGGATTCCTTCGTTGAATTGTGTTTAGATGTGAAATGCACCTAAAAGTCCCTAGCTATTTTTCATCCCTCTCTCAGATGTATCTTAGGCAGCAATGAAACATGGGCGAGAGGGGAAAGAGCTTAGGACCGGGCAGAATTCTTCCTGCTGCTCCGGATGCCCATACTGGGCATCTTTGCAGTCTGGTCGGCTCCCTCCACCCCTGCTGAGATGATGCACCGCGAAAACATTCGCTCTCCCCAGGACGCCTCTCAGTGGTTCATAGCTGGGAAAATGTTGCCCCAGGTCTAAAATATCTGCCCAAACAGCCTAACACTGATGAAGGCTTTCTCACTCTGTGCTCCCTGCGGGCGCTCCCCGCCCTCTGCTGCCAGAACCTTGGGGATGTGCCTAGACCCGGCGCAGCGCACGTCCCCGCCAACTGCGCGCAGAACAAACCCCTGGCCGGCGGCCAGGAGGCTCCCTCACAGCCACCGCCCCCCTCCAGCGCTTTTTTTTCCCCCCCATACAATACAAGATCTTCCTTCCTCAGTTCCCTTAAATCACAACCCAGGGAAACCTCCTCAGAGCCTGCATCCCGCCACGCGCCAGCATGTCTGGGGGCAAATACGTAGACTCAGAGGTAGGCTTTGTGGGAGCGCGCCGGCTCGGGCGCGCGTGGAGTGCCTGCTTCTGCTATCTCCCACTTCAAATATTCCGACTGTTTCCTCTGCTTTTCTCTCGCGTTGGCACCGCCGAGGAATGGGCCTGGGCGGGGAGGTGAAGAGAACTCAGGAATGTTTTATGTTTTCCTATTGGGGAGAGGATCAAAAGAGCCCCTGAGCTAGGGGACCAAGGAAAATGGGGGTCCGGGCCCTGGGGTAGGGTCTGCCGGACTTAAGACATGTTTTCCGGATGGGTCCAGGGTGCTGTCTTATCGGGGATCCCCGTTGTCTAACCCCTGTGGGTGGGGGGGGGCATTTGTCCGCAGTCCTGAGATCTGTCTCCGCCTGTCGCTACCGGGTGCCTGGACTGGCGAGGCGGCGCGCGTGTTTGCACTTTGCTAAATTCTCAGGCCATCTCAAGAACTCTTCCGGCCTCTCGGTGGAGGGCCGAGGTGTTCCGAGGTGTGTGTGTCGGGGACGGAGTCTGGGGACCTCCTTTTCCCCAGCTAGCACCACCACTAGCAACACCTCTCTGCGCAGCAAGGAGACCTCGTTCCCAAAACACAGCCGCCGTACAGCCAGGGGCCAGCAGCTTGGGAGTGACCTGAGGGTGGGTCGGGGGAGTACTGCAAATAAGATACAGTTCTAGGTCGTTTAGGGGGTCTGACACATAGCTGTACCCAGAGAGGAGTACGCGGGATCATAACCACCAAGGCAGTGGGGGGACCCACAAAGGGACAAAAAAGCGGTGGGAGGGTGCGAGCAGGTGCGAGGGGTGCGTGCCTAGGAGCGACGAAAATGGGGACACATCCAGTTCTAGCTGGATCTTGAAGATAAAGGGGAAGGACCACCGGGACTGGATAATGGGGACCAGAACGGGAAAATGGAGCAGGTGAAGTCCTAGGAACGAGGGTGGAGCGGCAGAGAGGAGGGCTGTAGAGAAGGCAGAGGTGGGTCCCCTTCCCCGGATCCGGGGTCCCGCGGGCAGGGGCTGCGGGCGGGAGAGCGGCGGGCTTCGCCCTGACCCCTGGCGGCGGGCGGGGGAGGCAGGCGCTCCCGGCCTGGTACCGAGGGGTGTGGTGTCCTCGCCTGGATCCTCTTAAAAAGCTGGCTGCGCTCAGGAGTTTTCTGTGAGCGAAGCCATTGCTATTGAAGCGGTTAGTTCGATTTCGAGCTCGAGGTGTCCCCCGCCCGCCCGGCTGACTTCTGACGCTTGCTTTTCCTTTTGAATTTTTCTTCCCCACCACGGTTGCCACCCTCCCCCTCCTGGCCGTCTGCGCTCCGCAGGGACATCTCTACACTCTTCCCATCCGGGAACAGGGCAACATCTACAAACCCAACAACAAGACCATGGCAGACGAGGGGAACGAGAAGCAAGTGTACGACGCGCACACCAAGGAGATCGACCTAGTCAACCGCGACCCCAAGCATCTCAATGACGACGTGGTCAAGGTAAGCTGAGGCAGCCGGCGCAGCCGCTGCCAGGGCTCCACAGCCCCTCTCTGGCAGACACTTGTGCATCCTGGAGTAGTTTCGCCACACACACGCGGTTTTCTAAGTTTGGTGCGTGAGGGCTCCTGCTCTGTCTCCCTCCCCACTCCCGATGGTTAGTTCAGCTGGAATTTAGCAAAAGTAGGCGTTTACATGTTTTCTACTCACAATTGACCCACCTGACCTCAGCCATAGATGGGCCCACATATTCCTTGGGAAGGGGATGTGGTTGTGGTCCGTTCCCAGGTTGAAAGTTTCACAATGGATCCGCTTTGCACATGGAATTAAGGCCATAAACTAATTGTGTAAAGTCTTACCAACTGTGTGAGTCAGAATATAGAATGGGCATGTCCCTCTAGCTGAAATGATTCAAAGTGATTCTGTTTAAAACAGTAAGATGTATGGAAATGTTTAATGATAAAGATTATACATACTGTATATATGAAATGTATCTTAACTAGAAAAACATGATACTTTTGCAGAGCTAAGGCCATTTATGAAACCAAAAGTAATGTGTCCTCTTTGATTTTTCCTCTAGATAACTCTTGTTAGGTGTGGAAAATTGCATCAGTAGTGGCTATTTAGGTTAACCTGCCCTGAACTAACGGGACATACAGGATGGAGTTCCTTTTTCATATCTTCAGGATGTGCTTGGTGGATTAAAAAGAATTACCTGGGTTATTGGCCAAACTTAGATCTGACAGTGGTCAGTTTTTTATTATCATGATGTTATTCAACTTTGACCCTTTTAGCGAATCTAGTTGGAGGAATTTATTGCTTGAAGCCATCTGGATTGGGAAATTGTGGACTTGAGCCATCCTTGGCAGAGGGTTTCTTGGACAGCCTGGGAGGACCAAGGAAAAGCCTGGCCTCCATGGTGACAATGTGAAGAGGGTAGTTCTGCACCAGCCTAGAGCAGCCAATGAGGTGGATGAGCAATCCCCATCCACCTGCTTCCTATCTGCGGATGGGAGGAGTTGTAGATCAGGAGCTGTTCACATTTATGAATATTTCAAAAGAAAGAACAGTTTAAGCTCTAACTGGAAGGAAAGTGTAGCTGTCAGAATTGACTCCCTTGGCTTGCTGGTGGTGGAAAAAGGAAAATTGGAGCATTTGCAAGTTTTTCTACTAGCCAGATTATTGGATATTTAAAAGCAACAGCAAAAACAAAAGTACCTTATAAACTGGAAGTTAGAATTGCTTTTTAAAAACAAAACAAGACACTATTTATTAGAAACACTGTATTAAAGAGGGAAAGGGCATTTTGCTTTTGCTTTTTTTTTTTCCTTCTTGTGTAGCTTTGGACTAGAAGGAAAATTGCCAGGAAAAGAGGCAGATTTCAGAATGGCCTCACTTCACTAGAGGCTCCTTGTTGTTCCACTGCACTGGGAGCAGGATTCCCTGGAGCAAAAGAACTTCCCAGGATGAGTCAGAAAGGCCAGTGATGTGGATGTGGATCTCCACACACAGCATGACTAAGTAGAGAAAGAAAGTCCCCACTGGGAAAAGTCTCCAACACAGATGGAAAAAGAGCATAAGGAACTAAGAAGGAAATAGCAGTTTACAAAATAGCATTTCAAAGACCAAGTGTGGGGATCCTCAAATTAAAGAAATTAAAAGAAAGAGCTAGAGCAAGCCCCTGCTGGTTTAAGGAAGCTAAACTCCACCCACTTGCTCATAGAACTATGAGCAAAACAAGAAAGTCAGACAGAGAAGGAAAAGACACCTTGAGAAGAATTTGGCGGGACCCCTTACTCAGAGGCCCCACCTAGGAGGCCTTCAGAAAATGCTCTGCAGAAAGAGACTTAGGGTACAAATGCAAATTCCGCCCAAACAGTGCTAGCTCTCCCTACCTCCTCCACACACACCTTATAGAGACTTCTGCTTATAAAGTTTTGTCTTTGAGTCCAAGCACAAATGTAATGATAGGAACAGAGATGATCCTCTCCCTGTTACCATGAGGAGGTGGTGAATTCACATTGTAAGGACTTTTGTAAATGCTACGATGTATCTCCACCCTGGACAACAATTTAAAAAAAAGTTCTCCCTAAATTTTACTTCCCCCAACATAGACTTTTTAAAACAATAAAGGCACCCGTAGCTTTACTGTGAATGCACTGCAGTTTATGACCTCACACAATATTAGAGTATTGAATGAGTCCACTATTAAGATCCCAACCAAGTAAGAAAAGGTCTGTTTTAGAAGCAGGCAGTCTTGTCCAACACTGAAGCCATGAGTCACTTGTAGCCAATGCAGTTAACATTAAGTAAAATTTAAAATTCAGCCCATTGATCATACTAACTGCATTTCGAGTGCTCAGCAAGTGAGGCTAGGGGCACTGGGGGAGAACATTTCTGTGCCAGTGGACAGCACAGACGTGGAACATTTCCATTATCCCAGAAATCTGTTGGACAGTGCCTGACTAGAGTGTTCCTTGCCTTTTAAACACATCTCTGTACCAACTTTATTGTTTTTGTTTTGTTTTTTTAAATAAAGATAGACAAAGAAATGAAACTCTGGTGTCAAGCATAAAGAACAACATAAGATTCTGTACATACCCTCTCAGTCCCATAAAGCAGCTATTTAGGGAGAAAAAAAAAAAACACCCAATCTCTGTAGCCATGTAAGCTATGAATTTATACTTCAAGAAGGTAGAGCACTATAAACTATTTTACTGATAATGATTTAAATCAAATGTACAATTTTTTTCCAACAAAATTAATTTCTTATAAAAGTTTACTTCTCTACATTATGACACAGCTTATAAACATTTACAATTGTGACTGCGTGTGCTTCCTTAAATTACCTCCACTTGAAGTGGTTACATCCTCAGAGCCTTCATTCTCAATCTGCTATTTCTTAGTTTTCTTATTTTGTTCACATTTTCATTCATAAATTTATGTACTCATTGAATTTTCTACATAAAGAAAATGGTTTCAAATTTATGATTCTGGTATGTCATTCATCTTCCATCAATTTATTAAGCTGCTATCATATGCCGGGCTAGAGGCTTTGCTAAGCAATTCCTAAAATAAATCCTAGCAATTGCAAAGGTAACAGCGAGACAAGAGGCATATAGATAAAAAATCTTGAAAACACACACAACTACAATGGTTAAGCTACTTCCACATAACTAATGGGTCCTTTAGTTTTTGACTTGACTCCCAGGAAACATGCAACTAGATTTTAAATTTTATTATCCCATGTTATTTACACTCCCCCACATATGGTTTTGGATTCTCACCTCCTTTTTTAACTGGCACAGTGTTTTATGAGGTCTCTATTGTAAGTCTTCTCATTGTCATTTTGTAAATAGACCAAATATAAGCTATAATACTCAAAATATTGCATTGAATATTGCATGATAAAAAGGTTTTCAAACAGTGAATGGTGTTAATATTAACTGTTAAGGAGATCCTACTGTGGACAGGGCAAGAGATACACAAAAGGAAGATGCATTGATGATACGTTAGTGGAGAAGGGCAAGAAAGACCAGCAATCTGAGTCAGGCCATGGAGGACAGATGGAGGACAAATAGCTGAGAAAAGCGCAGGAGGACATTCTAAATGGAGATGCGATATCTCACACAGGGAAGTTTTAGTAGCCTACTTTGATTGGATTTGGGGATTCATGCGCAGAGTGGTAGGTGATAATGAAAGGAATGATCATGGCCAAAATAGAAGAGTTCTTACTCTGGTACTCATGATAAATTTGGACTTTTTCATGTCAGCAATGGGAAGCTAGGGATGATGTCAAGCATGGGCTTGGAATGAGGAAGGTAGGCTTTTTGGAAGATGACTCAAGTGAAAGCACAGGGTGTGATGAAAGGTAGCCAATCTGGGTGAGCAGAAGAGAATTAAGATGTAAGGTGATCCCCAATTCACAATAGCTCAACTTGATTATGTAGCTTTATAAAGTTGTCAAAGCAATTCCGATTCAGGTGCAACCGTACTGTGAGTTTTGACCTTTTCCCAAGTTAGCAACATACAGCACAATGCTCTTATTGGGCAGTGGTGGCAAGTTGCAGCTCCCGGTTAGCCACCCAGTCATGAGGGGAAATGACAGAGACTCTACAGCATACAGGGTGGCTGAGCTATGGTAGTCAGTGGGTTGGATGGGTTTAATTCGTTAAATACATTTTGACTTGTGATATTTTCAACTTACTGTAGGCTGAGCAGGATGTAACCATATGGTAATTTGTAGAGCATCTGTAATTGCACATGGTCCAGATGTGAAATGGAAAAGATGGTATATGCCCTGGGAACAGAATCATATAAACACAAAAAGACAGAATTGTACAGAGCATAATGCTTACCAGCCTGCCCCCCAATTTCTCTTTTTTTGACCCTGTTAGAAAATAAGGGCTAATGAAGTTTAAAATGTTATGCACATTTTTAAGTAACCATCTATCAAAACAGATATTTTGAAATGTATTATTAAGGAAGAATAGACAAGATTATGTGATTTGTCATGGATTGTTGTCATGGAGGAGAAATGAGTTTAGATGATTCTGACATTCACACTGAGACAAATCAGAACATCTGGGAAGAGGTCTTTGTTGAAGAATGAAAAATACGTGTTTGTAACTTGGTTTCCTAAAACTTGAATGTAGTGATTCTTAAATATACCCAGACACAAAATTTTCTTCAGCAATTGAGAGGAGGCATTCTTGTAGAACATCACTTCAGTTTGGATTTCAACATAATTGCCTAATGCTTCTATGATCCTTTTTAACTAGAAAATATTTCAAAGCAATTGGTAGTTAATATCACTAGAAGCATCACTTTTATAAAATTATACTTATTTTTTGTACATTCAATCAAATCATGAGATTTAAAAGATCAGCTTATCTTAAAGCACTCAGTACCAATGTTAATATCTTCTTCTGATAATCAGTTTTGCTTGTTTGTTTGTTTAAGACATAGCTTCACAAGATGGTGATTAATATTCTGCCACATATGAAATCATGCATGGAATTCATCCCCAGCTTGCAAAAAAGCATCATGGTCATGTTTGGTGGGAAAGTGTGCTCACATTGCTGAGCAGAGAATAATACTAAAATGGGGACATTATTCATTCTTAAGTATCTGAAACGTTTTCAAGTTCAGCCAAAAATGATACACATCTTAAATGCTTATTAAAACAAAGTCATTTTTTTCTTTTCTCTGACTGTTAAAAAATGGTGAGGAATTAGGTCAGCTTTTATCTTAACTGAATAAAATTGCACATTATTTGTTAAAATTTAAGGCAAGGTCCACCAAATATTCTTGAATTATGAAAAGCTTTATGTTGGTATGATATTCTTTTAATTAACAGCAGTGCTGGCTACATTTTTTTTAAGAGAGTAAAAGTATGAGCAGATGCAGTAGTGAGCAGCACCTGAAAAAAATTGTGTTCTCTAAAAATTAAAAAAATTAATTAAAAAATTAGTCCCTCTCTAATATTATCTCTTCCAATATTGACTTTTAACATCTAATTTTCCTGTTGAAAAATTGAAGTTGGGCACAGTGGTCCATGCCTGTACTCCTAGCTACTTGGGAGGTTGAGATTGAAAGGATCAGGGTTCAATGCCAGCCCCCACAAAAATTTTGAAAAACTTAGGTGTGTTGGTGTGGTCCTGTCGTCCCAGCTATGGCAAGAAATATAAAGATGAGAATCATGGTCCAGGTCTAGGCTGGCTCAGGCAAAAAGCTAGACCTCACCTCAAAAGTAACCAGAGCAAAAAAAAGAAGCCCTTTAAAAACCCTATTGCCTCTTTACAAACCCAAGTGGGTTCCCAGATTTGGCTAGGCATCAAAATCACCAGAGGAATTTTTAAAAATACAGATACCTGGGCCCACCCAGATCTATTAAATCAAAATATCTATCGAGCCTGAATATCTGTATTTTTCAGAGGTTCAAATCATCATTCTTCAAATGACTACACTGTGAAGTCAGATTTAGAAATAGTTGTGCCCAAGGCTGGCTTAATAAAGCTACACACCGTGGTTACTTCCACCTTAAGAGAACAGATGGGTCACACAGTAGAGTTAGTTCTAGAGGTTTTCCTTGCCAGATTACTTGAGGGCCTGGCCATTTTACACCCTGTCAGAATTTTGAAACAGCACAGAGTGCTCCCAAATCAACTTTGCTCAGTGGTTCTCCATCCCTTGGGGTCATTTGGGCTGAGAGCCAACTTCAAGAGTAGAGCCTCAGGGTGACCTATGAGTGGAATGGCCATGTGTTTTACCAATCCAGATAACACTGGTCAGCTTTGAGCAACTGTTAATAATGCACCCTTTCATACCCAGAAGTGTCCCAGTTTGAAAGAAAAAAATAATATGACCACAAATGGATTGCTAGTGATCTGTCACTGATTTCTATACCTGGGATACCCTAGAAATCTCTACTCATGCTCTTTTCTAGCAGAAGGTGCAAAATGTCTGCATTCCATACAAGTCATGCCTCTCTGCCCCCTGTTCTTCACTGTCACTCCCTCCTACCCTTCATCACCACCATCAAGCTTCACTATAACCTAAAAGAGGATCTCTTAAATACCATTCTACTCTACCCTTGGCCCTTAATTTTTTCCCAAAACATAAGGTTAATTATAGTGACATACTTTTGTCACATATTTTGTTGGTTACTCAATTGAAAATTAAAATGTTTAAAATAGTTTAAACTATTTTTCAGTTGGTCCAGGAAACATAAAATGACATAAACTATTGTTTAAGGTGGGGGAATTGTTTTTAATTTTGTCTTAAAGGAAATCTGCATGATCCATGTATTATGTTACTATCAAGGGAATTAGTGGGTAGAACAGATTTACACCTGCACAGAAAACATATTTCCTGCCTTTCACAGGAACCATGCTGATGTTTCAGATGTAAAATACATGTTGTTTTCTTTATGGGACCTTGAGAAGATGTCTCTTGTTGGTCATTAGCTCATGGCAGGGGAAGTACATATTCCTCAAGACACAACCAAGCTTCCTCTTAACTATTCATTGTTAACTGTTTGGACAATTAAGAGCCAGGCATTTCTAATTTTGAGGAGGCTTAAATACATTTTGATGGAGTATGTATATGCTTAATATTCTGTCTCAGTATATGCTTAATAGTCTATCTCATAGCAATTAAAAAGTGATTTTTTAAAGCTGCATTTAAAATATAAATCCTTCTTCAGCCAAGTTAGGATATTACAATATAGATGGTAAATTCTATGCTAAAAAATAGTGTCTAGAGATTGCACTGGGTCATATATGCTGCAGCTATAAAACACAGTTACAGGGCTGGAGGCACAGCTCAAGTGGTAGAGTGCTTGCCTACCAAGTGCTGGACCCTAAGTTCAATCTCCAGTACCTCCAGAAAATGGGGGAAACAGGATTGAAAACACAGTTGCATTTTCTCATTTACAATAAATAATTTTAAAAAATGCTGAGCCCAAATGGTGAAAAAGTAGGAGACTGGAAGGAAATGAAGCAAAGATGAGCAAAGTCCTACAAGAACTTTTCTCCCTATTCTGTACCAGAACGGTCCACACACATCCCAACTCTAGAATTCCCCACATCCATTTCTTTGCACAGTGCTGCCATTTCTGAATACCTGGTCAGATCACAGGAGTGACCTCCAAGGAGTTTAGAATTTAGTGGGGAACATGCATGTAAATAATTTTGAGTATAATCACATAGCTAAGAGGCCACAACTAGGCACCAAGCAGTAAGTTCTCAGCAGTCTTCAAAGCCAAGTACAAGTTCACAAAGACAGAGATCCCAGCAGAGGGAGAGGCAGGAGAAACCAGAGAGGGGAGGGTGCCTGCCACCACGTTCTTGGCAGCAGTGGCAGGGCAGTGTAGTAGCCAGGGACACAAGCAGGAGCCAGATCAGCAGAGTCTTCTTTGACCTTTGTAGGCAGTGGTGACCCAGAGAGAGGTTTGGGGACTGGGGAGTGAGTGACCTGGTGGGATTTGCCCTACCAAGGGCAAATTTCAGCGCATTGGTACTACATGTACAGGTGGGAGTGAGACAGGACATGGGAGGCTTCCTTCAGCACTTCCTGCAGGCTGGCTCAGTGAAATGGATTATTTTACTTATTCCTCCAATGGCCGTATGAGTGGGGTACTATGATTATTATCACCATCACATTCATTTTGCCAATAAGGAGACTCAGGCTTAGCAAGTTGCACAGAATTACATAGGTAGGAAGTGGGAAAGTTGGGGTCTGAACCCAGACAGTGTAACTCAAAAGCCTGGGCTCTTACTCACTGCACACCCATTCCTGTAACTCTGTAGCTGCTCACAGTCCAAGAAGACAGTCCAAGACAGCTGGAAGAGGTGGGAGCACCTTCACCCTGAGCAGGCAGCATATGATGACAGGGTCTTAGCTATGGTCTGTGTTGGGAGTGACAGGCAACTGTGGGTGTAGGATCAGACTTCAGATCCTGGTAGATGGGTGGGGAAGAAGGACCAATGTAAAAGACAAGGTAAAACCCCAGACCTCAAGGAAAGTTGAGGTTAGTTCCCAGTGAGGCAGGAAGCATTAAATCCCAAAGATCAGAAATAAGGCACCAGCTAGAGGTATGTCTCAGTGATTAGAAACAGAACCACTCAAGCTGTAATACTGGTTGATGTTGAAATACGTGAGTCCTTAAAGCACCCCTGATTTCCCGGTTGGTCAGAGCACCTGGGGTGGGGCTGATCCTGCTTGAATATGTGGGGAGGGGTGAGTGTGAAAGAACAAGAAACAGGTCCTGACAGGCACTAAACAGCTTTGGAGGTTCTCAACTTGCCTGCTCTATTTCTATAAACATACGTGCCACTACACCATACATTGTAAAAACAGGAAGCTAGTGAGAAAATCTTTAGTTTTATACTGTTGGGAGAAATACCTATTGAATCTGGCAAGTCATTTCTCTGAAACTTCCTCTCTAAGAATAACATATTTGTTCTCAAAAACAAATCCCAGAAGCAAAGACAGACTTACCCGTGCACTTTTACAAAGCACCATTAATCTCATAGAAGAATAACTAAAATGTCCCATTAATCATAGATCACTGTTACATATTATTAGCAGTAATATATGGCTACAAATGGACATACCAAAATATGTTAAGAGAAAAGGATTGAATTTGTTAGATTTCATCACTAATTATTTCTGTTAGCTTAAGAGAGCTTTCCTCTACCTTGTTCCTGAGAGCCAGGCTTTTTAGGAAGAGGAGACATTGTCTAAAAGAATTAGTTACTACTGATCTACCAAACTATTTTGTGTAATCCAGTCTATTTCTCTAGTTGTAAGGGTCTGAGAATGGTCATTCTCACATAATACAGACCTAGAAAAGCTGTTCAACCATCTCCTCCAGGTATAGAACACATTAGGACTCCTCCACACCAGGGAGTGCCCACCACAGCTGCCCTCAGATACCCAGGCCTCATTAGCCATCTCTTCTCTATGCTCCAGCTGCATTTTGTTTTGTCACATTGGAGCATTTATCACAGCTCCCAGCTATTCTGCATCACTGCTCGCCTCTCTTCTCCATCCATCTCTACTTCCTGCCTGTGTCCCTGAGAGCCAGACAATGGCCCATTGCCTATGTGACTGCCCAGTAACCACAGGTGGACCCCCAGACCCCACACTGAGCCAGCCATAAGAAAATAGAGGCCAAATTGAATCAACACTCTGAAATTCCTTTTCAAGGGATTTTGTCTGTTGCAAATTAAAAGACTACTATAGGATTACATTATTAAGCAGTTCCCTTTTCTCTATTTTGACCTCATTTAAAGCCTTGTAGGAAAAAAAATTCAAAACATTATAAAAACATCAAAACCATTCACTCAAGGTAAGGAGAAAATATGTATATATTTTAAGTATTCATTTTTAAGATTTTTTTTTAAATCCCCAGTGCTAGGAGGACACAAATACACTACATCCCACTTGAGCCTTAAGTGATGACCGCCTGGAGCCCTGGAAGAGAAGGATAATCGCCCATATCTTACAGGCAGAGCAGGAACATTTCCAGGATGCCATTGGCTGCTGTTTGTGTCACCTCTTCTTCCTTCTTTCGGACTTCACTGTTTCTAGATGCTAAGCACACAGAGCTCTGAGGTTTTACTTGCTGGGAGGTGGCGAGTGTTCATTCAGTATTCTAATAGCAGAGAGATTTGTTTTTACCTCAGAGGTGGTCTCTTATAGATCTCAGCTCTCCTCTAGGGGGCAGTGGGGAAAGAAAAGCAGAAAAAGGAAGGCAGTTTAATGTTTCCAGAAGGAGTCAGACATCATTCAATTCAGCATTGATGTCTGGGCCAAATGAAATGAACATTACCTCTTTTCCTAGATATGCATCCCTCTCTTGTCTCTCATGATAGGAGATAGATTTACCACAGTATGTATAAAAGTAGAACTCATCAATTTACCCTCAAAGAGATTTTCTATTAACAGTCTCAATTTAAAATATCTGGATCATTATTCAGTTAAGAATAGCTATGACTAGGAGGGAGCCATCAAAGAAGAATGACAATGTATAATGAGAATTTTAGGTGTGAGTTGGTATTAACATATAGCCAGGACCACAGTCCTAGCACATTTAATATTTTATCAGCCACTGAAGTGAGCAAGTTAAGAGGGCTCTTGACTTACAAGTGACACCAATTACAATGACCTTGTTAACATCTATGATAAAAATAGCATCGAAGTGACTTTAAAACATTACAAATAGCCGTAAAAAATAAGGTAGAAACCAATACAAAGTATGATGATGTTAAAGAATTAGAAAGAAAGACACATGCTATGACTCACACCTGTAATCCTAGCTACTCAGGATGCAGAGATCAGGAGGATCGTGGTTTGAAGCTAGCCTGGGCAAATAGTTCTCAAGATCCTATTTAAAAAAAAGCCTTCACAAAAATAGGGCTGGTGGAGTGGCTCAAGGCGAAGGCCCCAGTACTGCAAAAAAAAAAAAAAAAGCAGGAGGGGCTGTCATTTTTGAAAGAGCCTGTGATGTGGAAAACCAAAATGGCCAGCGAGCATAATGGAATGGAAACCCCTCATAATATGTCCACAGTCTCCAGGATCCATGATCTCAGGTTAAGAATCACTGTTCTAAACACACCCTTAAATGGATCCACACTCCGTATCCCGTAATCAGTGGGAGACTCAAACTAAGTCTGTCAGCTGTTCCAGAACATTTAAAACTTCCATAAACTAAAGATATATTAAAGGAAGCGTGATGAAATATCTCAAAGGAATGTCTCATACAAGAGTCTCCACCTTACTTGCTATTGGCCTGACTTACTATGAATGGGTTTTGTTCTTAAGAACTCTAGCCTTAGAGTTCCAAAGAAAACCTAGGGAAGAGCAAAGGACAAATGAAGAGGAGTAAATATCCCAGGTAAGGCTGGGGTGGGACTCTTTTTGTCTAAATTATTTGTTGGATGAGAACATAGGATGACAATTACCTTTGACTATTGCTAGGCTATCAGGACAGTTACAAGAAAAACATTGCTCAGACACAGCCACCTCTCAACAAAAGAACTAATGGGGAAAGCCAGTATGATTAGCTTAAAAATAGTGCTACAGTATGTGTTATATTACGTGGCAAAAATACTTCCAAGTAGTAAGAGTGGTTAATTTCAATAAAGTGCCACAAGAGACTGTTTGGTAATGGTTGTGTGTTGATTTCCTTATTTGTCTATATAACTCTTCAAATCCTTCTTCCTCTACAACTACAATTTGATAAACACCACCCTTTACACACACACTCCAAATTAAACATAGGCATACACATGAATACTTTTCTGTATTCCAGTAGGATACCTGGCTTCTTTGGGGGCAAAGAGGAGTTGATGTGGCTCTGCTTTAATCAGGAGTTGAGAAAGCAAGTGGTAAACATCTGAAAGTAGAGCACTGAAAAATGCATGCATTGTTTGCACTGAAAGGTCAGCATGAAACATTATCTTTATGGCAAGCCTGCCCATCCACTCCCTCCTACCCATTGCATATTCACACGACTTTGCAACTTGTATAAATCCCCATTGTGATATAAGCTCATGAGAGAGTATGGCTTCTGCAGACAGTGGCTGTTCTGTGAATTTAGACCAGCAGCTCTTCACCCTGCCTGCAAATCATCTGGGGAACATTTTAAAACACTGCATATTCGTCCCTAGAAATTTTGATTTAATTGGTCTATGGTGGAGCCCAGGCCCATATATTCTTTATTTTTAGCTCGTAGGTGCTGGTAGTATACAGCCAGAATTGAGTCTGGTATAGACTCTCAGAATTCCTTAACAATAAAGCTATATATGATGATAAAATTTTCAGGGGGTAATTATTAGTTCACTAGGTCCTCATTGGAGGGTCTTAGCATTTTTATTACAACATGGTTTTTGTCACTCAAGTTCCTATTATAAAAATATACTTTCTGGAACTCTGCTGAGGCAACCATATAAGATACACATGGTACACTGAATAGCACTCGTGTCAGTTATGCGATCCAACTTTGATGTTTCTTTTCTTTGCTTGTTGTTTCCATTCTCCCCCAAGAAGAAGGCCTGCAGATTAGAGAGCTGAATGTCATCCCCACCTGTTTTCCCTACCTGTGCTCATGGCTCAACCAATAGTGCATGGTTGACAACATGCACTATTTTTGTTCCCAATGGTGCTGCAAAATTCTTGCAGTGCCAGGGGCCACAGAGAGCTTCAGAGGACCCAGTGCAGGCAGATGTTGCTCGTTTCTCCAGTGCCTGGCAGAGAAAAAGACACAAAGTCAATGAAAGTGCTTGACTGATCCAGTCACTCCTCAGAGCATATGGGGAACCTGAGTCTCAGGGTAAATCTAAATTCCAGCCCTGCCTTGGGCACAGACCTCCAAGGTTACCTTGGGTCTTAGAAAAGTCATGTATACTGTCTGGGCAGCAGTTTCTTCATTTAGAACAATCAAATGTGGAAGTAGATAATCTCTAAGTCACTTTCATTTCTAAAGATCTGTGATTCCAATTGACCAATATTCATAAAAGAGTGAAAATCTATAAAGTACATAAAACCCATGCAGAGAATGAGAGAGTTCTCAATAGTATATTAACACCCTTTTACCAGATTTTACCAATTGGCATCCTCACTCGTAATATTGGGACCATGGGATTCAACTAAATCATGTACTGAGCTTACAGGTGGCCCGCTGAATGCAAATGTCCTACAAGTAAACATTTGGTTCTGAAGACGATCAAGAACAACTGGAGTTCACTTCCCTCTCTGATCCAGCTCAGTACTCTGCGCTGTTCCCTTTTATTGCCCTTGACTCCAAATTGGCTGTTTGTGTTCCAAAATGGATCAGAAATCAGCTCCAAAGTTCACTACAAACTTTCAGTATTTCTTTTTTCTTTTTTCCTTCTTTTTGCAACCAGCCAATTCAACTAAGTTCACATAACACAGTGTAATTGCTTGCAATGGTCTTTAAAAGGTTTAGCTAAATAGAAAATGCTCTGAGAGCCGACAGTTGTCAAACTCACCTAGTTCATGTGGTCATGTTTCTGAAGTTCTTTTCACAACCCATCTGTGAGCAATAGGACCGGATGACTAAGAGCTACTTTGAGTCACATTTTCCCGTTAACCAGCTGTAAAGTTTGTTTCTCCCTGACCCATATAAAATTTAGAATTTAAGGCCCTGGATGATTTTAATCACATCACCTAGTACCCCAGCTGTTTATAAAGATAAACCTGAAGTTGTTTGAATTGTATACCACCTGAACATTCCTAGGGAACTCATCAGCTGTCTTAAGGAAAGCTAAGTCAAAATCTGTAGTTTGAGTCCAAATTTCCATAATAAGCAAAAAGTGAATTGATCTATCTTCACTGTACAGATCCATCACCTTTTGTTCGTATTTTTGCCAAAATTATGCCTGGGTTAAAAAAATTAATATAATCAGTGAATGCAGTTACTCGACCAGATAACACACATTCAGAACTCTCCTTCCTAAAGGAGATGCTGTCAGGATGATGTTCTTGTAAATAAGAGGAGAGAAATATAATCTAACAAACTGCTGCATTCACTAATACATTCATTTATTTGACAAATATTCACTTGCTGCCCACTATATTTCTAATAGCAGAAATAACACACACACATACAATCACACTACTAAATAAGGGTGTGATAGGCTGGATGAAGGAGAGGTCCAGATGAGAAAAGAGGATGGGGACCAGAAAGAAATCTTTGAAGAAAGAAAAACTAGATTAAGGTATTAGAAACAACTCAGAATTAGCTAGGTGAGGAGTCATGCAAGAAGTGTTCCAAGAAAAACCAACAGCAAGTAGGAAGCTCTGGTGCAGCATTGTCCTGGGAGAAATCTTTTGAGATTCTGGTCAAAGTTCTAAAAGCTAGTGATTTGGAGAGACAGGCAAGAAGTGACTTCTTCACTTACCTTAAAAGTAAAGAGGTGCATCTCAGAAAGACATTGCCTCTCCATGGTAACAATTCCTAAGTGAGCTTGAGCAGCCAAAGGCCACATTTATTTTATTTGCACTGTCCTCTTTTCAATAACCCATGGCCAGCTCTCTGACCTTGACCTAATCCTGTTTCCTCATTTCTCTTATTCCATCCTCAAAAAATCAGTGTTTCACAAATACTGCATGAATGAATGAACCCACAAAGACCACAATAGTGAAACCAAAAGTTCCTGCAATAAATAAGCAGGCATTCCACGGCCTAGATATTTCTAAACTTAAGGTCCTGTTTCACTCCATCATATTATGATTTTTATAGCAGCAGTCTCAATCAGGTGCACTTTTGCCTCCAAGGGACAGTTGTTGGATGTGAGGGTGAGCTGTCTGCTACATCTGTCGCCACTGATCACCGAGGTTGATTTGGCTGATCTGGCTGACGAGGTGGGTGTCCCCTTTCTCCCTCACGGCTCCATGTGCATCCCTCCCTAAGGACAACCATCCCCCGTACGGGAGGACCATTCTTTGGCCACATGCATATGAGTAGTTATGCTCCCCTGCTAGAACCTCCAAACAAACTCTCAAGGGACAGTAGGTAACATCTAGAGACATTTTTAGTTGTCATGATTTGGAGATGGCTCTGGCATCTAATGGCTAGAGCCCAAGGATGTTAATAATCATTCTGCAGTGTCCAGGGCAGTGCCCCGTCTCCTACCCAACAAGAACGGATTATCTGGTCCAAAATGTTAATGCTGACCAGGTAGAAGCCCTGTCGTGGAGGTTGAAGGCTGGGTCTCTACAGCTACGTCATGTAGCATGCCAGACAATCCTGAACAATGGGCTGTGGCTATCATTGCTTAGACCTTGCAGGAACCCTGGTGTATCTTCTTTCCCTCACTTCCCAAGCAGCGTTCAAACCTGCAGAGATTTATTTCATTCATTTCCTGTTGGTTTAATAAACAGACTCAAAGCAGAGGAGGGAAAAATACCCCAGCAGTGAGGTAAGACAAATGCTATTAGTAACCCTGGTTTGACTTAACTGGATGGTAGGAAGCAACCTCTGGTATCAGGAAGTATACTGTAGAAACTGCAAAGAAGTTAATAGTGTTTAAAAAACTTTGTTTCAAACAAACATTTGTGGACCAATGGATAGCTTGAATATGGTGAAGACATTTCCATTTCTTATGTCTTTGATAAAATAGAAAGGATTTTATTTTCTTTAGCATGGTAATCATTCATATCTGCCCCACGACACGCCCAGAATGTTAAGGAATAACAAACTCCCAAGAGTAAACAGAATTGAGTGAGCAAGCCAGACCTCTGGATGAATCCTTTAATTGCATGTTTGTATAAAGCATTTCCATCGTTAAATGAGGCAGGACTTTTCTGTTAGGAACAGAATTTTCAATACTCTTAATGGCTATAGTTATTTCTCCTTAAGGGTGACACACACAAGTGTCCCCAAGGTATCACTCCTCTCTGTCAAGCCCAATAATCATCCAGTCTCCAGACTCATATCTTTGGCCCTTGCTTGCCCTATTTTTATACTGTTCTCTGTTCTTTGTCACCTTTTTGGTGACACTCAGCATCAACAAGTGCCACAAAATGGATACCAGAAGCCTGAGGAATTAAAAAGGAGTTGAGATGTGAAGTGTGCTTTGTACAAGGCCATTTGCAACTAGACTTTTTCATGATAGTGAAAATGGGAGGTTGTTTGAAGAAGATAAGTTAGTTTCCCAAAGAAGGCTCATAGACAGCTGGTCTCAAGTCACTCACTGAGTGACTTAAAGCCACAGAAATGTATTGTCTCATGGTTCTGAAGGTGAGGAGGCCCAAATCAAGGTATTAACAAGACCATCTTCCTCCTGAAACCTCTGGGGGATCCTTTCTTGTCCTCTAGCTTCTGGTGGTTTGTTAGCAATCTGTGGCAGTCCTTGGATTGCAACTACTTGGCTCCAATCTTTTCCTCCATTGTCACATGGCCTTCTCCCTGTATGTTGTCACATAGCCAGTTATATGGATTGAGATGCCCACCTTACCCAGCTGATATCTTCTTAATGAATTATATCTTTAATAGCGCTGTGTCTAAATAAGGTCACATTCTCAGGTACTGGGAATTAGGGCTTCAACATAGCTTGAAGCAAGGAACAAGTCAATGCATAACAGAATGTAAGCTACAAATGTGTATCTCTGTGACAGAGCAGAAAGATACAGCTGAAGTTTTCAATGTGTAATATGAACTCCAGAATAAATCATATGCCCTCCTAAGAAAAGCAAAAGATGGAGAAGCCTGATACTTGCTTTCAAAGGAAAGAAAAAGGAACCAGATAA
Source organism: Castor canadensis (assembly GCF_047511655.1). Taxonomy (NCBI): domain Eukaryota; kingdom Metazoa; phylum Chordata; class Mammalia; order Rodentia; family Castoridae; genus Castor; species Castor canadensis. The sequence continues at coordinate 36,844,416 of NC_133387.1, read as the reverse complement.
AAGGGAAATAATGCAAAGCAAGGAAAGGCCTGTGTCCTTGGCATGGTACCACATTTCTCTGACACATCCATGCACTGTCTCAGAAGGCTGATTGACTTTCTATTGGTTAGCTCAGAATACAAATAAAAGCACAAATAAGCAGTCACCTATGGGAAAGGATTTCAGGAATGCCCAAAGGTTCTCCTTTTCCAAAATATCTCCTTTTTTTTCCCAATATTGCTATTGACGTGCCTGACATTTCCCCACTTCTCACATAAGTTAATTCATTAATTGCTCAGAATAACCTTATGGAACTGGTACTATCATATCTGCATTTTACAAATAAAGAACGAAGGCACAGAGAGCTTTAGTTGTTTATATGAGGTAACACTGTCGAGCAGAAATGCAAACCCAGCCACCATGCTGTTAACCTTGGGCACCATATTGCATTTCAAAAGAATGCAGTAACACTATCATACTCAGATTTGAGTGGTATAATTTTGAGATTCTCTAAAAATAATGAAGGCTAAGGCAACTTTTGTTCTTCTAAGTGTCCTCACCAGACCACCTGCATGAAAATGTGGGGAGGAGGTACAGACACTTGGACCCTATACTCTGACCACTGATTCAGACTCAAGGCCCAGAAATCAGAATTTCAATAGTATCTCCTGAAAATTTCTTGAGTAGTCTAATGTTTGTGGGGCAGTGGATCTAAAAAGTAAGGGGAAAGCCCAATGTTATAATAAATCAGGAAAAGCCAGAATGAGATGGCAAGGTAGCAATGACATAGGTAGACAACGGTTAGTCAAATGCCCTGGAGGTCCTGGCCAAAAAAGAATGAGGTTGCTGAGAAATGAGGGTGAAATAAAAAATGGGAGGGGCTAAAGAGCAGAGAAAGACAGATCCTTCCTCTTGCTGGACCACACACCCTTTCCTTGGTGGAAACAGTTAACTGCTGAGTAGGGAAAGCATTTTCTGTTAGTTTGTGTGGGAAGTATGGGTGCAGGCAACAGAGAACAACAGAGCCTGTGAACTCAGAAATTCCTGTGTATCTCTGTTTGCATGAGCAGAGTTGTATAAACAGAACAAGGAGCTTGACGTGATGGAGCAGTGTGGTGAGGGAGAACTGAATGAGGAAGAAGCAACAGATGGAAGTACTGGGTTTCATGCAGTCAGTGATTACAATTTCCCTGTGGCTCAGTCTCCTAATCTGTAAAATGGCAAAACAGCACCTATCTTGCAGGTCCTCAAATACAGGATGTGATGTGACTCCATAGAGGCACACTACATATTCCAAGAACTCTGTGAGGGATGGTGGAGTGGTTCAAGTGGTACAGTGCCTGCCTCACAAGTGTGAGGCCCTGAGTTCTAAACCCCAGTACTACCAAAAAAAAAGAACTCTGTGAAAGTTTTCTGCCTCAGTACACATCTGCCAGAGTAATACCTACGTAATGATCCTCTCCTTGCTCTGAACAAGAAAGAAAACACCATCACCTCAATTCATTCTAAAGTATAAATTCCTTATATGCCTTCCTTCCTGCAGTAGGTCACATGTGCACACACACACGGACACACACACAAATACAAGGACACACACACACACACAACCCTCCCCCCCACACACACACACTTGAGAAAACAAAGCAGAGGCTAGAGACACCAAAGAACAAAGTCACTCAGCCTATCCTTTCCCCAGCAGGGCTGTGCCCAGGCTGCTTCTCCTGCTTTTTCCCTGAGGTTCCATCCTCATAATCCAATGTGTGCTGCTGCTTTCAGGCCAGGTCTACACAGTTGTAGCTATTCAAATAACTGGGGCAAACCCCAACCAAGCAAAAAATATACTTTATTACACTTTCAAACTTGTTTTTCAGTTAAATTGCCTCCTCCATTGTGGGCTCCATTTGATGTCAATAGTGATGATGGTATAGAGCTGTGGTGAATAAGAATGTCATGTGGAATAAAAGGAGTTCTAAAATGATAAATAAATAGAAATGCACTTTTTGTACCCAGCACAGAATTCATAAAAAATGATATTATGATTAGTGAAATGCTACATATTCCTCATTTTGATGTACATTTATAGCTCTTTTAAAATATTCTGGCTATTATTTTCTAATAAATTTGTGCTTAATACTACTAGGTATTATGGAAGATACTGGAATGGCTGCAATAGACATGGTCTTGGTTCAGTCACTGACCAGTTGTGACCTTTCCTCAGTGAGGAAACAAAAGCCTATTCACCATTCTTATTATGAAGATAACCTAGAGCTTCACAAGTTTGTAAAGAGAAGGAAGGAGATAAGTGAATAGGGAACTATAAATGTTAAAAAATATTTTTTTTCTGAGGCCTCTGTGATGACTGGGAAGAAAGAACAAGCGAGAGGTCAGTCCAAAAGGAGAAATTCTAGGGCCCAAGCTGGAAGTTCAGGCCCCATACCCCACACCCCAAAACTCTTCACTTGCTCACAGAGATAGGTAAATATCCACTTTTCTGCCCTCTTCCATTGAAGCCCTGACTAGCAATGCATCTTTCTCTCTTCCTCCCAAAGAGGCAATCCAGCACACTTCTGCGAAATGAAGCTGTCTGGTACCTGCCATTGCAAGGCAGCCTGCATACAAGGACAAGCACGCACGTCAGTGTTTCCTCAGGTTTACATTCTTCTAAAGCTGTGAGTGGGACATTCTGGAATCCATGTAGTCACAGGCATTTATAACACAATCCAGGCCTTCTGCTTCACTACCAGCTGTACAAGCACTGCAGCCTTTTCTTTGACGGTGCCAGTTTGGCCCAGTAAAGCTTGCCCCTGAGAAAACACATGGGTATCAGTGTTCTATTGTTCTGGTAACATTTAACTTTGCTATTTTTCAATCCCTTCTGCATCCACATGCTCACACACAACATTTATTCCATCAAGTTCAAAGGCAACTCAACATGTTGGAAATATGTGTGGGAACAGAGAAAGGAGTTGAAAATTGGTCTAAAACCTCTCTCTGTATGACTGGATTTGGTACGTACATTAGGATTTTAGAAATATGTGGGGTTTATTTTAAACACGCAAACATGCATTTGCTTATAGACTAGTGAAAACAGATCATGATTTCTATTCTCTGAGTGTTTGTCATGATAAATAATAGTCATTTATTCTTGTCCAATCACGCATATTTGTAGGTTGAAATTAGGAAATTTTTTCCAAATGTGTTTCCACTCATCCACTGAAGTCCAGCTGCCCTCGAGCATGTGAAGAACTCTCAGAAAGAAGCAAGAAGCAGCCAGGACAGCAAGGCCTAGAGGGTAAAGAATGGCTGGACACAGCAGAGTGGCCAGGAAATCCAAGGGGCCATGGTATGCTCTAGTACAGTTTATCATATGAGAAAGAGGAGAAATCTTAAAAATACAGGCCCTGAACTCTACTCCAAAGGTTCTGATCTGAGTCAGAACTGGGGCCAGAAAATCTGCAATTTTTTTTTTTTTGGAAGTACTAGTAATTAAACACAGGGTCTCACATTTGCTAGACAAGGATGCTACCACTTGAGCTACACCCCCAGCCCTTTTGCTTTTAGTTTTTCAAATAGGTTCTCATGTTCTCGCCTACACTGTCCTGGAAGCGTGATCCTTCTGTCTCCTCCTCTTTGAGTAGCTGGGCTTACGGAAACGCACCATTACACCCAGCGAGAATCTGCATTTTAACACCCACTTTTTCCTAAATAATTCTCTTGCCACTTTTCCCCTACTGAGAACTGAGAAGTGAGAACCCTATTCTAGTACATTCAGGACATTATATTTAAGAGTCTAGATTTGGTGATGGATTTTCAAGATGGAGGTAGCTCTTAATTTTGGAGCATATCTGGTTATAAATACACGTCATTTAAGGTACATGATTGCACAGTTCTATGCAGGTTTTTCTAGCACTGTGTTTGGTGTGAACTATAGAAAGTTAAAAATGCTGTATTTCCTTTTTATGTATTTATATACTTTACCTCAGGTGAAAATTCCAGGGAATTGGGTAGACACTCATTATATACATTTTAATAAGCATGCAAGTTTAATTATATAATAGAAGAGTCATAAAATAGAGACTAAGAAATGATAATCAAAATTAAAGTGATTTGTTTTGGAATTATATTCATTGTCCATAGCTGCATAACAAATTATCCTTCAAATTAAGTGATATAAAACAACAAACATTCATCATCTTACACTTTCTGTGTGTCAGGAATCCAAGTGTGATTTAGCTGATGGTTGGTCAGGGTTCTTCATAGGCTGCAATCCAGGTGTCAGGACCAGAGTTTTCCTCCCAAAGCTGACCTGGGAAGGATCCACATGCAGATTCACCTACATAGCTGTGATGGGAGGTCGTTCCTTTTGAACTGTTGGGCTGAGGGCCTCACTGTGTTAATGGTTGATGGCCAGTGGCTTCCCTTAGTTCCTTTCCACATAGGCCTTGCCATAGGACAACTCACATCATAGCAGCTGGCTTTCAGCACAGCAAACAAAAATGCAAGAAAGGCAAGCAAGACAAATATCAGTCTTTTGTAACTTCATCTTGTAAGTGACAGCCAATTGCTTTTGCCATGATTTATTATTTAGAAGCAAATCATGTAATTCACTACACAAGGACATGAATTTCAGGAAAGAGGATCACTGAGACCCATTTAGATGCTGTCTAATTTATCTAAAAGTGATTTTTTCTAGATGAAAAAAATGGAATTTTTTTCATACATAATTAGTGTGCCATCCTTTTGATACTTTGCTAAAAGTGACATTAATATAAAACAAACATTTCCTGGCACAGGTTAGGCAACATACCATAGGAATAAAGTCTAGAAGTATTGGAAGAAAATGCTGAGGTCAGAAATGGAACTTGTGTTTCTAAGCAAGGAGATGAGCAGTCACTATGCCAACCAGCAGAAAAGAGTGTTTAAGGAATACTTTCTGCCTGAACAGCCACAGTTTAAAAATAAGGATATGCATGTATCACATAGGAAAAGTCAAGGGGTCAATACTGCTGGCATTGGTTCAATAGCTTGATAATGGCAAAAGCTTTCCTATTCTCTTGTCCTTTTAATCATGAATGTCACTTCATGCTCATAAGATGACTTCTCTTCCTCTAAGCAGCACATTCTATTCTAAGTGGGATGAAAGGAGCAAAGGACTTCCCCATATGTCTCTATCTCTTTTGATAAGAAAGATAAATGCTTCCTGGAATTCCCACCCAGACTCCACTTAGATATCATTGGGCACAACTGAGTCACTTGTCTACCCTCAACCAATCACTCTCCAGAAGGATGAAGATGACAATGCCAAGTATAAATCAACCATGACTTATCTCTGAGCCCAAAGGATTATTCTAAGTACCTGAACCAAGAGGCCAGGCAACAGACAGATTTTCAGTAAACATCTTAAGAAATGTTATTTTTTTAATATTTTATGCATACATTTTATAATGTTTAATAATATTCTAATACAATGCACTTCATACTTCCCAATACAATTACAATTTCCATTAACAGTCTAAAAAGATATTTTGTATAAAAACAGAATGTATAGGTATCATCATATATAAAATCCCAAATGCATTTAAAATTTCCTCCTTGAAAATCCCTTATTCTGAAATAAAATGTCTCTGAAATAAAAAAAGACTCCATGGTTCTTTTAATCCTGTGGACATATAAACTATTTTTAAAATATTGCCTTCAGGTACATTTAACAGGATGAGATCTCAAGAGATTTACCACATTAGCCAAGTATTATCAAAACACAAGAAGACAGATTGCTTTTCTTGACGTCTGCTGCTAGATTTTTGTTCACTTATTTTTCTGAAATTGAAGCATCATAAGCCAATGCTGTACAAAAGTATTTAACATCATTTATAAAAATGTAGTAATATAAACTATTGACTCCTTATAAAGCATCTATTGAGACGCAGAAATATCACTGAAGCTTGAAGCACAGGCTTTTGATCTCTAGGTCTATGATTCTTGCCAGAAGGGTGACTTGTTCCATAGATTACAAAATAGAAAATCAGTTATTTTTTTATTTTATTTTATTTATTTATTTTTTAAATTCATATGTGCATACAATGTTTGGGTCATTTCTCCCCCCTTCCCCCACCCCCTCCATATCCTCCCGCCCCCTCTCTCTCCCCCCCACCCCCTCGATACCCGGCAGAAACTATTTTGCCCTTATCTCTAATTTTGTTGAAGAGAGAGTATAAGCAATAATAGGAAAGACCAAAGGTTTTTGCTAGTTGAGATAAGGATAGCTATACAGGGAGTTAACTCACATTGATTTCCTGTGCGTGGGTGTTACCTTCTAGGTTAATTCTTTTTGATCTAACCTTTTCTCTAGTTCCTGGTCCCCTTCTCCTATTGGCCTCAGTTGCTTTTAAGCTATCTGCTTTAGTTTCTCTGCGTTGACGGCAACAAATGCTATCTAGTTTTTTAGGTGTCTTACCTATCCTCACCCCTCCCTTGTGTGCTGAAAATTAGTTCTTTAGAGGAATAGCTCAGCTTCACTGAGGAATCCCATTCTAAGAATCTATATGGTACCTACCCCTCTTTGGTGGTTTTATTTTTAAAAAGAAGATACTTTCTAATTCTTGTGCTATTCCAAATCTAAGAGAGCAGATAAAGTGTTGCTCTAGGAAAGACCAGCCCTTCTCAGTAAGTGGAATGAGTACCCCCAAGGAAATAGGCCTTAAGAGTGACTATTTTCGTGAGAGTTTAATCTAGTTTACGTTGCAGGAGAACAATGAGCACTTTGAGGACTGACAGAAAGAAGCACTGTGGTTCACTCAACAAATAAACTAGAAGGGCCTCTTTAATGCAAGTCATTAAGTCCAGATGCAAGATAGCTGCCTTCCGCACTGGCCACAGGACATAGCAGCCAGCCTGTCTGAGGATGTGAGGTGTCAGCAGCCTGTAGTGGAAGAGCCCAGAGTGTTCCTGAGCCTGGGGTCCAATCCTGTGTTTGCCATTAATTGGAAAGGTATCCTTGATCCAGTCATCTGACAGCTGTGGTCATCAATTTCTCTATCTCAAATGGTATTCCGCTTCTTTAAGGATTCCTGTAGCTTTAAATCCCTATGAATCTGGTGAAGTAATTTTGTCTTGATTTATGTGGAACTTTGATCTGCCTTCAATGTGGCAACTGTTCAGGTTCCAGAGCTTTGTTGGGTTCAGCGCCCTTTGAATACAAATCGAAAGGTACAATGAAGACATTTCTTTTAAATATTTCCTCCAGCCAGGCACCAGTGGCTCATACTTATAATCCTAGCTATTTGGGAGGCTGAGATCAGGAGGATTGTGGTTCCAGGCTAGTGAGACCCCATCTCAGTGGAAAAAATCTGGGCATGTTGGCACATTCCTGTCAGTTTGGACAAAAAGCAAAACCCTGTCTCCAAAATAACCAGAACAAAAAGAGCCAGAGGTGTGGCTCAAGCAGTAGAGTGCCTGCCTAGGAAGCACAAATACCTGAGTTCAAATCCAGTACCAACAAAATATATGTTGTACAAGCACACACACACACACACACACACACACACATATTCCTTCCAGTTTTCTTCACTTTAAGTGATGTAAAGAATGTCCATGTTAGCATTGTGAAAGGGACATTTCTCCTAAACTTATGCAGAGAAACTTTTCAAGGTAATTAGAAGGTAATGAGAGACACAGAATCCTACAGGTATGAGTGGAGTAGGCAGAGAAGGTACAGGAAAAGGATGATATAAGTTCCTAGTAAAACAGTAGGGTACATAGGGTGGGTGTAGGCCTGGGAATTGTGAAGTTAGAGTTCTAATCTCAGCTTTTCCACGGAGTCTCTTGAGACCATAAGAATGTCTGATCCATTTTATAATCATTCTGTGCCTCAGTTTCCATGTCTGCCAGTTAGCTTGAGAGTCTGGGTGACCTTGAGTAATTTCTTAACCTCCCTCAATTCCCTCATCTGCAAAAGGTGAATAATGGTAGTCATATCAGAAGATTGTAATGAGCGCGATCACAAATGCAAGTTAGTTCTTTTGAGCAGTAGTGGGGGTTGGATTCACAGCTGCTATGTGCATTGTGACCACTAATTTCTCTTATTGTAATTGTAATAGTAGGACATATCTATCCTACTCTTTCTTGAGCATGTACTATATTACAGGGCTCTGTATCCATACTGAGTACTTTGAATACCTTGTCTTTTTCATGAAAACAGAATATATCACAGTGGTAGAAGCAGAGGTAGAGAGAAACAAGGCTTTACCTCTGGCTCCATTGTGTTTCCTTAGGCTGCCGTGTTTTTTCTATTTTCGGCTGTATCTAATTGGCTGTATTTTCTATTCTTTTAAGCCACCTAAAAATTAAAACAACAACTAACTGAATATATTTATATAACATGTTATTTTGGTCGTGTTTATGTCTACCCCTGGAGACTTGCTCTAAATTCACTTGGATTTTGAAAGATAAGCCGTGCTCACTAGCAGTTTCTGGAAGGCACTGAAAAAGAAGTCACTCGGAAAGCAACTTAAAACAACATGTAAGAATTTCCAATATATTCATTGAAAAAAAGTATTAAAATCTTATACTCATGTGTCCATAGATATCTTTGCTAACTGGACATACTTATATAACATGGACCACTCATCTATAGAGGATTATACTGTCCTTAGAGGCCATGCTATGGGAATTAATTATCATCAAACTCCTTTTAATAATATTCCTTTCAATTATTATGAAATTCTATATTCAGAGAAAAATTTAAAAATTATAAATTGGTGCAGTATTAAAGAAAGAGGTGGTTTCTTTCTGGCCAAATTCAGGCCTCGAACCCACCTCTCATTTGTCTGGACAATTCATTAACATTTTTAACATTGCATTTTTTCATAAAATGGGAATAACATATTACAGAATTGCTGTAAGTTAAGTGAGAACTGCTACCCAGTCAACAAGTGTTAGGTACTTCCCCTTCCCTTGGAAAACAATCTCAAACCAAACATACTGAGAGTTTGCTCTGTAAGAAGGGAGAGATCTCCCTCCTCTCCTCAGTAAACTGCTTTTTATCCTTCTTTGGTAATAGATTTTATTTTGCAATAAAAGTGATGGGTCTTCTTTCCTTTGTACACTTTAAAACAGTAAAAGTACTTTGTACTTCTTTCCTTTTGTACACTTTAAAACATCTCAGGACATCTGTGGACCACCATTGCTCATTCTTTTATCTCAGATTAGGAGCACCTGCTCTAGTATGTTCATTTGACTTTGACAAATTCTTCTACAAAATAATGTCAGCTTTAAAAAGAAATAGAGGGATATCTTGCTGCTGAATGAATGGAAACCTCAAGCCTTTATTGTTCATATCTTAGGGAAGAATGCAGCATCTGACCACAGCCTTCTCAAAGACAATTAAATAAGTTGTACAGAAACTTCATTAAAGTATTGATCTAATTTACCAGTTGATTCCTTCAATCTTAAAAAAAAAAACCCACAAATGTTTACCTTTGAGTCTGGCTCTAAACAAAGAAAAATTAAAATGTTAATAAATCTATTTAATGTCATTTACAGAATTATGACCATACCATCTTTATATATTACACTACTAGGTCATTGAGCAATAGAACAAGAAACAGAATGTTCTAGAAAATAAACTTTAAAAATTGGTAAGCATCATGTACTTTTTCCAAAAGACATTTTACTGTTCTGAATCAAAGGTGGCTCTTTGGCACTGAGTAGCTGCATGGAGTCATCCAAGTCTTGTTTCCCTAATCCTCAACTTGGCTGGATTATTGCTGGCAATCATCTGCATTTTTGGATTTCAAACTATGTGAGATCCCTTCATATAGCTACCACCACCTAGCAGTTTAGCTAGTTCTGTCCTTCTGTTGATACTTTGTTTTTAATCTTGTGCCTCAGTTTAGTTTATGTAAATCCTAAAAATTTAACTGTATAGGTAAACAGGTACCTAGAGGAGGATGGTATTGAGAAAGCATCATGTTTGCTTTCTTGCTGGCTTGACTTTAGCAAATCAGTGTTGTCTCTCTTCTTTTGTAAAATGATGATAACCTACCATCTCAAATAGGTTTGAAACCCCAGATTCCATGGAGACCAGGCATTTGGTAACTATGAAGTTCACTTGCTTCCTAATGGCATCCAAAGGGATTTCATTATTGCGTGATCTGTCATTATCCAAATTTTATTCTCAATTTGTTTAATTCAAAAGTGAAGCTCTCCCTAACTTTTTTTTTAATTAACTGTCTTCTCTTTCTAATTTTCTCCTGGCTCTTAATTTCACCACTATTTCCTCAGAGCAAATCAAAAGTTCAAAACTCATCTTAACCTTCTTTTTCCTCTCTCCCTTTATCTTTCAAGTAACCAAGTCTTGTGGATTTTTCCTTAATATTCCTAGAATGATTGTGAATTCCTTCCTTCCTTCTTTTCTCCCTTCCTTCCTTCCATCTTCCTATCTCTTTCCCTCTCTCCCACCCTTCCTTCCTTCCTTTCTTTTTTTTTTTTAAAGACCTCTTTTCCAATCTTGGCCCTACCATCCCCAACTTGGGCTACAGCAACAGTCTTCCTGCCTGTATGTCCTTTCCTCCAGCTTACAAACGGTTGTCAAATTCATCTTGAGAAGCTACTGCACTGATTGTGGCTGCACTTTTAGACAGACCCCTCACTGTATGGAAAATAATATCCATTCTGGGCTCAACCTGTCTTTCAGCCTTGATCATAACAATCTCCTCTGCCTGTGACACTCACTGTCCTCACTCTTCCTTGTTCCTGGGGCTTTGCTCACATTTCTAAGGGCCCTTCTTCCCTCATTTCCAACTCATACCCCATTTCCCAAGCCCTGTTCAAGTCTTGCTACCCCATGAAGTCATCTCAATGCCTCACAGCTCACAATGTTGTAATTTCCTGAAGTAATTTTGCTAATTTTGTTTGAAAAGTCATTAATCAAGCCTGAACTTATTACTCGTTAGTGTGTGTGTGTGTGTGTGTGTGTGTAGCTGTCTTGTAAGGCAGATAACTTATGGCATGTTCCTTACATTTTACAGTGCCTTATAGCCCTATCCATGTTACTAGGGTTTGCTTTTAAGAAAAAAAATTTAATGGCATCCATTTGGTGTCCCTAGAGTAGTAGTTCTCAACCTTTGGCATGGTAAAGAAACACCTGGAGAACATGTTAAAATTCTTTTGGGTTCCACCCTAGAGGTACAATAAGGTCAGAGCACAGCCCAAGAATCTGTGCTTCCAGTTTGGAGTTCCAAGGGACACAGCTGTTGCTGGTTGCCTTCAAGCATCTGATGCAGGACTGGCACATAAATCTAATATGTGTGTATGAATCCTGAGCATTTCCCCCCCCCCTTTTGTTCACACTCACTTTCTGCCACTTCTTTCTTTTAGATTGACTTTGAAGATGTGATTGCAGAACCAGAAGGGACACACAGTTTCGATGGCATCTGGAAGGCCAGCTTCACCACCTTCACTGTGACGAAATACTGGTTTTACCGCTTGCTGTCTACCCTCCTTGGCATTCCGATGGCTCTCATCTGGGGCATTTATTTTGCCATTCTCTCTTTCCTGCACATCTGGGCAGTTGTGCCATGCATTAAGAGCTTCCTGATTGAGATTCAGTGCATCAGTCGTGTCTATTCCATCTACATCCACACCTTCTGTGACCCGTTGTTTGAAGCTGTTGGCAAAATGTGCAGCAATATCCGCATCAGCCTGCAGAAAGAAATGTAAATGACATTTCAAGGATGAAAGTATTCCTGGGGTTTTTCCTTTAATTTTTCTTGGTGCCAATTTCAAGTTTCAAGGTTTTACTACAGCAACAAATTATGAATGATTTATCTTGGTTCAGAACAAAGAAATCACTTTCTCAGTGTTTATAACTATCATTTGTCTCTTCTGAGCACATCTATTTTTGATGGTCTGAAACTTTTAAACCCATTCCAATTTTATTGGCTGAAAGCTGAACAGATTGTTGAAAGATATTTTGAGAGAAACATGAAGAACTAAGGAGGGAATAAAAGAGAACCAACAACTTCAACTGCCTACTCTAAAATGTTGATTATATGATAGAAAGGCAAGAATTCCCAGCTATGGCTATGAGTGTACAGATATGTTGGGAAGATTTTATGCAAACACTTTCCCTCTATCTAAGGAATTAGTGAGTTACTGCCATTCATCTTAATAATCCAATGTGATCTGGTAAAGCTTCTCAAGTTAGGAATCATTATCCTCTGCATTCACAGGTCCTCACTTCTGCTTTCCTCTCCTTGATATTTTAACAAATACTTTCTATGCCTGAATATTTGCATAGATAACCGAGACCTAAGTGCCTTCCTATTTTTCACCTTTTCCTTTTCAAATAGGGTCTAACTCATCAACTATCATTAGGTCAGCAGCCTCTCTGAAGACTGAAATTAGAAGATCCATTACCTAGCTCTCTATACTTGTTTCTGACTCTGAGATGCAGAATTTGGTGTAGCCCATGTTTGTGCTTGATCATGTAGCATTTTTATCCATGTCAAGTGTGGTCAACGTTAACCCGATGAAATGAATTAAAGCGGACTAATGGGGCTGAGCCCTCTCTGACTGGCAGGGGTGGAAGCCAACGTTCCCTGCCTCTCAGCAGCTGGATGAGGTCAGCATTTCTATTCAGCTTCATTTATTTTCAAGAATAATCACGCTTTCCTGAATCCAAATTAATCCATCACCAGAGTGGTTTGGTAGCTCAATATTGTGTTCCCTTTTCAGCTGATCAGTGGGCCTCTAGGGAAGGGCTGTCAAAGTGGAGGCCATTGTGTGAGACTGTCAGAGTTGTTGCAAGCATGACCCCTTCTAAGCAATGCACTTACAAGTCGCTGTTATGCTGTGACACTCACCCCTCCCCCTCCAGGAGCCTTGGACCTGATCCAACCATCATTTTGTTCACAGAGAAGATGAGGGAGGAGGCAGTAATAAAAGATGGAGGTAATTTTGCTGGAGTAAGTTCAAATTATTGAGAACTCAAACTGAGGAATTTCACCTGTAGACCTGAGTCATACAGAAAGCTGCCTGGTACATCCAAAAGCTTTTAATGCCTCCTGCTCATATTACTGTGATTCTGCCCTTGGGAACATTTTTTTAACCTCCAGTTATGCTTTTGTTCTTATTTTCATACACTTATTGGAACTTTTCTCAATTTTTTTTTTTTTTGCCTCTTCCAGTTTTGCTGACACTTTACTACCAACCTGCTACAACTTTGTTTGCATTTAAAACAGACACTGGCATGGACATAGTTTTACTTTTAAACTGTGTACATAACTGAAAATGTACTATACAGCATACTTTTTAAGTGTAAAGATATTTTTTATCTTTATGTGAGGAAAATCACTTGGGAAATGGCTTTGTGATTCAGTCTGTAAACTGTGTATCTCAAGACATGTCTGTTTACTTTGATGCTTAGTCCTTCATGCAAATCAATTGCTGGGCCAAAAGATTGCTGAAATTTTATATGCTTACTGATATATTTTACACTTTTTTATTCTGCATGTTCTGTAAAGATTATAAATCTTCACAATAAAAATGTTTAACAATTAAACACTCTACTTAATTCCCCACCCCCCAAAACAGGCATTGGTGAATGATTGTGCACGTCTGTGTGTCTGTATGTTGTGAGATGTGCATGGTGGGTGTGTACATATTTGCACAGTGTAGTGTTTGAGCTGGTCTTGGTAATGGTCTCCTATCCCTCAGTTGTTATAAATTCATCTGAATGAGATCTAGAAACTAAGGTCATTGCCATTCATGGATTACTTTAGATAAAATTACAACTAATAAGGAGTTTTAGCAGTTTATCCAATGTTTTGTTACCCATTATCTAATTTGCACTCCCCAACAGCCTTGTGTGATGGATATTAATATTGTCACTTGATTAATGACACAATTCACATTCAGGGGTAATGCCTTGAATTCTACTATCCTTAATGAGATTTATTAACAGTCAATTTTATAGATAGATAGATAAATAAACAGATATTGTCCTTGACTAAGTTTACATTCAGGATTTCTGTATTAGTCAAAATTCTCCAGAAAAACAAAACTGACAGGACAGAGATAGAAATAATAAAGATAGAGGAAGGGAGAGGGAGAGAAAGAGGGAATAATGGGGAAGAGAGAGAGAGAAATTGAGATAAAAATAGAGAGCAAGAGATTTATTGTAAAGATTTGCTTTATGGTTATGGAAGATCATTTGTGTGAGCCAGCAAGCTGAAGATCCAGGGAGCTGGTGGTACAATTCCAGGCCAAAGGCCAGCAAATTGAAGACCCAGGAAAAGCCAAAATTTCTCTTTGAATCCAACAACAGAAAAAATACTGATGTCCCAATTTCAAGGCAATGAAGCAGAAGGAAATCTCCCTCTTTGACTTGGGGGATAGTCAGGATTTGGTTTTATTAGATCTTCAACTTACTTGATGAGGTTTCCCCCGCATTAGTGAGGTGAGGTCAGTTTGCTTTAGTCAGTCTAGTAATCTACATGCTAATTTCACTCAAAAACACCCAAAAAAATACTCAGAACAATATCTGTGTACCTGTGGCCCAGTCTAGTTGACACATTAAAGTAACCATGACAGCTTCTAATTTAAATTTTGCAAGAGATCTTATTATTTTTCACCCTAAAATTCATTTCATGCAGTTTGTAGAGCTCCTCTATTTGCTGGGCTTCCAAGAGAGCACTGAAGCTGCTTAGTTGGCACCTCAGTCTGGGGTTTGCATTTCTGGGACAAATCCACTTCCAGCATGTACAAAGAGACACACCCAGATCACAGATAGGTCCTCTAGTTTAAGCAGAATGGATGAAGCGACTTTTAACAAGCACTATCTTTTGGTCCATTTTATTATTTGACTCTCTAAAAAACAAAATTAAGATTTTCCTTATTTATAGTTTGGTTCAGCCCCACATATGAAACAGTTCCATCTCTGGATACACAAATGACTACATGGCTTTGGAGGACTTTGACTCTATATTGGCAATAAAGAGCTTCATACGTCACACATTCAGAAAATGTTAGTTACATCATAACACATCTGCTCAGTGAGATGGAGCTCTCTCTAAACACCTGACTCATGCCTTCTCTGATATGGATGTCAATGTTCAAATGTTCTGGTTTCTACATTGTCTGTATTTATAAAATTGAAGTTGGGGAGGAGACATGAATGAACACCCATAACACAAAGGGGTGAAACCATAAAAGATTTGTTTTATGAACCCATAAAAATGTTAAACTTCTACATATCAAAAACAGTAGAAACAAGTACAAAACATGATAAAGTACCAAAAGAATGCATTTTCTAGAGCTGGGCATGGTAGAAAATATCTGTAATCCCAACTAGGCAGGAGTCAGAGGTAGAAGGATCACAGTCCAAGGCCAACCCAGGCTAAAAGCATGAAAATCTATCTGAAATTTAAAAACACTAAAACAAAAAGGGTTAGAAGTGTGGTGTAAGTTGTAGAGTACTTGCCTAGCAAGCACAAGGCCCTGAGTTCAAACACCAGTACCATCAGGGGCATATTAAAAAAAAGGAAAGCATTTGCTATATACAGCATTTACACACACACACACACACACACACACACATATTGTTAATATACTTGAAATATAGGTTACTTTCATTAATTAAGAAAAAGATGAACTTACACTGTGTAGGCATTATTGCATATGAGCAAGATTTCAAAAACAGATATTAATGTCTCCATTTTACAAATAAGCTTAGAGAGTTTTAGTGAGTCCCAGTTCCCATAAGTGTTGGAGCTATTGTCTGGTCTATGAGACACAGTGCTCTGTGCCTCCCACTCCCCTGCCTGCCTGGTGTTAGAGCCCTAAGACTTCCTCCTCCCATGCTTGCAGAATCACTTCATCCACCCCCAAATACATAATAAGCAAGTAGTGTGAGCACTGTTAAACTTTAGTGATAGTTAAGTAGCAGTAGTTAAAGCTTGTCATAATCTCTGTGTCAACCATATATACTTCATATATATTAGTTTATGTAATCCTCCCAATAACCCTAGAGAGTTTACTTTATCAGTATTATCCCAACTTTATAGATCAGGAAATTGCAGCTCAGAGGATCAAGTTCTTTGCTCAGAGACACAAGGTCAAGCAAGTTACAAAGCCATGGTTATAAATCCATGAAGTCTGGCTCTAGAGTCTGGGAGCTGGACCATGACACTAAGCCATACAGTTATTAGTGGTAATACCAAAAACAGGAAGCAAAGCGTGTCTCTATTGAAAACAATTAATGGGCAACAACATGGGTGGCAATTAAAATGCAAATTAAAACATTTTATATTTAACATATAAAATTAAAAGTGCTCTCACAAATTTATCAAAATCATTGATTAAAGAGTTTTAATATTTTGGGGGTAGCACTAGGATTTGAACTCAGGACCTCATGCTTCCTGGGTAAACACTCTACCACTTGATCCACATTTCCAGCCCCTTTGACTTTGTCATCTGTTACACAGAGCCTAGTACTTTTTAACATAGGTTCCTGTACTTTTTACCTGGCCAGCTTCGACCACGTTCCTTCTACACAGTCCAGTGCAGTTTTCACCATCACACTGGCTGGCTTAGTCCTTGAGAAAGGATCTTGGGTCTTATTAACTTTTTGGGCATTGAGGCTAAGCTGCCCTCACACCATGATCCTCCTAGCTCCCCTTCCAAGTAGCTAGGATTACAGGTACAAACCACCATGCCCAGCTAAATATATTTTCTATAGAAAATTTCCATAATAGTGTATATTCTGTCACATAGTTTTGTGACTTTCAAGAACCTATAATGACTGACTAAGTTGATTTACAAACTGTAGGACAGGTATTTCAGTGATGGGGAGAAACACATTTTTTAAATAACTCATAATACTTATCTTTATTTAGAAATAAAACTTAAATCTCAATGGAATAAGAATAGGTACAGATAGAACGATTTTACCAGTAAGATTCAAAAGTACTTCTTGTTTCCTCTAAGCATCTCCATACTTCACTGTCACATTTGCTCTCAAATCTGCAGGTTATCTGAACAATACGGAATTTCTCTAGGTGTAATTCATTGCCCAGTTTGCCAGAGCCAACAATACAAAGTCCTCTCCTTCCCACAAAGCACAATAATCTACCCACATTTGCTCTCATTTTCTTTTCTTTTCCCTTTGCTAAGATGGATGGTTCTCCACACCTATCAAAAGCCATTTTCTCCACATGTGCTGTGAGTCTCAGTCTTTATTTTCCTCCAACTCTTTATTCCCTTGGTTATCTCCTTTAACTCCTTTGCTGGTAGTCTGGATTGATCCCATTGCCCTATAGACATCACATCTGTACTGCTCTTTCCTCGCAGCCCTTGACTTTCTAACCTCCTCCAACTATCAACTATTTTCTCTACTTTCTTTTGCAGCTTAACTTCTCAAAAGAATCTGTTGACATTGTCCAAACACCATTAAATTTTCCTAGCTACCACTGTATTTTTAAGCCAAATAGTTTTTATTTTATTTTTTACTTTGGTGCCAGACATACACATAATCAATTATTAATCGGTATCATAGTTGGTTCATGTGTGACTTTCATTTGATGCTATTTATTTTGTTGTGTAGTTATCACTAATGCCTATGAGTTAATCACCAAATCAAAGAACTGGAACAGCTATTCTATTTAGTGCATACTTGTTTCTTACTGTTGAACTGATTCTTTTATGGCTGTGCAATGGGGTTTTCTATCTTTAATGAATCATTTTGTCTTAAGTTTATTTTGTTAGAAGTTTGCATAGCTACACCAGCTTACTCAGGGTTACACTTGCCTGCTGTGTTCTTTTCCAGTCTCTTACTCCTTGGGCTGTCACGCATAGCAGGAGTGGCACTTTATACTGTACCACTTTATACTGTATGACTCGGAGTAAGCTTTGGGCGGACTGCATGTGAATGCCATCTCCTGGTTGCAAATTTGTAAGGTTTCCATGTCCTACTGCTTTATGTAACTCTTTCATAAGCAGCACAGAGTTGGAGCTTATGTTTTATTCAAACTGATAGTCTATTTTTAACTAACAAATGAAGTCTATTTGTCTTTATTATAATTGTCGATATATTTTTCTATTCGCTCACATTTTTATTACAAGTGTTCTACTTTTTCATTTTCTTTTTAATACTTCTAGATTTAAAACAATTGTAGATAAATAGATAATAGACAGATGTTACTCTAGTTAAACAAAAATTTGAACACACATGAGTGACCTTTGGCCTTCCATCCACCAACAATGCCAATCTTATTGACAGTGTCCAGAGTTTTAATTTGGGGATATTTGGATACAGTTCTTTCTTCTCTTCCTTAATATTAGCTTCTTTTTTTCTTTCAGAAAGCAGCCAACTTTACCAAGTTTTCCTAGGTTAATTAATTGATATACTTTCTTTTCTCTGCTCTTTTTCTCTTCCTTTTCTCCTTCCTTCCTTTTTTTCTATCTTTCATTTTTAAGTACTCAACTCTAACTTACTTAGTATTTTTCCCAATAAGAAAGCCTTGCATGTCTGAAGATATTTTTATTTCAGCCACACATTGATATGACAAGTTAGTTAAAAAATTCTATCCTCAAATTTCTTCAGTGTTTTAACAAGATTACTGCCTCTGACATTCAGTATCACTAACGAAAATTTGAAGACCATTTGTCATTCTTTCTTTGTCTATATTTTCTTAATTCTTGGTATAATGTACTTGTGTGTGATTATATTTCCCATTTAGCCCTCTGTAGCTTATTTCAATCTGTGGTGATTCTTTATTGCCGGGTGGGAGAGGGAGAGAGCCGAGAGAGAGAGAGAGAGAGAGAGAGAGAGAGAGAGAGGGGCAAGGGCTTAAAAACCCCTCAGTGAGACTCGGCATGATCTGACTGGTTAGGATCTTATGGTTCATGCTGATTGGAGGTTGGGGCAGAAGGAGGATTCAAGCTAGACTTGAGGCAGGACCGTGACCCTGGAAAACAGAAGCTTAAGTTTGCAGTAAGAACCGAAACCCATTGGCGCCATTATTGCCAACATTCCTCCCTTTTTTGTTTGTTAAGGAAGGGGGGCGTTGTGTTCACTCTGGCTTCTTCGAGCTGGCAAGGGGCGGCGAAGGGGAAGGGAGGGTCAGTTGGCAAACAATGTTGGGGTGCTGAGCCTCATGATGGCATACACCCAGGCTCTGAAAATGAAGATTTCCTCTTCCCTGAAGTTGATGAAGATCCCTTGTAGCCATAGGTCATAAAGAGTCTCGAGCCAATCCTCCAACCTCTGCATGGTGGGTATTAGCCAACTATCCTGGCATTTTGGAGAGGTTGGTATCCCTGGAGGTACAACTGGTTACATTTTGATTAGCAATAGCAGACATGCAGTATGACACAAGGGAGGAAGCTTAAGAATAGGAGAGCAAGAACATAGGCATCAGGATGAGCATTGGCCAGGAGAACCACTGTGAAATGTTCTTCCCTAGACAATTTCAAGAGTCCTCCAACTACAGAGAAAGAAATGGGTGGCCATGCATTATCTAAGACCCAAATAGGAATATTAGGAGGAGTATAAAAAGGTGTCTGCTCAGGGACTACATACCTAGGGATCTGAATTCTGCAAAATCCTATAACTGCCAGGAAATCTGTAAGCTGTCTTATGGTATGGGGGTTGGGAAATGGAAGATTGGGTTGATGCATTTATGACTCAGGTAGTGAGTCTGTCCCTTTAAGGCCACACCTAGGTAGGTGACCTGTGGGAGGCAGGGGCTGTCAGGATTTAAATGTAACACTCTTGGATAAAAGAGAGCTTTAGCTCACTATTTTATATAAATTGACACCTTTAACTTTTAAATGTTTGTACCATATTTAGATAAAGTATAACATAACACTGTTACAAGGTGGTCATTTAAGACACATAAGCAAATATGTAAATGAACTCTGATTTAGTAGTACTTAAAGCTTGACAAGATCATCAGAAAACACAAATAATTTCTTTGATAAAATCTTTCTCTGTAATGGTTTTTTGTAGATGTTACTCAGAGCAGAACAATATTAAGATAACCTTGTTATTTCATAGACATAGAGAATTTTATTTTAGTTTGACATGACCCTAAAAATCTTTTAGGCAACTCTTAGATTATATTCAACTTTAACTTTATCACATACCGAAGTTTTTCCAGTTGTTTACTTTGTAACTTATATTTTAAAATTAGCTTTTGTAAGAATTTTAAATTTATTATAGGGGCTGGAGCAACTAATTAGTAGCCCTTGTTGTTTTAAGGAATTTATGATAGACATAAGGCCTCATCGTCCCTCAGCCTTGAGGGGATATTGTTTTAGGTGTGGAAACTGTGAGGGATTTTTGAGTTTTATTTGAATAGGGAGGGCCATCCTGGCTCACCCTACACTCATCTCATCAGTCCACACTGTGGCATCTCTTTGTTCCTGAAGAAGGGGGCAGCAGAGATAGCTGCCTGGGGGGAGGAGAATTTGAGCTTTTTATTGAGATAGTAAATCCTGTCCCAGCAGGGACACTGGAGTTTCAGGTACTATGGGGAAAGAGTGACAGAAGAGGTCTCCCCAAGAGCAGGCCAGAGGCCAGGTAAACTAGCATTCTAGGGGCTGGCCAGATTTGCCCCAAACTTTTGTCATTGGACTGGGGACCAGGAGAAAAAGGTAAAACAGAGAAACAGGCTCCACTGTCTAGGAGGAAAATGACCTTTGGTTTTTCTGCCATTATGGCTCCTCAACATTGATCCAAGAAGTGGAGTGTGGACAGGAGGCTTGGACTCACCAATCCATAGGAGGAGGCACCTCGTCTTCCATCTGGTGACGGGGGCACTTAGGCCTCCAGTCCAGTGATTACCCTTGCAGAGGGCAGGGTCCCGGTTGGGGGCAGGGCTGTCTCCCGGGCTGTCCCCCTTTAAGTTTTCTCTGCAGAAGTGCCCCTCCTGTCCACCATGGTAGCAGGTTCAGGATACAGGCCCCAGTCGGGTGGGGTCCTCTCTGAGAGCAGCAATGAGGCCATGGTGTCTCTTATCTTTTTCTCTCCTGTTAGTAAGGTCCCAGACATACAGATATAGCCATAAATACAGACATGGCTAGCTATATTACTTGGTTCAGTGACTTTTCCCTTCAGCCACAGTCTGAGTTTTTTACGAATATCTGGGGCTGACTGTTAGAAATTTATCTTTGAAGAGAACCTCTCTCACCTGTGACTCTGAGTCCACCGTGGTATGCTGTCTGATAGCATCCTTAAGATGCTGTAGAAAGGTAAGAGGATTTTTTCTTTTTAAGTTGTTGCTGTAAAGTAAAGTTGTTATTTTACATTGATACTTGACACTCTGGAGAGCAAGTCTCTGAACCGTTCTGGGCCTCAGTTTCCTCACTTGAAGAATGAGGGATCTGGTCTAGGTTAAACTACGTTTTTCCACTATGAGATGGCTGAAGTGACATTAATGCCACTTATCTTCTTTACCATTTTTTATTTATTTATTTATTTATTTTAGTAATGCTGGGGAATTGAACCCAGGGCTTTGCACATGCTGGGCAGATATTCTCCCATTGAGCTACTTCCACAGCCCCAAATATTATTATTATTATTATTATTTCTTACTTTGGCTGTACTCAGGACTTTCTGCTTGTAAAGCGGCACTCTACTGCTTGAGCCATATAATCATTTCCAACCTGAGTGGCCTGGGCCAGAACCCATTGCTTCTGTAATAAGATAAGAGTCTGGTCTAGTAAAAGCAAACTATCCTTTCATGTCAGTTGAAAGGTTTGGATCACAGAGGTAAAGGCTTGAATGCATTTGTCTGGGCATCAGTACAGCTGTTTAGATGTTTTTAAATTTCCCTTATGATACACGGATGACACGTGCAGGAATTTCAGATGCTCAGGGTTCTTCAGCCTGCTCTGAGAATGAAAGCACAGACAGACTCTAACAGCAGAGGTCAGAAAGATTTTATTTATAGAGAATTTAGTTGGAGAAAAGAGAAGAGAAAGACTGCATATTGGAGAAACCAGAAACCGGTGATCCCGTGGGCCAGGGTGGGGGTTTTATAGCCTATTTGCATTGCCTGATAGCAGGAGATGCCTTTCAAATGCAAACAGGCATTTCCTAGGGAGGAGAAGTGTCTCCTTGACCACTTATCACCCTTTTAGGACCTCCCGCAGTGTGTCCTTCAGTCCTTCACTTAGATCTGATAACTAATCTGTGGCTATTCTTTCTTTAGAAAATTTTCTCCATATTTCTTGAAATATTTTCTTCTCTCCATTTTTTATATTTTCCCTTTCACAGGTTCCTGCAGAATCTATAAGCTGATACTTCTATTTTCTCTGTCTCCGAGCTTCCAAATTTTTAATTTCTTTCTAGAAACATTCTTCAATATGTTCTTTTAATCAACCAATTGATTTAGCTGTATCTTTGTTGGTATTTATCCATCTATTAGGTTATTTCAACATTTACATTTTTTTATCCTAATAGTATATAATGGTTATTTGGAGGGACTTCTTTTCTTATTTCATGTTGCTATACATTTTCTCTTTTCTCAATTAAGATGTTTATTTTAGAAAATAAAAATTTGGGAAGTTTCTGTTTTAATATGTCTGTTTACAGGGGTATTTGTAACTTCTCTTTTTGAGATAGTTTCAGCTCAGATATCCTCTATATAACCCATAAAGGTTGAAGTACCCTAGGGCTCCATCCTAAGATATGATCGCTATTCCATCTCATCTCTCCTGAATGTTTCACAGATGTCCTATTCCAAACTGAACGGCTGATGCTTCTCCCACTATGCAAAATATTCTCATCATCTCAATTGTCCAACCATGTAAGCAGTTTCTCAAGCCCAGACCCTAGAAGGGTTCTTAGATCTTTCCCTTTCCTCCATCCATGTAGCCAATCCTTTAACCAACTCTGTCATTTCCATCTCCATGGTATCTTGCTTTTGCACTCTTGCCTGGTTTGCCACTACCTCTGTGTGAGTAGCCATCATTTAAATCCTTATCTATCCTAACTAATCTTTCTGCTTCCACTCATTTACCATTATCTTAAAACTCTCCAGTGACTTCTCATGGCATTCAGTATAAAAATCAAATCCCTGTACCAAGGCCTACAAAGTTTTCATGATCTAGTCCCTGCCCCTCTCTCTGTCCTCAACTTGTACCGCCACCTCCTCACTATCTATGCTTCAGACACAATGATCTGTTGGTGACAAGAGAATGCTTTGCTCTATTTGGTCACAGGACTTTGCACAACTGTTTCCTCTCACTTTGTTACCTCCTTCTCATCCTTTAGCCTCAGGCTCAATGTCAACCTTTAGAGAAGTCTTTTGCGTCTTTCTTAACTGAAGTAAGTCTTTCCTTCTTTGTATCTATCTTAGCCTCTTGCCTTTTTTCTTTACAGTGCTTATTAGTCACTTTGTTCGAAAGCTTTTAAGTCTTTCTTCCACTTTAGGATTCTAAACTTTGAGGTATTTAAAATACCATGAAACAGGTATTTTACCATAATAGGCAATTAATATTTGTTGGATGGATGGTCCCCAGACCATCCTGGGGACTATAAAGGAATCAGCTGTCAGATTTCTGCCTCACCACTAATAATGTCATGAAGAAAGTCACCTAACCAATTCTGAAATAAATGACAGCACTATCAACAACACATTGCCATTTGATTTTCTTCTTCGACTTTATCTTCATGATTTTATTCTCCATCAAACTTCCTCTATTGCATTCATTCGAGCATTTTGTTATATTAAAACATGAGTATCCCTAATGAAAATTTTAGCAAGGATTGCCATGGATGTTTGATATACATATTTTTCTTACTTGAATAATAGCAAACACATGTTGATACAGCTATTAAAGAAAAAGATATTTTCCAGCAGCTGTTGACTTTGTCAATTCCACTATTCAGTGAGTCACTCTAACTTCCACAGAATTAGAGAATTACAACTGAGGAAGTAGCAATTTTTTTTTTTATCGTGCTAGAAGAAGAGTAGGAAGGGTTAGACAATTTTTTTTTATCATGTTAGAAGAAGAGTAGGAAGGGAGAAAGTGGAGAATAAAATCAAATTGAAGAAGGGATTTGATACTACAGAAAGTTTAGCAACTTACATGTCAAAGGGAAACATGACGGACATACCTACTGCTTTAACAGCACAAGTGAAAGACATGTGAAAACCGGCCTAAAGGGTGGAATATTTTCAGGAGGAAGAAAGCAGTTGCTTCTTTCTTTCTTTCTTACATTTTCTTTTCTTTCTCTTCTCTTCTCTTCTTCCTCTCTCTCTCTCTCTCTCTCTCCCTCTCTCTCTCTCTCTCTCTCTCCTTTCTTTTCTCAAAAAAAGCCAATGGTTGCCAGGTTGCCAGTCTGAGCCATGCCATGAATGGCCAAAAAAGAATCCTACTCCTCACCTTCAGCTGCATTAATGATGCCAACTATTAATGAGATAATAACTATCCCAGGCATTAGTCAGTATTCTTTTTGAGAGAATATTTTGCAAATCCTCTATCATATTGCACAGCCTCTTAGAAAAGGTGAGACTTAATTACCTGCCAGCTCTAAATAAGAGAGCTTGTGTTACTCTATAACACAAGTATGAACTCTGTGATGTGCATAGCCCTGTATATACACTGATGGAAGTCACTGGGCTTGACAGACTGTGTATTTTCACAGTGAATTTTTTTCTTTGCCTCATTGCCTTTAGTATTGCTCTCAAAATAATAATAGCTTCCAATTTTTGAGTCCATACCATACAGCAGGCAATGTGCTAAATATTTCACAAATATTGCTAATAACATTCCTATGTCCTATTATGTTATTATCTAGATCAAATTGATACCATTGTTCTGTTTTAGAGATCAGGAAACAGAAGTTCAGAGTGGTTGAATAATTTCTCTAGGTTAACCAAAAAGTATAAAACCCATGACTATTAACTTTAAAGTTCGCCTTTATGAGAAATTCGTATGTACTTGGGAAATGTGTAAAAACTATGGCACTTTTTGGCAGCATTACAATAACATTGTGTGTCATTAATGGGGGGAAAGAATAAATGGTTAAAATCCACCTAACAATGCTTTCTCCAGTTTTAAGTTCTGTGAAAGTTGTTTGCTTTGTTCTCTTCTCAGGCATTTAGGGAGGAACTGCTTGTTGTTATAGGGAAGAGAGAGACAAGACGAAGGCCTTTGTCTTCATGGAACTCAGTGGCGCACGTATGGGGGCAGCTTCATGATGGATTAATGTTTTGCTATTTTCTGCTGAGAAAATAACTTTTTATAAAATAAAAAGCTATTAAAATAATTTTTGTAGTTTAACTCAGTGACTTTAAACTGTGACCTATAGAACCCCCTAAAATTGCAGGGCTGGAGCTGGGATAGGGATTGAAGGAAATGTATTTACCAGTTTTCTTCAAACAAGTTCTGGTTTAATTTCTTTTCATATTAATTTTCAAAATTGCATTGTTTTTACTAAATAGTTTCATTAACATGCAACTTTGAAATTCATTAATTGGATTGATGAAGTAAATGCATATTTTACAACAACGTAGATCTTAAATAAAATGTTGATGCCTGTCTTTGTGATCACCACTCAAATATGTTTTTAATAATATTCTTTGAAGCTCCTAGGCTTAATAGGGTAGATGACTAAATACAGGAAATATCTATGGAGACCATGAGTAAATACCAATTAAAATATAGGATAGCCTTGCAAATTCTCACACTCTTGTTCTAACAGAAGTGAGTAATGACTTGAGTGGGATGAGTTGGGAAAATGTGGTAGTGTCATTCACATTCCTGAGAAGAAAATAAATGTAACAGGGAGGCTATTGGCATTAAGACAAATAACTAGGATGCAGTAAAGTGCGCTCAAGTAATTTATAAAGTATGAGCCTTCAGTTTCTACACAGGACTAGAAGAGTTTCATTAGATCTTCTTATTTCACTTTCCACCTTCAATCTTACACAATAATAAAAGTAAATACTAAATGTGTATCAGAAAAAAACTTTGAACCTAGAAGCAGAAACCTACAATCAAAACCTCAGCCAACTTAAGAACCAACTGTGTGACCTTGGATGAGTCATATAACTGGGTAATTCTCTAAGTCAGCAGCCATCATTTCATTAGAGTTTGATGTGAGTGAAAATGCCTGCCATGCTCCTGTGGCTCGTACCTGTAATCCTAGGTACTTGGGAGGCCGAGATCAGGAAGATAGTGGCTCCAGGTCAGCCTGGGCAAAAAAAAGGTCTTAAGACCCCATCTAAATGGAAAAAAGCTAAGTGTGGCAGTGTTCTTCTGTCATCTTAGTGTACAATTGGAGGGTCAAGGTCCAGGCCAGCTAGGATGAAAAGCAAGACCCTACCTCCAAAGTAACCAGGGCAGAAAGGCAGAGAAGTGACTCAAGTAGCAGAGCACCTGCCTAGCAAGCATGAAGCCCTGAGTTCAAACCCTAGTACCACCAGAAACAAAAATATAAAAATGCCTAAAACAGAATCAGACTTTTGTGGGAATAAGAAAATTTCAGGTAGCCTCTCACTCCATGACTTTATCTCACTCTTGGTAGTACCCCAGAATTACTTACTTGCTTTTTGGTGGGGAGAGGGATAGTGAGGTTTGAACTCAGGTCCTCACACTTTGCTTTAATTATTTTTCAGATAACGTTTCTTGCTTTGGCCTGAGGCTGTTCTCAGACCATAATCCTCCTACATCTGCCTTCCTCATATCTAGGATTACAGACATGTACTACCATGCCTGGATTGTTCTTTAAAATAAGAGCTCACTAACATTTTTTCCAAGTTGGCATCAAACTGCAATTCTTTTATCTCCCTTCCTAAATAGCTTGGATTACAGATGTGAGCCACTGCTCCCTACCTCTTAACCTAACTGCTTTTTTTTCTTAACACACCCAAGCCTTTCTCCTCTCTCATTGTAGAATTGATTTCTCCTTGTGCTCATCCATATGAACCAAATAAAAAATTTCCAAATCTACCTAACCTTTTACCTCAATGACCATCACTCTTTGGCTTCCATTTCTATGTTTCTGCACTCAGGGACTCCAAGGGGATATCAGATTAATTCAAACTAGCTTATAGATTGACTCCTTCCACGTTTGTTGTCCCCCTGGTTCCAAATAATGGCATCTATGGGAGCCCAGACACCTGGTTGAAAGGATTACCCATTTGAGGGGATATGAGAGGACAGAGAAGTGAACTAGAAATAGGGATGGAGTGGGAAAACTGACAAGCATGTCTATCTAAATATCCAGAAAATTCCAATCTTCCAAACTTTCCACATCCGTGTCCTATATTCCTATGAGATAGGAAGGGAGGCATACTTGTAACTGCTATTTACAGATAGGAATTGCAAAGTTCCAAGGGCAAGACCTACCAAAAGCCACCACTGAGTTATTGGTGGACCAAGAAATGACTCCAGGTTAAGAGCTTAGGCTGGCTGGTCTGTCTTTAACAATTAAGATTCCAAAATTTTCCAAACATATCACAAGTATAATAAATGCCGTGTCTCTATTGACTACAGAGGCAGACACAGGCACAGAGAGGAAGAAACTACATAAGGTCACCAAAGTGAGGGATAGCCAGCTTAAAACAGACTTCTGTCTCAACAGAGTTGTACTTTCACTTCTGGGAAACTTCCTTCTTATAAGGTAGCATTAATGCCAGCAAGGAAGGAAACTCAGGGTTAAATCCTTGGCCCCAGTACTGATAGCAATAGAGAACTCTCCCCTACCCCACAACTCGGTCAAAAAAAAAAAAAAATGTCTCTTTCAAACAAGTGTCAGAAAACACAGTTAATATTCAGCCACTGCCCACAAATTAAATGAGTTATCTCCCTGTAAAGGACATAATTATCTCACTATCAGTGTAATTTAAATGAAACAGGCTGAAGGAGAGACACAAAGCAGTTTCTACCAGAAGTAGCAGTAAGGGTGCACTGCTGGGCGCCCTTAAAACTGTGGGACCATTATGAAACACAAATGTCCCTTCAACCTGACCCATGATGGGGGCTAGGGCCCGGAAGGGAGGTTCTCTTAGATTTAAGAAGCAGGATGCAGCGAGAAACATGGTTGGCATGAAGTCTAATTGCCTGCCCTATGATTAATGTTGCTAGGCAAATTTGGGAGTTGTCACAGTTCCCACCCTGTGGTTCACGCTCACTTGGAAAACAGAGCAACGGGAGCCCAGTGCTTTGAAAATTCAATGCAAAATTATAATAATTGCTCATTACCTAATGAAGTTATTAAAGTATTCTCTGTGTTGTTCAAGAAACAAGACACGTACATTGATAGGGAAGAAGGAAGAAATGGGCATCATTGTGTTTTCCTCTGGTGCGTTAAACCCAAGCAGAGGAAGCTGCTCTGGTCCTCAAGGCCTTCAGACATCTTACTCTCCTCTCAGCTGAACCTCAGACTACTGGAGAGGCGAAGGTCAAACTTTAGAACTTAGCATAATGATTGGCACAAAAATACCTGCTAAAGTAAGCCGATCCTCTGTTACAGAATTTCTGCTGCACCACTAAGTTCTGCAAAAGGCATGCAATAATTACAAGTTTTCTGGTTTGTTTTTTTAAGTGGATGAACACTTGTTCTCTTTATATCTTTGTAATTGGACCAGTGTTGTCCAGTAGAATTTCTTGTACTAATAGAAATGTCCTATTTACATTATAAAAAATGGAAAGTTCTTAGAAATTTCTCCCTTTAAGAATCTACAAATGTACCACTAATCACATGCAACTATTGAGCACATGAAAGATGACTAATGGGAGGAAACAATATTCAAATTTTATTTTAATTTAATTAATTTAAATTTCATGATCCCTTGAGGCTCCTGGCTACCATGTTGGACAGAGCAGCAATAGTGTCTAGGATGATTCTGGGCACAGAGTAGTTGCTAGTTGAGAGTTTCTGAATGAATAAATGATTGCCACACCTTGTCCCTCCAAAATCCTGAATCCTGTCAAACAGCTTTGAGCTGCAGGGTGCTGGAGGATTTAATGTGTGCTCCTTTTCTTGGTCCTGTCAGACAAGTGGATTATACTGTAGGGACTCTGTCTATGGCTAGTGTTTACCTTCAATTTTTCCCAGCCACTTCTCTAAGGTAAGAGTTCATATCATGTTTCTAAAGCCTCCTTGAAGAGTCAATGTAGGAGATCCTCTCAGAAATGAGAGGAATGGAAAAGTAACACCAGGATGTCATTTGGAGAGCATCTGCAAGATCAGGAAGACAACAAAGGTGTGTGGGCTACAACAGTGGCAGCCTGGGCCCTACATTTTGCTGTTCCCCACATTTTGGAACCTCAATAGGGAATAGCCTCCCAGGGTTCCCGAGGAGTTTTGGCAATGACCCTAGCCAGCCCCTGCACAACCTCCTTAAGGAGTTGCACAGCTTTGAAGACTGAGCATTTCCACTATGGTTTTTAGGGAGATAAAGCTTGACCTTTCCACCAGTCAGGCCAAATTATGGCTTGGATCACATTCAATTTATTTAAAGAAAGGAAAAAAATGTAATATTACTCACATCCTGTGTTGCTACCCACTTGAAGACTATGATTCAAATCAGGGCTGCCTTCCACCCCACATTTTTTACAGGGACCATAGTGAGATGGAATTTTGACTCACTTTTTGTCACAGCCCCCATCTCCATAGAACTGGAAAGTTGAGCAGGAGACAAGTCCAGTTACACACAGCAGGCTGTGTTCAAACACCAGTATTTCTCTGTACCCTCAAACAATTTTCTTAGATCAAGGGAGAGCACATAAGGAAATTTGGTTGTTCATGAGTTTAAGTTTCTTCTGGAAGACACTTATCTCCAGCAGGTAGGAACAGATGAGAATTGTAATTCTCCTCCTTAATCTCATTACCAGTGGCATATTACATTGAACACATAGACCAAAAATGTCACGTACTCAAAAATTCTCTACAAGCAGGCTCCCAAAGGACTATGTAACCTTACACAGTAAATACAATGAAGTCCCAGGCACATGCATCCTGAAGAACATGACAGGATCACTCAAGGCCAGATTCATCAGTGCCTTGGTGAAGAATTCAGTTAAACTTCTGATCAGAATTCAAGCTCCAAGTTATGCTTTTCTTTTTTTCTTTCTTTTTTAGTGCTGGGGATTAAACTCAGGGCCTCGTGCTTGCTAGACAAGAGCTCTATCACTAGAGCTACACCCCCCGTCTTTTTAGTTTTAGTTTTTGTTTGTTTGTTTTCCAGATAGGTTGTTGTGCTTTTGCCCAGCTTGCCTTGGACTACAGTCCTTCTACCTCCACCTCCCAAGTAGCTGTGATTACTGTGATTACAGTGTGTGCCACCATACCTGGCACCCATCAAGGGAGAAGGCAGATTCTTATTCCCTATTTCTCATGCACAGGCAGACATGCCTGTACAATATTTCCTGCTGCTCCACACAAGTTGATCACCACAAATTTCACTAATGAACATTTATCCTTAGCTTCTCCTGTGTTACCTAACAAGCTTTTTGTGTCCATTGGAGATAATGTTAAAATAGGACAGCTGTTTAGGGTCTTTCCAATACTGGCCGAGGATCCCTACTATGAAATTAACTGTATTCCACACACACACAATCCTTTAGTGCTAAAGGACTGTAAAATAGTTTTCAGAGAGCGTAACAGTACTACTTTCTCTTCAGAAGAGGTCTCTCTCCGAGTGGCTGAGTGGTTTAAACTCTTGCTTCTTTCTGAATACCGGGATTAACCTTGAAATTAGTGTTTCTCTTCATTGTCTTTTCTCTAGGTCTCTCACACAAACAAATTGTGGAGCTGGCTAGAGATAAACACATGCCTGTGACATCATTACACATGCACAGCGTATGCACACCCTACTCCTGGTTTTCTCAGACAGCCAGAACATATGTGTCTATCCTTAAGAACAAGTTCAGACTTAGGAGTGCTGTTCCAAACCTTCAGGATTCTTCCTTTTTCGAAGTTACCTATTCACTTCATTTGACCCCACATGGTTTCTTCTCCCTTGAATGGGGACATTGAAATAGACGGGAGAGACTCTCCTCTCATTGAGGAGACCAGAACAGGATTTATGCATTTTTAGAGCACTGTAAATTACTATTAAAACACCTCTAATGTTAATTATAAGCCTTTATTTTACATAACCTCCTTTTATTTTGTGGTACTGGGGATTGAACTCAGGGTCTCAGACTTGTTCTACCACTTGAGTACATCCCAGTCTTTTTCCTTTTAGCTTGCTTTTCAGACGGGATCCTGCACTACCTTTGCCTAGGCTGGCCTGGAACTACAATCTTCCCATCTCTGGTTCCTGAGTAGCTGGGATTATAGGCATGAACCACCATGCAGCTTTTAAGCATCCCCTTTTTAATGTTTATTTTCCCTATAAATATGCTGAAGTATTGGGAGTGGGGCAATTTGACTCCCTAATTGACAGTTTTTAGCCCCTTTCCTGTAGTGAAAGGACTAACAGCCAACAGACTGCTTTCATGCCAGCACCAGCTGCTTTGAACACTCTGTGGACACATTGAGGAGGTCACACATTAAAGTACAATCTAGCTCCTAAAGGCATTGTCCCAGCAAACAGCTTGAGCAGGACTTTTTGTCATGACAAATCTTGGAGAATTCTAGATGATCCTGTGTCCATTTTCACCCAGGCCAGTGGGGAAGCACTTGCTCTGTTGGCCTGACAGAAGACCAGTGATTGGTGTAAACACAGTCCTTGACTTGCATATTGGACTGCTACAATTAGTGACAGAAACTGTGCCACGATTGGTGCATTTGCATGAGGGGACTGCTGTGATTGGTGCTGATACCCTTGTCACCCCCCACCTCCTCCACCCCAACCCATCCCTCACCTCCAACCCTCACTTTCCTGGCTACATACATAAGCAGTCTTCTCTACTCACTTTGTGAGCAGCTGGAAGACATAGCCTCTTGTGCAGTCCCCCTGGTGTTGCAACAGGTCCCAATAAAGACTTTCTCTCAAGTGGTCTTGCCTACCTTTGCTGAGCTGATAGCCTGAAGGAAAACAGGAGAAGAAGCAACTGAGAGAAGCAGCAGCAACAACAACAAAAAAGCAATGAGTGACCCCACTGGGAGCAGCCTCAGGATGATGGCAGCTGATGGTAATAAAGGTGTTTCTACCAGCAAAAATCATAGCATACCTATCACCTATGCAGTGATAGCTGTAAATGTTGAAACTATTCCAGGAATGGGGGGAAGAGAGAGTAAAGGAGAATGATGGAGGGGTTGAATTCAACTATGATATCTTGTAAGAACTTTTGTAAGTGTCACAGTGTACCCTCAATACCACAATAATACGACAAAAAAAATAAAATCCCTTTAAATTTTCTTCCTTTAATAATCTTGCATGATCCTTTAAGAATCCAAACTGTAAGTGTTGATTTATTACTATATCAGTTTATTCAGGTTACTATAACAAAAATATCACAGACTGTGTGGCTTGTAAATAACAGAAATTTATTTCTTATAGCAATAGAGGTGGGAAGTCCAAGATCAAGGTGCCATCAGATGGGGCACCAGGAGATGATCTCTCACAGAGCACAGTCTTTTCACAGTATGTACCCTCCTCTAGCAGAAGGGGTACAAGGAATAATTTTCTGGTCATTTTTATATGGGCACATTTTTATTTGTTCTCAAGATCTAATAGCCCCAAAAGTCCCCACTTCCTAACACCATCACCTTGATGGTTAAAATTCAACATACAGATATGGAATGGATCCAAACACCTAGACCACATAGCACCTAAAATAGAATTGTGAAATAGATGTAGTGGACAGTGACTTTCATTTATTAGTGAAGAGAAGAGAAAAAAGAAGATCACAGATAAAAAGGGTAATTATATGAATTTAATTAGATTTGGTTCACTTTTTGAGACTTTATATGGGAGTTGAAATACAAAGTATATTTTTTTTAACTAAAGATAATGTAAAACTATTTAAACAATCACCAAAATTTTTTGGAAATAATTTCTTTCTTTGGGTGCCAAATAAAGTAAAAAAAAAAAATTCTAATGGGAAATGCCATGTGTCTATGAAGAATAGTTAGGGAGGAATGTTGGGAGTAAATTTGATCATAATCCCAAAACAACTGCCTGGAGAAACATTATTCTTTAAATGTCAGGATGAATCCCTCATGCAGCCCAGGCCACATTCTGGAAAACAGAATTTCCATTTTGCACCCTCCCAGAAGCCAACCCTGAGCGTGTGGTTCATTTACGAGGGAAGGAAGCATTTGGGAAGTAGGAAATTGGTACAAGAGGGGAAGGTAGCTATGGAGTAGTTACTAAGTCAGCTACCATGGTTTGCTGTCATGTATTAGAAACTCCAGGGAAACAACACTTTTGACCTCCCTGCTCTTGGGCAGAGTAAGGCAAAGAAGTTCCCATAGTTCTGGGAGGCGGAAAAGCTTTGGGACCTGAGATGGAGATACTGAAAGGTCCAAGGGTTATAGACAGAAGGTTCATAGCACCAGCTTAGACAGCCAGATCCTACAGAGACTCCTCTGATAGGCAAGGGCTTCTCTGAATCATGTCAATGCAGGATCACCTTGTAGTCATTTCTTTTCTGGGCTAAGGACTCAGCTAGTAGTGATGGTGGAAAGCAACATGAGTTTGGTTGCTAGTCCTTATAGCAAATGAAGCGTGGGTGAGATCTAGGTTGTCTAAGATTCCCACCACTTTGTGATGAGAACAGTTTGCACAGACCTAAAAAGCAAACCATAATTTTGGCCTCTGTTAAATTGTTCATACTAGTTTCTCTGACTCTGAACCATCAGCCCCATGTTCCAACTTTGCCTGCTTCTGTTCCCTCTCAGATTTAGCAGTGAGCCTAGTCCATGAGCTCTTGCACAGCTTCTGAATTAGCCCACTCTTTTAACCTCAGATTCCCCTGCTAACTGAAGGAAAGAGGGGATTTAACTGCAGTCTCTTAGCCTGAAACCTTTTCTTCCATTTTTACCCTAGAGTATCCAAATTGTATCAGTCGTGCTCCCTAGTCCACTGCTACAATGAGAGGGGAAGAGTTTGCTAAGATTCATGATTACTTCCATTCCTTGAATTGAGATGTCAAATCACATTCTGTGCAGGGAAATGCCCTGCCTTTGAGAGATATTATAAGTGTGTGGTGATATGAGAGTGCTCCTAAATGGGAGTGGTAATTCCACACTTCTTCATCAATCACCCAACTGCTGCCTCATAGATGGGTTCCTGGTTAATAAGTTGCAAAGGTGCCTAGCCAAGGAAGTGGGATGAAATTACCAAGATAAGTTTGGATCTCTGGTGGGACAAATCTTAGGGTCTCTACCACGGTGCCTACTACATTCAAGGAAAGAGAAAACTAGTATACATAACTTTGCAAATCTCAATTCTGATCAGTTAAAGAGACTGTAGACACCTACCTTTCTCAGGGTTAAGTCTACCAAGTCTGGTGGAGCACAGTAGTCCTTCTCCATGGTGTAGAACTTGACTTTAGATCACATCCAGGACATTGGTCCCCATCCCTAAGCTCCTGCCTAAAGTCCAGGTTACAGCTCCTCCCAATTGGTTGTATTAGCCAAGGAATACAAGTTCAACTGAGTCTATACCTTGAAATTCCTGAGATCACTCTGGCTTCTCCCTGAGTTGGAAACTGTTCAGGCCCAGATCATTTGGTTATAACCTTCTTGCCTTGCATCGCTGCTGGTCCTTCCAAGTTATTTCCAGGTGATTATTCCTCATTTGCCATGCCTCTGCCATGGGCCATTTCAAACTAAACAGACATTTTTAGAACAGGTCCAACTCACCATCTGACTTCGAGACTCCCCATTGCTCAAAGACCAGCACCTGCACAGGACCTACCATTACCACCAAACTGGGGAGTGGGCTTTGATCCTGTGGAAGAAACTGGTTAGTTTGTGTATGAAATTTTTCCT
This sequence comes from Castor canadensis, assembly GCF_047511655.1. NCBI lineage: Eukaryota > Metazoa > Chordata > Mammalia > Rodentia > Castoridae > Castor > Castor canadensis. Next base: position 36,809,531 of record NC_133387.1, on the reverse strand, counting down.
TCTGGGCACTCTCTAGACTACCTGTCCCAGCTAATCTTGCACTGATATTGTGTCTCAGATCAGGTACTAAACTTAAACAGAAATTATGTGCTCTATTTCTAGACCTGAACTATAAAAACTTCACACATGACCTCTACTCTTCTTTTATCTATTTACTGAATATCTAGACCAAGGGCATCTGTAAAACCCATGTGTTAAAATGGCAAAGCATCTCTTAGTTTGGGTCTTTAAAGACTGCATCATCCCCATCCCACTCTCCTGCACTAATTGACTTTTATGTGAGGAAGAAATTTCCATTAAGCTGAGCTACAAAGATTTCAAGGTTTATCTGTTACAGCAGCTGGACTTATGTTATCAAATACAGTCACCCATGACAAAGGCAAGGCTGGCAGCCAAGAAAGTTACCACAGCTGTCTGCAGTTTGCTCCCCCACCACCACAGTTATGTGGTTCCAACTTTCTGCACAGCCTACAGAGGCAGTTTTAGATATATAGAGTGAGTAGATGGGTAAGAGGCACTGCCAAGCAATATTTCTCCAGGGAAAAACTGACTTTTCCATGTTTTATAATCAGAATTTTCCACGGTCACATAGTGAGTCACAGCAAAGCCAGCCTTTCTGTCCTCCCTCTGCTGGCACATCACTCCTCCTACAGATGGGGAGTAGGGTGGGGGGCTTAAGTCCTTTAAGATTGTGAGGGGTCATTAATGAGAAGGGCTGTGATCTCAGCCTCCTACCTTCTGATGGAGACCTTTCAAAAGATAAAGCACACCAGCCTCAGACAAGTGAGGAAACTTAAAATCAGCTAGAGAATTCCTTTTTGGTTAAATATAGTATTCTTGCCCTCCCTCTCCCAAGTGATTTCACCCAGCAGTATGTTCATTAGAAATGCACATTCCCACTATTTAATCTGTAAACTACATTGCCCAATTCATTTCTACAAAGAAGCAATTGAAAAGTTCTGCCCTGTGGTGTCACCACACTTAGCAACTAAGTGCTGTCACCGAGATGCACAGCAAATTAAGACCCGTCAAAGAAAAAGGGCTTTAACAAGGTGTCTTGAGGCCCTTGCCTCTGTGCTTGTCACTGAGTCCAGCTTTGTTTCCTCCAGAAAAGGGTTCAGCGCTGCTTCATGTGCCCTTGGGGAATTCTGGAATGCTTCATCAGCCCTACCCTCACAGCAGCGTGGAAGATTCCTCATAACAGCATGAAAGGCACAGAGGGAAGAGCGACCAAGAGGCTCTCATGACATGGATCAGGCTCCTCCACGGAGAAATGACTGGGCCTGGGAGTAAGCTTACTGCTGGGCCTATGTTTACTTCACGCACATTGTTGCACCTCAGCACCATCTCTCACAATGTCAAAGGCCTGTGAGACTGAACGTTTTTCTCAAATGTAGCAGGGCTCTGACTCACTCCTTAAAAAAATACATGAGAAGAACAGGACCCAAGGTGATAATGGAGTTTCAGAAAAAAAAATATAAATGGAACAGAGAGGAAGAAAGGAAGAAAGGAAGGAAGGAAGGAAGAAGGAAGGAAGGAAGCAAAGAAGGAGAGGGAGGGAGGGAGGGAGGGAGGGAGGAAGGAAGGGAGGAAGGGAGAGAAAGAAACTGTCGAGCATTCCCACAAACTAAGCAAAATGACAACAGTCCTATAAAAGTTTTCTAGAAGGCCTCCAAAAAACTCCCTTTTATTAGTGAGCAAATTAAAATTGTTCCCAACACTAGTTTGTAATTTCTATTGAGTCTTGAAAAACATAAGCCTATTTTTAATAAGTGTTGGAAAAATGAAAAACTTTGAAATGCCAACTAGACACCTAGAACTGTGTCTCAGTGCCAACAGCCTTTGAGAAACTGAACTTAGATTGCAAGTTACCTCATGCAAGCCAAGTGGGGGCAGGTTTGACTTTAGGCCTTGACCCTTAAAAGAGGTTAGAGACATGAAAAATATTTTTTAACCAAATATATCCTAATTCTGTAAATAGCTTAACTCTAGCAAACTTTTTCAGAGCTAGATAGTAAACATTTTGGGACTTTGCAGGATATGTTTGTCACAAACAGTGAATGTTGTCATTTTAGCACCAAAGCAGCTAGACACAATAGGTAAATGAATGGTTATAGCTGTGTTCCAATAAAACTCCATTTCACTGGGTTGAAAATTTGGTTGCAGGTCAATTAAGCCTGTGGTGATAGTTTGCTGATTCTTAAATTAGTGATCACAGTTACTATTGATGATACTGGGCTTCATCCTGTACTGTGGCGAGTCACCTTTACCCTCATTCCACAGGTGGTCTCAAAAACCCTCTCATAGCAGCAAAGACCAAGCAAGACAAGGTGAATCGACCTTCATATTTCTACCAGCTCTATAGTTTGTTCACTCAAGTTCTAACTTTATAGAAATGAAAAGTTACTGGAAATCTGAAAATAATGATATTTCAAATTTGGGAATGAAGGGAGAATGAAGTTTTTTAAAGCTCATGCGTCCACAGACAGATGCAGTCAACTTATCTTATCTGGACTTTGTGAGACCTGGTTTTCTGATTATAGATGGACCATGTTCCAGGGCCATTATATAAGATTTGGTGTCTAGAAGTATGCAAACCCAGAGCTCTGTGAATGGAATAGTTTTCCAGATTTCTTTCTCAGCATAGAATGAGTACTGATGTTTTGTTTGTGGTTTTATATCCTGCTAATTTCTGAAAGTGTTTATCAGATCCAGGAGGTTTTTGGTTGTATCTTTGAGGACTATTAAATATAGAATCATATCATCTACAAAAAGGGATAATTTGACTTCTTCCTTCCCTGTTTGAATCCCTTTTATTTCTTTCTCTTGCCTTATTGCTTTGACGAGGAATTCCAATACTATATTGAGTAAGAGTAGGAAAGATAGACACCCTGGTATCATTCCTGACTTTATAGGAAATTATTTCAGCTTTTCCATGTTTAGTCTATAGGTTTGTCATCTATAGCCTTTATTATGTTGAGGTACTTTCCTTCTATTTTTACTTTCATCAGAGCTTTTACCATAAAAAGATGTTGAATTTTGTTAAAGGCTTTTTCAGCATCAATTAAAATGATCATGTGATTTTTGTCCTTGATTCTGTTTATATGCTGTATTATATTTGATTTATGTGTGTTGAACCATCTTTGCCTCCCTGGATTGAAATCAATTTGATCATGATGTGTCATCATTTTGGTGTGTTGTTGAATTCAATTTACATGTATATAATTGTGAATTTTTGTGTCTATGTCCATCAAAAAGACCGTCTATAATTCATTGCTGTTGTTGTGCTCTTGTCCAGTTTTGAAATGAATATAATACTAGCTTCCTGAATGAACTTGGTAGTCTTCCTTCATTTTCTGTTTCATGAGAATCATTGGTGTTAATTTTTTAAAAATCAAGTAGAATTTGGCAGTGAATCCATCAAGTTCTGAGTTTTTCTTTGTTGGGAGATTCTGTTATTACTTCAATCTTCTTGCTTGTTATAGGTCTATTTACACGGGTTAGATCCTTTTAGTTCAATTTTGTCAGGTCAAACACTTCTAGAAATTTATCTATTTCTTGTAGATGTTCCAATTTATTTAAATATAGTTTTCAAAGTATTCCCTCATTATTCTCTGGATTTCATTGGCATTTGTTGTGACAGTCCCCTTTTCATCTCTAATTTCAATAATTTCAGTCTTTTCCCTTCTCCTTCTAATTAGATTGGCTAAGGGTTTATCAATCTTATTTATCTTTTTGAAGAACCAACTTGTAATTTCATTGATTCTTTGTATAGTTTCAATCTCTATTTCATTTTCTGTCCTAATTATTTCTTTCCATCTGCTAATTTGGAGCCTCCTGTACTTGGATAGATAAGTAATTATTTCTCAAGATATTGGAATTTTTCTGCTGTTACTCTGTTGAATATATTTCCTATGTCTTTAGCTTACACTTCTTCTACTTCAGTACCCATGATTCGTAGGTTTGATCTTTTAATGAAATCACAAAGCTCTTCCATTTGTATTTCTTTATTCTTTTTCTTCATCTGATTTTTCTATGACAATCTACTTTGTCTTCAAGCCCTGGTAATGTCTTCCATTTAATTCAATCTGCTGGAGAGTTTTCCAACCGAAGTTTTTATTTGACGTAAGAAGCTTTTCATTTCCAGAGCTTCAATTTGACTTTTTTCAAGTGCTTCTGTGTCTTTATTGGATTCTTCCATGTCTTACACTATCTTCCTTATTTCATTTAGTTGCTTATTTGTATCCTCCTTGAATTCATTTGGTGTCTATTTGTTTTTGCTTTGAAATAACTTAGCCATTTACTTATATTCTCTTTGATTGCATTGAGGTGTTTATGCATGAATTTATTCATTTCATTAATCATTTTTATCATCATTCTTTTCAGCTCAAAAATTGAGATTTAATTCCTTTAACTATTAAATCAGATCCTTTGTTGTGTGACTACTGACCTTTTGAAATATCATATTCCCTCACTTTTTCACAGTTCACGTGCTTCTGTGTTGAGATTTGCTCATCTATAATCAATTTATTGATTGAGGGTTTTAGTTACCTAAAGTCTCTCCCTTGAATTATTTGTTATGTTCTAGCAGGACTGGTTATTGGAAGGATTCTCCCCATTGGCCTGGAAGTATAACTCCGCAGTTACAAACTTACCAATTCCATACAGCACCAGGTACTTACATGAAGCAAAATACCATTAGCAACGTTATATAACCAATCATGTTACATATGAAGGAAGGAAATATCCTCACGTGGCACAGTAGAGGGCGAGGGTATTTGTCTTCTTGAAAATGACTTGTTTTACTTAGCATAATGTCCTCAGGGTTCATCCATGTTGAAACATGTCAGAGTGTCCTTCCTATTCTAGACTGAATAACATCTCTTTGTCTGAACATACTTCACATTGTTTATCCATTCATCCATCAATAGACATTCAGGTTGCTTTCAGTTGTTGCAAATAGTGCTGCCATGAATACAAGAGTATAAATGTCTATATCTTGGAGCCCCTGATTTCAAGTCTTCTGCGTATATACACGGAAGTAAGACTGTCCTTGTATCCTCCTAAGTTTTCATCCTGATTTCCCTGCCTTCTTGCAGTTGGCCACACAGACTCCAGGGCATTTCTCAGAGTGACAAGAGTTTGCTAACTTTCCCATGGAAGAGCTCTCCCCCTTCAGCCACTACTGTGACAGTGGTTGCAACCTGCTTTGTAACTTCCCGATCTTAGGCTTGGGATATTAATTTTCTCTGAATTGTCAGCCATTCATTTATTTATTGAAGAACTATTTACTATGAGACTGAGACATGAAGACCGAGAAGTTGATGGCCTACTGAAAAGTAGAGTGGAGAAGAGCATTCAGGGTTCAACAAATGGCATGTGTGGAGACTTATACTTGGTTAATCTGCTCTTGCCTTCTCTGTCTTTGTATGGTCTGATCTTCTACATCATGCCATGTTTCTCAGCTTTAAACTGCCAATGACATTACTTGGTACCTTCCTAGTCATTTGTTCAGGAAAGATCCTTCCTTGACCTTTCCCCTAACTCAGTAGCCTCACCACCATTGGCCCCCTGCGCTTGCTTATTTCTGACCTGACAAATACCTGGATGGATGTTTTTAATGCATTGACTCTTGGAAACTGACTCTTCCTCTCTGATCGTTAATGGTTTAAGGGAAGTTCTTTATCTGGCTCAAATCTTTTAGGGGTTTAAGAACAACCACAAGGAAAAGTCCCCTCAGAACCTCCTCTTCCTTAAGGGAAAACATCTCTCTCTCTCTCCCTCATTCTCTCTCTCATACACACACACACACACACACACACACACACACACACACATCCTTCTCTCTCATCTCTATCTCTCCCAAACTTTTCACTTTGACAAGTTATACTGGAAACTGTATAACAGCCCCTTTTTCAGTATTTACCAATAATAACAAATTTAGCTCCTAATTTTGGAACTGTTAGTCTATGAGTTGCTTCCCCTATTGCTTAGGACCTGTGGTGGCACATTGTGGCAGAAGTACATGATGGAGCAAAACCACTCACCTCATAGCCAAGAAGAAAAGAGAGAAAGACAAAGGGGCTGGGGTCCCACAATCTCCCTTTATGACAGGCCCCCAATGTCCTAACTCCCCACCCGGCCCCATCTCTCCATCTCTCAAAAGTTACCCCACCTCCAATAGTGCTAAGCCTTTAACACATGGATCTTTGGAGGAACCTATCAGATACATGCTATAACAATAACTCTTCCTATATCAACCATATATTATATTTTAAATGTTATTTCTAGAGGACAAAGAATCATCTAGGATGTTGCTATTTTCATTTAAAGAGCATCATCTTGGCTGTAAATCATATCCAGTCTGTTCTTCTCTCACAAATCAAGAATACTTACAGAAAATTGGTTCATTGCCTTTATTATTTAAATGTCTGTGGGTGTTTAAAGTAAATTATTTACTTGGCTTTCTTGTGCCAGAATCTTTTCCAAAAACAATGAAAGAAAAACTTATATATGTTTCCATTTATGTGTAAGGCTGAATATGAAGCAGTAGCTTGAAGTTAATTTTCAATCTCATACAGATGAAGTTAGGATTTAAGGAGGATTCTAGTGCATAGAGTGCCATCTACTGGACATTTATAATATGAGACTAACTGTGCTTCTCTTGGACCAAGTGCATTTAACAACTGGAGCAGGACCTGTAGAAGAAATATAAGTTGCAATGTCATTAATTTTATGAGAAAAATAAGAATATGAATTAATGTAATGGAATAAATAAGTAGAATATGTAGGAACAATATTCTAGTCTGAAAATACATGTTACTAAAGAGTATGGTTTTTCACATGAATAGTGATGTTTGACACTATGGTGGATGTCGAATTACTATATTCATGCTAATGAAATGATTTTCAAATTGTAGTTCCCTGATATAGCAAGGGAGCAGAGATAACTCCTAATTTCATGCAGTGGAATAAAGGTAGGTATGTGGAACTTCCTTTTTTTCCAAAATAATGGCAGAGTAAGACAATCTCTAACACATATCCTGAATCTATACATTATAAGCTTGTGTATAATTATATACAGTAACAGAAACTTACCAATTTTAAGGAATTGAATTCAGTCACATTCACAATGCTGAATTTCTTATAAAAATTCAGTCTTTATTTCAGAAGGCAGTGCAAAGTTTTATAGTACATTTTTGTTGTTATTAAAAACATTAGTTTTTCTTAAAAAACTAAACATAGATCTGCCATATGATCCAGCAATACCATTCCTAGGGATATACCCAAAGGAAAGCAACTCAGGTTATTACAAAGGCACCTGTACACCTATGTTTATTGCAGTACTATTCACAATAGCCAAGCTATGAAAACAGCCAAGATGCCCCACTACCAACAAATGGATTAAGAAAATGTGGTATTTATACACAATGGAATTTTATTCAGCCACAAAGAAGAATGAAAATTTGTCATTTGCAAGTAAATAGATGGAACTAGAGAACATCATCTTAAGTGAAGTTAGCCAGGCTCAGAAAGCTAAAAACTGCATGTTCTCCCTCATATCCAGATTATAGACCCAAAAAATGCAGTAGTATTGTTGGACATGTGTCACATACTAAGGGGAGAACACACACAGGAGGAATAGGGAAAGGAAAGGAAACCTAAAACTTGAATGTGGTTGATGTGCTCACTGTACAGGAGCAGACATAATAATCTTAAACTGGCAAAGGCCACTATGGGAAGGGGACTAGGAAGTAGCGAAGAGGTCTGGTAGAGATGAACCAATGTGGGTTGCAATACACATGTGCATGGAAGCAACGCTAGGAATCTCTCTGTATAACTATCTTTATCTCAAACTAGCAAAAATGCTGGCTTTCTTATTATCTCTTATGTTTTCACCTCAACAAAATTGGAGAAGAAGAGGCAGAGGGTTCTGCCTGGAACGGGGTTGGGGATGGGAGGTGGCCCAAACAATGTATATGCATGTGAATAAATGTAAAAACAATAAAATAAAATAAAAATTTACTTTTGTATCATATTGTAAAAAATCTAATTAGTTCAACTTTATACCTATTGTTCCTCAAAGAGTTATCCTTTGACTGGATGGCAAAAATTATGGATTTTGCAATAAAGTATGCAAAGTAAGTCATAAGGAACACCTGATATACACATATGGCGTGATGTTGTTTGGGGGGCATAGAAATTTTATAAGACAGAAGCTTAGGGTAGAGTGTATTAAGCTGTAGAAAAGGATAATATTAATTATGTGTACTACAACCAACCTTCATAAATTACATCTCATTTAGTTATTTGGAGTCAGATCCTCCCACAAATATGTATTTTACTTAGAGAGATGCTTTCAACAACGTGATAAATTGCTCCCAGGCACCTGAAGTCCTAGAGGGTTATGTGATTGTGATTGTGAATGTGTGTGTGATATAGTTCGTCATTGTTAGGGGAGTTGTTTGATAGTAGCAGTTAGAATCTCTTTAATTAAGCCAGTATAAAAATCACATCTGGTTGCATGCTAATGCTTGAGTTAGATGGGTGGATTTCATTTCAGTTGCAAGAAAAGAAAGCATATCTAATGATAAATAACTTTAAATGAATAAAATGAAATGAAGTTTCTATTCAAAATCCTTGAGTAGGTTTTAAGAAAGCTATATTTAAGTTAAATAAAATTTAATGAAAATTTTTAGATATTTTTATCTTTTGTAGGCATTTAACAAGTAGAAAATAATATACTTCTATATCTTAAGAGACCTGAACTTTCAACTGTAGAAAAGTAACTCAGAAAAATAACCATAGGGGTTAGACTGAAATTTACCTTTACTAAGTATGACAATATGTTCTCTCTGTTTTTGCATATTTCAATTCTTATTCGTGAACCACAAAAAATATCTTTACCTAAATGTTTCTATACTCTAAAAATTCATATTGCCATGACTGAAACCACTAGCCATATGTGGATATTTAAATTTAAATTGATCATCTTACATAAAATAAAATTACATTGAAGTTCCTCAGTCTACTAGCCACATCCCAAGGGCTCAATAGCAACATGTAGTTAATGGCTATTGGACAGTGCCAATACAGAATATTTTCATTGTAACAGAAGCTCTATTAGATGATGTTACTATAAATCATCAAAATCCTATATGAGTTCTTTGTTAGAACTTGTACTATAGTGTTTTTCTTTCTGAAACAACAGCCATATGTCTCCAATTAACAAGTGTTTTATTCTCTGATTTATTGAGTAAACCTATTCCAAGCTTCAAAATAAAGTTAGCATACATAACTATTCCTTTAAAGGACAATTCACTGGGTACTAGGGTTGGAAATTTCCTGGAGATAAATCATATATTCGACTGCTCCCATCTTACCAATGAGGGCATTCAGACTCAAAGAGGAAAATAATATGTGCAAGGTCACAGGACCTACTTGGACAATGACTAGAAACTGGCTTCCTTACTTCAAGGCTCATTGTGGAGTTTGAACACTGATAGATAAACTAAATCTAAACTGGGACCATATTGTATCCTGAGTAAATCTCACAAATTATATGAAGAAACTCGATGGAATAAAAATATTGAGATTCTCTTACATAAGCCTCATTTGTGAACTATTTAGCAGTACTCTAAATTAACACTAGGGGTCAGATTATCAGATTTTAAAAGTTAAATTTGATGAACCCAGTTTTTATGTGCTTGATCAGATGTGATCTGTTTTCTCCAATACCTTACAAAATGACATTACATGGTGAGTAGTTATGTTTGACTTGGTTGTCCCTGTAGATTGGAGCAATATAATCAGTAAAGTCCCTACTTCTAATTTCTTCTGATTCCCTTCTAAAAAGAGATATTTGCTTTTTATAAGTCTTAGTTGATTTTGTTAATTATTTCAGGACATTTCTAATTATTCTTTTTTGCATATGAAAAGAAACCAAATGTTCTTTGCCTCTTAATTGTAAGGAGATCTAAAGTGGCATTAAACTTCATCTTGTGATGTTTACCTAATATCTATAAGGTGACCTAACTCCCGTGCAAATATAAAACACCTTTGCTTTAGATAACGTGAAAGAAAAAACATAAATATAAGGTAATAAACAGATCTTTAACCCCAGCTGAAATAAAACAATGTAGCAGGTTGAAGAGTGGGGGCGACTGGGCAGGGAATTAAGCAGAGGAAAGAGCATTCATGGCAGTGCTGATTAGAAGATGTGTTCTGACGTGGGGGGCACATGGCAGCAAAGGCGGTGTGTCCAAAGCCAGCTCAGGGGCTGAAGGGCAGAGGGAAGAGGGAAGAGGGAAGCTTGGCAGGAGAAGGGAACAGGAAGGAGTGTGGGTAGAGATAAGGACCACAATCTACCCAGTCACGACACTGCCCCTCCCTCCAAAGATGCAAATTTATTGAAGGGAAATCAGGGGACAAAGTCAAGGAAAGAGGTGACAGAATTAGGAGACCTTTAAAGAAAAAGAATCTGTTGTAATTCTGGGAAAAATAGGAAGAGTAACATTGAAAGAAATCAAAGTTCAGAACATGAGGAATTCTGATGCAAATACTTGAACCAAAGCGTATACACACAAAATCACCTCAATATTTTGAGAAGAAAAGGAGTAATAAATGCCAATTGGACTTGATAAGTTTTGCAGTGATCATGTTGTTCAAGCTCCTTATTCTCCAACTTATGTCCACCTGGACATCTTGGAAACTTCGGGGTCCACTCAAGATTTCATGTTGGATCCTGAACTTCTGTTCTAGCTGTCTAGCAGCCTATGCAGTCCTCCCGGAAGCATTTTCAAGAACTTCAGCAAATAGGACATGCACACCAAAAAGCATGTGAGGAAAACTCTAAAAAAGGTGCCCACTACTTTTTTTAGGAGCCTATCCAAATGTGCGTTTAAACCCAGAGTTCCTGCCCTCCATACTTTACAACATTGTACCAAATCTTACTCCCTCAGGAATCAAGTTTTTAGTCTAAGACAAAGATAATACGCTAATGGAAAGGTTTGGGGTATCTTTGTAGCAGGTAAACTTATGACTAAGCGTAGGACTGGGTCCGTATCTCAACAAATGAAAACTCACAATTCCATTAAGAACATGTCCAAAGTGAGGACACTCACTGTTTCCTACTTATTTCTTCTTGTATTTATAGGAATCAGATTTCCAATGTTCTCTAACTGATCCCTTTGGCATTTCATTTGAAAACAATCTCATAAAACTGAGGGAAACCCTGCTGTTTTATGTCTGTATTGCTAGATCTAGGAAAAGGGAAGTGATAGTTAAAAGAACACAGTCATAGTGTGAGCTGAAAGGATTATTTTTCCAGAGGGCTTAAAATCCCATAGCATTGTAGGGTGTCACAGAGGTGACTTTAGAGCCTTAAGGGGGAAGGGCATGCGGAGACAAGGGGGGAGTCTAGTGGATCTGGTGTTGAGACCCTTTCCTGTAGCCTCATTCTACCTTTATCTATTGTATATATTGAAGTTTATATAAAAGTATTTCCTTTTTTTTTGGTATTGCAGCAAGTTTCATGCTTGCTAGGCAGGCACTCATGAGCCATGCTTTCAGCCATTTTTGCTCTGTTTTTTTTAAGGTAAGGTCTTGCCTACACCATGATCCTCCAATTTTATGTTTCCCACATTTCTGGGATGACTGACACGTGCCACCCAGCCCAGTTTTTTTCCACTGAGATGGGGTTTTGCTAACTTTTTTTTTTTTGTCTGGGCTTTGATCCTCCTGATCCCAGCCTCCTATGCAGCTGGGTATAATAGACACAACAAACCACTGCACCCAGCCAATGCTTGAGATGGGGTCTTAGGAAAGTTCTTTGCCTGGATTGGCTTTGAATCACAATCCTCCTAATCCTCCTTATCCTCCCAGTGTCAGCCTCCCAAGTAGCTAGGACTACAAGTGTGAGCCACCCATGTCCAGCTAAAAAGTACATGTTTCTTAAAATGGTTCTACGATAAAACCAGCTTTCATAGGGTACAAAAGAGTTCTCTGTAGTGTTTGCCACATTGTAATGCTTGCCACTTCTCATGGTATAAATATTCCCATTATGGCCAATTTCAACCTGCCAGCGTGAAGTCTCTAAATGCAGAGTTGGAAAGAGATGCTTACAGTGAACTCTCACCAGCTGGTGTGAGCCAGTTACAGCACATTTGTGTGCAGCTCATTAGTGGATGGACCAGAACTGAAGCCTAGAACCAACTCAGGAAAATATAATCCTATTACACATTCCAAACTACCAACACTCAGGTTGTTACCCAAATCAACATTTAACTTTCATATGCAAAATTTGGGGTTAGGGCTTTCCTTATCATGATGATTCAAATGTTTCACAACTAACAAGCAAATGTTTGATCAGATATTAGAACAACTTATTCAGGACTTCCAGTTTTAATGGGAATATAGAAATTATTAGTCTGTATTTTGTTTGCCTAAATCCCTACTCTATTTTTTAGCATACAAGTAAATACCTGTAGTGATGGAAAACTTATGGCTTCTTAGACCTTGCATTATATCTTTATGGCACACTTTTTCCTTATCTTATTTTATTCACATTGTGTTTTAAAGTTACTTTTTATTTTAACCAAAGAAATACATGTGCACAGTTTAAGAAATAAAACTGACAAAAAGCTTTCCCAGTGACACACCTTTTCTTAAAGCAAACCAAATATCTTAAAGTTCACTTGAAGACAAGCAGAACAAGTCAAATTAAATTCCCACATTAACTGCCTCTCGGCTGGGACACTAACATGCCCGAGAAGTCAAATACAGATATTTACATTAAGCACCAACTCCTTTAATTTGATAAAATTTACTCATTGCTCCTGCTTGTTATTTTATTTGTCATTACTAATTCTTTTATCCAGGAAAAGGACAAGCGCTCCTGGTATCACCTGAAATTAATCTATGAATCAACAGCATCTGGGTATCATTGTTCCAATGGCCCTTTGGAGATCCTTTTGGTCCTGATAGTCCTAGATGAACTTCAGCTGATCATTATTACCAATGCATGAGAATTCCAGAACAATCTCTGAAGAGATTTGCCCCAAAAGCATGTGCCTCTGTATCAGAAGAAGAAAACTGAAGAAACTCGGCAGGTTTCCTCCTGCCTGGTGCGTGTGCATGTGTGTGTAAATTGCTCTTTCCAATCCTTGAGCTCTGTAATTATAAGAGGAATCTAGATAATAATTCCAGATAATTAAATTATTTATTCACAGTGCAAGGCAGTGACTGCCTGCCAATATCATTCTAACACCTTGTATGTGCCACTTTTTATTTGAACACTTAGAAAACTATAAAACCAACAACAACACAAAAGATAGTAACTGCTTCCCTAGATCAGTAATTTGTACTCTCTCAAGGGAGTTGCATTTGGATGGGAGCTAGAACAAAGCAGAGAAGTTGAATTTCCATCAGTACCAATTGCACACTAGATAATGAATCCAGTCCAATTGTAGTGTACCTTTGGAAAGCCCTACAACTCCCTAAGGATTTCAGAGAGAATTCAGAAGTCTGAGCAGATTTGCTATCATTATGGGACACTGACTCTCGTGTAGAGTTGCTCGCAGTTCAAGGAAACTCTTCAGTGTAGGGATTGGCACCAGGGGAACACTGAAACTAAGACCAGTCTGAGCTCTTCTGCTTAAGTACTTTGATCATAAGGAGCCCTTATCTTAAGGAGCCTTTAGCTCCTCGTCACCTATATGACTATGGCATGTCATGAGAACTTGGATGTCCCCTGTGGGATACCTAATTGTTTCAGTGTCCTGAAGATAATATACCTTTGCCAGCAAGATGGAAAAACTCAAGCTTAACCCTATAGCTTCATGTATAAGAAGAAGGATGAACATAAAAGCAGAATTGAGCTCAAATGGTCACATTCCAGAATAGACAGAGGTGACCATGTCACTGGATAAAGGAAGGAAATCATTATGGAACCTTGGGTGTTTAGTCAGGATATTTCAGGAATTTTGGTGTAGGAAATTTGGGTGGTCCCAAAGAAGTACTTTTTAAGGCCAGTGCCAATCAGGAAAAGTAGAGAGATGCATTTGAAATTCCCCTGGAAGTTGGAACTATAAAAAATGGCCATGGATTTTTGTTGAGCAGAAAAGAGAAGATAAGAAAAGAGATGGAAATATTACTTTTTCAGTTTTCATAACTTTATTTTAATTTTACTAAACTAGTAAAATAATTCTGTTTCACTATTAAAAGCTATTTCACTATTGACAAAAGCTAAGCCTCAGAAAAGTTAAGAGACTATCTCCAGGTCACAAATAGCAAAGAATGGAGCCAGAGTTCAAAAATCAAGTCTGACCCCCAAATCCATGTTTTCCCTTGCAAAGAAGACAGAAGTGAGAAATGAAAAAAAGTTTTAGCTGGCATTCCTAATACAGGCCAAGTTCAATGCCAGGAACTTTACATATGTATTTTTGTTCTGCTTTATTTTTGTGACTAGTTTCTTACAAAAATCTGAGGGTCCCACAGCACATGACTCCAATCTCTGCCTAACACTATCCACCACTACCATACCCCTTCCTTGATATGCTCAATGTTTTCTGCTACTGTCTAAACTGTCCAAACACCTAAACCTATTGATTTCTCTGGAGCTACAACTAAGAAGTATATTGTAAGCCCAAGGAATCTCATAGTTGACACCAGAAGCACATCACTCCAGAGTTAACCAATGGTCCTGGCACTGCCTCAAAAGTGGGAAGGCACTCAGCAACCAGTGAGCAGCTGGAAAAACTTCTCTTCCACAGCTAGAGGGCATCAGCCATGATTAATCTATGGTTGTATTTCTGCCACTACCCTGTTCCTCAACCCCAAGCTTTGTCAAAAGCAGCCAGGAGGACCTCCCTCCTTTCTCCTAGTGCAAAGTTCAGCAGGAGAGACTCCAAGCCTGCAGGCTCCACCCTGAAGCCTTTTTGAGTAGTTCACACAGAACTTTTACTGAGGTGAAAACATTCTTCCCTTCACTTCTCCCACCCAATAATTGTGACAGACACATTGGTCCTCTATTTATACATACACAATGCTTTTGCTTTATGAGTTATATAACTTATGCTGTTCCCTAAGCCTTGTTCAAGGTCCACTCTGATAAATTTTCTAACTTAGAATCACAGGAAGATTGAATTGCAGGGAACGACATGTAATTTTGATCCCTTTCCTCCCATAAATCATCTGGGCTCCTTATGCAAAATTGCAAAATTACCTAACTTATTCCCAAATAGTCAATACAGTCAGCCCTCCATGTCTATGAATTCCACATACCCAGATCCCCAATCACAGAGAGAAAATATTCCCAAAAAATTGCATCTGTATTGAACATGAACAGACTATTTTCTTGCCATTATTCCCTAATCAATTCAGTGCCACAATTGCTTACATAGCATTACACTGTATTAGGTATTATAACCTAGAGATGATTTAAAGTATAAAGAGGATGTTTATAGGTCATAAGCAAATATACCATTTTACAGAAGAGACTTGAACATCTGCAGATTTTAGTATTCTCAGGGGCCCTGGAGCCAATCTTCTGTCCAGATACAAAAGGATGACTATAGTTCATCTTATAGTGAGATATAAAAGTTTAATTTCTCTTTTGCCAGACTCACTCTGCAAAGATGAAAAAATTGAAACTCAGAGAAATTATTAACACAAAATGAAGAGAGGAGAAAAGAGAAAGCATACCTGAGTTCAGCAGAGATTCAAACTTATGACTGATTCCACTGTGCCATGTGTCTCAAAGAAAACAATTCTCCAGGATTTAAAATGTGGAATAGTCAGTCAAGGGGTGCTCCCCCTGGGAACCCGGTTTCCTTGCTTGGGAAGCCCAAGCCAAATGGAGAGGCCACTAGTAGGCACTATAGTCCACAGTTCCAACTAAACCCAGCCTGTCCATCATCCTCTTAGTTAAGTACAGGTGCCAGACACAGCCCCAAGACATGGGTCCTACAGCCATTCTAGCCACCCTCAACTAATTAATGCTTCCCAACTGAGGTCCCAGATACCAAAGAACAGAGAAACTGTCCCAGCTCTTGTCCTGTCTGAGTTCCTGACCCAAAGGATCCGTGAACACAGTAAGATGGTGGCTGTGTCACACCTAGTAAGTTTGGTACAACTTATCATGCAGCAACAAATACCCTGGCAAAATTCATCCAAAGGGTCAGGAGACCAAAGATCCTATAAAGTAAGATTTTTTTTTTTGGTTATCCTATTCAAGCAGCATCAGAATAGGGGAAAGCACATTCCGCCTCATAAGTCATCCATGTGCAAGAGTATCTCATATTACAATTTCTGACAGAGGGACTCAGTGTACACATTATTAGGATATGGTGAGCTGAGTATTGTTGATGCTGAGGCTAGGAAAACTTTTACTGGTAACAGTGGAACATTTGAATGTGGAATTCTCTGCCATGGAAAATATAAAAAACATTCTTCAATGAAAAACACTGATCATCTGGAAAAAGCTTTATACATATCTTACCAAGGTTTTTCATTTTCTTGTGAGGCAAAAACAGTTTTCTCCTAGGTTACACTCGGAACTATTTAATAAATAGCCCCCCTTCTGCAGGTAACAGTGCACAAGAGATGAGAAACTGTCCAAATAGTGGAAAAGATAAGTCTATAAAGTGTAAGACAATGGCCCATAAATATGAGATCAACTCTGACTTGTATTTTAAAAACAAAACCAGAAAATTCTTGTTTAAAATCTAAGTCTGTGTGTCATATATCATAGATGTGATTTGTGTGTGTGTGTGTGTGTGTGTGTGTGTGTGTATTATGGTTATGGATGAACTATTAAATCTCTTGATTCTAGAGCTAACATATAAGAATGACGTTTTTTGATAGTACTGTTTTCATTATTTTTTCTATCATGGCAGCATGCAGTGAAAGTCAGGCAGGATATAAAACCTAAATAATTATTTTTAGACTATGCACTGCCAGGCAGGCAAACATTTATTCATGTATTTATTAACAAAGGAAAAATATATTGAACACTAACTATGTCTCAGGCATTATTCTATTATGTACTGTAGGTAGGAGGGGATAAAAGAAACAAGATCTATATCTTCATTAAGCTTATGTTAAATGATAAGCAAATATATAAATAATATCTATGGTCTGTGACTATTCAGTGAAGAACTAAGTTAGACACAAGGAACTTTTGAAACATGGATCACACAGAAAATAAGTAGACCATATAATCTTTCTGCTGTCCAGAATCCCACCTTTCTTCCACTGAGCAGCCTGGTTTCCCTTTCAAGGAAAGTCCTTGATGGAGGCATTCCCAGCCTCCCACTGTGGAAACCAATGGACCAGAGAGTCTCCTTACCCTACTGTCGAGTAAGCCTATGCCTAAGGTGGTCAACCAGGATTTTGATTCCTTTTTTTTTTTAAGTGGAGCTTTGGTTTGAATGCAAGAGTTCATACTTGCAAAGCAGTGCTCTCCCACTTTAGCCACACCAGTCTATTTTGTTCTGGTTATTTTGGAGTTCTCTTGAACTATTTGCCAAGGCTGCAATCCTCCCAATCTCAGCCTCCCACGTAGCTAGGATTACAGACATGGGCCACAGGTGCCCAGTAGGGCTTTGATTCTCGATCAACAGATTCCTCATGGGTTTCAATGGTGGCAAGTGAACCAGACCATGTCTGCAAAGAAAATTTTGCTGAGGGTGAAGGTTAATTGCATCTGATAACTTGACTGGGCCAAGGTACTCAGATATTTAAGGCAAACATTATTCTAGATGTTTCTGTGAAGATATTTAGTAGATTTTGAATATAGCAGATTACTCTATATAAAGTGGGTGGGTTTCATCCAATCAGTTGAAGGCCTTAATAGAGAAAAGACTGACCTTTCTGGAGGAAGAGGAAATTCTTCTAGAAGGCAGTCTTCAAACTCAAGCTGCAACATCAACTCTTCCCTAGGTTTCCAACCTTTCAGTCTACCTACCCTGAAGATTTTGGAATTGCCAGCCTCCATAATTGTGAGTCAATTCCTTAAGATGGATAGATGGAAAGATGGCTATAAAGATAGATGGATGGATAGTATCATATTAGTTCCATTTTCTGGAGAACCCCAATACACCACAGTTTTCTTAAAGTAGACTTCTAAATTCCCATGTTTTTTTCTCTCCCAAGTCTACCTGGTTAGTTCTGTGCTGTTCTGCAGGTTGATACATCCACCCCTCAAATATTGACAAAATGATAGCCCCAAAGATAAAAGCTACATACCAACCACACAGACTAGTGTCATAACAACACAACCTAAATTTCACAACGTCCACCTCCCTCAACCCCAACATCAGACCACTGAACTTGCTTCTGTTCATGCAAACAGAGTTGCCTACAACCACGTACCTTGGCTGATACAGGAAGCTATAACTTTTGAAATTGTACTTCTCTCTAATATCTTTTGCTTAAGATATTTTCCAGTCTTGTCCTGTGCCTGGTAAATCATGTTCCAAGTCAGGACATTTTTGGCATCTTCATGTTAATTCTTGTTTGATTTATATGTGCTATGATTAAAGCTTGCCTGCATTTCTCCAGCAAGGTCCTTCAGAACAGAGATTACTTTTTATGCTTCCTCACGCTATCCACAGCAACCCTCCCAGGACCCTGCATTTGATGACTGATCAGTAATGGTTTCTTGACATAGTGGAGGTTTAATGCCACTGGTAGTGGCTGGATGAATTTTTAGTTAAAGCTATGTTACCTGTGGTAGTAGTGACTAATTTGATTTATAGAACATTTTTATCCCAACAAACTCTAAACATTGTGAGTATGTTGTTTCACATTTGCAAGGTAAATTTTTTTGCACTTATTTACAATTAGAAATTCAGTAAAGACAATGATTTTTCCATGGTTAGAATCAGCTAAAGGTAATTTGAGAAAAGGGCTACCAGTGTCCTAATTTTCAGTGAAGTATGTAGTGCTTTTTTCATTTTTTCTTTAATTAAGAGTATCATTTTTTTACTATTTGAAGTGAAGGTAAAAAAGACACTGCTCACATATCCCTAAGTGAGAGGGAGAAGGTAAAGGGAAGGGGAAAGTGAGGAAAATGGGAGGGCCATTTGAAGGCTATTTGTATCTGGTTAGAAGGTCAAGAGAGAGACAGAACCAAAGTGGCCAGGAGTAGATGGTGTGTATCAGCTTTTCCTCTCCAACTTCATGCACTGCAGTTCATGAAAGAAATCAGAAAAGGTTGATGAAAGTGTAAAGGATTCCAGGCTGAATACAGTTACAGTGTGATATTAACACATTAAAAAGAAGACCTTTTGTTCAACTCCTCTTGAGCAAAGCAGTAGTTTTAAAGCACCACTAACCAGGCAAAAATGTTTTCAAGGCCGCTCCCTACTTGTCACAAGTTTGCAGTTGGGTTTAATAGTAACAAAGTTAGAGGTTGCAGATAGAGACCTCTCATTTACTCTAACTTGGATTTTTTAAAGTTTTGGAATCTTGTAAGAAGTAGCAACAAAACATCAAACAGAGCTAAAATGCTTTAATTCAAGTTCTTCAATGTCAATTGCTATCTGCTCTCAGCACCCAATCCCAATCCAATTAATCAGTTGTTATTTATGACCAGAAAGATGAAAGAATCATCTTGGTGGCAAAGTGTTAGGGCAAGACCTAAATAATAATAGCATGATGGGCTTATGTGGACACAAAAAGGGAAATGTATCCCCCATTGTTTTCAACACTACTTTGAATGTATTACAGAGACCATTAACTGCCAAGCTCAGATACAAAAAGCAATGAGACAATAAAGGTAAATTTTGAGGGAGCTGAAAGGAACTTAGCTTCCAAAGTAACTTTCTCATTAAATTACTATCATCATAGACTCATTTTCATCACAATCCAAGTTACGAGTTTTTACTATGAGAATCTAATGGGCAATGCAGGAAAATTCTTGTTCCGTTTCAGATTGCACTACTTCAATGTATTGTACACATAGAGAGTAGACATAAAACTCCCTCATGATCATCATTAAGAAGTACTTATTAAACAGCTCTCTGCATGTGGTACCTAACAAGTGCTGTGCAATGTGGATTCTGTGCTTAGAACACGATAAAAATCAGGTCCCAAAATCAAATCAAGCTCTTAAAACCGCTACATCCAACTCCTATCTAGAAAGTAGTGTTTGTGCCTGGGCTTCAGGTATGTAAGGGACAGTATACATGGCACAACACCTCTGTGAGCTTCAGTCTTGTGTAAAATGAAGACCCTAGTTGTGATGATGATAATAACAAAAGTGATGATAATAGCCATTAATTCAGCAGTTCTGTTCGTTCTGAGCAATTTACAAGCATAACTCATTAATTATCAGCACATCCCTGGGAAGCAGGTTCTGGTTCTCTGCCCCACCTGAGGCACCTCAGGTCTTTACAAATGTATCTTAACGTCACTTCCTATAAATGCATGGAGTTGATCTCCAGTGGTGCCAGCTAAGGAAACAGATCTTCAAATCTATGTTAAAAAATAACACCAGGACCCTACAACACAGGGTGTTCATTTGCAATGAATTGTGTGTGTGTGTGTGTGTGTGTGTGTGTGTGTATTCTCTGCCCTTGGTTCCTAACATAGAGTTCCTAAAACCTTTAAAATTTCCTAAGTGATAGGAATGTCCTTTATTACTAATGGCCAGCCCTTTGTATCATACCTGAGTTTATGCTAATGAGATGACTCACCATGCAGTCCCTAGATAGCTTCATGATAGGAGATGGTCACCATCTCTGTATTGTTTAGTCACTAAAGATTGATGGTTCAGTCACCATTGTTAATCAGATAAGTATCACAATGAAATTGAGTAAAAACTCCTAATCAACAAGATTCAGGGAGCTTCCAGTTTGTGAAAACACCAATGTGTTGAGAGGCAGTACAATCGAGAGAAGGTACTACCATCATGTATATGCATCCCTTTCGTTTGGCTGTTCCTGAGTTGTATCCTTTATAATAAAACTGTAACCATAAGTACAGTACTTTCCTGATAATAATCCAACCTAAGGGGGTGAGGTCATGAGAACACCCAAATTTGTAGTCTGCCTGGCAGAAGCATGGGTAGCCTAGGGATCCTATTCACAGCTACCATCTAGAGCAAAGGTAGTTTTATAGGACCTATGAGGTCTGTACTAACCCCAGGTCAAGTCAGAATTGAATTATAGGACACCTTGTTGGTGTCAGAGAATTGGATAATTCGTTGTTGGGGAAAAAAATTAAAAATACTAATTAGTCAACTAATGGCAAATTAATTGACTAAAATCAAGCTCAAAGTCAAGATAGATAACTCTGTATAGGATTGGCATAATTTTCCCTGCAACCTGTTAGGTAACAATATTTCTAGTCATTAGTCATTAGGAAAAAGAAACACAAAAATCTTACCTAGGAATTTTCCCTAATCACTTAACCCCACTTTGAATGAAAAGATATATGATCTATTACATAAACGTTTTTTGAAATATTCCATGAGAAATCTGCATCTTTAGGAAAAGTTTATTTGAAGACACTTTTCTCAAAAGATAAAATGTATATATATTCATATATGTAGATGTATTTGGTGGGAGATTACAGAGATTGCCAATAAACATAAAAAACTATTATATTTTTTTAAATGTTCTGTTTGCCATTGCTCTATTACCAATGTAATATAAATGTATAAATGTATAAATGTTCAACGAATGATAAAGAATATTTGTCCTTAAATCACTATGTCTGCTGCCCAAATGCTTTGACAAAACTGAGCAATGGATGAAGTGGGGTGGGGGAGAAGAAAGGGCCAGAGGAAATAAGGCAGGGAGAAAACAGGTAGCGGGGAGGGAGCAGCCTTCCCCCACCGCACCCTCATGGTAACTGAGCGTCCTAGTTGTTCTTTTGTCAGGTATTAATGGGATCTAATGAAACATCAACCTCTATTTTGATCTGTTGCTGCTCAATTTATCAGGCACTTGCTTGCATTTCCAAACACAACAATGTTTTGAAGGATGATTGGCCTCTTCTGATCAAAGCAAATTTCATTAACTGAAATAGCTTGACTTATAGCTGGCCTATAAAATAGAATTGGGAAAAAATTTAATGTCTGTATAAAAATACCTAACAAAGGCTTCAATAATGATAATTCTTCTTCAAAAGACACAATGAAGACTAGGCGGCTAAGTGATTTCTCAACTGAGCAAAAACCTGGTGCCCAGAAATCATTTAGAAATTTTCATATAAATCAACATAAAAACCTTTTGAAATCCTACCTACAAGACATACTGTAAACTGTACTTAACATAACCGAAACTGATATACAAAAACAAGTAGATAATCTGTGGGGCTTAATTTTAAGCTCATAATTGATAGGATTTAAACACAGACAATTCTTGATGATTTGCCTACTGGTAATCTAAATCAGGTTTTTCTAGGACCTTTTTTTTCTGGAATCTTTTTTCCTTGGTTGCATGTTGGTCATTTTATTGCTTTTGATCTCAACCAGTGAGTTTGGGTAACAAGTGCAAAAGAAAATCCTGTTCAAATTATTCTATTAAGTCTTTAATTTCTTAATTACTTGATTCAAAAGGTCCAACTCATGCACTAACATGGGTTTCTAGATTCTCTATATGGTATGTGATTTCACTATTAATTTGCATTTGCTAATAAAACATAAAAATTGAATTTATTTGTAACAATTTTACAATGGAGAATCATAGCTATTTTCCTACTCAGGCAAAATGAAGAAAAGTGATTCTCATTTATCTTAATTAGTCAATCAGATTAAGTTTAAAAGAAACAAATTCATCAATATAAATGCTATTTCATTTAAAATATTCTAGTACTTGCATTTTTTGTAATTTTGTCTAGTCCTCCACTTTTTACCTATGTAAATATAACTATAATGTAAAAATATTTATAGTTTTTCTAATTTTTCATGCAGTATATACTATAATTTATCAATAATTGAGAAAGTCTGGTGACATTTACATTCAAGATACTATAATTGTAAAAAGATCAATCTTGAGAATTCATATCTAGTACATTCATTTAAAAATTTCCCACAACTCCATATAATTAAATAACTGTAATTTTTAACCATTAACTCTCTAAGACAGAAAAAGAAATTCCACCAGTGGACTATAGTATCAGCTCCTACCTGAAAGCTTCCCTGCCTTCCATGAAGACCTGCTTCTTAGTCCATTTTCCATTGCCATTACAAAATACCTGAGGATATGTAATTTATTTTTTAAAATAGAGGATTTTTTGACTCATGTTTCTGGAGGCTGAGATGTTCAAGGGCATGGAGCTGACATCTGCTAAATATCTGGTGAGGTCCTTCTTACTGCATCATAAATGATGAGGGCATTATATGGCAAGACAGAGCAAGCATGGTGCTAGCCTGGGGTGTTTCTTCCTCTTCGTATAAAGCCATAAATGCCATTATGAGGACCCCACCTTCATGATCGTACTTAATCCTAATTACCTCCCAAAGGCCCCACCTCCAAATTTCATTAGCATATTACTATAGGGATAAGTTTTCAATACATGAACATTTTGGGGATACATTCAAACCATGGCACCCCCCCTACTGATTTCAGACTTTACCAGCCAGCAGTTGCCTAAGCAAAGATCTTAGGTCTTAAAGAAACCTCTTATGTATTTTCTTCCAGCTCTGTTTCTCTGGGTAAAACCAGAATGCTAAACTCCTCAATGCCCTCACCATCTGCCTCTCAGCATTTTCCCCAACCTCCTCCTTTTGCTGATCAAACATGTTCCCCTTCCTCTTCTTACAATCCATCCTCCAGTTTTCCCCCGGAACCGTAAGAGCAGACATATCACAGAGAGAAAAATCAATTACTTATAAGGAACCATAAGCTATAAGCTTTTAAAACTGTTCTACTTCTCTTCCCTTCATGCAACATATTTATTATACACATTTTAAACTACTAATATGAAAATGTTATGGTAAATATCTGTACAACCTAGAATCTACCATTAACATGTTCTAATACGTCATCTGTTATCTATCAACCAATATATCACACTACTCATCCATCTGTCCATCTTACTTGGTGATACATTTCAAAAGAAACTGCAGACATTAATACCCTTCTCCCTGAGTACTTCAGAATGTATAATAATTAATTAGAATTTAATATTTGTTTATAACCAACCCTTTTTTTGAGGAAAAGTTCATACAGCAAAATACCCAAATCTCAAGAACACTGTTCAATGAATTTTACAAATATATCCACCTATGTTACCTGAAGTCTATCAATAGGACATTGACATCACTCCAGAGGTATCTGGTATTCCTTCCTGATCAATCCTTGTCTCACCGTACCAGAAGCAGCCACTGTGATATATCTTTTCCTCCATAGATAAAGTCTATGGAATCATAGAACATAAACTCTTTTGTGTTTTTCACCCCAATGATTTATTCAAATTGTCATATGAATCAGATGTTTATTCTGTTTTGCCATTGAGAAACAGTTTGTGTCTATATACTTCTATTAGTGAATATCTAGGTTGTTTGGACCAATGAATAAAGATGCTAAGAATGTTCTCATATTTTAAATAAATAAATTTCTGAGATGATATTGTAAGTTCTTTTTTTTCTTTATTCATTTATTCATATGTGCTTACATTGTTTGGGCCATTGCTCCCCCCTGTCCCTCAGCCCCTCCCTCTTTCCCCCACCCCCTCACTTCCAGGCAGAACCTGTTCTGCCCTTTTCTCCAATTTTGTTGAAGAGAAGACACAAGCAATAATAAGAAAGACATACCGGTTTTGCTAGCTTGAGATAAGGATAGCTATACAGAGAGATTCCTAGCATTGCTTCCATGCACAAGTGTATTAGAAGCCAAATTGATTCATCTCTACCTGATCTCTTCACTACTTCCTGGTCACCTTCCCATATTGACCTCTGTTGTTTTAAAGTTACTGTATTAGCTCCTCTGCTGTGAGGACAAGTTCTATTCTTCATATAAGCAAATATTTACTGGACACCTACTATGTGCCACACACTCTTCTACAAGGAACTTGCATTCAAATAGTAGAACAAGATGTATATAAATCACCACTGTAAAATGTAGAAGCACTATGAGATTGATGTGAAATTGAGCATATCTGGAAAGGCTTCAGGAAAGAGTGTCAGTAGATAAGTCTACAAAAATGGATTTGGACTATGTATTGCAAAGGGTTTTTAACAAAGTGTTGTGGGAATCTCTCCTGACTTCAACAGTCAACCAAAGGGAAGTCAACTGTTGGATTTTGAGCAGGAAGTGGCAACCAGACCTGTGTTTTAGTTAGATCCTTCCAAGGTTGTGGCAGATTGAATAGAGGATAACCTGGAAATAAGATGTTAATTAGGAGGTCATTTATACCCACGGAAGATTAAGAGACAGCCTGTCCACAGGTGGGGTAATGAAAAGGGAAGGAGGGAACAGATTCATTACAAACTGGCTCAAGGAACTTGGTCATCCACTACTTTTTTTTTGCAGTATTGGGGTTTGAACTCAGGCCTAAACTTGGAGCCACTCCTCCACCAGCCCTACTTTGTGATAGGTTTTTTCAAGATAGGGTCTTGTGAACTATTTGCCTCAGCTGGCTTCAGACCATGATCCTCCTGATCTCTGCTTCCTGAGTAGCTAGGATTACAGGCATGAATCACTGGCACCCAGCTTACTTTTTTTTTTTTAATACGACTTCTACTAACATTATGATTTAACACATATACAAATGTATAAATAATTCAACTAAAGTTTCATAAAATCACTGTTCCTATTATGTGTGATACACACTAGTATTTTATTTTGGTTTTTTTTTTTTAATTTATAAGGAAGGTTAAACCACTGAACTGAGTTCACAATCTATTGGGTCATGACCTGTGGTACAAAAATACTAGACTGGGTAAAAATAATACATAAGATGACTCAGTTTCATTGTTCGACCTGAATAATTGGAAAAGTGGCAGTGTGCATTTGAAAATATTTCATTGAGAAGTCTCAACTTGTTGGGAAAGAAGCATATGACAGTTTAATCTTTTCCAGTAAAGGCCTTCAGCTATGCTGTCAGTCACCTCACCTCATCCAACTTTCTAACTTTTCTGTTTATTTCTTTAGGAGCATAACATTGAATAATGCATAGTATTTGCTTATTACATATTGCCATCATTCATGGCCCACTATTTATTTTTTATTTATAATATAATCTACTCATAAATTAACAATCCAACTAGAGAAGTAATAGTAACAAAAATTACGTCTAGTCACATTCTCCTACTTTCTTTATCTCTGGTCATCTCTTACCTGACATGATGATCGTTACAAATAATGCTGAACATTCTTTCTTAAAAAATAATTTATCACAAACATTGATTTTAAAGAGTGATAAAGTAATATATGAAGTACTAAGGCTGGCTTTTTGTTTTTACTCAATTATTATCTTATTACTATCCATACCCAATCTTGCAATATAGCTGTAATTCATTCATTCTTATTGCTGCTTAATATTCTATTGTGTAAGCAACTACCACTGACTTATCCTTTTTTATTTTTCCTTTCTGTTTTTTCTTTTTCCCCAAGAACATTGTGCTTAGTCCCAGGATTTGTTTTGTTTTGTTTTTGGTACTACAAACAGTGTTGCTATAAACATAATGTAATGGAACACAGAACATTATACCTGTGTTCTGGTCCACATAGTCACAAGCTTATCTTGAATATAGATCTAGGAATAAAATTGTTGGTCACAGGGTCTGAATACCTTCAACATTACAAGATAATTCCAAAGCAGCTTATGAATTTATAGATATTGTTTGTATTCTAATAATTGTTATCTGCCTTTCCACCAATGCTTTTAGTATCAGAATAGTCTCATTTTATTTCTTTAAATTTAGTTCTGGTAATTTGGAAACCTCAATACCATATGAATTTAAAGTTCTCTTTCAAACACTCCCTTCCCACCATCTCCACCACCTCACTTTAGACCTCATCGCTCTAGCAGCTTGTCACGAAGATTGGGGACCTGCTAATCTTCATACACGTCACCATCCTCCTTGGGCATGCTTTCCTTCTGGTCTTAGGCTGGGGACAAGAGACAGAGGAGGCAGAACTATCATTACTGACTGGCTCCTGACTAAATTTTACAATTTCCTGTTGCTGCAAGGACAAGGAAGGGTAACAGAGTCAGAGAGTGCTGTGATTCAGACATGCTTTGTCCCCCAAAGGTACTTGTGACAGAAGCTTGGTTCTTAGTATGGCAATGAGACGTGGTAAGACCCTTAGAGGGCAGAAATTACTGAGAGGTTCTAAGGTCATTGAGGGTGTTGCCCCCAGAAGAGATTAATGGAGTTCTTGTGGGTCCCCAGTCACTTTCTAACTGCCTGTCTGGCCATGCGCTCTTTCCCTCCCACACATGCTCCTGCCATTGAGATACCATTTACCATGAGGTCCTCACCAAAGCTAAGCCAATAGCATCATGCTCTAGCACCTTCAGCACTGGAGCTAAATAAGCCTGTTTTCTTTATAAAGTGACCCAGCCTAGGCTATTTTGTCTAAGTAACCAAAAAATGGACTAATACAGATAGAGATGGAGAAAGGAGAAAAATTGGGGAGATGGAGATGGCTTGGAACACAGCAGATTTAGCTGAAATAGTTTATCAGACCCTAAGGGAAAGTGCCCAACTCCTAACAATTTGCTCTGTGAACTCAGAAGGTGGACATTAGTCCACATTGTCTCACTCACAACCTTGGGCCTTAATCACAATTTTGGAGTAATCCCACTCAACATGCAACACCATCCTATTACAGAGAAGAAGCATCAGATTGAAGGGAGAGGAGATTGTCTTTCAGACCATTTTCAGTTTAAATTGCTAATGAGATATTCAGTGTTGTTTCCAAGTAAACAATTGGTAATAGGGCCTGTACTGCAAGAGAACAATTAGGGCTACCAATGAGACCTTGGAAATAAGCAATATTGACAAAGTCACTTAAAAGTAAATATTCTTATAATTTATTTTATTGATTAAAAAAGCTGAATCTCAGTTGATAAAGAGAATTCATCCAAGATCTCATAGCTAGGCAGAGGCCAAGAGATCTGCTTCTAAAATTTTGTGATAGCAAAATCCTTTGACCTTATCTTATATGAGGAATAGTACCAAGAAAGAAATGAAGGGAGTACCAATAGCAAGCATTATTTCTTTTGGAAATCTTATTCTTAAGATTGCAAAATGAGAGTTACAAAAATTGAATTAGGCATCTTTCATGTTTTTCATAACTCAGAGGATAGAAGGATTCCTGTATCTGCTAAGGTAGGACTATTTCCTAAAGAAAGACCACTCACAAGGAACAATGAGAGTAGGGGACATGAGCAAGGCACGTGGGGACATAATGTAGATGTGGGATAATCAGCTAATGAAGCAGAAATGCAAGAGATTCAAAGAGACAGGTAGTGGTGGTACTCAACTAAGCTCTACCCACTGCACAAGGGAAGAAAGAACACTAGAACTCTATCCAAATCCAAAACAGAAACATGCATGTTCATTGTGAAGATAAATTGTATAATCTGCTCCTGTTTTTCCTGCCCCATGTTCGCTATGCAACCTGCTCATGGTAACTTGACTTCCCCTCAGAGAGACTTCATTGACAGGATATCCACTCCTCTTGGCTCTTCCTCATCTCAAAGCAATTTAATTTAATCCAGGTTATAATCATCAGTTTCTGGTACAATTTTCCATGAGGGGAAAGATTGCATGATTGATTTTGGAAGTGGAAATTAATAGATTTCCAATCCCACAAGATTCTAGACGATGCTCGCTCCACCATCATAAAGATTTCTGTAAAGCTATGTGAACATTCGGTCCCTCAACTCCACTGCCTACCTCTGCTCTGGAAATCTAGGCCAAATAAGGATGTACAGCACATGG
Organism: Castor canadensis; assembly: GCF_047511655.1. Lineage (NCBI taxonomy): Eukaryota > Metazoa > Chordata > Mammalia > Rodentia > Castoridae > Castor > Castor canadensis. The sequence continues at coordinate 36,780,625 of NC_133387.1, read as the reverse complement.
GCATAGTGACCTCACAAAGGAAAAATAAGGAAAGAGTCAACAATGTCTATGATCACAGGAGGGAGACGTAACAGTTAATAAGCAGAGGGTGAGTGTCCTCTACCACGTGCAACCAAGGTGGGAGGACATGGGCGAGGAGAAAAGTCTTTAACTATTTTCCATGTGTAAGTACACTTTCCTGACCAAAAAATACAAAACAACTTAAGGACAGCAGTTGAGGAACTGTTTCCAAATGAGGATGTTAAATACAGATTATTTAAATGTAGTAGGTAATTTAAACATATTTATAATCTTTGAAAGAAATAATAATAAGATACAAAATTAAGTGCTTTGACTTTTTACAAATATGTATTCATTTTTCATACACAATCTGGGTTTAAGAACGTCAATGTGAAGTCAACCCTAGAAAATGAAGGGAACCAAAAACATTCTCCTTAATGTATCTCTACATAGACACAACTCATTTTAAAACATGATGGTCCTGCTAAAAACGTACACACGGGTCACAGATGTGACTCTGTATGACTAAGGGGAAAATAATCTTTATTTTTAAGTTAGCTTTTAATTCCAGAGTCATTTTAACACCCATTGTCATTTCTTTAAATGCCCTTCTCATGCCAAGTGTGGTGGTACATGCCTGTAATCCCAGCACTCAGGAGGATCAGGAGCTTGAGGCAAGGGTGGGCTACATAGTAAGACTTTGTCTCAAAAAGCAATGCACTTCTCCTTTGCAACTTCAAGTTTTTTTAATTGCTGACATCTCAAATGCAGCTGAAAACATGAGCCAGAAGATCCTTCATAAATTTTCAGCCCTAATTTCCCTTCCTACTGTACTTCTGATTCTCCCAGAGAATCTTTATTTAGAGTGGAAACATGGAGAAGAAAGAAGAATCCCCTAAGCAGTCGCAATTAAATAAAATGGTAGAAGGCTACATTGCATTTGCCTAAACATGTGACCTAGATGATCACACCGTGTAGGTCAGATGGCCAAGTGATGCTAGCTGAGTCCTTCAGACATAGACTAGTGGGAGAGGCTATGCTCTTTATCAGGAGGTTGTAGGCACTCAGTATGCCTTGCTAACAGCAGCAAGGGACTAGGGAAGCAAGAAACCATCTTATGATCGATCCCAGTCTTCCCTCTGTGCCCAGACAGCATTCATTTGTTAGGCATCTCCTTTGTGATTCCAGAGTTGAGTAAGTTAAAAAAAAAAGTACATTTAAATGATGAAGGGAGTTTATCAATAACTTAGAGAGCTTAATTCCAGTCTCAGTTCATTTAAGGGGGACACATGTATATACCAAAAAGAAATTAATATCTATGTTCCCTGGTGTCTGAAGCCCACAAAATACACAAGTCATATAGTTGGCAGCTGCAGCAGAGTTTCTTTGATTTGATTTGAATGCTGTGCTCTCAACATTGACTTCTGAGCTTTATCTTGACTCTCTTTTATCTGTCTGGTCTCCCAAGGAGCTGGTTGTCTGAGAGATGAATATTGTACATCATAATAAAATAAAGGTCCTTTTGAAATAAACAGTAATCAATGCATTAGTTTTGTAAGTTTAACCTTTTCCCTGATGGAGGAATAGGGGCAAGGGTACTTTCACAAGGGTACAACCATCCAAAGGTTTGGTGTTAATTCATTCATGAACTCGCTTGTCCTCAATGGGCTGCAATTAGACCCCATTATGAAAATACTTTTAGCAAGCTGGATTTAAAAGAAAGAAAAGAGAAGAGAAGAGGGGAGAGATGTGGAGGGGAATGCTACATCACCTTTTTGCCAGCAGGCACATGGTATATGTAACCATGTGTTTAAAATTCTTTTCATAACTTACCAAATTCACATTCCAAGAGTTTCCTGGATGTATGTACACAGTTAGATTAGGATGATCATGCCTTTTTCAGCCTCTGTTTCAGCACAGCTTTCAGTCTTGCCCCAACCTGAGACCTGACATACCAGCCCCGCATTATCAGCAGTTACATCAAGTTAGAGTAAAGGATTCTCTTGGTTGCAGCTCAGTGATTCAGTGACAGGGAGCAGCTTGAGAGAGGTGGGAATAGAGAGCAGCGTAATGGCTAATCCGTTTATATTTCCATGGGAAATCATGAAACTGAAGAGAAATAAAGCTATCTATGAAAGAATGAAACGGTAACAGGATGTGAGGGGCTCATTAGGCTAGCACAGTAGGCTCCCCATTTGGGAAAATGGGATTTGAAGCCCCAGGAACAAATGAAAAGGAGTTGTTTTGAATGTTCATGCTATTATTCGTTTCTAAGAATCTATGCACACATACCACACAGACACACACACACACATGCACACACACACACACACTCACACATCCACACCCACGTACACACCGAGAGCTTAGTAAATGGGTGTGCTGTGTCCAAGAAAGGAAAGGGTAGGAACAGCAGGAGCAGGTTGGTTGGCAGAACTGAACAGAGAAAGACAAATATACACAGCATGCAGTATGTGTGCTTGGCTTCAGTCTGTGCAATTAGTACTTCTATTTACAGCAAACTCCTTGTACCAGTAATTTAAAAGTAAATGACAACTACTTTGAAACTGTTTGGTCAGAATGGAAAATTGAACCAAGGTAGGTTCAAAAGCTGATTAACTAGCTCACTTTTTTCCCCTTCCTGCTAATTGCTAAGTACATTTGCTGGTTCCTGGCATTGATTTGCTGGCTTCTAATTCAGGGCATGAGTTTAAAATATTAATCCACAAACTTTTCATTTTCTTTATTGGTCAATACAACTCAGGACAAATTGTACCACATAAATTCTTCATCTTAATGCTTCCCCTTTGATTTCTTTTTTTCAGATTCTTCCATCTATTTTATGTATTTGTCCCCATCCCTCCCCCTACTAACTACATCTTTATTCTTTATTCTGCTAAATGTTCTTAGAGCAACATCAGTCAGAAAAAATGAGAATATGAGTAACAGAGATTAATAGATACCACTTAGAGCTTAGGAGCTTAGCACAATGAGTGCTGTGTGCTGAAGAATGGAAATGTACTAGAAACACAGAAAGATGGGCACCCAGAGGTGGTAAGTTTGGTTCTTTCTTTTTTATTAACCTTTCCAGATACCTTATTTTTCAAGCACTGGGTCTTACGTTAGCCAATATGTTTTTCTTTGAGTCTGTGACTAAACTAATTTCCAAAGATGCCAGTTTGCCCGTTTGTCGAAGAGAATGATATTGATGCTATAGAGGGTGGTACATCCCAGTGCATGACCCTGACCTCTTTTCTTCACAAACATGGAGTAGATTTAACTCCGCACTGTAGGACAGTCCACAAAGATGATTCTTCCAGCAGCAGTGCAATGGAAGCTCTATCTTCCCAAGTCCCTATTGAGAGATTATTATTTCTTAAAGGGTCTAGCATTTTCACTACAATGGCATTTACATCGTATCAAAACAATTCGCTTTGCCAAAAGGAAAGGCAAAATTATTACAGGAAATTGTACTTCCTTATTTCTAAAACAAATATTGCCCACACAGAGAACATGAACCAACAAAAATAAAAATCTATTGGAAAAATTAATCAGCCACTTAAGGTATGTTTTATGCTAATATAAAAATAGGTATTTCAATTTTTAAAAAATTTTGTTTTCATAATAATTTCTCTAATTATTCACACTGCTTACAATTCAGAGGACTGAACTCGGAAGTGTTTTCAGAAATAAAGAGGAAAGGAAACAATTTTTTTTAGGACTACCTGTATGTGAGGTGTTGCACACATGTCATTTTCCTAGATCCTTACAACAGTCCTGTAGCGACCATAAGATTATCTAACAGTCTCTCAGAGAGACTAAGGAAGTTGTTCGGTGTCATAGAAAGTAAGGAGGATATTCAGGATTCAAACTCAGGAACATTTACCCTAAAAAAACATCACTTTTATGCCACAATACCTTATGCTCAAAAGTTCTTTTTCTTCCTTTTCTCTCCTTCCTTCCTTCCTCCCTCCCTTCATTTCCTCCTTCTTTCCCTCCTTCCTTCCTCTGTTCCTTCCTTTCTTCCTCCCTTCCTCCTTCCTTCCTTGGTTCTTTCTTTCTTTCTTTCTTCCCTTCCTTCCTTCCCTACCTCCTTCCCTCCCTCCTTCCTTCCTTTCTTTCTTCAGTACCAGGGTTTGAATTAAGGGCCTTGCACTTGCTAGGCAAACTTTCTGCCTCCAGCCCTTTTTGCTTTTTTTAGGTTATTCATTAGGTAAGTTCTCAAGTTTTTGCTCAGGGCTGGCCTGGACCACAATTTCCCAACCTACATCCTCCCACATGGCTGGGACCACATGCACACACCACCATTCCTAGCATGTTGATTGAGATTGAGGCTCACTAACTTTTTCCCTGTGATTGGCCTCCAACTGAGATCCTCCTGATCTCTGCCTCTTCAGTAGCTAGGATTCCAAAAGTATCTTTCTTGTATCACAATGACTACAGAACTATGAAGGAATGTATCACTTAACTTAGTAAAGCTGGTCTATGTAAATCAAATTAATTTTTAAGTGAACCAAGGATATTCACTTAAACACTGTAAACTTTGGCAAATAATTTTAATGTTTTGGAAAATAATTTTAGTATTTTGTTTAAATTATTAAACCTTGTTATAATTAATGTACCTACTTTAATTTGGACTTCAGCATGACAAATTCAAGTAGGATACACCATAATGAGAAGTTCTTCATAAGTAATCATAAAATAGCACCAGGAAACTACCAGAAGTGGGTAATATTACTCAAGGTATTTTTCCAACAGTGATGATGAGTTTGCATTGCATCATTCTTTCTCTTTTCTTTCACTGGTTCCCTTGGGACCAAGTATATGTATTTGCATTTGTCAGAAAGTCTGTTTAAGATTGAGAGCATGAAATACTGCAAAGTGAACTGGCTCACAAGGGAATGAAACCTATGACCTTGACCTCATTAGTATCATGCTCAAATCGACTAAGTTAACCAGCTGTATTTGCTTAAGTCCAAGTACATATTTATTGGGTAAATATGGGAGTTTCAACTTCTTCAAGTCCCTTAGGGACCTTTAGGTAGACTTCACCAGTCATTCATTAAACAGATTCTAATTGAATACTTAAATTGAGCAAATTTGTCCTTAGTGATCTGAGAGCCATGAAGCCATGCAATAAGTGGAATTACAAGTTAGTTGCTTGAGGGTAGATAACATATACACGACAGTCTCATATAACATAAGATCCTGGAACTGAACAGTGGGAAGGCTGACCTTGTACCTGAGTCTGCCACTTACTGATTGGGACACTTCATAAAATATTCACTGCAGTATTGATGTTACTTACATTTGCCTATTGAACTTCAAATAAGTCCCCTGAAAATAGTCATAGCACTTTATACATCTCTACATCTTACAGAACTCTAAAGCAATGACTTGTTCTACCCACATGGTTCAATCCCCTTAATCCTTTATCCATGTTTAACACACTGCATGTGATAAGGTTCCATCCAAGATCTCTCTGCTCCTAAATTCTGCTGACATATTTTAGCTCTTATTTTTACTTGGACTCTGCAGAATTTGGCACTACCTGCCACTGTTTTCTTTCTGTAAGTCTCTTTTTTGTTGGCATCTATAACACAATCTTCTAACTTTATCTCCGTTAGCCTTCCTCTTCATAGCTTCTTTCATAGAGTCTCTTACTCATCTAGCCCCAAAATATTGGTTTTTCCCATCTTTCAATTTAGTCATGCCCCCTTTTAACTCTACATGTAACATTACTGAGTTTGATCTGAATCCATCAAATTCTTCCCCCAATCTGATGTCCTTTTTTATTAGAAAATATCAACACAAGCCGAGTCACTCAAGCAAAAAACCTGTTATTTTCTTAGTCTATTTTTTAGGATAAAATACCATAAAATGAGTAGTTTATAAGCAATAGAAATTTACTTCTCGCCACTCTGGAGGCTGCAAAGTCCACCATGAAGGCACTGGAAGGTCAAATGTCTAGTGAAGGAAAATGCATCACCTGGCTCAGAACCTTCTTGCTGTGTCTTCACAGGGTACAAAAGGGCAGAACAGCTCTCTGGGCCTCTTTTATTGAGAAAGTAATCCCATTGATGAGGGTTCCACCCTGGAGCCTACTCACCTGATCTCCTACTCATCCAGTATCCCCCTGCTCCAATATCAGAATTGGGGTTTCAGCACATGAATTTGAGAGCACACAAACACTCAGATCATAGCAGTCATCCATGTTCATTAGGCCACCCTAATCCCAAACTCCAAATACACCTTTCATTGGCCTGTCATGATCTTGAAGCTGGGCCCTATGAACATTTCTCCTCTGCAATCAGACCAGTGTTAAGCTTTGTGAGTGAAGGGAAGTAGAGGGGCACTGCAGAAGAAGGGGCTTCTCTTCCTGGCTCATTTTCCTTTCTTCTTTTCTGAAATGGTGCTTATTCAACATGAAGAACATGAGGTGGTACTCATCTTCTGAGATGTTTGGCAGTTTCCCCATGGACAGCTTCCCAGCAAGGTTGGATGTAATGTGACCTCTCAACAAGTTCTACAACATACCTCCAGACAGCTTCCCAACAAAGTCCACCAACATACAGAGGCTGTTTTTATGGCTACTTTTGTCAGCACTGTAGCATGTGGTCTTCTGCTTGCCAGCTTTAGGCTACAGTACCTCAGCAAACTTCACCATGTAGAGAACTACAGAAGCGCCCTCTGCATTAAGATCTGACTCAGTCTTGGAGAGTGGGAGCTTGTTCAAACTTGCTACTTCCTTGGTTGCTCTGCCTCATCCCCAAGGGCAGTGGCTGCTTCTTCTACCTACTGTTCCCATATGCTTTAGAATTCTCTTTACTCCTTAGTAGTTAATCCCATTTCTAGTTCATAATTCTCTATATTAAATTTCCCTGTTCAAATCACTGTTCTCTTTCCTGACTAGACCCTGACTGAAGTTCTTTCTGTTTCAAGTCCACCTCCTGAGCATCTCACAGATTGTCTTAGAGTCCTGCCTAAGTTTATCATTGTAAATATGGTTTTTGGTATAAGACTCCTAACCAATTGCCTACTTTCTGGTTTAGATGTTTTCTAGTATTTCTTCTTCAACATGATAGAGAAATTTTTAGGCCCAGAAGCATGAATTCAGCTTTCTAAAGGTACCCTGCTTTATTCCTGCCAATTGTGCCAGCTTCTTGGTACACAATTAAGAAATGGGGTGTGTGTGTGTGTGTGTGTGTGTGTGTGTGTGTGTGTGTGTGTTTGCATACACTCAACCTGAAGACCTCCACTCTCTTCTCAGCCTGGAGGATCTCTTTCCTCCCTCCTATTCCCTTCCCTTAACAAGGTGAGTTACCTTGCCAGGAAGTTTTTTGTTTGTTTGTTTGTTTGTTTTTCCTCTGGCAATACTGCTTTAGACACTAAACCCCAGAATACCCTCAGGCAAAGAAACAGAAAATCCTGCCACCTTCTAGGAACAAGGAAACAAACAAACAAAAAGTACATGGAGAACAAAATAGAAATTGCTATTTTACACAAGGTCAGAATCTTTTTAGTCTGAAAAAAATCTTCAACCCTCTATGTTTCTAACCATGACATTTTGCAAATCTATTGTACCCTCTTAAAGCTCCTCTAATTTTTTCCACCAATCCTCTAAAAAACTCTTAATGAAGTATTTAATCTTCAGAGACACAATCTGTCAGACTTTGGCGGTACTAGGGATTGAGCTCAAAGCCTCACACTTGCTACCACTTCGACCACTCCACCAGCCCTTTTTTGTGTTGAATATTTTCAACACAAAAAATTATTAAACTATTTCCCCAGGCTGGCTTCGAACCACAATCCTCCTAATCTTTGTCTCCAAGTATCTAGGATTACAGGCGTGAGCCAGACTTTTGATACTTTATTTCTTCCTACAATTTAAAACAAGAAATACAGGTCTGGCAGTCTGAATTTGGCAGGTTGAGACAAGCAAACAATAGAGAAAGAGGGAAATGTGTAGAGACGATAAAACATCAGCTTTGCCCAGGCACACCTAGGAATTTGCCATTCTGTGATATCATTTTCTTCCTATCCTCATACTTTTTACTAAGTGTTCCACCCAGGAAAGACCTAGATTTGTCTTTCAAAACTCAGTTCAAGTTCTTGGCAGCTCTTCCAAGAAACCTGCAGGCGTTCCCAGCACTAGGTCAGCCACTTCTCCTGTGCCTACAACCACCATGGCACCTGCGCTGAATTTTATGACAATTCAGATTCTAAATTTCTTTTCATTTTTCTGTTTCCCCTTCAAGATTATAAATTACCTGAGGATATAATGGTACTATCTCTTGTCTCTGAGTCTAGAGCCAAGAACCAGTTTGTTCTTAAATATTTCCATGGTTGTTGAAATTATTTTACTAATTCCTTGGAGTTGTTATAAATAAATTTGATGACAGAAGTGCCCTGAAAGATGTATTGCTACCAGAAATGCTATAACCTAGTTGTCAGGTCCTCTTTCATTCTTTCAAGAACACACTAAACCCATCTTTAATTTTAGCTATCAAGAAGGACGATCATTTAAATGCTACTTACAACACCTGCTATGATAGATAGACTCTTTGGAATCTTCTAAATATGGAAAAGCATGGAATTTCTCACTCTCCAACTTTGGGAAATCAGATGTGTGTTTTAGAATACAATACTTTTAAAGGAGTGTGCTTATCTGATGACCAACAGGTGAAGTTGCTAGAGATTAACATTTTTTAGGCTTTTAGAATTTGAATTGTTGAGTTTTCAGAAGGCAGAGATATTTTCCCTGTAAAATGGGATGTTAATATTATCATGGTTTTTATGTGTTTTGGCAGTCTCAAAAACATGCCATCTGGACTAACAAAATGAGGTATATTCTTAAGGGCCAAAAAAAAAAATTGCTCACAATTCATAAAACGTCGAGGTGGGAAATGTAGTTTCTTAAAAAGAAAAACAACAACAACTAAGGCTGTTAAGTCAACTCAGCAAGTGGCAAGAATGGGATTAAGTGTTTGCTGATCCCAAAGTGAGGTTACCCAAGTACATTCCATTTTGACACAACAGAATGAATTTTCTTTTGTTGTTATTATGTAAACACTTTCTTATTTTTGCAAGTGCACCAGTTCTGCTAGGTTCAAAACTTGGCCCTGCAACTTTCTGGTTATGAATCTTAGCAAATTATTTAGCTTCCCTCTACCTTGGTTTTCTCACCTGCAAAATGATGGTAATAATAGAACCTACCGCAGATAATTGTGGTGCTAGTTAATGAATAAAATTTCACTTCAAAATATTTATTTGCTGGGCATGGGAGGCTGAAGCAAAAAAATCATGAGTTTGAGGCCACCCTGTGTTACCTACTGAAAAATATGTACAGATATATACAGATTGACTTCTGTGTTTCAGGCAAGGTTCTAGGCACTTGAGATACAACAGTGAATAAAATAGGCAAAAAGCTCTGTTCTCCTAGGGCATAGATTATAGTCAAACTGCCTTAAGCAATAAGCATATGCTGAGTTATTATCATTATTATTATTACAGTTATTAGTACTGTGATCAGAAATTATGTGCTGACTCATAAGTATGCACAGTCCTTAAGCAATTGTCTTGGAATGGAAGTCACTTCTCTGTAGCCTCTGTAACCTGCCACGCCACGGCTGCTGAGGAAAGGTTTGCACATCACTGCATGGCCAAGTCAATCCTGGAGAAGCAAGCAGAGGAGAGGGAGGGTTTCATCTCCCTCAGGATGCTTAGGATTAGCACTAGCCATATGAGTGTCATGAGATGGAATTTTCCCCTCCAAAGCCTAAGGAAGAAAGAATGGAAACATGAAAACCTCATCTCAGAGCCTAGAGACTGAACCAACCCTGAGATATTCCACTTTTGCCAGCAGCACTTCACAGGGATGTTCTAAGGACCGGGCAACATGTGCTAATAAACCTGAAAGGTGGTGTCAGGAGGAGTGGGGAGGCCTTTGGGCTACACAGATCTGCCCTGATGCTACATTTCTTCCAGACCTTGGTACCCATTTGCACATCAGAGGAAGCTGTTTTGTGGCAGAGAATGACTGATGCCAGTACTGATACCAGCAGCCTGTAATTTGCTTGCTACCAGCTTAGCTTTAGGTTGGCTTTGCCTGCATTGCATCTTTCCCTTCACAGCTTTTGTGTCTCTTCTTTCTTATGCTTGTTTTTATCCACTCTCCCTAAGAAGCACTTAGTTACTTCTTCGTAGGTCATAATCTTACAAAACCTTATTAAAATGATTTTATAAGACTATTCTAAATCCTTTCGAAGGAGGGCACAAATAAGCAAAGCATAAGCCATGGTGACCTTTCCACGTTGAACATCACTGTCTCGGCAAGATTTAGATGTGTCTGCTGAGGTCACATTGCCATCCTGCATCCTATGATGGGAGTCTCACTGCCTCTGAGCTCCTTTGTACAGGAGGCCTGATGGACAGGTCACTACCCCCCTACTGTACTGGCACAATTATCCAGACCTCAGTGGATCCCTTAAAGAAGTGTGAGTCTCTCAAACGAGGCTGGCTATTCCTCAGAAGTGCAATTCAACTGATTTCTCAGCACATCTGAGGGGTCAGCGCTCACATTCTTGAAAACCTCAGTTGCACTCCAAGATATTAGCTCCTTCAGTTAGCTCCCCACTCCAAGACACTGATCCACAAATGCTTTTTGCCTCTTCCCCAGTGACCCAACTTTCCACTACCCTCTCCTTCCTGTACCTGTGGGAGTCTCCTGGAACTTCTCTCCATGGGTTAACAGATATTACCAGGCTCCTCAGTAAATAGTCCTTCTGCCTTCTGGGCACACTGTCAAGACCAGCTGGAAGGCACAGCCAGTGTCTTTAGGAACCTTCCCTGTTCCCATGAAGCTGGTAGCATTTTGCTACCTGTCTTGGTTTTTATCATCTACCAACTCCAGTCACTTCTCCCTTTTCACCAAAGTGCTGGAAACGCTATCTTAATCCCACACTCTGAATCAGAATTAGGAAAATTCAATGCCAATAAGGCTCCAGCCTCTTGGATACAGTCATCATCAGGGAATAATCATTTTTTAAAATTATAAATATGGTCTTGCACCTCCTCATTCACAACACTTAACACATTGTTGGATTTCTCTACAATTAGACTATAAGCTCCATGAATGCACGTATTTGTCTATTTATTTGCTGCTGTATTACTAACCCCACTATGGTGCCTATTAATAAATATTTGTCAAATGAATAAACAATGTTCTGTATTAAACGCAACAAACAAAACTTCTTCCTGGAGGGCTGGGAGAAACTTTGTGAAATTCATGGGTCTTGACAAAGTTGCATTCAGTAATGTGGCAGAGGTGGGTACCATGTCACACATGCATTAGCAGTCCTTGCAACAGTTAACTGGTGGCCAAAAAAGAGGCAGAGGACAATTTGCTCTCTAAATAGAGTCATTGCTGGGATGATGAAAATTTTGTCTCGAAGGGAATTTCTAGTGGAGCTTTCTTGATGGTGTTTATAGACATTTGTTCTTTTTTACCTGACTGATTCTGTTGAATGTCCTTGCTGAAACTGCCCTACTGCCCACTGGGTATTCACTGTACTCAAAGCCAGTCATTCCTCATTTTATGTAGACAAGTAGGAGAGGCAATTGTTCATTGAAAAAATTAAACCAATTTTTCTTTGGGTTTGGTCTGATGAGGCATGTTGACACCACAAAGATAATAGTGAGATAACCAAACTTGTTACACTCCTTGAAGTAAGTTATTGTTCCAACTTGGAATTCATTAACGGAATAGTTTCATTAATCAAGATATACTTTTTAAAAAGTATAGCTTAATTTAATTATGATTCTTTAAAATTGTGACTACAATCCAGGGTATTGATGCAAGATTATATGAACACCTGTTCCTAGAAGCAAAGTAAGATTTGGGGTTCCAGATATTCCAGTCTTGACTTCATGATTATTGGCAACTATATGGGGAAAGATTCCATGATACAGAAAATGCATAATGTGCTTCTCGATCTTCCTATGCAGCCTTCAAGAACTCATACAATATTAACCATGACATAAGTCTAGTGCTATTTAAAAGACATAAGCAAAAAAAATATATTTTCAACCTAATAAAGACCAACTATTATGACAACTAAAGGCTAATCCACACATTAAATGAGTTGTTATGGGTGTGAAAAGTAGAAACAGAACACACTTTACTGTTTAGAGTACAAAAAGGAAATATGAGTTATTAAGAAAAAATTAAAGTAGAGCACATCTAGCACTTATCATTGTTAACTGCAATGAAAAAATATTAATAGTGAATAGAAAAAAATTCACAGCCTTAAAAGACCTTGCTAAAGTTACATGTTAAGTTGATGAGAAATACAGAAGAGTTTAATTGCTTGCAGATTAGCTCAGATGATCTTTAAGCGATTTATACTTGAGTGGTATGAATCACACCTGACTTGACTGTCTGCATTTTTCCCCCAGGATTTAATCTGGGCCCCCATTAACTTTCTTAGCACAAAAGTGTGAGCACCAACCTGCTGAATGTGCACACAGTCCTATTTAGGGTTTTTAGAAGAAAGCTGTTGGGAGAATAATAAAAAGCACATAGAGGTTTATGAAAACTGTTGGGCATTCATGTTTCTCTAAAATTTCCCTGGGAACAAAGACTGTCCCTTATCAATGACAGAAAGAGGAGGAACATGACCTTGGCTAACCTTACAGTTTGCCTCCTCAGGACATGTAGCTCGAAGGCATCTTTTAGGATACTAACTAGACATTTACTAGGCCATGGGTCACTCTTTATATAGGGCCAAATAGTGTTTTAGGCTGTGTAAGCCAGGCTGAAAATCGAGGCTATAATACCTGAATACTTTTATAACAGAAAACAAGTTTTCACAAAATTTTTATTAGCATAATTCAAAATACAGTGACGGTAATAATAATTGAGTATATTTTTTGAAATACAGATCTAGTAATGAGAATAAAATTCTTTTTCAGAGGGTAATAATTCACTTAATTGGGAGTTCAAAATTAGAAGTCCCTATCATCAAATTAATTACAAATATTCATCTATAAAAACCATTCTTAGCTCAAGGGCAACACAAAACCAGATGGCCAGTTAGCCTCCAGACCATAGTTCAATGACTAAGAGACTTTTTACTGATGTCACAGAAGAGTTTAAAAAGCAGAAGAAATCAAAGACCAGCAACAACCAACATTGTAATTTGCAATTTTCTAAAATATATTTTGTGCTCCTTTATTTCACATTTCATTTCATTTAAACTTCTTGGATAACAAAGGCTATTTGCCTTGGAGATGGACTGGATATCTTTAGTACAAATAAAAATGAGAGAAAATTGATGTATGTTTAGTTATTGACTACCAAAATAAAAACTTTTAGTTCCTACTGAGACCAGAGTATTGAAGTCAATATTAACTAAGACATTTAAACCTTTTGTAAGTTACTCAAATTCCTATTGACATTTTAAGAGCCGGGTTTGACTGACTGATACCTTTGGTTTCACTAAGCCAAAGGAAGAGAATTCAGGATAAGTTTTAAGGGAAGTCCCTGCTACTACGTGGTATTAGTCAGCTATTGCCTCATTAATTCTACATTTGTTATCACATCAATGCAAATAACATTACAATGCCCAATAAATAAAAAGCACTTTCCAGACCATATGGCAATACAGTTAAGTATCTATTATCTGAAATGCTTGAGACAGGAAGTGTTCTAGAATATTTGCATATATGTTCGCATTAATGTGAATAATTTTGAAAGTACCTCAAATCTCATTAGCCTACAGCAATGAGAACTTTTTCCTATATTCTTAGAAGTTGTAAATCAATTGTGGCTTGGTTGATCTAGCCTAGCCTACCTGAGTGACTTTTCTTCAAGCTGAGGTCCAGTTTGCCTATGTTCCTGATGTCAAGTTTGTTCAAGTCTGCATATTCTGGGACCCAGGCTAATGGGGCAACAGCTACCCATGGAAAGTTCTTCTCGGGGTGGTATCCACAGTGCAAATCATATTTAAGGCCTCTGCCCATGTCTTGATAACAAACAGTCCATAGCTGAAGCAAGTCAGGGAAAACACACTACCCCCCAGAACAGGGTAAAAGGAGAGTGATATTTGCTGCATAATAGTTTGAACCAGCACCATAGGAGAAAGGAACCACTCGATTATGTGTAGAAAAGGAGAAAAGAGAGAAAGCGGAAACAAGTAAGCACACACAGGCCTTGGCCTTCCCATTATGACAGCAACGGTGGCACTGAGGAGAGCTGGAGGGACACAGTCTGACAGCAGCACTTAGAAAGAAATGCTCAACGCTCATTTTCCTAAGAGTCTAAATTGTTAAAATAGGTCACAACAGACCAATGTGGCTTTAACCAAGTTCCAGAGACAGAAAAAGCCCACAGATTCCTGAAATAAAGTCATTTTGCAGGTGGAAAAACAAACAAGCCAATAAAAAACAGGACCAATGAGCTGACCTGGTTCTGAGTCCCAAAGTCAAAGGGAAACAATATGTCCAGATTTTTGATGGAACCAAAGCCAGACTGCTTAGCCCTGCTCTCCTGGGATCAGATTTGTGTCCCAAAGTAATAGTTTTGTAAATGAATCTAGGGGGATGGGAATGGAGAGAAAAGGAAGCAGGTACGAATTTGCCCTCACCACATTTAAGAACTACAAGGTTCAAGGAAAGAAGGGAACCAGAAGCAGTAGCAATGAAGCCTGCAAATCTTAGGTGGAGCTGCACTCCATCATCTCAGACAAGACTAGCTCTGGATCTTGGTTCATTTTCCTACATCAGCTGTGAGTTCAGGTGCTTGGCCTGAGGGGCGAGCTCAGTTGCATGGCCTTCCCCTGAAGCTAACCCAGGCACAATGATGACCACAGAGAGCTTCCAGGAGTTATCTCAGGAGGATATTTTCTCTCCAGGCAAGATAGGATCTGGAGGGAGAACTACCTTATCTGAAACCCAACAAAATGATCAGGGACTCTGAAATAGGAGAAGGTCTTCATGGCTTTGTTATTCTCATTCTTCTTTGATGAAGGGAGGAAAACAACTCATTGTATTTTCTTATTTATATAAGTGACAGCATAAATCTCAACTTTGTTTCTGGGGAGCATGAGTTAAAAAGATTGCAATTACTGTAGTTATGGCCCATCTTGGTCTGTAACTCTTAAAATCTTTCAGATAATAATGATGAATATCTTTAATAGAGTGCAGTAGAGGACAGTTTATATAGGATAAACTTTTTTATTGAGTTCAGCAATCCTTTTACATCTCAATTTTACATTTTCCAGAGGAATGCCTGGAATCATTCAATAAGAATGTTCAGGAAAGATGACTTTCTGTAATTCTCTTCTCCAATAAATGTGAGAATTTGCTACCTTGCCACAATAGTCAACCTTCTGTATGATGTATTGTTAAGGAACAGGAGAAACAGAGATGGAGTGAAGAATGAATTAAAAGGGAAAGAGAAGAGTGGAGAGCGTATTCAAAGGGAGAAGAGAATAGGAGAGAGGAAGAAAAGAGAGAGAAGGAAAAAGTAGACTCCACACCCTGCACCAAATACTCTTAAAAACAAAGAAAAGGACAGAAATACAGCAAAAGTACATTATCTAGGTTCAAACCACAGATTGTCCCATTTATTGGCTGTGTGAAATTGGATATTGAGTACCCTAAACCTCATCTCTTTCTGTAAAATGGGAATAATGGTTCCTACTTCATAGAATTATAATGATGATTAAAAGACCTAAGAGATATAATTCATTTTCCAGACTATATGGCAATATGGTTGAGTATCCATTATCTGAAATGTTTTAGACCAAAAATGTTTTGGAATATTTGCACATACATAATGAGACATCTTGGAATAGAACTCAAGTCCAAACACAAAATTCATCTATATTTCATAAATGCTTTGTTCATCTACCCTGAAGGTAATGTCATACAATATTTTTAATAATTTTGTGGGTGAAGCAATGTTTGATGGTATAGAATTTTCCAGTTGTGGAATCATATTGGTGCTCAAAAAGTTCTAGAGTTTGGAGCATTTTTAATTTCCAGATTAGAGATGTTTAACCTGTAGTACCCATTAAACCTTAAGAACTATGATTACCGTAAATAAATACCTACAACAGTTCATCTCTGCTCATTACCTAAAGAATATCCATTACATCTGATGTAATCAATAAAATGGATTTTTCCTTTAAAGGATTTACTCTCTCTTGTAATTGTTTAGAGCCCATTTTTCCACTCATCACTTATACAACACTTACATACAGTTCTCTTAAGGTTCTACATCTTCTAAAATGTGGTATTTACATACAATGGAATTTTATTCAGCCATAAAGAAGAATAAAATTTTGTCATTTGCAGGTAAATAGATGGAACTGAAGGAAATCATCTTAAGTGAAGTTAGCCAGGCTCAGAAGGCCAAAGACCACATGTTTTCTCTCATATGTGGAATATAGACCTAATAAAAATAGAAGCAATATTATGAAAAAGAGGTCACACTAAGGGGAGGTCACATATGATAGAGAGAGGCTAAAAGAAGGAAGTTAAGAAGGTGAATATGGTTAATGTACTCTCTGTACAAGAATGAATATAGGATTTTTTAAACCAGTTGAAATCACCATAAGAAGGGGACTAAGATAGAAAGAAGGAAAATAGAGGAGATGAAACAATTTGGGTTATAATACATATGTACATGGAAATGTCACAAGGAAACCAATTAACAGGTATCTTAAACAAATGACAAAAATGTCATTTTTTTTAATTTAAAAAAGGAGAACAGGAGGGCAGAAGAGGCCCTGTCTGGGGTGTTGGTACCAGTAGGAGTGGGGAGGATGTGGAGAAAGTGTAGGAGGGTGAATATGGTGCAAATACTGTGTACACATATATGTAAATGGAAAAATGAGACCTGCTGAAACTATTCCAGGAATGGGACGAGGAGGATAAAGAAGAATGATGGAGGGGGTGGATTCAACTCTGATATATTTGATATATTGTAAGAATGTTTGTAAATGCCACAATGTACACCAGCACAACAAAAAAATTAAAAATAAAAAAAAGATTCCACTTCTTCTGCCTCCCCACCCCTGCTTCTAGACCTGAGCTTTCTTTGCCAAAAAAAGGGGTTTGGACCTATTCTGCCCTCTTCTCTCCACCTTCCAGTCAGCATTGCTGACTCTCATGGGCTCCCTGAGGTTCAGAATCCAGGGCTACCTGTGAATCAGTTGGCTAGGTCAGAGTCACAGGCTCATTTGTGCCTTTCCCTCTGTATCATTCATCAGCCACAAGACTGTAACACATGTACTTGGAGGAATACAGGCTGCCTTGAACCAGGCTTATTAAGGTTATTCTTTCTCTGTCAGCCTGTTCAGTCTTGTGCTTAAAATTTTTCTCCCTAGGCAAAAGAAAAATTGCTCTGTACTGGGAAGAAATTTGCTGCCTTTGAGGTCTCCTCCCAGTGAAGACATGAAACAAACTGAGACTGTTGGTACTCACCTCTCAGAATCATAATATTTTAGAACTGTACAGGGTATAGAGGTGGCATAGAACAGTCCCCTCTGTTCTTAGAAGAGGAAACTAGGCCCAGAGAGGCCAGGTCATGGTTCAGCTAGGACTTTATATCTGGCCTTTATCTTTCCATTAGAGCTTACAATTGACTTTCTGCTTGACTTAGTGTTGGATTATACCATGCTTTAATACAACCAAGCAAGTGCCACATTGTAGGCAAAAAGAGGGAACACTGCCCTCCACTGAAATAAGCATATATTATACTTAACTTACATGTATTATTACATTTATCTATTATATTTAACTTGAGTATCTAGAAATTGAGTTTATATAAGTAGGGACATATTTGAAACTAGGATGGGATTAATGCACACCAAAATCTATGACTTTTTATCCTGAATAAGAACAAGGAAAAAAATCCAAGATGATCAGTTTTCACCCATCTGGTTGTAGTGGGTCTGTGTAGGTGTTTACCCTGACAATATATGACAGGTCAAAATTTTCAGTTAGTGAAGTTTCCTGAAAACAAGAAAGGGCTGGTCTAGTTATGAGTTTGCCCAAATGGCCATCCCTTTCTCTCCATCTGCTATTGGGAAAGCTGGACCTCCACCTAGGGCTAAATCCAGTCTTAGGGGTTCCTCAGTTGGCTTAGTCTGAGCAAAAATTATCAGAACATTGCACAAATCTAGAGTTTGATTAAACACAAGGATTATAATAAAAAGAAGGAACATATGTTAGATCTGGTCAAATCTCTTGATACACCTATCCAGTAAACTGATTCTAAGTTGTAAACTGTAAACATTAGTTGACTGATTACTTCTCAATTTCTCTACTGAACAAATAACACAGTTACTGGGAGACTTGGAACAGAATATGTTTAATTCATTCCCCACATATGCACTAGCATTTGATATATCTTAGTGTAAACATATAAAAGAAAGTTATAAAATAAAAGATACAAACAAAGGAGAGAAAAGGAAAAAGGAAATATCATCTTTCCTTTATTTGAAACTTGGGATGAGGTGATTGCCATAACTAAACACAGAATGCACCCTGGGGTTTCCTGACCACAAATGATAGTGAGGAAGCTATGCTCCTTATTTTCATAGATCATGTCTTACTTATCTCAGTTAATTCCCTTTGGTTCATATATTTGGAACCTAAGAGAATCATATAAGCAAAGGTTTTCCTGAGTTGCATAGCTGTAAGCCAAAACTGTTTACACTAATATAAAATTATATAAACTAAAGGTCCCCAATCACTTACTCGAAACTATTGGGAATGGAATTTTGAATTGCTCAGGATTTTAAAATGTAATAAATTACACAGTACTTACATATCACCTGTACAGGAGTGAAGAGGGGGGTATTTCCTTTCCTCCCATAATAAAGGGTCACAACTGACATCTCTATAACAAAAGACAGTTAATAAGAGAAAAGCATTGCAAATTTACTTGATCATAATTTTACATGGCACGAGAGCCTTCAGACTGAAGACTCAAAGACTCAGGGTGCACTATCCATTTTTAGGTAGATTGCTGTGTAGAACTGTGATTGAGCAAAAAATACATATATATGAAAAGATAAAACTCCTGGAAACAGACTGAGTGGGGAAAGCTCAGCAAGTACTGTCCAGATTCTTCTTGGTCCCTTACTTGTAGCATTTCTTCCTTTCTGAGGGGTTCTTGTAACGTGCAATCAAACAAGGTAGACCAGAGAAATTTTCATGGCCAATTCTTATACAGAAATTGGCGGGGAGAGGGGAGTTAAGAGAATAAGTTTAGGTTTTATGGCTGGCTTGGAAAAAAATATGACCTGCCTTGGGGAAGTAGAATTCTATTTTCTGTGGCTTGCCTTAGGGGAAGATGAGGAATGAGATATAGGAGAACAGGAGGAAGCCAGAGAGAAACTCTGCTCCTAAGGCTACTTCTGAGATTTTCACTTTGGGGTATCATTTTCTGAACCCGAGAAAATGATATACCATCTCCACAGAGTCTGGGGCAGTATCTATGGTCAAACATGTTACTATTTATAAAATAAGATGCATGAAGGGGTCATACTTGCTGGAATATATAAAGTTTCTAAATATACTCACATAGTTTTACACCAGATTTTCTACCAATAGAGTTTATCAAAATTTTATGGAAAAAGATTTAGTTTTCAGAGCTTTTTGGATTTGGGAACAGTGACAAAGGGGTGTGTATATGTACTCACACACACACACACACACACACACAAGCATGAAGTATAAATAGAGAAGGCTTTGCCATTTTTCTTTTTTTTAATTTTTTTTCTTTTATTCATATATGTATACCATGTTTGAGTCATTTCTCCCCCCTTATCCCCCTCTTACCCACATGTCCCCTCCCTCTCCCCCCTTACCCCCTCGCTACTAAGCAGAAACTATTTTGCCCTTATCTCTAATTTTGTTGAAGAGAGAATATAAGCAATAATAGGAAGGACCAAGGGGTTTTTTTTATTAATGTCTGTTTGACCTGGAACAAATGCTATCAATATGGGCTATTTTTTGAACCCGTAAAAATGGAAGTTAATGTAGAATTAGCCAAAAGATAAACAGTGAGTAAGTGTTGTAAACACTCTTTGAAGCACTCTAGTGAGTAAGCATGGCCGGGAGGTTAGGAGACCTGTCACAATCTCTGCTGTTGACTTTCCATGTTAACCCAGAAAAGTCACTTTGTTTCCCTGGTCCTTAAATTTCCTTCTTGTAAAATGAGGTGGTTGCAATGGATAACCTCTAAGGCCATCCAGTTCCAAAATCTGTCCTTTGAAAATTTTTCATTTTACTCATGTTAGTAGGTTAAATTTTTAAAAAATGAATATCCAATAATAATACCTCTTGGTCTAATGAGTCTATTTTTACACAATTATATAGCTTAATCATCCTTTAGTCATTGAATTACTAGACTGTTGAACCAATCATTTCCTTTCCCATTTCTAAATACATTATTTGACATGCAAGCAACGTGAACAACTAAGCATGATGGTAAAAACAGAAAGTCCCAACTTCCTTCAGCTGGAATTTACAAACTTCTTTGTACTGCTTTACATGTCCTGATGTGCTTAAAATAAGAGCAGAAAGTGCACAAGATTATTTCTCAACGATGGAAATATTTGTGAATAATTTTGCCAAAGCATTAGTCAGAAATGTTAATTGAAAACTCCAGATGGCAGCAGCACAGTTACCTTGCTTTGCTAATTTTCCTCTTTGAAATCTTGCCCGCCTAAGAAAACACATTGAAAAGAAATCTCTTTGAAACATTATCTCGGGCATGGAAATTAGCTTCCAGTGTTCCAAGAGCAACACAGGCTTATGGCCTCATCGAACCATATCTTTATTGTAAAGTCACTATTTCAATTTTTAAAAGTAAATTTTGAAATAGCCCAATGGTAGGATATAGTAAGTTGAGCTTTTTTTAAAAAAAATACCTAACAGCTTTGAATCATGCAAAACTTTTAAAACTCAAGGGGAAATTACTGTTTTTTCCAATGTCCTCCTGAAGCAAATCAAAGTTCAAAGTTTCCAATGACCTTGAATGAGACTTTGTGCTCATGTCAGCTTTTTGGTTATAATGAATAAAGAATTGAAGTCAGTATTGATTGTTTCAGAACATAACACATACAGCATAAAGTTGTTGTCATGTGTATTTCTCCATGACATACTTCCTTCTTATCTAAAAATGTCTCTAACATTACATACACATACACACACACTTAATCTCCCCCCTCCTATGGTCACAAAACTGGCAACTTACGTCACTATAATTACTTAGTTAATTGATTTAAGATGTTAAAGAGTTTAAATACCTTGCTAGGTCATAGTTTGGGGCTACGTCAACCAAATTTCAGCTTAATTTTCTACTTTATAAGATAAGAGAGGGCAGTTGGCCCTCTCTGTCTATATGTTCCACATCATGGATTCAACCCAATCACAAACCGAAAATATTCAAAAAATTTTTTCAGACTTATTTCTCATTATTTTCTAAATAATACAGTATAAAAGTTATTTATATTGTATTTGGTTGTATAAGTAATATACAGGTGATTAAAAGTATATGAAAGGCTCTGCATGGGTTCTATGCCATCCTATATAAGGGACTTTGATCTGTTGGTATTATGTGACTAAGAGCCCACTTGCTTATTCTTCCTTCACCTATCCTTTTATGTCTTAGCCTTGTTCCTATCTGTTCTTTTTATTATTATTATTATTATTATTATTATTGCACTGGGTTGGGGTACATTGTGGCATTTACAAATGTTCTTACAATATATCAAATATATCACACTTGAATTTGTCCCCTCCATCATTCTCCTTTATCTTCTTCCCCCATTCCTGGAACAGTTTCAACAGGTATCAGTTTTCATTTACATACATGTGCACACATTATTTGCACTATCTTTACCCTTCCATGCCATTTTCTCACCTCTTCTCTCCTTCCACTGGTACCAAACCTCCAGTCAGGACCTATTCTGCACTCCTGTTCTCTGATTTTGTAAATGAAAAAAAATGACATTTTTGTTTGGTTAGGATAGCTACACAGAGAGTTTCCTTGTGATATTTCCATATATATATATATCTCGAATTGGTTCACCTCCTCTATTTTTCTTCTTTCTACCTTAGTCCACTTTTTATGGTGGCTTCAACAGTTTAAAAAATTCTATACTCATTCTTGTATAGTAAGTACACCAAATATATTCACCTTAACTTCCTTCTTTTACACTTTCTCTCTCGTATGTGACCTCCCTTTAAGGTGAGCTGTTTTTCATAATACTGCTGTATTTGTATTGGGTACACTGTGGAACATAGACCCAAGAAAGCATGCGCATTTGGCCTTCTGAACCTGGCTAACTTCACTTAAGATGATGTTCTCCTGTTCCATCCATTTACGTTTAAATGACCAAAGTTTCATTCTTCTTCAGGACTAAATAAAATTCCATTGTGTATAAATATCACATTTTCTTAATCTATTCTTCAGCAGTGGGGCATCTTGGTTGTTTCCATAGCTCAGCTATTGTGAATAGTGCTGTAATAAACATGGGTATGCCGGTGCCTTTTATTTTAACCTGACTTACATTCCTTCTGGTATATCCCTAGGAGCAGAATTGCTATATCATATGGGAATTCTATGTTTAGTTTTTTGAGAAGCCTCCAAACTGTCTTCCATAGTGGTTGTACTAACTTATATTCCTACCACAGAGCTTTTTCAAAGGAAAAGTCAAAATGGCAAAAAACACATGAAGAAATGCTTACCATCCCTGGCCATAAAGAAAATGCAAATCAAAACCATGTTAAGATTCCACTTCACCCCTGTTAGAATGGCTACCATCAAGGACACCAATGAAGGGGGCAGAGTAGGTAAGGAAGGGGGTTGGGGGAAGGAGGGAGAAATGACCCAAACATCATATGCACATATGAATTTTTAAAAGAAGAACACTAATGACAACAAATGTTGGCCAGGATGTGGGGAAAAGGGAACTCTCATACCCTGCTGGTGGAAATGTAAATTAGTACAACCATTATGGAAAACAATATGGAGTTCCTATCTGTTCTTAGTGACCATTTCTGATTCTTCTTTTTCCCTTTACTGGCAGATAGACAATAGGCAGAATCAACAAGCCTTGGGGAGTAAATGAGAGTGTTGGTACAGGCAATAGCTGTATGAGCTGTATATTAGTTTGCAAGAGGAGCTGAGATAAAAGGGATTGCTTTCTATCTTCCCATTTAAATCTCTGAGCTTATCAAAATATTTCTTCACATATTTTATTATGACTACATATAATGCTTTCTAATATTTTCAAGGTCATATTCTTTAAAAAAAAAAAAAAAGCAGAGAACAAAAAACCTTGCCTGACAGATTTTGAAAGAAATTAATGACTGCAATTCACAAAAGTAGAAAAATGAATATAAATATCAACAAGAACTTTAAAGTGTAGAAAACTCCCTGGATTAGGAAATGGGTTGCAACATCTAAAAATATGAAAAGAACCATGAAATAATTCCTTACATATATAAGAACACATGTTCTTTAAGCTGGGAAAGACAAGACAAGCTATCAGTAGATTCCCACAACAATATGTATTTTAATATACTAAGTATCAATTGTGTTTCTATACTGAAGATACAAAAATATATGTGAGAATGAGCACTGTATATAAACTGAAGCTATATTATGTTCTTCAATGCTGAAAATATTTATTGGGAATGAACGTTAATGCTCAGAGGCCTCTTGTCAGCAGGATATTAAAATTATAGCCCTTCAAGACTTTATATTGAGAGTTTAAACTACATGTGTTATTTAGCTCTACTCTTACCACTGTCTCAAATGTTATGTTTGTAAACTTATACCTCCTGGTTCATTTTATAGGATGCAATTAAGTGGATAGCTAGCTGCAAATGGTTGTGACACAGTAATACATTTTAACATGGTAGTTTGATTTAAAGGCATTGACATGGTTGTTCAAAAGCCTGAAGACTAAGCATTATGCTGGACATTAAAAAGGTGGCAGGACCATAAAATAGGATTGTAAAAAAGTACAATGGTCTGCCTTACTGTTATTCTGAAGAGCCAAAATAACTTGCGTGAAACCTCATATTAATTCTCCCTACAAAGTCAAACAAAATAACTGTACTAAACCCCTGCTAACATTTTAAGCACAATACTGGAGTTGAAACAGTGGAATGAAGACTTAATTATTTAAAAACAAATAAACAATTTGTATAAATACAGAATATCAATGGAGCCAGGAAAATAATAGTGTAAATAAAATACAGAGGAATAAAATGCGTTCCACAAACATGGAAGGTCTATTATAGGCATTACTTTCCCTCTCTCCATATTCCAATCTTGGTTATCAAATAATTTGGGGAGATGCAAAGCTTCCTTATAGCTTTTCTTTCTACAAATCATCTTGCTAATTTTCATGTTAATTGCCTATGAATCTCCAAGAATGGAATATATCACATAGCATTTCTTAACATGTTTGACTATAAAACCCCTTGTTCACAGAACATCTTGGAAGATTCAAGTTCCACAGAAATCATTTGGGGACTTTTGAATCAGAAACAAGAAATTCTTGCCATAAATATATTTGTTGGCTTCTTTGCAAAGATGCCTCCAAATTCTTTGGGCTCTCTTCTCTCATAGATTTCCACTTGGTGCTCAGCAACATAAAAATAGAGACAGTGTCTTCATATTTGGGTCCTCAGCCCAAGCACTGCTTGATACATATTAAGGACTAAATAAATGTTTTCTGAACTTTTCTATTTGAGATTTTGCTGTTAAGTTTCTGTCTTTTCTTCTTTTTCCTTTTTTCCTTCTGTTTAGCTCCTTCATGCTACATCTACTAATTGATTATTTAAGTCTAGACCTTTCTAGTTCCTGATTCAATGTCCTCAACCAAAATCTGATTAGTGGCCCACAAACAACTGCTTGCTATTCAAAATGTGCTTGATAGACAACCAGACCTGTGTGTCAGGAGCCAGAATGAGTTACATATGAGGACATCATTTATACCCTCTCAGTCCCCTTCCATACTGGCCCAGTCCAGATATCTGGTCTTCTTCCTTGAATTTTCTTTCTTTCTTTTACATAAAGTGTTGTAAATATTTTTGAAAATTTAAGAGAAAGACTTTTAAATGTACTCAATTCATTCAAAAATGTTAACATTGTGCCATATTGCACAAAACACTGCAAATATACCTGAAGCTCTATTTGTATCCCACAAGTGTCCATACATATTCCTTCATTCTAAAAAGTAATTACTATCCTAATGAAGTCAGTATAAATCCACATTTTAATGTCTTAACTTCATAATATGGAGTTAAGTGTTATCCTGGTGGTGACACTGTCCTACCCCAAAAACCTACACCGCAGGTCACTTAGGATCAGACCTGAATGAAGAGAACAGCAACCATGTGATTGGTTGCTTCTCATGGATCCGTCCAAACCTAGATTTCTTTGCCAAAGACCCCATCCTCACCCAGAATTTCTCCATCCTGATCTGCTTTCCTCTGCAGAATCCTTACAAGGTTCTCCTGAAAAGCACGTCCTCAATAAATGGTATACACCATAATCCCTGCGTCAGACTCTGCTCCTGAGGAACTTTACCTAAGAAAGTGTCATTACTGCATGACTTTTATCATATGGTGATTTGCCAGAGGGTTGCTTGAGTATGTACAAAAGTTGCTGCCTAGTAAGAGAGGATTATCCTCAACTCAGCTAGATGCTACTGAAGTGCTGGAGAAAGTAGCGTGAATTTGCACAGCTCTTCCCCTGTAAGAGAGTTACCATTTCCCAACAATCCCTCCATCACTTGTCAGACATTTTCAGTTTTACTGAGAGATTGAGAACAAAATGATTAATCTACCCCACCCTTTATCCTGGATTATCTCCTTTTTATTTTGTCAACTAAATATATTGGAATGAAATTTTAAAGTAATACACATAAATATATTATAATTCAATAGAAATACAAAAATGAAATAAAGTAAATATAACATTATTAAAATAGATTCATCATTTTTAATATAGGTCTAATTTTGTGCCTTTAAAAGTGATCTAAAAACTTTACTAATTTTAATTGATTTAATCCTCATAAGAAGCATATTAGGCAGCTACTATTAAGGTATACCCATTTTATAGGTAAGGAAACTGGGTCACAGAGACATAAATAACTTGATCAATGTCACACGAAAAGAAAACAGCAGAGCTTGTATTTTAACCAAGGCCAGCAAGATGAAAAAAATCTATGTACTTATTCACTCTACTAATGTATATTAACTACATCCTTGGGTAGTCTTTTCAGCATTGATCTGCTCCTCTTAAGACTCTTATACTTTGATTTTCTTGTTTAAAAAATCATTTTCTTAAATAAATAAATAAAACCCTATACAACAACTGTAGTCAGCTAAATAATGCCTGCTTCCCAACACTGTCTACATTCTAATCCCCAGAACCTTGAATGCTTAATTTATAGACAAAAGGAACTTTGCAGGTACGATGGAGCTAATGGTCTTGGGGTGGAGAGATTATCCTGAACCATTCAGGTAGGTCTTAAATGTATTCACAAGTGTCCTTATAAGAGGCAGGTAGAAAGGATCGACTACAGAAGTAAGAGCTGTGACAATAGCAGCAAAAAACTACAGTGATAAGAGGAAGGGTTCCAGAGTCAAGGCATGTGGACAAGCCCTGAACTAGAATAATCAAGGAAACAAATTCTCCCCTAGAGCCTCCAGAAAAAAAAAAAACAGCCCTGCCAACACCTTATTTTAGCTCTGTATTATTGATTTCTAACTTTTGATCTCCAAAATGGTGAGAATATATTTGTGTTGTTTTAAACTCCAAGTTATTATATTAGTAATAGGAAACAAAACAGCAATCCACCCCAAAACTCGGTGTTTAGTCTGACGAACCTGTGGGTCTCCACATTCAGCTCAGGGTGACCCTATTCATGTCTCTCACCAGTCTCTTGAGACCAGTAAGGCCCAGGCATGTTCTTCCCACAGTGGTGGCATCAATGCAAATTCTCTGCTATTCAATATGTTTTTTGAGTTTTCATTTCTCTTACTATATGTGCTTTATGATCATGCCTTGTCTTTTTCCATACTACCCTGTTTGTTTTTATTATTTTTTTCTTTTTATCTCCTTAAGCTTTTTAATGTGCGTATTATATTTCAGATTATCCTCTGATCTCCAGGTCTTGGGGTACAAATTCTCCTGGTTGCTGCAGCTGCTTTTTCTCCCTGGTGGAGTTTTGTTTTCTATCTTGTTGTTAAATTCCATTGTGCTCCGTCTTGTGGTGTAATCTTTTCAGAGCTGTTCCACTCTTATTTCTTCCAGAACCCTGGGAGGTTCATGAATTCTAGTATAGTACTGGTGTTAATTTCTCAGTGTGGGATTCCTGCACCCCAGGAGTGGAGCAAATTCAGGACTCACACCTGCTTTGTGACAACTTAGGTTTCCAATTCCTTGCAGATTTCTTTAACCGACCTACCCCAGGCCTGCCTCAGAGGGTAGAGTTTCTGTAGTCCCATTCACAAAAGATCCTGTTTATGTGGCAGACTTTGTCCCAGTGTCTGCCTCACATTGGCTTCCTCTTCTGTCTCTGATTGGAAGTCTTGTACTGTACTGGCCCTAAAAGTTCAGTTTTACTGGGAAACCCTTCTGAGTCCCTATAGCTTCCCCTGCTTCTTGCAGATCTGACCTCATATTCCCTCCTCAATTTTGGTGCAAGAGGTTTTTGTTTCCTCTTTCAGGCTTGGCTACCTGTTTTTAAAAAAGGACATATTTGCTAATATTTCTATATTGGAACAAATGATAGAATGCTTCTCCTATATCTCTTTTCATCATGTTAACATAAGTCTGTGCCTTGATTCTACTGTGTAGTTAGTATCTTACTCAGGGATCTCATTTAGGTTATCCCTCCCTCTTTAGGGCTGGAACCATACTCTAAATCCAGTCTATGAGCCCTAATGTTTTTCTAGTCTTCCTCTGCTAGGTTGAATCCTACAATCACAAGCAACCCTGAACAAAATTCTTCTAAAACCAACCAATCTCTCTTCACCTGGCTAGATTCTAACAGCCCCCACCATATTTGAATTCCTACTTCCAAAGTCAAGCCAGGCTCTGATGGTGTTTGGATGCTAAATAGACTAGCCTCACTCAAGAGCATCTCTATGTCCAAGTTACCTCCTTCTATTCCTTCCCCAACCATGAGCTACACTCTGGGAAGCTAATCACTGCCAGCGAATGGACCAGGCCTAGGCAGTCCATCTCCTACTCTCACTAAAAACCCATCAAGATCTTATTTTAACAAATCTAGCCAATGAGAGTCCCTGAATAAACATTTCCAATCCCAAGCAAATGCTAGAACTCTATTTTGAGAGCAAGGAAAAAGAAGCACACCAAAGGAAGCTTCTATCAAGGATTTATTCCGATAATGAATTTCCTAGTTATGTGCTAAAGTCATACACATTCATCCCAATCTCTGACTGCACAGTGAATATTGACATTCAGAAAGATCAATCGCTCAGACACTGGAAATATTCATTGGCCAAGGAAAGATTAATGTACTTTTTGTATTTGCTGTGACAGTAAAGACTCTGAATACATTCTTTAAAGATTTTCAGTAAGGATTGAAAATGAAATGTCTTATTTTAAGTTTAAAAGGAGAAAAAAATTAAACCAAAATATAGCACATTGCTCAAATATTTACATCAATTGAGGCATCTCTGGATAATAGCTCTATTAACGTGCAGTACCATTTAATAAATTTTTTCAGTTTCCTGAAATTGCTTCCCCTAGATGAATGCTTTGAAGGTAGATTTATAAATCTAATTCACCTTGTGAAAACTCATAGTAAATATTGTCTTTTGACATGGTAAAAAAGATCAATAATGCAATTTTTAAGTTGACTTTTTAAGAATATTGTGGCCTATATCAAGATATGTACTACTGATAAAGATTTTATTTTGAGATATAAGAAAAAAAGAAATGTTAATTATAATATTCTTCTTATTTGCTCACTAAAAAAATTACATACACAATTAATACACGTGAAGAACCACCCTCTAGCTCTTTTCCCTAAACTTTTGCTTACTTACATGTTTTACTAATCATTTCAGTCGTCTCCCTTCTGGGAATTTTTTAAAAGAAAATCCCCTAAAAAACTTGCTAACAAAGAAGTCCTTTATAGAAGTTATGTCATGTTTATATTTTTATAACTTTTTAAGTTACTCCATAAAAATTCTAACAATATTTTCTGGGAAATTTTTCCATGATTAGAACCAAAAGAGTTCCAATATTAAATATAAATTCCTCTGTATTTCTTGTAGCTGATTTGTGTAATATTAAGTATTTATATGCATAATTTAAGGTGGTTGGAGGGCTTGATACATGACACACTAACCCATGAAACAAGTTTATGCAAAATATAGTGGCTTATCTTTCTCCTAAAGATATAGAACAGAGAATGTTCTCTGAATATGAGTAATTAATGAGGCACCTGTTATAATATGCCTAACTTCATCAAAATTCAGCTACGTATCCTTTGTTCTTCTGGTATGATATACTACTATAATATATTTGCAAATCATTGACATAAATGGACCAGAAAGAATGCTGCAAAAGTATCTACACAGGCTTCACTCTTGGCTGGGGCATTTCTAATACTCAAATAAGATTAGATTTGTTTAGGAAGCTCAGGAGGCTGATTGGTCTTCCCTTTGAGGGCAGTTTATTATGAGAGCTTCCGTTAATTATAGTGCTTACTTGTGATTAAATTTCCAAGAGTTTAAGTTGCTTGCAGCAATAGTACAGTCTCTCAGACTTTTCAGGCCAGTGATTATCAAAAATTCATCATTCTTTCCTTAAAATGGACATAAATCTCCCTTGTTCTTTTTCCTATTCTAAAGAATGTTCCCACTAGATAAAGACATTTCTTTAGCTAGACTACATTTCAAAATCTGACTTCTGTTAAAACCAAATATCTTTCAAAGAGATATTTGTTTTCAAAGAGATGGTACTAAATGATTTTCAAATATCTCACTGATATTGCCAGTTTAATTTCTCAGTGTTTTCTGGACAACCAAGTCAAGTGTACTATAAAAGTGTAATTTTATAATGAGAAAGGTGGGTTTCTTAAAAAAGATAACTCCAGGGAGGCTCTCTTGTCACTTGTGAGTGGACAGTCTATAAAACTAATCAAGGAGTTTGATAAAGCGATACAGCACAGACTTTGAAGCCAGAAAGATCTGGCTTCAAATCCATACTTACTATCTCTGTGGGTTGCTTAATTTTCTAAGACTTATTTTCCTCATCTATCAAATAGGGACAGTAATTATGAGCTCTTACAATTAAGGGAGACAAGATCAAGTCACGATGGTCATTAGTTCTTTATTAAGATCTGAGAATGGCCATACTTTTTACTTCTGACAAGAAAAATACTTGAACCACTATATATGATCAGTCTGTCTTCTAAAACAGTAGCATACTTCCCAGTTAGTCTGGCTAGTTACTTCCTAGCAACAGGAGTTGTTAGGAGCAGATGGAAACGGTTTGTAACATAAACCAAGAAAAAAGCAGATCTTCATCAGCCTTACCTTAAATAAGTTCATTTCAGTTCATAAATACTGAGCAAGCATCCTAACCTAAGCCTTTACTGCTACCCCAAACCCAATGCATTTATATACTTCTGACTTTTAATCCCTGCCTGCCTTCCACGAGTTTCCTGACCCCTGACTGCTGGTCTTACCTCAGGGAATCTGTTATATTATCACCCAAAGTTTCTATGATTTCTTAATTCTGATCATTCCCTTAAACTCCATTCTTATTCTTGCTTTAGTAAACCCAATCCAGAATTCCATCCTTGCTATTCCAACCTACTGTCATTATGGGCTCCAATGTGAGGCCTCTAAGAAAAAAGTAATAAAAATGCTGCCCCAGAACAGCCTGCCTTCTAGGGATCTCAGAGAATTTTAGAAATTCCGAGAGTACTTTTTCCATGGAATTTATTATTATTATTATTATTATTGTATCAGGAGTACTTTTCAAACACCCATTAACAACCAAAGTTGTTAGAAAACTGTTATGGGCTAGAAGTGTAGGTGAGTGATAGAATGCTTGCCTGGTAAATGCAAGACTCTGGGTTCAATTCCCAGCACCAGAAAAAAGAAAAACTAACTTAAATAAATTATCAAAAGAATCAAGCTTTAGAACTTTCAAAGCTCTGTAAGACAATCCTCACTGATATAATCCTGTGGGTCAATGATTCTAAGAAAATGGTGGTGACCACTGGTAGGCAAGCAACAATTCTCGTCATGGATCAAGAAACAAAAAAAATCTTTCCTTAGTCTCTTACAAGGACATATGTGAGCATTCATAGATTTTCACTCGTATATGTAACTAAGTACTACTATCTTCACCATTCTGCAGTAAACAGAGGCAAAAGATGATGTTTTACAATACAGAGCAAGAGACTAACAGCAAGAAAATTAGTGAAATTAACCAAGGTCATATTAGATATTCATCATGTCATCTTCCTATGCCTACTATACATTCTAGATTCTTTCATGCTTGGATAACACTTTGACTGATCTGGTTTTCTTGCCTAGTGAGTGACCCAGACCTCTATCTCTGAGGACCAAGAAATATCCTAGCAAATCTAGTTTCCAAATATATTCCTTCCTCCTCCTACTGAATAATAGCAGTACCTTGAGATCCTCATGATAATCAAGGATGACTATCTTTGTCAACACATTTCTTTCATTTCTTTGCCTAAGGTGATGGTTTGGTTGCATCTTCCAATTACGTATTATCTGAGGCAAGAACTTCCCCTTAGGAACCTGGACTTCTAACCAACAAGAGCCTAAGCTATGGAGTCAGAGGTGAAAATTCCAGGGTATTGCTGGAAATGATAGTAAGAGAAGTTAACCCTATTCCTTGGTCCCTGCCTCTGTATACTGTGGCTATTGAGGGCATGCATGATGCATCAGTCATTGGTTTGGCACATATGCCACAACTTAATGGACTCAACTTAAAGGACGGTGTTATAACCCATAGAATGCTATTGAGGATCAGCCCCTTAGCTGAGCTTCTAACTATTTCTGGGCAATGAGGGCTCTTGTAATACTAGTGGGTTCCATTACTATGTGGCCATCATTGTAACTCCTTTGCTATAAAATTAAAACTTTCGTGTTAGATAACGTTGTAATGGGATTTGTATTAGTTGCCTAGGGTTGTCCTAACAAAGTACCACAAACCAGGTGGCTTTAAAGGACATAAATGTATTGTTTCACAATACTGGAGGCCAGAAGTGTGAAATAGAGGTATTGGTAGGGCCATGGTACCCCTGAAACTAGTAGGTGAGTCTTTCCTTGCCTCTTACTCACTTCTTGTGTTTGCCACAATCCTTTGCATTCCTTGGCTTGGAGATGCATCACTCTATCAGTTAAATGTCTGCCTTTGTCATTACATGACATTCCCCTTTTTGTGTTTATATTTTTGTCCCTTCTCTCTTTATAAGGATTAGAGGGCTACCCTACTACTGTATGATCTTGACTAACTTTACCTGTAATGAACTTCTTTCCAAATAAAATAACATTCTGAGGTACCAGGGGTTAGGAATTTAACTTGTTTTTGCAGGGAGACAATTCCACCAAAACAGATATCATGCCAAGAGATTAGATACTCAAAATCAGATCCTCTTCTTTATTTTTGATATAGTCTACATTGTAATTACAGAAAATGACAATACTTAAAAGCTGCTGGCCTTCATATCACATCTTAAGTTGGCTAGGATGAGCCTATAAGTGTTTTTAATAAGCTTTCAATGCTTTTAGTAAAAGCTAACCTACTGCACAATCCTTAGCATTATTATTGCTTCACCACTGAAACCACATCCTTTTCACAACCCAATACCTCACCTGCAACCTGTACTGCATCCCAATTAGCCATAGGTGAATGTCACAGCAATTGTGCTGTCCTGAATGTCAAGTATTATCACCATCCACTCCCTACCAGAAATGGGGTCCCCATTGCTTTCAAACAGGAATTATCAGCTCCAAAATCCTATCTTGTGTTCTATTTTCTAGGCCACCCATGTCACTAGCCTAGGTTCTCAAGCAGAACCTGAGATAAAAGCTTGTTTGCTTCTCCTTCATAAGAAAATAAATCCTAGGAGAATAAAAGAAATAATAAAAGAGGCCATGAAAATAGGAAAGTCAAAATAAGGGCATGTGACTAAGCTGGCCACCACTGGCCATCAGGTACAACTGATTACTCTATCTTATAAAACCATCTTCCAAGAGTCCACATAAATTATTGTATCTCAGGACAGGAACGCAGACCTTCAGGGTAAGGATGGGGAGAGATATTTTATCTGCTGCCTTCCATCTCTCCTTAGTCAAAGTAGCTCCTCCTTCATTCTACATCACAAATGGATAGATGCCAAGTGAATCCCATGATATCTCCCATCCTCATCATCAAGAAGTCACAGGGTGACAGTGGGTAGTGAATGGGGCAACATAAGGAGATATGATGTCATGTCAAGTCCAGCTCTCTTGAAATCAGATGAAGCCCTCACCAGTTTGGTCACTATAGTGGCAGATGGAGTGAAACAAGTGACCAAAGACTCTTGGATTCAAGTGAAGAAATCCAAATGGTATCAAAATCCATCTGGTAAGAGCTAATTTTTTTTAAATTTCCATTCTTAATCTAAAAGTAGCAGTGTTCAGAGCTGGAAGCTTAGCTTAGAAGTAGAGGCTCTTACCAAGCATGCACAAGGCCCTTGATTCAATCCCCAGTACTGTAACAAAATAAAATTTAAAAAAAATTAGAATATTTTCTGAGTTGTTTTTGCCTTGGAATATGAGAATCAGCAGAGTAAATGGTCCACTGGGTCTTATGCCTTATCTAAATAGCTGTCAGAGAGAGTCAAAAATACTGCATACTGTATGCAGTTTCGGTGATCTCTAACCTGCTCATTTTATTTACTTAATAATTTCCTTTTGCCTTTTTTTTTTTTTTTTTTTTTGAGATAGAGTCTCACTATGTTGCCCAGGCTGGCTTTGAACTCCTGGGCTCAAGTGGTCCTTCTGCCCTAGCCTCTCAAGTATCTGGGACTATAAGTATGCACAGCTGTACCCAGATACCTTGACTCTTTTAAAAAAGAATTTGGAAGAGCAACATGATAGACATATAAAATGGGGAAAATACTAGCATGCTAATGGTATGTTTAACATAATCGCAGTGACAGAACTGCAAATGTGACTCTGAGTTACACAGTTCAGAAAGCATGAGAAATTATACAGCTCTTGTTATCAGAAGGGAGGAAGCTTTAGGAGAAGCAAAGTTTTTTCTGGCACTGAAATCTAAAAGAACTTTCTGATCTGGAGCTTTATAGAGAGGAAATTGAGTGATGTAATGGACAATGTCCTCAACAACAGTTTTACAACAAATGCAGGAGTTGATTTCATTTTATAATGAGGTGGGGACATTTATTATTTCAACAGCTGGCACTGAAATTCCTATTAGGGAGTAAACAACTTTTTCTGAGAATAACACTTGGGGTAGAAGCAGAATCTTGTAAGGATCTGGTGGGATTGCAAAAGCTTGAGAGGAATAGGAAAACAGGTCTGCCCAGTGGAGAAAAAAGGAGTCTGGAGGTTCACAGGGCATCTTGGATATGAGTGGATAAAGAGCTGAGATGGGAAGGGAGACAAGGGAGAGTTGAAGCCACTGAGAAAGATCCCTTGTCACCTACTACCACTCTCAGTCTTTAGTAAAGTTTGCTAGTTCATGATTGCTTTGGGAATTTCAATATCTATATTGAAAGCTATGAACTGTCAGTCAAGATGGCAATGAGATGAAATAATGACAGACCATGAGAACTAGAAGCCTAGAAAAACACAAAGTCAGGAGACTGGAAGCCAGCTGGTATAAAGGAGAGCTGCAGAGCAAAAGCCATTGCCAATTGAGGGCAGGTTCACAAACTTGCAGTGCTAGAGGAATGAATGCTCATTTTGACATCCCCTTCTAAGAGCCAAGGAAACTAACATTGCTAACATGCCAGACAGTTTCTCCTCTGAAGCTAAGTGAGATTCTCATTGTGGGAAAATGCAGCCAATTGTTACCCACTATCCATTTCCCCTTCTTTTTTAGTGGTAGAAATTCTCTATCTTCAGCAGGTGACATAGGGTCCCAACTAGAGCCATTTCCTAACCAACAATTCAACTGGTTGTGGCTTGTTACCAAATGGTTGATGAGATGTAAGCCAAAAGTATATGGACAATTTCTGGACCACATTCTTACAGGACCCTATTGCCCTCTGACTATTTCCACACTTGTGAAGTCTAAGATGGGGACATGGTGCTAGTGACCCATCTTTAACCATGTAGATGAGGACAACACCCTAGTCTAAGAAATAAACTAACAATTATATAGAAGGAACCTGGATTTCCTAGTAAACTACAGCTTCCTATTTGCCTATCCACCTACCCATCATACCCCAACCTCAAGCCAACCAAATACTCTTTACCAAGTTAAAGCCACTATTATGTTGTCTCTGATAAAGCATCCAAATCCACAGCCTTTATTAGAATATATGCCCATTTTTTTATTTGACTTTTCTGTTTGGGTACAGCCCTTAAGATTATGTGGCTCATGCCTGCAATCCTAGCTACTAAGGAGGCAGAGATCAGGAGGATCACAGTTCGAAGCCAGCCATGGGCAAATAGTTCATGAGACCCTATCTTGAAAATACTCAACACAAAACAGGGCTGACAGAATGGATCACGTGGTAGAGCACCTGCCTAGCAAGCTCTAGGCTTTGATTTCAAGAACTCAGTATCACACACAAAAAAAGAAAATGTAGTATAACGTACCTTCAAAATAGTCAAAATTATACCTCATGGAAGATAACAATGGTCCATCACTGATTTACTGCAAGCACTTCATTGATAAACTGCACAATTTTTATTCATTTTTCCAATAACAAATAGCTAAATGCCCATTACAGAGCAGGGCTCAATATACTGCATGTAAGAGGTAAGAAGCATGCTGTAATTTCATGCCGGCATCAAAAGCTTACACTTATTGAACATGTCAAAGTTTTGCCTCATGAATGTCAGAAAGAGGGCATTCAGAGAAATACCAGCTCTGTTCTTACAGAAACAGTGAACAGAGAAAAGTCTGCTGCTGTTTTTACAAATACTATGATATATTGTTATCTCTAGCAATGACTTTTTAGGGTACTAATTCAGTTAGGAATTGGATTTGACGTTATGTGACAGAAACATAACTATTGTGGTTTAACCACATGAGGAATTATTATATCATATTTTAAGAAATTCAGAGTAGACAGTACACTGCTATGGTGATTCCACAAGGTCATCAACAACCCTGCCTTCCATCTTTCCTCTTATTGGTCCTTGACATGTTACATTTTTCCTTGTGATCACCCTTTGATCAAAGGCTGTTACACCATAGTCTTTATAATCACAATCCAGGCTGGAAGAGGGGGGAATAAAGAATTTTTTTAAAATCAAGAATTTAAAAAAGAGCTGTCTTCTTAAAGCATCTTCCTGGGATTGCAATGAATTAGCCAGAAGGCTGCTATTAAACTGGATATCATGAGACTCAAAAGATTAGAACCACAGGAGTACAAGATTCCATATATTTGTAAAGCATTAATCAGTCAATTTGATTAATTCTTTGGAGAGTTTTTCTATCACTTTTTCATAGGAAAAGCAACTGCTGCTGATTTTCTTAACTACTTTTTTTCCATTATTGTGTATATTTGTTGGAAAGTGTTTAATACTGAAGTAGATTTTAAAACACTACAATTTTTTTTTACATTTCTCCAATCAAGAGGGAATTTTATGCCCACTTTCTTGTGTCTTGATGGACTCTGAGTGTTTGACCAATGAAACATGGCAGAAATAATGCTCTGCCAGTTTGCAAAACCAAACCTTAAGAGACTGGCAGCTTATTTTTCCTTACTTTTCACATACAGGTGCTTAGAAACTACCACCATGTTGGGAGGAAGTTCAAGCAGCATGGTGGAAAAGGCAACAAGGAAAAGAACCAATGTCGCAGCTACAGCCTTGGGTGACCTGGCATCTCAGAGCTGCCACAAAATTGCAAACCACTGTAGTGATCCATTTTAGAAGTAGGTCCTTCAGCCCAGTTGAGCTGTCCTAACCAATGCCTTATGGAACAGAAATGAGCTCCCCTTTCCAAACATTAACCAAATTTCAGATTTGTGAGCAAAATAAATTATTGTTATGGTTTAAATCCATTATGCGTTGAGGTGAATGGTTTCACAGCAATAGATCTCCAGCACAACTACTTTCAGTGGACGAAGTTAATAATGTCGTAATTAAATGTAACTCTAGATAAACTTCAAAATTGTAAAAATGTAAATATCATCATGAATATGCCACTTATCCTTAGTTAATGCAAAAATCCAGAAATGTATTTATTATACATATTCAATTTTTTTATCTAGCTATATGCTCAGCACCGTTGACAAAAATATTTGATCAAAACTTGCAGTGTGCATTCCACAAAAAATATTTAAGAAGCAAGTACGAGCTATATCTAAAAAGTACCTATTACAGTAGTATGTCCTTTATGAGCTGTGAATAATTTGTGAATGCTTAAGTAATTTAGAATAATGAACACCTTTAACAACAAAACAAAAGGGAGAAAAGGGGAGAGGGCTGGGGAGGGGGGCAGGGGGAGAAATGACCCAAACAATGTACACACATGTGAATAAATCAATAATAAAAATTTTTTTCAAAAAATCTATAATTAGCATAGAGACATGAGTTACTACCACTAAACCTCTCAGCTGATAAGCACAAGAATGAGTTAGAGGAGGGAATGAAACAATGGCTAGACAGTAATCTGTCTAATATATTAGAATTTTATAATTTTAATTAAAATATTGTCTTTGCATGTTAAAACTTTTATAAAGATTGAGGACTGTCAGAAGATAAAGTTATTTCAAAGAACTCTCTAACCTGTTTAAAGGTGCAACTAAAGAAATTTTTCCTTATCCATTTTAGGAAGAGGAATCACACTTCCAAACTTAAAAGGTTTCGATGTACCCAGCATAAAATTAAAACTTACAGCAGATTTTCAATGAGACTTAGTCCAGGAGTAGGTAATTTGTTGTAAGATCTGAAAATTGAATTACCCCCCTCCCTTGCTTTCTGAAGAGACAGGCATAAGTTAAAACATAGTCGATTGTTTATAACCAAGACTCAAAATATCGTGTCCTAAACACATTCACAGTCAGGCAAGGGTAGTTCCGTTCTGTGAGTTGTTGGAGGCATAAACTCCTTTTGTCTTGTTGTTCCTCCATCTTTAGGTTGTTTTCTTGACCCACATGGCTCATCACATCTGTATCACGAGCAGAAAGATGAAAGAAGGGAGAAAAGGGGCACACCCTCCCTATAAGGATGGCACCTGGAAGTTTCACAAATAGATTCTGTTGGCCAGAACTTTGTAACCACAGGTCACACCCAGCTGTAAGAAAGGTGGACAATGTAGAATTTGGCCATGTGCCCAGCAAAAAAAAAACATATATACATGCCATAAGAAAACATATATATTGCTGTAAGGCAGAAACGGAGATTAATATTGGGGAACTAGAGAGTCTGCCACAAGGCATATTCACTAAGGAGCAAGAATTAATCTTCCAACTAATTTTATATTTTTTTATAAGATCCTTGATTTGAATGTTCTGCCTGAATGAACATCAGACAAATGCTTTATGTAAACCCCTCTGACCACAATCTCATAAAGACTTCTGCACTATGAAAAGATAAGATGCGCCTTTAAGTCATCTTTATGCAATATCCATAAAATACCATAATAAATTAAAGGAACCAGAAGTCGGTGATTCAGACACAGCTAATAGATAGTCAGAGCATTTTTATCTTTTCTAAGCAACAATTTCTAGAGTACTCTACATACTTGCTTTTTATATAATTTTTACTCATGCAATATCTTTCAGCAATCTCAAGAAGCTTTTATAAACATTAATTAACTAAACTTCACAGCACTCTTGAGAAGTGTGTATTAATACATCCATTTACATGGCAGGAAGCCAGATGAACATTACAATCAAGCAAGATGGAGCTTACTTGGTTTCAAATATGTAAGGACATCAAACAGTTCTGGAAACTCAGTGTTAGCCTGAAAAATCAGGTATAAAGCCTGTCTTAAACTGGTAAATTATTATTATCCTATGTCCACTATGAGCATACTCAAGTTACTAAAACAAAAAAAAAGCCTTTATTTTGAAATGCCATTTCAACTTAAAAAT
This sequence comes from Castor canadensis, assembly GCF_047511655.1. NCBI lineage: Eukaryota > Metazoa > Chordata > Mammalia > Rodentia > Castoridae > Castor > Castor canadensis. Next base: position 36,741,275 of record NC_133387.1, on the reverse strand, counting down.
GACTGCTGTGGAATCTATGTATAAATCCAACGTCAATAATAAAATTGGAAACATTTTCATCTGATAGACTTTTTAGCACCAGGCTTGATGCAATTTGTTCCTAGATTAAATTTGTAAAAGCCACTGCTAAATAAGAGTTATTCAATTCATGCGGCAGGAAAGGATAGCACATATCAGATTTTTGAATAAAATAATAAACTCTGTATGAATGTATGTTATGTGTATTTTCTGAACCTAACAGTGTTTTTGTGATGAATAAATAAAAAAAGATTATCTGTGAATACAATGTCCTTGTATGACATGAAACATATCATTGTTTTGTATTTTTATTAGCATATACTAGTTGTACAAGGAGATTCTACTGTGACATTTACATATATGATTTTAATATAACTTGATGATATCTACCCCTCCATTATTCCTCCTCCCCCCTTTCCCCACTTCTTACAACAATTTCAACAGATTTCATTGTTCTATTTTCATACACATGTATTGTACTTACCCTCCTTCACCTTCTCCATTTACTCTCCTCCCTCCCACTGGTATCTACCCCCCAGACAGGTCCTGTTTTACCTTGCTGTCCTTCAGTTTTTTTAATTGTAACATTGATTGTTCAAGGGGTTCACCCTGACATTTCAGACATGTATGTATTGTACTTTAATCAGTTTAACCCCCTTTGTTACTTACCCTTTCTCTATGGTCTTGCCCCTCTATTATTTAACAGCTTTCAGTGCATGTCATTGTACTATCTTTATACACACTTGCAATGTATTTTGCTTTTACTCACTCTATTACTTTCTTTTCCTCTCCTGCCTCCCTGTGCCATAGCCCCTCAACAAACCCATTATTACAATCTTGTTCGCTCTTTCTCTCCATAGATACATAAATAGATGTAGATAGATAGATACAGCATAATATATAAATCCATATGTGTGGGTATATATATCTATATATGTGTATTATTTAAGATGTATTTAAGATTATATATATTTATGTATACATTTATCTTTTAGGTCTAGTTTCCACATGTGAGGAAAAATTTGTGACTTTTGTCCTTCTGAACCTGGCTTACTTCATTTAACATGATGCTCTTCAATTCCATCTACTTACCTGCAAGCAACATAATTTTATTCCCTCTATGGCCAAATAATATTCCATTATGTTTACGTGCCACATTTTCTTAACCCATTCATCAGTTGTGGGGCACTGGGCTCTTTCCAAAGCTTGGCTGTTGTGAATAGTGTTACAATAGACACGGGTATGCGAGTATCTCTGTTGTATCCTGGCTGACATTTCTTTGGGCATATGCCCAGGAGTGGTATGGCTGGATAGTATGCTAGGTCTATTTTTTATTTTTTGAAAAATCTCCACACTGCTTTCCATAGTGGTGGTACTAATTTATATTCTTACCAACAGTAGACAAAGGTTGACATGAAACATATCTTGATAGTATTTAAAATCAGGCTGGGGAGATAGTTAGTACAGTGGTAGAGTTTTTGCCTAGCATGAGCAAGGCCCTAGGTTTGATCCCCAGTACTGAAAAAAAACGATGTAAAATCCTAAGTCTTTTGTGTTGTTATTATTCCTTGGAGAAACTCATTGTATACATTTCATGCGTTCAAAGGAATTTTTCAAATACACAAAAGATATAACCATGACTCCTTATACAGTCAGATAAACCTATTTCAGTTGCTAAGGGAGAATTTAAACATTACACTTATTTCTGTTAAGCTGATCTGTCTAAAAGACTGAGGTCTAAGCTTCAGTTTAATGGAAGCTTAAAAATGTAAATAAAAGCAAGAGTGTTATTTTCATAGGAATGGGCAAATGTCTAATGCAAGATTTACTGGTGACAAGCAGCATGAGGACCAATGAAATATGAACCACTGATTTTCAGCTCAGATTTCCCTCAGAAGTAGTTCCCAAAAGTTCCTCAAATAAACTTTCAAAAAAAAAACTTTAAGTAAGGACATTCTAAAATTTAGACATAGGGCAATAGCCTAAAAGCACTTTCAAAGCTGCTGGTTTTTCAAGTATCAAGAAACAATCAATTTTTGGAACATTTCTTCTAGGACATTTTTTCTGGCTAGGCACCTAGAAAGGGGAAACAATGCTTCCCAAACACCTGGCTCACCCTTTCTTGTGGACTGACCCCCTCAAAACATTAGAGAGCATTTTAAGCCAGATAACTGATCAAGGGCATTTCAAAGCTAATAGTCTAACCTTATGGGTTATTTTGTTTGGTTGCAGGAACTCTAAGGGGTACTTTTCCAAAAGGATATCAAATTTAACTTTAATGACTTCATGACTTACTCCCCCATCCCATTTCTGCTCATCAAAACTGATAAACATGGAAAGTCTCTTTGCTAAATAACAAAGGTGGAATAGAAAAAAAATGATAGTACCTTCTGGTAGCACAGAAAAAGGCTCATTCCAGGGCTGTGACTCTTTTCAAGAAAGACACATATACATGCTTTCCTAGATACATTAGGTAGGTTTCGTTTTTTAATAAGACTGGACTTTTGCCTCCAGATTTATTACATAAACTTCATTTTAACATTGAAAGTCAGGGGAAGGGTGCGGGGCGGGGCAGGGTGGAGAAATGACCCAAACAATGTATGCACATGTGAATAAATGAACAACAAAAAAATTGAAAGTCTACTGGATATAGTAGGAAGTTTGCAGATGGACAAGTCATGGTTCCTGCCCTCAAGACATTTGCAATGTAAAAGGAAGAGAGGACATTCCAAAGACAATAAAACAGACATTATTAGAAAGATACAAGTAATGTGTTGTGAGTTTTTTGTTTTGTTTTCATTTGGTCTTCTGTTTTTGCTCTGTGTGATGCTGGGGATTGAACCTAGGTCCTCATGCATGTTAGGCAAGCATTCCAACCCCAAGCCAAGTCTCCAGCCTGGGTTGTGAATTTTTTTGTTGTTGTTCAGTTGGTTGGACTTTTTAAATTAGTTTGACATAGGATCTTTCTCAGACAGGATGTAGCCTAAGCTGGCCTTGAACTCCTGCCTTAGCCCTCCAAGTGCTAAATTAGGTGAACATCATCATGCCCAGTTGCTGTTATGAATTTTGAGTTCCTTGGGAGGAGCAAGAAAGTCCACTTTGAACAAATAATATTTGATTTGGACCTTAATGGATAGGTAAGATTTTGGTGATTGGGGTCCAGTAACACAGGAGGGAGGGGTGTAACAGAAATATGAGACAGTGCAGAGTAAGTAGTACAATGGGAAAGCAGAGTACCAAGTAATAAGAGATAAGGTTGGACAAACAGATCAGACTAAATATTATTCTGGTGTTTCAGTTTGCAATCTATGCATTAAAAGTGTTGAGTACAAACTCCTGGGAGTGGATTTAAATTTAAGAACTTGTTAAAGCCAGTCACTAGTGGCTCACACCTGTAATCCTAGCTACTTGGGAGGCTAAGATTCAGAGAATCATTGTCCCAGGTCAGTCTGGAACCGTAAAAGTTCACAAAGTTCATGAGACCTCACCTCAGTGGAAAAACACTGGGTGTGGTGGTATATGCCTGACATTCCAGCTACTGCAGGAAGCATAGAACAGGAGTCAAGGTTGGCCTGGGCAAAAAGTGAAACCCTATCTCCAAAATAACCAGAGTGAAAAGGCTGGAGGCATGGCTCAAGTGGTATGTCTGCCTAGACGCTCATAGTCCTGAGTTCAAACCCCCATACTGCCAGAAAACAACAACAAACAAACTAGTTCCAAACATTCTTTGTTACTAAGAGTGTTCATTCAATGCTCAGAACTGTGAGCTATATCATGCAATTGTACATTGTTTTATTGTGTATTTGAAACGATCACAGTTATATTAAAACCTCACTTACACTCATCAGATGATAACCACATCGGCTGGCTCGGCTCTGTGATCTCTGAATATAATAAACATAGGAGAATTTTAGAATGTATAAATGAGTCTAAGCAATACCCAATGAGCATTGGTGTTAACTGATTTAAGTTTCACTTTCTCTCTGTGTTCCAGGCCTTCTTCAACAGCACACAAATTGGTATTAAGATGACTCAATGAAAGACCAATTTTTAGAGTCAAATGTGATAGGAAATATTACATGCTCCCAATTTTTGGTTTAAGCCCAGGAAATAAAAGTTTGTAGCTTAAATAATTTGCTCAAAGTTACTCAGTAAACTATTCAGCAAATTGTCAGAGAGAAAGATAAAATAGAGTATATTCAGGGCAAGAGAGAAAAATTATCGAATTTACAAAACTGGATTTTCTTTCTACTTTTACTGTCAAAGGTATTTGAGATAGTTAATCTTGATTGTCAAATGATTGGATTGAGAAGCACCTAGGCAGTTAGTACAGCACATCTTTTGGCATTTCTGGGAGATATTTCCAGAAAGGATTAACTAAAGGGGGAGATATATCCTGAATGTGGGCAGCACCATTCAATAGGCTGGGGGCCAGGGTGGACTTAAAGGGGGAAAAGGAGAAAGACCAAGAGCACAGGCATTCTCTCTCTCTCTCTCTCTCTCTCTCTCTCCCCCCTTCCTCTCCTTCTCCCTTCCTTTCACCCTTTTCCTCTCCCTCTTTCTGTCTGTTTCCTGGCTGCCATGAGGTGAGCTGTGGCTCTACTCCACCTTGCCCTCCCTGTCATGATGGACTGAACCGCTGACATTATGAGCCAAAATAAAACCTTTATCCTTTAAATTGGTTCTATCAGGTATTTGGTTACAGCAAAGAAAAAGCTAACCTACACAATAATTTGCTAAATTAAGATGTCCTGATTTGTTTAGAACAATTAGGACAGATGTATTTGAGAGTGGTTCTCTAATTTTTCTTTGATCATTCTTTTAACTGTCAAAGATGTCAGGCATTGTCCTATCTCAAAGCCTTTGTACTTACTGTCCCATTGCCTGCAGTGCTCTTCCCTCAGGTATTTTTATAAATCTTTCATTTCTACCATTAAGTCCTTGATCAAAAAATCACCTTCTGAATAAAGCTTCCCTGAGCACCTATGTCTAATTACATTCCCCAAAACCTGCATCAATTCTTATGCCATTCTCCATGGCATGTGTCATTATTCAGCAAATGCATATTTTATTTGTTTGTTTATTTTCTGTCACCTTCAAGTAGACTGTAAGTTTCATGAAGACAGAGATTTTGTTGTTGTTGTTTACTTCAGGGTCCCCAAGACCTGGAAATGTTAAATGATGAATGATGTGAAAGTAAGACTTGTGATATTTAAATGAGCTCATAATGTCAAAATTGGTTGTTGTCAAAAGCCAAGGAAGTACCTCTTATTCAGGTCAAGAGAACTTGAAGTACAAGTGCAAAGAGAATAGTATTTCATGTATTTGTTTTGTCAGTCAGTGAACTGGTATGAAACAAATGACACATTCAAAGGAAAGTTGAGAAAGCTCAATTAAGGGACTGTATTCATTTTCAATTGTTGTAAAACAAATTATAGCCAACTTAGCAATTTAAAGCAACATTCATTAGTTCACAGTTCTGTAGGATTTAGACGTCTGGCACGGCGTGACAGAGTTCTCTGTTTAAGGTATCACAGGCTGAAATCCAGGTATTGTTCAAACTGAATTCTCACTTGTAGCTCTCTCAGGTTATGATACAGTCAGTTCCCTGCAATTCTAAGACTGAGGTCCTTAAAAGCCTTATATACATTAAGCTTTCAAATAGCATCAATCTTTTCTGGAACAAGAGTGAGGAGAGAAGATAATGGATCTTTGTCTTTCAATCTAGAATTCTACATCCACCTAAACACTTAACTGAATAAAAATGGTAAAATAAAAACATTTTCACATTTATAATGTCTCAAAAAGTTCCTGTCATGCTGGCAGAGCAGCTCAAGTGGTAGAGAGTCTGCTTAGCAAGTATGAGGCCAAGTTCAACCCCCGGTACAACCAAAATAAATAAATAAACAAATATTCCTATCACATATACTCTTAAAAAACAAAAAGCTACAGGAGTTGTTCCATCAACAAAAACCAAAAAAGAGTAACCAAGAAATAAATCAGGGACCTGTACAGATATGGAAATGCCATCCATCCTGCTTCTGGCCTCTTGGTTCACACTTTGGATACAGCCTGTATCATCTCCAAACCCTTGCACAAAGTTTTACTCCTTGATTCTGACCTTTGTCTCCCCTTTTCAACCTTAATTCAGATATTCTGGCTATGTTTCTGTGGCTATTGTGGCTAAATAAATAAATTTTCCTTGACCTTTAGTCCTTCGCTGAACCCACAATTCGCCCTGTGAGTGAATCTCTGTTAGAATTACTGTGGTCTAGATAAGGCCTATGAAATTTTAAGATATTGCTAGAATTGGAGATCTTTACTAGTTCTGTTTACTGTGGTGGGAAAGGAATCACAAAACCCTGAGAGACAAACACAGGCTGATGTCAAGTTTTGTCTCCCTGAGCCGTCCAGGAGCCATAATGGGTATGGCCAACTTGGTCTTAAGATAGTAAGATTCTTCCCATCCTCCAACAGAGCAGCAAGTGCTCCAAGGGGAGAGGTGTTCTTGAGTGCTGGGTGACATCAGGCACAACAGTCTACCCTCAGACCATGAGATGGTTTTACTGGAACTCTCCAATCACACACTTGACCTCATTTGTGACAGATTTAATGGACTTCTTGCCTCATTTGAGGCACTAAGAAGTGACTACTTTTCAATGATCTAATAGACAATAGCTAGCAATTGTGTTATCTGTACAAAGAGAAATTTGTCACGAGAATTTTGCACACATTGCATGACTCTCCCTTTGTGTAATACGTGTAATATATCCTTTGGAAAGCAGACACCAATTTCAGCGTGACTTCCTTAAGAATAATAGACACTGTCACAGTTTGTTAATCCCATTTGTCTCCCAAGAGAAAGGGAAGATTATTAATTACCCAGAGCAGGTCAGAGGGTCATCAGGCCCATAAAGGGGTTTACCCAAGACTACTTCAAGACATGAACCAGTTGGAAGCTGGGCAGAACTATGGATCCTGAACATGCAGACTCCCGAGGTGCAGACTCCAACTCCTGACATGCCTGCAGAGCATCTGTAGAGAGTACACCCAATTTCCAGACTTGTTAGTGAGTATAAAGACTTTGTATATACATAGATAAGAATTTTAGGTAAACTGATTGAAAGGGTGTTATTTCTGGTGCCTTGCTAACCAAGCAAATATAGGGCTGGGTCAGACTGTTATCTTCAGCAAGCCAGCTTCTCAAAATACACAACACACAAAAGAAATGTAAGACCATCTATTTCAACCCTTACCCTAGTGACAGATTTTCTCATTTTCTGTGCCTTAACACTTTCTGAGCCACAAAGCAGAAGTCATTAAAAATATGTACAAACTAATATATCACTGGTTTATGCTGTCACAAAAATGGCTAATTGTAATACAGTGTGAGATATGCTAAATTAAGAGTATGAAATGCCACTGGAAGAGATGAAGCCAGCTGTCAGCCTACCCAAGGAGAGGAGAAGACATGGATGCCTTCCAACCTTGAGTAATGACCTTGAAGGATGAGTCATAAATATAAGAAGGAAGGCCATTCTCATGGAAGGAAATAAGACCAATGCCACTACAGCAAGTCTGGTATACTACCTCTGTTCTGGTATAGGAGACAATCATGCTGTCTTTTGCTGGCTTTGGAAGAGTGGCAAAAAACAAAAACAAACAAACAATAAAATATTCTAAGCCAAACTTCACTTTCCAACACTAACTACAGGGTTGATACCTTTTCTGTTTAGCCTTAGACTAAAACTTCATGCTCCCCAGAACAAGAGCAGAATGAGTGTGTTAGTCAGCTTTCTGTTGCTATAACAAATACCTGAGGGAAATCAACTTAAACTTACAAAGAAAAAAGGTTTGCTTTGGCTGACAGTTTTAGAGATTTCAGTCTAGGATTGATTGGTCCCATTGCTTTTGGGCCTGTGGCAAGGCAGCACATCAGGGCAGAGAGTATGTGGCAGACTAAAACTGCTTGCCTCATGGCTTGGAGGCAAAGTAAGAGAAGAGAAAGGATTAGGTCCTACTGTTCCTTCAAGGGCACATCCCCAATGACTTCAGATCTTAGATCTCCTGTGATATCCCACCTGCTAAAATCCCCATCACTCCCAATAGCACCAAGGCAGGGGACCAAGCTTTTACTACACGGACCTTTAGGGGATGCTTATTAAAACACAGCAGTGAACAATCACTCACTTATTCTAGAATTTGTACAGTACCTCCTGCTGGCTTCTGTGCTCGACCTGCTCATGAGGGATCCTCCCCAAGTCAGCGGCATCAGGACATTTGCTCCACAGTTGTTCTTTCAGCAAAACTCCAAATCCCATGCTCTCCAACCGAAGAATGGCTCTATCTGTCCCCAGAGGGAAAAATCTCTTTTCTCAAATCTGCCCATGTCTTCTCCCTCATCTCCAAGGCACCTGAGATTTTTCATGACTGGCTCCCTATGGCTCAAAAGGTTTGAGGTACTAGATCACATTAAAATGCTCACATAGACGCACACTATTAAATGTTTGTTTTGTTTTTTTTTCAACAGCACAAGAATCTAATGCTGAGCTGGGAGCTGGGAGCTGGGAGCTCACACCTGTAATCCTAGCTACTCAGAAGGCAGAGATCAGGATTGCAGTTCAAAGCCAGCCCAGGCAAATGGTTCCGTGAGACCCTATCTTGAAAAACCTTTCACATAAATAGGGCTGGTGGAGTGGCTCAAAGTGAAAGCCCTGAGTTCAAGCCCCGGAACTGCAAAAAAAAAAAAGAAAGAAAGAAACTAATGCTGAATTTTCTTGAAATTCCTAACCGTCCTTACAATGTCTTCTATTTGAACATATTGAGATCACCATTCTACTGGAAAGTCAGGGAAAATCAGACTCACAAAATGCAATTTCAAATGACAAAAGTTATGAGTTTAAAATGTCATGTTTTTGAGGGTGTTTGTTTGAAAAGTCAATTGAGTTGTGTCCATCAAACCACTCAGGCTAGTTTGTACTAGTAGAGTTTTGTTTCTATTTTTATTTTTATTAATTTTATTTTTTTTAATACAGATTTTCAGTGAGGGGCTTTTTCAACCCCATTGGTTCTATTTTCTTGTATTTTTCCATTTTAATTTGCTTCATAACTTAAACCAAGTCTCTTCTAGTCTTAGGTATTATTTCTCAGTTTTGTGCTGATAGGCATGTTTATAAGAACTGGAGAGGTAATTTATTGGAATGAACTAATCAATTCCCCTCAACCCCCTTTCCTTTTTTGACATGAATTTTACGACTTCACAAATGAAGAATGACGTTGCGAGGTTATCAAGGCGAAGTTGACAAATGCCAGTAAAATGATTATGATTTAGAAGTAACTTTCTCTTGCTGCTCTAATCTAATAAATGGTTGCTATCTGATGTTTCCTGACATGGTTTTGGGTTTTGGGTATCTGTTACTTTGGCACTATTCTTGTTTGCCTCTTACTATTTTTGCCAGTGTACTATACCTCAGCCTTATTTGAAATACAGAAATCTGATTGAAGAAAAGTCATAGAAACAATAAGAAAAATTATTTGTTTTATGATTTATCCTCCATGTCCAGTTTGGTTAGCTTGTTATGCAATATAAGTGAAGTATCAGGTTTTTACTCTTGTGCCCTTTTATCATTAAAATTAACACAAAATATGAAAAAAAAATAAAAAATGAAAAAAATAAAAAGATTCAGTCACAGGAGCAAAACCACAATGAGTGATAAAGAAGAAAGAATTACAGGAATTGGAACTTACACAATTGTGGGAAGAGCCCAAAGGCTAGGATCTGAAAGATGGAGCTGAAGGAACAAAAAAAGTCACAGACAATTGAGAACTCACAGCACTGAAAACCAGCCTTTACTGCCATCAGTGGAACCTCAAAACCCATGGAAGGTGTTGACTTGTTGCATTGACAACCTCTGAGTTCTCAGCATGACATTTGGTGGAGATCAGGGAGGCTTTTTTTGAGGACAAAGCCTGAATCAGAAAGGAGGGAAGGATAAGGACAAATTGGAACATGCTAACATCTCTGGGTATATCTTTTACCACCAACAGGTGACAATAACCTTCAGAATCTACGACATCAGCTTCTCTCCTACCTCTCAGAAGTTTCGTCTTCTCTTTTGGTCAACTCCAATCTGGAATTATATGGAAATGGAAAGAGGAAAAAACAAGATCCTAACATAAGCAAGTAGACCAAAGAACAGTGTGGTATATTAGTATTTTGACTAAACCCCAAGATTTCCAATAATTCATTGCACCAGTACACGTAGATACTTTACCTCAAACAGCAATTCCAAAATGAATGCATCATTGTGTCCTAGGCTTCTTTTAAAGACAAAACAACAAGTAAAACAGTGAGCATTATCCCCCACTAACTGACACATGAAAATCTATGTATTTATGGCATACGATACGATGTTTTGACACACGTATATAGAGAGAGACTTATCTGGGTACTGCTTAGTGTGTTATATCCAAGTAGCCCTGAGTATTCCATACTCGTAAGTGTCTATGCACCTTTATCTTTCTTCTCAGTCCTGCATCCTGGCAGTCACTACCTCACAGACGCCCTTGTCTCTGCTCCACTGCATTCAAGAAATCCCCTTCTCTCTTGCTACTTGCCACAACTGCACCATTGAAATGTAAATTTTTTTTTTTTTTTTGGCAACTCTGGGGTTTGAACTCAGGGCCTCATGCTTGCTAAGCAGGTGCTCTTACCTCTTGAGCCACTCCGCCAACCCTTGAAGTGTAAAACTAATCACAAGTCCCTGGATATCCACCACCACGGATTAGGTTCCCTGACCTGCCTTCCCATACCAAAATCCACGAGACTCCAATCCCTTACATAGAGTAAAATCGGATTTTTGTGTAACTGAGTCACATTGTCCTCTACACTTTAAATCAGTTCTAGAGTACTTAACTATTCTTGGCCTACAGTATTGCTTAGAGAATAATGACAAGGAGAAAAATCTGTACATATACAGTTCAAATGCAATTTCTTTAATGTTTTCAATCTGTGCTTTGTTGAATCTGAGGACATAGAAGCAGCAGATGTAGAGTGTCAGTGGATGTCACTTATATTATTTTACTGATGCCCTGTCACCTACCCTATAGATGTTCTTCTTTATTGGCTGGGTATACAGGATCTCTCATGTATGGTCTGACCCACACCTATTTTTTAACCCTCCTTTCCTGCTCTAATTGCAAACACACTAAGTCTCAACAGCGTCTCATGCTTTAGCCCAGGGCTGGCCTCAGACCATGATCCTCTTACCTCTGCTTCCTGCACAACTGGATTACTGGAGTGTAATGCCATGATTGGCTTGTTCTTTTAAGATAGGGCCTCACTAACTTTTTTCCCAGGCTGGTCTCCAACTTTGATCTTCTTATCTCCTACCTCCCAATTAACTGAGATGATATGTGTGGGCCACTTCACCCAGCCCATCTTAATAGTGATGAACTCTTGTCACATAGTATCACGTATGCTAATTTATATGTGGCTCCTCTATCCTAGACTGTAAGGTTCTCGTTGTTATAGACCACAGTTTATTCATCTTTGTAGCTCCAGACACTAACATACAGCCCCTACACATGGAAGGGACTCAATGTACATTTAGTTAAAGATTTATTAATGAATTATAAGATCTGATATGTTTAAGTATTTTATTCCACATTTATAGCTACTTCTATACCAATTATGATTCCCATAAAATATTGTTTTATAGTACCAAATATTGATCAGTTGGGGGGTATTCTGGTAAGTGTAGATGGTCAATTATTGAAATTCAGTCAGTTATTGAAATGACTCTAAATCATGTGACCTCATTGATCAGATTATTTCTACATCTCAATTTCACTGGTGCTATTTACACATGCTTTTGTTCTGTTGTCAAAATTGGAAACAATGAAGGAAATATGGTTTTTCTTAACTTTGGGGCTGACAGATTCATTTGTTAACAGTAGCAATGGAAGAAGCAACAGTACTCCGTAATAGCTCTAGGGTGGGGAGCTCAGACCACAACAGATGGACCCAACACTTCCCAGAAAGCTTTCAAAAGATGTCTTTTCTAATTCAGATTACATACACTCCTTGAAAGGTCCTTCAACATAAGCAGGAAGGTTTGCAGCTGATTTTATTGGATCTGACAGTTTTGTCTTGAGTTTAAGTTTGCCATTGCCTCTTGGGGGTAGTTTGGTTAGATTTTGCTGGATTTTGTACATAAAGGCATGAATGTTTACAATAGGCCAGTGAACAAGAAGTCCTAAGCAGTTTGCATCACTGCCAAATGTCTGTGCCTGACCCTTGACTGGTCAGTTTGTGCTCTTTTTTTTTAATTCATCTTTGGCAAGCCATGTTAATCCAGAGTTACTGCCATTTTTCCTATGTGTTTGAACATATATTAATAGTAATTATGTTTTGAATCTAAGGTTGTTTTGAGCAAAGGCCAAACTCTGGCCAATGCAAAAGTGTTGGAATGCGCTTTAATTATAGCCATGTTTATTGTATTTCAGAATATGTTAATCATGTGTAATAGTTACAGTGATCCTAATCAAACCCTTCAAACAGTCTATCATTTTTCAATGACATTAAGAACTATTTATTTCCTCTGAAATGGTTACATTTTGTAACCATTTTTAAATTGCCTAATTTACTTTTGGACTTAGCAAATACACTATTTCTAAACTGATTATTAAATTATTCGCATTGGAATAGAGAAAAGGATTTTATCATATTTGGACCCAGGCAGTAGTTAATAAGAACCACACATTGAAGTACTTTCCTTTTAATGTAACGTTCCCTTGCATCCAATAGAATTAGTAAATTATTTGGTGTATGTGCTCCAAGTAGGCAGATTTCTAAAATTTTGCTTGGTACTTAATATTTTAAGTATCATTTTCAGCAGACTTTAGGGCTGCTTTTATAGCTGAAGAAACTGACCTCAAAGATGAAGTGCCAAAGCATTCACCAAGTTAGCGATAAAACCTGGAATTGTAGTAATTACACAAATCACACAAATGCACGTATCATGGGCGAGGTTTCAAAGGCTATCCATAAAGAAGTGCTGATCGGCAAAGGAAGCACATTTCTTTCTGTTTGTGCATTATTTCCTAAGCTCAGCTAATCCACTTGTATGAGTGCCAGGGTTTAAATCAACGGATGGAATGGAGAAGTTAATTAGGAGATAATGCTGTATAAAGAGGAAAATTGTCTTTCTCCAATTACTTTTACCAATTTGCCACATGGTAAAAATCAGAAAAAGAAATGAATATGGCTTTGGGGAAGAAGGTGTTGATAGGAGAAAGACTTATTGAGAGCAGCCTTCGGGGCCATTGGCAAGTCTTGGTCTGCATTTCTCATCTCCTTAAGGGACAGAGACTTCCTGAACACCCTCTCTTTGGACTCCAGACCTGTCAACTAGAGCTGCTTCTTCTCTCCCACATTTCCAGGGTCTCTGCTGTTCCTCAGCATGTGGTGTTCTACTGGTGGAACCTTTAAGAAGTGGGATCCAGTGTAAGGTAATTCGGTCATTGGGGTGCTACCCTCAGAAGAAATTAATGCTGGTCTCACGGAGTGAGTTGTCTCATGAGAGTGGATTGTTACAAAGCAAGGACACACCATACACTTAGCCCCTTCTGCTTGATGGTTGCTCTCTTTAATTTCTCTGCCATATTGTAACACAGCTGGGGGCCCTTGCCAGGGGCTAGACAGAGGACACCCAATCTTTTTTTTTTTTTTTTTTTTTGGTAGTATTGGAGTTTGAACTCAGGACCTGGAGCTTGTTAGGCCCCACGTCTTGAGCCACACCCCCTGCCCCTTCCCAGTGTTTTGCTGTAGTTATTTTTCAGATAGGGCTGCCCTCTGATTGGGATCCTCCTTCCTGTGCCTTCATGGGAACATGAAAGTAGGATTACAAATCCGCACCACAACCTATTTATTGGTTGAGAAGAAGGTCTCACTAACTGTTTTCCTGGGCTGGCCTTGAACCACAATCTCTCTGATCTCTATCTCCCATGTAATTGGTATTACAGGCACATACAGCCATGCCCTGCCCCAATCCTGGAACTCCAAAATTATGAACGAAATAACCCTCTCTTCTTATAAAGTACCCAGTCACAGATATTTGGATGCAGAACAAAAATTGTACGGATACAGTTCTCAAAAGAGAACTCAGACGGTGTGAAAACAAAGTGAGGGAGGGAAACAAATTCCTGTTTTGTCTGTTCTCTACACCTACACCCCACAACCTAGTCCTCTCTGACTGCCCAGGACCCTTGTTCCAACCTGTGTTTTACAGATAGACAGAATAGGGTGCACAGCACCTTTATTCTTCACTGCAACATCCATCCTCTAATATCAGCCAAGAAGGAGTGTGGCTGTGCTTTAAGTTGGGGCCGACTTTGTGAACAGAGAAGAAAGGAAAATAACAGGCAACTGTATATTGTACTGCTTCCAGTTAACTGAGTGCATTATTTGCCATAGACTCAAACACAGTTTACAGCATTGTGTTGGAAGACAAGTTGTTTTTGGAAAGAGACAGCCTGAGGCCACTTGCGTAACCCCGGACAAGCTACGTGATCTCTCTGAGGCTAATTTCCCTCAATGTAAAACAAGACCTAGTCTGGAGTTTTGTTATGAGGACATAAGGACTTCAAAACATATGACAGATACGTTGTAGACATTTGACAAATGACAGTGAAGTGCATTCTACCTTTGCAGGTTCTCGGACAGAGGCTATATGCTGTCTGTGAAAATAAGTAAGCTTGATCATGAACAAATGGCAGCATCCTGTTGGAGACAGTAATTTATTTTTAACTTTTCTACCTACAGCTTGCTAGGTCTTCTGATTAAAATTGTGATACTTCGAGCTTGTGGCCAAGCTGTCTTATGCTTGTCCTCAGGATTGGATATGCTCAGTCATATTTTTAGATAACTTAGCATTGCATATTTATTTTTAGAGAGCCCAGCCACCAGTAAATGACCGATACAAACAGACATAAAAGCAGTTCATATTGAAAGTGCCCAGTTCTTTTTTTCCCCCTTTGACAGTACTGGAGTTCAAACTCAGGGCCTCATGCTTGCTCGACAGGCATCCCACCATTTGAGTCATGCCCCCAGTCCTTTTTGCTTTTGTTACTTTTAGAATAGGGTCTCACACTTATGCCCAGACTGGCCTGGATCTTGATCCTCATTTCCTGTGTAGCAGGGATGACAGGCACCTGCCAGCATGCTCAGCTTTTTGCTGGTTGAGATGGGGTCTCACTAAGATTTTTTTCTGGTTGACCTCAAGCCATGATCCGCCCAATCTTTGCTTCCTGAGTAGCTAGGAGTCTAGGTGTAAGCCACCTTGCCCAGCTGAAAGTGTCCAGTTCTAATCCTCTGTACCAGGCATTGCCATTCTTTAAAGTAAGTTTTCCCAAAATGTGTTATCTATAAAACTAATTTTACAGAAAATTAGCACTGAAGATCTTAAGGAAGGGAGTATTCTATGGTGAATTAAGTTTGGGAGATGGTAGAGTAAGTGATATCAGAAAGGGTTTTCACCAGGCATGGTGGTGCATACCTGTAATCCCAGCATTCTGGAGTCCAAGGCAGGAAAAGCACAAGTTCCAGGCCAGTCTGAACTTCATGGCAAGACCCTGTCTCAAAAATCCAAAGGAAAAAGTAAAGAAGGGTGTTGTTCTACTTTATTTTTCTACATGAATTTTCAGAACCTTCAGTCTTCTAAAGTACATGATGTCATGCCAAAAAAGACAATAGGAGTCCTACATTTCCAAGTTTTATTTGCTCACAGAAATAAAAAGAGGAACCATAATATGAGTGTTCTCTTGTTTTTGGGTGAAAACATTTTCCTAGACACAACAATAGAGGTGATAGGGTAGGGGAGGTAGTCAGCAGAGAGAGGGAAAGAATCAAAAACAAACCTACTAAGGCAGGAATCACAAATCCTAATGCCTTAGGAGACAGCAACATCAAGAGCAGGTGGCTGAGGCTAGGGCATGGCTCCCAGAGTGCTTGCCTAGCAAACCCAAAGCCCTGAATTCAATCCCAGTACTGCCAAAAACAAAACAAAACAAAAAGCAGGTGGCTGGATGCAGTGCAAGGGACGATGGTAGGTCACTGGTAAGCTGCAGAACTCTTATTTTGCCTACCATGATACAAACTTGTCAAAACGTTCTGTGAGCCTATGGATGTCTGAAGGCACTCTTCACCAGAAATTGCAAGCATGAAGCCCTTATTGTAAGGAATAGCTGTCATTTCTATTTCAAAAAAAAAAAAAGAGCACCATGTAAATGAGTGTAACACAGATCTTCAGAAATCCAAATTTTAATGTGTGAAAAGAGACCAGATAGAATGTGGTATATTATAACAGGAGGTGACTGTTCTGTGTCTCTTGACCAGCTCTACCTTTAGGCCATCTCATGGTTAACTGATGAGATTCAATAGTCTGTCACTGTATGTTAGCCTCGAGTATGTGCACAAGCACAGCTCATGCCTTTCAAAGACTAACCATTCTTTAGTGGTGCTGGAGTTTGTAGGTAACCACTCTACCACGTGAGCCCCACCTCTAGCTCAGTTCATGCCTTTCAACCACTTACATTGTACCAGACACTATTCCATGTGCTTTACTCACAGCTCCACATTTAATCCTTCTAACAGCTCCATTCTTATCCTCATTTTGCAGATGAGGCACAGAGAGTTTAATCCACTGGCCCATGATCCACTCGTAAGAAGCAGAGAGTAGCTTAATTCCAGGTTGTCTGGCTCTAAAACTCAAATTCTTAGTAACTAGGCAAACTCAGTCTTGGAGAGGTCTTGTTCCCCTTTGGAGGGGCATATCCACTTGCAATGTTTTTCTGGGTGACAGAGACCCTAGATAACAAAAATACTTATGTATTTTTCCACAAAGCATGAAATATGGAAGCAGGTATCTACTGGCATTGATGCACTGCAACTCAGCATTATTAATGTCAACTTTTCCCTTCACAATGGCAAAATGACTAGCTCTCTACTGGACATCATATATGAGGTGGAGAAGCAAGGAGAAAGGTGTGGCATCAGTTTCTTAAGTCCCTTTAATAAGGAACCTACACCCTTTCTAAAATGTTCCCTCAGATTTCACCTTCCACCTTGTTGCCAGAATGACATCATATGGCCATGTCTGGCTACAAAGGAGTCTGGGAAAGAAAATACTATTTTTTCCACCTCGTAGAAGGAAGGGAAAATGTGGTTGGGAACAGGTGCTGGCTTAGCTAGCCAAGAGTATCAGTCACAAGTGGTTTGGTTTGGTTAGGAAAATACCAACAGAACTTCATCATGGTGTGTCGTGTCGCCCATGCCATGGGTCCTAGGAAAAATTAAACAGCAACAGTTAAAATTCGCTGCACAACCAGAAATAAGTTGTAGAGCTATAATTACTTAAAAGTGTCTGCTACCACCCATTTTCAAAACCATGAAATTATCACCAGTGCTTTTCCTGATCAAACAAACGGATTTAGTAGTATTTAAAAATTAACCATTGACGTTCACACACTCAGATTCTTTCAGCTATACCCATTCTCGGTTATTTTTATAACTGTTATCTCTTTATTTACAGTTAATAAGTCAAAATGACAATTTTCAATCCAGTTTTAAAACTGTATCAAAATTTGTTAGCAACTAGAAATTAAGAAAGTTCAGTGCTAAAAATATATCATAAATAGTCAGCATTTATAATCTACTTTATTTTCCAGTTTGCACTGGCTTTTCTGGATCTTTCTACAACTTTAGTTGTATTTTTTCCTTTTATATTTTTATCATGGCACTCAAACTCAGAAAACCTGTTAAGGCAACTACATAATGCAATGTAAAAATTCAGTTAACATATTGCTATGGAAACCAGGAAATAGAAACAGCACTCTAATCATTCACTTAGACAACTATGGCTAAGAGTGTGTGTACGTGTACATGTGTACGTGTATTGTGTGTGAATAAACTCATTTATTCACCTATTATTGAAACTTGTTACAGAACTCAAAACCAACTGATCTGTCTATAGATAGATCTAGTACCATCTAACCAGTAAATTAGTGTCTTAGTGTAAACTGAATTTCTTAAATTGTGACACTTGGTATCAGGAAATCTTCAGTAGGGCTGTGTTGTTTAGGCCTGCCTAGGTGAGGTGGCTTGGCATATTGTGAGGACACCTCACTGACACTGACAGCTTCCCTCTCTCAGTATACACTGTGTGATTCTCCTAGGAACTCTTAGGGTCTGCTCCTTCATCTGCAAAATGGTCAGTGCAGGACTCCAAAAATGTGACGGGGACCTTCCTTGTCCATAAAATTGGGGAATGGTGAGGTAATTTCAGAATTGAAATTATTCTGTAAGGTAAGGGGTGTGGCTCAAGTGGTAGAGTGCCTGCCCCTAGCAAGTGTGAGGCCCTGGAGTTTGAACCCAGTTGTCATAAAAAGACAGCAGGGGAAAGAAAGAGGGAGAGAGGAAGAAAGGGAGAGAGAGACAGGGGGAGAGAAAGAGAGAGAGAGAGAGAGAAAAGAAAGAAATCCTCTGTATAGTTTCTGGTGATGTGCCTAGCATATTGTAAGTTCTTACAGTATTTTCCTTTTCCCTCTAGTAAACAGTACGTGAACCTGCCTGTTAGCTGGGGTGATAATAATCAATCCTCATACCCCCATTCTTTGGCTTTATTAAATATGCCCTTATAAGAGTTGGAAAAACTCAAGTTCTAACAGGCAATGTTCTTCCTTAGATCTTATTACCTTTCAGTATTTTCTGTTGTAGATCAATTCTGATATGTGAAATTAAATAAATAAATAATCCTAACAAATGAATCCTAATTCAATTCACCAAGGCCCGAACCCATTGTTTTAAATTCATAACATTTCAGCATTCAAGAATTAAACTTTTGGGAGTGGGGGATGAGGAAGAGAGGTGGAGGGGGGCGTGATTTCAAGTATGATATATATGATACATTGTAAGATGTAAATGTTACAATGTACCCACATCCAGCACAACAATAAAAATAAAGAATTAAACTGTGCAGTTAAGAGTAAGAAGCTCTGGTGTAGTATTGCACAAGAGGGTGACTACGGAGAACAGTAATATATTGTAATCTCAAAAGTTAGATGAAATGATACTGCATGGTTTCACCATGAAGAAATAAATGGTAGATGATTGAGGAAATAGCGTCACCTGATTTAAACCTTATGCAATGCATACATACGCTGGAACAAAACAGGGTATCCTGTTAGTGTAATTTTTATGTTTTAGGTATCAGTTTAAAATTACAAATATAAATAAATAACAACAAAAAAAGAAACTTTTATTCAGGTTTGTTTGTTCATTGCTATTTGCTTACCTAATCAGCCTGTTTCCGGCTATGAAAAAAAAAAAAGTTAGAGAAAGTGAAGCCTGCTCGGGGCTCAATCCAGTTATTACAGTAGGGGATAATGGTTGCATAATGAAATCACTGGGACAATTCGCCCATCCACTCCCACCACGTCTCTGACAATGAGCTCCTTGTTTCGAAGGTGCCCAAATCTCTCTCCACCGAGGTGAGTGCCCGGCGGCTACCGAGGCGCGGGAGAGCCGGGGCCGCGCCTGGCGCCCTGTCCGCGGCCTGCGCTGGGGACGCGGGGGGCGCCTTTGCGCTCTGCGCACCGTGCGGGTGGCCCTGTCCGCGCCCGCACCAGGAGGGGGAGACTCGGTCCCACTGATCTCGGCTTTGCTAACTTCAGACTGCCGGAGCCGGGAAGGAGAGTGCGCTGCCGGGGCGAGAAAACTTCTCCACCTAGAAAGTTTCACCTTGTCGCGGGCGGGGGAGGGGCGGGAGGAAACGCGACCCCCGCGGGGCCAGTGGCGCGGACGGCAGGAAGGGCGGGGGCTGGTTTCCCCCTCTGGGTGGTGCCAAGTCCCCACCTTAGCTCTCCACGGCCCGGCGGCCGGGGCGGACGGACAGCGCGTGAGACAGACCGACAGACACGTGCTGGGGCGGCGGGCGCCGCGGTCCGGTGGCCTGGACGCGCCCGGGCCGCGCGCGCTGATGCCCGGCTGAGTCACCGCCGACCAGCGCACGGGTGGGAGGGGGAGGAGGGAGCGCGGCCCGCTGCAGGGCGGGCGGGGCGCTGGGCTCGGCCCGGCCACAGGTGACCCGGAGAGCCTCCGCCAGCGACGTCCCCGAGCACTGTGCGACCAGATGCGGAGCGGGGAGGAGGGCACGAGCCAGATGCCGGGCGACAGCTGACTCGCGGCTAGGAGGCGGGAGGCGCGGAGTGCGCGGGTGGTCCCCACGCCGCGGACTTTACCGCCCGGTCCTGGACACAGCAACATAAAACTACAGCCGCCTCCCCATCCTGCACCCCAGCCTCTCCCAGCGCTGCTGCCTCCTTTGTTCCCCTAAGAGACCTGGCTGCTGTTCCAGAGGTGGGTGCGAGTTTGGGGGCTTCGAAACTGAAGGGATTGGGGGGGGGTGGAAGCTAGCATTCGGCTTGTCGCTTTAGGGCGTTGTTTCCGACGGCCACCTGTGTGACTCGGGGAGAGGCACGCTGGGGCAGTGTATATTCCAGCAAGTTTCAGGGCTGCGATCTGACTCAGCCCTTACAAAAGGGATCCATCACCCTGTCCAGGGTGATGCGCCTGCCAGGTTTGAGCCAGCGAGCCATTTCCTTGTTCCCAGCCCTGCTTTATCTGTACTGTGTGGGGGTCTTTCCAAGGGGCAGGTGTTTGGTATGAATCCTTTATTTCTGGCAAACGCACAGGGCTTGTGATCCATCATTTTCAATCGGATCTTATCTCTTTGCTGGGGCTCTGTGGAGGTGAACTAGATTACAACCAGAGGTCAACAGGCAGGCTACTAAGGGGGCTGATCCAATAATTAAACCACCAATGAAAGTACAATGCAGCCTTTACCCCAAAGTGTGGATTCCCATTTCCTACCTCTTATGTTTTAAAAGAGCAGTTATGTTTTAATTTGGCAGTTGGGGAGGGTTCCTGGGGCTCACGCATGAATAGTTGCCCACTGGATTTTTCCTTATCACAGGTTTACGTTCAAAGGAGCTCTTGGGCAGAATGAAATATTGTCAACTCCCTTAGGCAAAATAATCAGGATACTTTAATTGCCAAGTTAAAATGGTCCGTAAATATGAGAAGATTGTAAAAACTGACACTGGCGAGCATATAGACTGAATTTTAAGAAGACTGTTCACATTTTGTAATGTTGGGTGGAGGTTTATTCTGTCGCTTCCATCAGCCAGACACATGCACATTGCTATGCAAATGGATTCAGAAAAACAATATTTTCCTGTACAGCTAAACTATTATAGCTGACTAATGAATTTTTTCTGCATGAAGATGATCTGAAAATGTTGTAGATCACGTTTTTCTTTGCTACTGGGACATAAATTGTGCTTTTATGTGAACAGTGTAAATGGTGCTTGGATTATTTACAGGTATATAGCTTTCCTTTCCAGCTGGAAGCTCTTTGGGCTTTGTTTTGAACGTGTAAACTTCCATATTGGAACAGAAACCAGGGGCTTCGGTCCCAATCTTTGCAAGCCTGCGGTGTATTCAATGTTTATTCTTTTGGAACTGATTAATAACACAAGTTAAATTTACATCATTCAGAAGAAATTTTCATAGTACCAAAAGTGTGTCTGATTGCCTATAAAATATACCAGTGTTTAAAAATTTGTGTTTAGTTTTCAAACTTAACAGTTCATTAGCCAATAGTATTAGCTTAAACATGTTTTGCTTTTAACATGATGAGATTTATGTATGGCATAGAGAGGATAAGATGCCAACTATTGCTTTTCTACAGATTGCTTTGTTCTTGATAATTTGCAATAGGAGTTTACTGTAGATGTACACTACATGCTTTAGGAGTGAGAGGATGAGGTTTTATTTGACTGATATAAACATACCAGATTAACCATAGCCAATAGATGAAAGCTCTTAACTAATACTTTCACTACTTTTAAACCTACAATAAGAGAAAAATATCAATTTACTAAGCAGGAGAAATACCTGCAATTTATAAGTTCCTTTTAAGACTGTATAAGCATATGCCCCACATTAATCTTAATTTTTTTAAAAAAATTGTTTTCATGAAGGTTAGATTAAGAAACACATTTCAAAAATCAGTTTCTAAAACTGTTGATAAAAATAAATGGTTCTAAATAGAATTAGTCTAATTTCTCCTTTGAAAATTTATATGATAGCCTCAAACTTTTTCTCAAATATGATCGTCTCAAAAAAAAGTATATAACTCAGAAAGGCTGACATCCTCTCTTGTGGTGGTCACCAATTGCTACCATATGGTGACACACTCATGATGAGGCTCCGCTCCTCACACATTCACATTGCTTCCAGTCTCTGAGTCTTATTCCTCATCCCTTGCCCTTGGCTTGCTCACACCTGCTTCCAACCCCTGTGTCCCTATATCTCCATGCTGGTTTATAGTTTCTTCTTCACTGTCATTAAGCTTAGTAGTTCTCATCAGAGCTGTCTTTGTCTCTTTTCCCTGACCCTAGGATTTCCATTGGTCACTGAGTTTGTTTATGGGACACCTGATTTCCTTCTTTCACTCCCTTAGGGGAAGAAAATACATGCAGAAACTCCCATGCCAGGGAATTAACTTCCTTGTCCTGGTGGGTGGATGTTGAAACTCCTGTCTTTGCCATGGAGCCCTCAGGGCAGAGTTTCTTCATGGGCTTTTCTCAGTGGAAAACAGTCACCTCTTAGTAGTAAGCCATACGTACAGTGACTAATATCAATTCAGGATCACTTTGACTCTGTGTTCTTAACAGACACTGAGCTGCTGCCAGGCCCGCATTTGCCTCACTCAGAACAGAAAAGGACTGTACTTTGAGGATCATATGTGCTGGGTGCTAGAATAATATTTTTTTTAAAGAAAGAAACAAGATTTCTGGCTTTGAACACTTAACAATCCACTTATGCAGGCAGATGTCACACATATGAAATGGAACCCAGATCCATAATTATTAAAGGAATATTATATGAGAAGGATGTTAGAAATCATCCCATGTGCTGTTAAATAATAGAATTTTTTGAAAATCAAAAGATTGGAACCTAAAGACCTGAAAATGTTCAAGCTGCTGTGCATATTTCATCTTTCTGATATACAAGCTGGGTGTATTTAATATTGATGTCTTAACCCGTCCCATGTTATAGACAAGGAAACTGAGCTTCAGCCTAGACCTCTGCAGTTTACTGTCCTCCTAGCCATCAACCAAGGAAGTTCTTGGAAGAGTCTCCCACTGATGTGTAGGTTGTAACAAGTGAGAAAGGTTACAGTTCTAGTCCCTAGAGTTGCGCGCTCTCTCTCTCTCTCTCTCTCTTTCTTTCTCATCCTACATGATCTTTCTCTTTCTGTAGTAAAACATACAAAACAAACAACAACAACAAAAAACAAGACACAGGCTTCATTTATACGTGTGGGGTGTTCTGCCCCTGGTGTCAGATTAGGAGCTGTGAGTAATTTTGTAATCTGCCCTTCCATCAGAAAGCCCATTCTCAGATCTCTCTTCAACTGTGTTAAACAGTTTAATATATTCCCCCTTGGGTTTTGTTTCAATAAAAACATCCAGTAAAATCCAACCACTTTGCTTTATAAGGGACAAAATGAAGAAAGTGTTTTTATAAGCTGTAAAACATAATTGAGAGAAAAATCACACATGTGGCACTTATAGCAGGAGGTATGAGCACCAAAATGAAGAACAGTTAGCTCTGTCATCACACATGCAAGCACACATATTTCCTTCTGTGGTCCTGTAAACGTGTGCAAGTATGTTTATGCAGATTACTCCTGTTCATTTTAATTACTATAGTAAATTATGTAGTGATAAGGCTCACAGGAATTACGTAAAGACCTATGGCCCATATAAATTATGCAATGAATGATATAGAACTTGAAAATACACTCCTACTAGTATAATGAAGGATAGCAATTATGAAATGTGACTCGAGAACCACAGGTCCTGCTGAAAGCCAGGACCCTGTACTCTAAGAATAGGACTGAGAGTTTAGTCATTTGTTGGGGATAATTTGAGTACCTACTAAGAAAATTTCTAGACTGCTCTGTTCTATTGAGGGAGGCAAACAAAGAAATGCAAGTAAAATGTGTTGTATGTTATGCAGTGATAAGAGCCACAGGGAAGAATGAAATGGTGAAGGAGAATGGAGACTGTCAAAGATAAGAAAATTTAGGGTGGGACTGAAAAGTCAGTAGTGAGGTCGGGAAAGTTTTCACATCAAAGTTGGCCTTTGAACTAGAACCTGAAGGAAACTAGGGAACCACTCATGTGGATATAGGGAGCACTCCTCGAGAAAGACCTTGGGTATTTTTTTTTTCCTTTTTTTTTTTTCTGGAATTATGCAATGCACAACTAGCAAAGCTTTTTTTTGGCGGGGAGGGGGTTGGAACAATATGTCCCATGATTAACCAGAATCTCAAAAAAGAAGATACAGGGTTGCCCACCCCTTGGTTTATGGGAAATGGAAGAAAACCTCACAGCATTTTCCTTAATTCAACTAAACCAACCTTGATCAGAGACATTGGTCCATTTAGAGAATTTTCCTTCTTATTTTCATATTGAGCCAACCTAGTGGGGTTTGTTGAGTAATGTGAATAGCTTTTTTGCTGATTCTCTGCTAGGATGTCACCCTGGAGACAGCAAAGAAGGATTCCTAATGGGTGTGCAGCTGTCTGGTATGCACTTCTTTCTTCTCTTCTCTCCCTTTCCTTCCTTTTTCCTCTCCAGTGCTAAGGCACTGTGATAAATTTCTTCCTTCCTCTATTATGACCTACCTATGTTCTATATGACAATCAGATAGATAAGTGTCTATTTCACCGATAGACTGTTAGGGAAATCCCTACCCAGTGGGACAGTAACCACTTGGCATCACCAGAGTTAACATGAGCTCATATGATAGTAACTTTCATATTTTCAAGAGACGCCAGACATCTCCTAATTGTGAAATGCTGACTTAGTATCTTTAAAACACTGTGTAGCCTAGAGAGACAAAAAGTCCACCATCTGACTGGGTCCCATTCATACTCCAAGTGTCTGCTGAGGAACCTTCAGGAACTGTCAAATTCAGCAGCAGGCATGGCCAAAGAGCCTCAGGACTATTTCTAGAAAACACTTTATTTTCTAGAATTCTTCAAAATTTCCCCCCCTCTGTAAAATCACCATTTCAAAACAGAATTATACAATCTATCACCTGTTAGAACATACTTATTTTTCTTTGGGGGGATTAAACCCAGGGCCTTTCACTTTCTAGGCATGTGTTCTGCTCTGGAGCCACACCCCAGCCCTTTTGTTTGTATTTTATCTTTTAGATAGAGTCTAACTTTCCTCACACTGACTTTAAACTCAAGATCTCTTACCTCTGCCCCTCAAGTAGCTGGGATTACAGGTGTGTACCACCATGTTTGGCACTTATTTTTTTTCTAAACTTATCAGCTCACATATTTTGTACCAAGCTATATATGTATAGATATATATATCTATACATATATAGATACATATATAGCTTTACTAAACTAAAGGACAATCTAGTTATTTCATTCTTTCACTGAAGCACTCATTCTCTGAAACCTGAATCCATTCTAACTTTAGGTATAAACTTCATTTCCAAGTTCTCTCATTTAGGATAAACTCTTCCTCTGGACTATGGGCTCGCTCACTCTCTCTCTCTCTCTCTCTCTCTCTCTCTCTCTCTCTCTGAGATCTAATTGTTATTTCCCTGCCACTGAAATTCAAAACATACACTGCCTTGCTAGTTTGAGTGCTGTTTAAAAGCAATCGGATCAGTGTTGCAATCTATTTTTCCTAAGGAATAAAATCTCACAGGTTATGTGCTAACTTGTTTTCTTTAATCCTAAAAACTCAGTGAAATGCCCAGGCTAGTGGCCTTCCGGAAGACCATTGTGTTAGAAAGGAAGATTATGTACTGTATTTCTTCCTACTATTTTAAATGTAAATATAATAATATATCATGAAACTGCACATATTGAGATCAGTGCCCTTTTCCTGTTTTGAAGTGATCCAGTACTTAAAAATTCTGAGACAGCACCTAAAATCTCAGGTCCAATTTTGAAGTTTGTATGTTAAAAAAAGAAAAATGATTTGTGGATTCAAAGATTCTCAACTGTTGAATAAGATCATAGAAGATTTCTAACTTTGAATATTGCATTGAAAATATCAAGAAGAGTAGTTAATACTAGAGACCTTTGAAATAAAGTGGTCTTTGCAAGTCTGAGGTGGAGTAAATTTGCCTAGCAGAGCCAGGTCATCTCCTTTGGAGCCTACTCAGTAGGAGGAAGAGAAAAAAGAAAAAAAAAAAAAAAAGCCAAGTTTTAGGTCCATAAGACAACTCAAACTAGCTTTAAAATAAGTTTTGTCTTTGCTTGGAATCAGAAAGCCTTTTCCCTCTTAAGTTTTAAACCTAGAGGTCTTTTAAAGGAAATTTAATCCATGTGTTTTTGATTCACTGAGTCTTAAACTATTACCCATAAACTGTATGTCCCTTTAAGCCCTTTGATGTCTAAGAAATCTTTGAAACCATGTAAGGCCCCTTTTGTTCCAGAAAAATAGGAAGTTGGTCTTTGCTGAGGGTCAATGAACAGCATCTTCAAAACTCTGAGTTGGGTGCAAAATCCTGCAACCATAACAGAATGGATGTTAATACATTTTCTGATGCAATATGAAAAAACATAAGTACCTGTAAAAGCCTGTTTGCCAAGGTATTCAGTTGAAATCCTTACTAACCCCAAGGAAGTGATTTGGACCCACTTCCTCTTTCTAGTGCAATGTAAATATAAAGCCCAAATATTTATCTTTTTTTCTCAGTACATAGTAGATACTCAGTAAGTATGTGGTTGAGTGATACGTGAATGACTTTTCTTCTTTACACAGAGCCCTCCAGCTAAGGTCAATGTTTCTATTCAATATCAGTATGCATCTGTCATATCTTGGATTGAGATCTATTCTGAGTTGGTGACCTGCTTCAACAAATTTTAAAAATAAGCTATCTAACTAAATATATGACATTTATTGAAATTCATTTTGTACCATGAAGCAACTGCCTTGCAAAGAGTGCTGAAAATAGGAAGGAATTTCTAGACTAATTTGATTAAATATTCAGTTGTAACCATATGCTTTCAGAAAATTTTTTTTTCCTCTCCCTTTTTCTATTCCTGTCATTCTTCCTCCCACCTGGATATCCCTACTGATTGAAAACTATGCACTGAAAAGGGAAGGTCACGTATATCTACAAGCTAGAGCAGCAAGTTCCAACAGGCTTAAAAAATGTAATGCTATAATCACAAGTTGCCATAATATTGAAGGAGGCGAGAGGGGCACTCAACAGTGATACTGGTGTTGGGTTTTGCTCCAAATTACGTGAATGACACACCTTTGAATTCCACTGTATGGAGAAAAACACCTTCTTACTTAGGTTTCTGTTTGTGAGTATATATTTTCTGGCAAGTGGACTTCCCATATGGACTCAGCACAAAAATGTAGCTATATAAGCTGTTGAAATCCACACAATTAGAAAACAAGGCTCATTTAGAGACAGAGGTAATGAGCGGTACTGACGCATAGAGGTTGAGATCTTTCTTGATATTGCATTGTGGATTTCTAACCTCCTATCACAAATTATCCTCAGAAGAGTCTTTCCTGGTCAAAAATGTATTGTTTTAGTGTGATGTGAGTTTGGCACTGTCTTATATTTTGTGAGGGAAGGAAAGAAAGGGGAAAATTATGTTATTATGGTCTTGAAACAGAGTTTTCTTAGTTGACCCTAAAATTTATACATATATCACCATTAAAGCTTGTTTTGGCATTTCATTACAGACAGACAGTGCTGTATAAGGAGTAGTTATATAGCTTAGACATGTGTAATTTTTATTCCTGTGGTTTTCCAGACCATCAGTAACCATCATATATCTATGTGTTTGTACACATTCATGCTTAGTGCTTAGATTTTTTTTAAACTCCAATTAAAAAGACTCACTCCTTGATAAACAAACAAATGCCTCTTTATTGTACATTTGGGAAAATAGATAAATTTAAGGAAATTTTTCATGATAATTCTCATACCATTGATATAGAAAATAGATAATAAATGAGAAGACCTAGAAGATTTGATGAGATATTGGAATGGTGAAGTAAAGGGAGGAGAGTGGTGGGTGAATACACAAAAGGTCAAGGGTCTGGGCACACTGTAAGTCCTAAAGAGAGTGTCCCATGAGGAATCAGCCTGCCTGCCTTCTAAATGGGAGACAGGTCAAAGTGCACAATAAAGAAAAGTTCACAGAAAAATGGTAAGTCACATGGTAAGCAGAGTCTAGATTTCCCTTCTACTTCTGTCATACGTGGCTTAATTCTGAGACAAGACAGACTCATCTATGCTATGGTTTGAGTATAGTTTGTGTCCCCCCAAAAAGTTCATGAATGGGGAACTTGGTCCTCAGCTTGATGAAACTGGGAAATGGTGTGGGCTTTTAAGAGTGGGTCTTAATAGGAAGTTCATTGGTCATTGGGGTTGACCCTCAGAAGGCATTGTGGGGCACGAGGATCTCTCTGGCTCTTGGATGGAGTTGTGAGCACTCACTCCAATGTATGTTGTTGCTATTGTCATCTGTCATTCACCAGGAAGTCCTCATCAAAATTGAGCCAACGTGGGCACCATGCTTGTGAGATTCCAAAACTGAACTAAATAAACCTTTTCTCTTTAAAGTTAACTACTTCAGGTATTTCATTGTAATAATGCAAAACTGACTAATATAATTTATCCAAGCCTCTTAATCTGTCCAGCCCTTAACTACCAGTAAGTATAACAAGAATATGAAACATAAAGATAGCTTTTATTGTGAGTGTCAGTGGCATGTCCTAAGCATTCTTATCTGTTCCTTCTTTTCAGAGGAAGTCATAATATTAAAGGAAATAAACAGACACATTTAAAAATATTTTACACCATTGTTATGACTAAAATATCTGCTCATAGTAATATATAAATTATTGTTGGGAACAAGAGTTACGGCCCTAAAAACTATGCCCATAATATTTTTCCATTGAAATACCGTCTGCTTGTGGAAGTGAGTTAGTTTTCCTTGAGGATATTACCTTGAAACCATTTCTTTGGACCTTGACTATATTGAGTTCATGCTAGCATATGAATAGAAATTACATTTTTACATTTTAAACACAAACTCAGACAGTAATCTGAAGATTTGAGGACAGCTTGTAGCACTTCCTCCAAGAATCTGAGGTGAGCATCTGTCATCTGACATTGGTCTCATGTTTGGGCGTGAACCTCTCCCACTCCACCTAGAGGCCATGCTGTCCAAAGGGAGCCTGCAGTCTGAGCACAATCTAGTTAACACAAAGACAGCAAATAGAGTCATTTAAGACTTAAGTAAACCTTTGGGTTTAAAACATTGCCATAGCTTTTGTTGTTTTAATGAGTATTGAATATTATAATATTTTTAATTCTATTGAATAAAGAAGCAACCAAAGCGAAGATTGTTGATAGTAAAAAGTTCCGTCAAACAGAAATGAATATGCATTTTGGACTTTTTAGAAATTCCCTTTCTGTCTTGTCAAAATTAAGAGATTTCTAAATTTTATTTCAGTTTCACTATCACATAGTTGGATTGTCCCTTGAAATCTGTATGTCATGGCCCAGTGATTTTAAACATTCTCTGATCTTCAAAGAGCTTATAAAAATTGTTCTTTAAATCACCATAAAAGTGCAAATAAAACCCCAGACAGTTTCATTAATGACAATGAAAAGTGACAGCCCTTGAATCTATGTCATAAGTTGATTAATTACTTTCCAAATGTTATTAAAGATTCTAAATGAATAACTAGACTGGTATTCATCTCTCTCACAATTCCTAAATGGGTTTTAATTTTCAGAATTAGATGATCATTATATCTGATTCATTTCTTTAACATCTTTAGACTGTTGGCTTTATTGAAAAGAGAGCTGAGTATCTGTTTCAATATGTTTTCTTTTCCCTGAAGTTATTCCTTACAGATTTCAATAACACTGGTTTTGAAAGAAAAATAATCAAATGCTGGCATTTCCCCTTAATAAAGTCCCATAGATCTGATGAATTATATAAACATTACAAGGAATTTGCTACAGAGGTCATAGTCATGTAACTATTTAATTTCCAAGTCTGCCTGCTGACTTTGTAGACACTCAATGTGAATGGGCTTTGTGTATTGAGGTAAGGATTACCTTAAACAAATTTGTGTTCTTGTTTTGGTCATTTCCAATTTTGGCCAGTCCATAGTACATACTTCTCTTGTGGGAAGATCTGTTTGCTTGTCTCTGATCCTATATATTCCCATGCCCATTGCAGTGACTGCAAACTCTTGCCAATCCCTCAAGCTTTTGGCTCCTCTATTCTAGTGTAAGATCTCTTATATTTTGAGAGTAACAGAAGCTCAATTGGTTTCCATGTCACCCTTTATTACCTACTTTTTTGCTTAAGAAACAAATCTTCGTTTCACCCTATGGTCCTAATCCTATTCTTTGTACATCTTTGTCTTGCTCCATCTAACCTGCCCTCCCTACTCACCTCTCCATCTTTAAAGTCTCTGCCATTTCTCATTCAGCCCTTACTCAGTTTGCTGCTGCTTCAAGAGAGAAAGAAAACATGGATGTGTAGCATGCTGATTAGATCTTCTCTTTTAAATAAAGAATTCTTGAAGATAAATTTTTAACCTGTTCCCCACTTTCTTTACTCCTTTTCATTCCTTGATAACTCAACTCAAACAGTCTCTTCCATTCACTCAAGAAATTCTCCCCACTCTAGTCACCATCTATTCATTGCCAAAGCTAGTGGATATTTGTTTTTATCCCACTTGTCTCCTCTGTGGGATACACTATATTGCATACTATATATCTTTTCCCTCTTCTTAAAAGTCCTCTTTTAGCTTTTGAAAATTCACACACACTTTTCATCATAGCACATACACACACACACACACACACACACACACACATTTTCTTTGCTTACAATTTTTCTTTTTAACATCTAGAATACAGGTTGAGTGCTCCTGATCCAAAATGCATGGGATCAGACATATTGATGATTTCAGAGAGTTTCATATTTTGGAATAATTGCATAGACTCTACTGATTCAGCATCCCTAATCCAAAAATCCAAAATGCTCCAAAATTTGAAATTTTTTGAGTGGTTGGTACTGAAAAAGTTTCAAATTTTTGAGCATTTTGGATTTTCAAATTAGTATGCTCAACCTGTATAAAGTTTAGATTCTGATCTTTTTTTCTAGTTTTTAATTTAATTCATTTGTTTTGTGCATGTTCAATGAATATCATAATGACCTTTTCTCAAATTCTGGTCTTCTTAGGGTTCCATCTGAAATTCTCCTTTCTATTTATTGAGCATATAGATGATTGATCCACTTAAATGACTTCAAATACACCCATGGACCACTGGATCACAAATTGCTATGTTTTACTTCCTCTACTCCCAACACCACCATCCTCTAGTTGCTATTTACCTTGTAACCACTACTATTTGAATGACCAACTGATACCTCAGAGTTACTAACTAAATGATTTTTTGCTCACAAACAAATGCTCCTCTTCATATTTTCTGTACCTTGGTTTATGACACCCAAGGTAGACCTATTGTAGCCATTCTTGACTTTTCTGTCTCTCCTGTTATCAAAATCCATGTTGAATCATTACCACAAAAATTTTCTCTCTCTAACATCTTCCTAATCTAGTCATCTCTTTCTATCTATATTGCCAAAATCTTCCTTCAGGGTCACTTTTTTCATGTATTGGTTCATTCTGTTATCTAGTCACTTGACCAATACTTTCCAAACACTACATAATAGCAATAATCCAGGGACTAAAATTAGTGCTTGGGGTCTAGTGGGAAACACAGATAAGATAATTACAGCACAGTGTGATGAAGGCCAAATAAGGGGAAGGATAGGCTTGATGTACATGGAAGAATTCCTGTTCCCCTCCTCAAAGATGAAAGAGTCATCAGAGAAGGGTTCCCATGTGGTTTATCTAAGGCAGGACTTGAAAAAAGAGTGAGGGTTACCTAGGTGAGGTGAGGGCAAGTGTGTTTCAGAAAACGAGATACACATGTGCTGACGCTCACTGTGGGAGAACACGTGACTTGCTTCAGGAACTTGAAGAGGGAGGGGTAGCTAGTAAGGCAATGGCAAGAGTAAGTCTGCAGAACCAGACAGAAGCAGAATCGTGCTAGACTTTTAAGCTCTGCTGAGGAGATAATCTTTTGCAGATTTTCAGTTTAGAAAAATATCTCTGGAACATGGAGGAGCAGATTACCATGGTGAGGGTAGGAACTGTGGTAATCCAGACAAGAAATGGCACTGCCATGGCAGTTGAACAGATGGACATATTTAATACACCTACAGGTGTTTCTAAGGCAGTACCCCAGAGCGTGGGAAATGTCAGGCTCTTACATAGATTCAGAGCTCAGGTTTCATGAAAGTAAATGGAGATGCCCCTTCTTTGTCTGTCTTGTTCATTCTCTTCTCCCAGCCTGTTAGCGTTGGTCATCCCAGCACTCAGTCCTCTCCTCATCCTCTTCCACTCTTTTCCTCAGTGGTCTCATCCTCTCCTGACTTTTCACACCATCTGCACTACTGACAGCTGACTAATTTAAGTCTCTAGCTCAGACCTTGCTCCTCAACTCTAGAATCCGAACATTCTACTGCAAGCCCATCTCCACTTGGATGCTTAAACAATATGCCAACCATGAACAAAATGAAACTGATCTACCCACATCCCCATTAAAATCCTGCTCTTCCTTAATCCAACTGGTTGTTCTCCCCACCAGCATCTCCATGTCAGTAACTAGCAAAGCTTTCTCCCTGTTTCAAATCCAAACTCCTTGGGAGTAGTCTTGACTCCCTTCCTTTTTCCCTCACACACCTTATATCCAAATCCTGTCTTCAAAATATAACCAGAATTCAGCCACTTCTTGTCATTCACCCCAGACCACTCCCATCACTCACCTGGTCTGCAGCAGTAGCCTACCAGCTGATCTTACTGCTCCATGTTTGCCCTATACTACCCGCTGCGAGCCATCTTCTCACTCAAGGTGATACCTCCCAACATAATCACTCCTTCTCTCAAAACCATGCATTGACTTCCCATTCTACTCCAATAAAAGAAAAAATCTTTCAGTGGCCTATGAAGCCCTACAAACTCTGATTCTTTGTCTTCTCCGACTCATCTGTCAGTCACCAAGGTCCAAGCTGACCAGCCCTTTCTTGTGCCTCAAATGCTCCAGGCACTTGGAGGACAAAATCCTCCTTCTTGCCTCTGCCTAGAAATCTCTTTTCACATTTCAGATGGCTGAGACCCCCCCACACCCCACTCTTATTTCAGAAGTTACCTTTGCAGCTACAGACCTCTCCCTCCACCCTCAGGCAGTCATGCTTCCACAGCCTTTCTCTTCCCCACCCCGCACCCTCAGCACTTACCAACTTCTAAGACACTACATGACCAACTTACGTATGTGCATTGTCATCTGGATCCCCTGCCTGCAAGTACTTTCCACAAAGCAGCAGTGTTTACCTTGTTTACTGACGTACCCCAAGCAGCTGGCATGTAGTAGTAGTACCGTGATAAACATTTATTGAATTTAATCTTAAGTAACTATTGGATTGACAAAACTGATACCAGAGAGATGGATTTCAGGACACTCTGGAGATAAAAGATATGAAAATTCCTATCTGGGAGTCTTCACTTTGCAGTTAATCATCATCCTCCTGCCTGGACAGGTACAGTGACCTTCTGTAGTACCTTCCAGCTGCTAGCTTCTTCCTACTCCAATCCATTCCCCACACAGTCACCCAAATGGGGTCTATATGCTCACTTTCATTTCCTTTTTAAAAGCCCCCAGTGATTCCTCACCCCCATGCAGAGCCTTCAATGGGACTTGCAAGGTTTTCTGTGCTTCTGTGATGTGGGCCAAACCTAATCTTGCAGCTTCTTCCCTTCCAGCCCAGCCAACACAGCCTCTGTACTCAGTACAGCTTCCTCAGTACGGCCTTGCACAGTCCCGAGATACCTGTGCTTAGCTGTGCCTAAGTAACTCCAGTTGATCAACAAGACTCAGTGCCAGCCATATCTCCTGAAATACTCCCCAGGCTCTCTCTCTGTGCAGCTAGCTCCCGTACCTCTGTGTTCCTCTCATGACACATTTATGGCCTCACAGCCCAGCCTTGGAAGGTGGTGCCCAGGCAGTAGAGTCCCAGTCAAAGGACATACCTATATGGTTGAAAAGGGTATTTTTTAAGTGACTTCCCTTTCTGTTCTTCCTGTTTCACACACTCCCTCAAATATGCACATCCATGTGCGTGCACACACACACACAGAGTGCCCTGCATTATTTTTCCTTGAATTGATCAGTTATATAAACGAAATGCTGAGCTCAGTGGTTTTTAAGTTGTCCTAACCTTTTGGTTTATTGATTTTTCAAGGATCCACAATGTTTACTGAGTTTTAGAAATTGGATCCTGTATTCGTTTTTCTCTGCTGTCCTATTCTCACAGGATTAGATTGCTTGGCATTCTCTATTCATTTAAAAGTAGTTAAAATGTTTGTAGAAGGTTGTTTTGTTTAGGTCCTTATTTTCTGATGACATACTGATCTCAACATAGTTGTTGCTTATATGCTTTTAATTTTTCTTTCAACAAAATTACATTGTGTTCACCCAAGAAATCTTCTATAGACAGTGCAGCCAGTGATGGCAACTCCTGCCATGCACAAAATCCTCACCATTTCTTTGCTTTAGTCATTTTTGTTTGTTTGTTGAGGCAGGGTCTCACTAGATAGCCCAGTTTGACCTCGAACTCATAATCTTCCTTCCTCAGCAACCACGTGCTAGGATTACGTGCTCTAGCCACCTGTCCAGCTCTTCTCATGATTTTTAACAGTTTTATTCTGTTTTGCCTAAAAAAGTAAATGTTGTGTGCACTGCCAGATTTCACCTTCAAAAGTGAAGGTGAATTCCAGTGCCAAAGAGTGCTGGCTAATGTTTACTTCCGGGAAACCTTCTCAGATGTGAGCAAAATAAAATTCAAAACGACTTGAAAATAGTGTTATGAGGAAACACCCACATCTTTTAACCACTCCAGGTTTCAGAGCCAGAGCAGGGCCTGTGGCTCCCTCATGCCTCTCCCCTTATTCTCTCTTCCCTGGATGCCAGTTTATCTGTCTTTATATGATAGCCACCATGACAAGAATGAGATCTGCTCACTGCCCACATTCCTGCACAGCCATTTGATTTCTGCATTAGGAAACTCCAGAGGAAAAGGATCAATATGGAGCTGGGTATGGTAGGGCACACCTGTAGTCTTAGCACTTGGGAGACAGAAGCTAGGAAAATTGTAAGTTCCAGACAAGCCTGGACAACCTAGCCAAGTGTTTCAAAACACCAGAAATGAAAGAGAAGGAAAGAAGGAGGAAAGGAAAAGGAGGGAGGAAGGGAAGGAAGGAGGGAGGAAGGGAAGGAAGGAGTTCAATCCTGAGCGCGCGCACACACACACACACACGCACACACACACACACACCATTGGGATTGGAGCATACCCATGCAAAGGGCATTTTCAGCCCTGAGGAGGGAATGTCTGATTCATTAATGAGCAACATGTCAGCTTCCTCTCCAACTTGTCTCCTTCAGTGGCCCACATTCTGACTGTTCTGTCAGGTTTATCCTCTACAAACCCTGTATTTGAATGCAAAGGAAAAGGTTGTTAGGCTTACTGTAACGTACATAAACAGAAAGGTGTTTCTCAAACGTGATTTGTGGATTTATTGCTCCTGGCTTTAATTGAACAAAATCTGGTAGCACTTCTACACACTCTGAATTATAAACTGACATCTATCCATTAGGCTGAAAAACCACTTTTGATACCAAGCATTTTAGCACTTTCTTAGCAATACGGGAGTTCAGCTTTCACATTTTCAAGGGTAAGGAACACTCTTCTTTGACCTACAATTTATTAATGGAGCAAATGCCTGTCCATCAATCACTGTTCTGACAGTTCAATGAATTTTCTGTATGGTATTTTTTACAATATGCACAGTGGTAAAACAAACCTACATTTATTCTTCTTTCCCAAAAGTTCAGTATTTCAATCATTCTAAAAGGACAAAGATGTTTGCTAACGGATTATGAATTTACCAGATACATCTTCAGAATATAAAGGCATCATATTCTCTTTATCTTTTCTTTGCTATATCAGGATAGTACAGTGATCTTAATCATGTATGACAACTAGAAAATGCACAATTGGCTTTTTCTTCTGTTAAGATTCAATCATTTTCAACTTTTAAAGTGATTCAGAAAAGAGCTGCAATGCTGGGTGAGAATCTGAATAGAAACACTAACACGGGGTTGGGCAGAGTGGAGTATGTCTGCAATCCCAGCTATGCCAAAGGTGGAGATGAGAGGATTAAGTTGGAGACAGGTTCTGGGTAAAGTTAGTACAAGACCCTATCTGAAAAACAAGCTAAAAGCGAAAGGACTGTGGACCCAGCTCAAGTGATAGAGTGCTTGCACGTATAAGACCCTGAGTTTAATCCCCAGTACATTGCAGGGCAGGGGAGTACTAGCACTCCTTCAAAGAAGCAACTTTTGCATTTAGCCAGGCAACTGTGGCTTACTCCTGTAATCCTAGCTACTTGGGAGGCTGAGATTGTGTGGATCTTGGTGTGAGGCCAACTGCAGGCAAAAAGTTCATGAGACCCCCACCTCCAAAATAACCAGAGCAAAATGGACTGGAGGCGTGGCTCAAGCAGTGTAGCACCTGCTTTGCAAGTGTGAAGCACTGAGTTCAAACCCCAGTCCCACCAAAAAAAAAAAAAAGAAAGAAAAATAGTTAGAGCTTCCCCAGAAACATTCATTATAACACATGCAAATTATTCTAGCACGAAGTTTAACATATTTTCTTCTATAGTCACCTATATCTGAATTGTTTAATAAGTAAATATGCAAACCTAGAAAAACTTGTGCTTATAAATGAAATATGAAAATCTTAGGAATACCTTTTCTGTTTTAGAAATCTCATGTGTAGGCTGCTGTCTACAGTACAACTTTTGATTTAAAAAATGAATCTTAAGCTGGGTATGGTGGGTCATGCCTGTAATCTCAGCACTACAGAGGCTGGGTAAGGAGGATCACAAGTTCAAGGAGAGCCTGGGATACATAGTGAGACCATGTCTCAAAAAAAAAAAAAAATAGAAAAGCCACACCTGTAATCCTAGCTTCTTGGGAGGCTGGGAATTGGGAGCATCAGTTCAAGGCCAGCCGAAGCAAAATGTTTGAGAGACCCCATCTCAACTAATAGCTGGGCACGGTGCCATATGCCTGTCATCCCAGCTAGATGGGAAGCAAAAATAGGAGGGTGTCAGTCCAGGCTGACTGGGCATAAAAGACTTATTTGAAAAATAAAGCCAAAAGGGCTGACAGAGTGGCTCAAGTGATAGAGCACCTGACTAGCAAGTACAAAGCCCTGAGTTCAAACACCAGTAGTGCCAAAAAGAAAAGTCCCTTTCACATAGTTTTATCTTCACATGATATTCTAAACCACCTGTCAGGAAGGAGCAGGTTGCCTTACTAATCACTTTTAAAAGAGCATGTTTTAGATGCACAGTGGAAAACCAAACGTTAAAAAATTATATGAAATATGTGTGTGCTACAGAAACCATAAGAAATCTGTTTTGACCCCAAATATAAAGAGGTTCCATCCAAATCTTTTCAATCTGAGTTCTGCTGATTATATATTCCTTATTATTCTCCACTTACTTAGAACTAGGATTGCCATTTTAATACATTATTAAATATATTAAATTTACTTATGCTAAAAAATATTCAGTGTTTGAAAGTGAAGTGTCACTGGGCCTCCTGCACTTTTTCTTCTTTAAGTATCCATAGGTACATGGGCTTACCTTTTGTAAAGAGGAGAACTCATGGTTGCTGATTGGTTTTATTCCTTAGTATGGTAGGCTTTTACTGGAGGAAAACTAGTGGAGCGGTGCAAGAACTTGGACCAGGATTAGAGGAAAACTGCAGATGACCACGGTGTGGGGCAGTAGTAAACAGCACCATTTAAACTGTAGATAAGAGGAATAGAGTGAGGAAGCAGTCACCAGGTGTTCGGAGTAGGCTCACCCAGGGCACTAGGCAACTTCCTCATTTTTTTTCTTGAGAGCAGACAAAAACTGGCTAACACACAGCTTTCGGTAATAAGCACAGTAGCTGTGTCCATTGGATGCCAGCATGATTAGCGTGATTGAATGCTAACATCGCTCCTAATCTACCTCTAAATGTCATGGCCAACCCACAAGGTGTGAGTGAGAGACCGACTTTCAGACTCAGGAGGTGTGAAAATGGTAAAACCCGGGTCACATCACATCGAAGTCAACTCTCTTACCACATCACCACTCTTCCATAAGCTTTTGGAAAGAATATTATAAAATGTGCTGTTGAGCAAGCTATTCTATAAATATTAAAAATAAGAGCTTTTCATGACGGTTTTTGGACCATTTAAATGTGGTTTACAGAAGAGCAGCGAGATGGGCCAAAAAATCCTGACGATTCCTTCTGATCCTTTAACTCACTGTTAGAAATCACTGTCAGGAAATACCTTGGAGGTGAGAACCCTGGCACAGGCTTGTAATCCTAGCTACTGCAGATGCTGGGATTAGGACTGCAGCTCAAGGCCAGCCCAGGCAAAAGTTAGCAAGTACCCACCCATCTCAACAGAAAAGGGTAGGCATGGTGGTGTGTGCGTGTCATCTCAGCTTCACAGGAAGTGTAGATAGGAGGATGGCAGTCCAGGCTGCCTTAGGCAAAAAGCAAGACTTTGTCTCAAAAATAAATAAAGCAAAAAGGGCTGAAGGAATGGCTCAAGTGATAGACCATCTGCCTAGCAAGAGCAAGGCCCTAAACAACCTAAACAGGAAATAAAAATAGGAAAGGAAAGTATCTTGGGCTGAGTGTATAGCTCATTGGTGTATCACTTGCCCAGCATGTGTGAAGCCCTGAATTCAATACCTAGTATCGCCAAGAAAGAAGGAAAGAGACTATCTGGCTGCATTAGAAAAGATTTTTGAGATGATCTATTATTGTTTATCTATCTAAAAATCAACTTAGAGTCTTATGATAATCATAATAGTGTTAAATTGTTCGGCATGTGAGTCAAACATTCAGCAAAGCATATTTTAAAGTTGCTTTTTCAACAGCCTGATGGATCCATTCACTTTTCGGTTTTGGCTACAAATTTATGTAATTTATCCCAATGTCTTACACTCTGGGGTAGAAATTCTGTCTCTAGAAAGG
This sequence comes from Castor canadensis, assembly GCF_047511655.1. NCBI lineage: Eukaryota > Metazoa > Chordata > Mammalia > Rodentia > Castoridae > Castor > Castor canadensis. The sequence goes on along the minus strand of NC_133387.1, from coordinate 36,701,860 downwards.
TGCATGCATGTTATGGGTGCTCACAGGTATTTGATGGATATTTTGTATTATACTGCAACTCGAGCCTTCAGAAGTAGCATTTATAAATACAGTATATTCAATGCCATCCGGAATCTCCTGTTGGAATCTTCCTTCTATTGCTTTGATTTTATGGTCCTGCTTAAAGCTAATGGAAATAATATAAATGTGGAGAGGGCTGGAAATTTTCCTTAGGATTCCACTCTGGCAAGTCTTCCTGTAGATTTAGATCTGACTTTTTATGGTTTGATTTCTTAATATGCTCCATCATCATAAATCCCTTTTATACACTTAGAAGTAGTATTAAAATATTTTCCAGTTTTTATATCTTGACTTTTCATTTAGATACATTTTTTTAATCTGGAGATTATGTTATATAAATATTATAAAAGATTTCAGAATTATATAGTAGGGAAAAAACCAATAGGTCACTTCAGAAATCTCAACTAATAAATATGTTCCCAAGGACAAAGTGAAGTATTTAATTATTCAAGTAAAGAAAACATTTTTGTCCCAATTACTTGAATATTTTATGTAAAGTTGCTTTTATGCACTTGACTTTTTGTTTGAACTCACAAATTTATAGTAGTTTCTGCTAGACATTGTTTGCTCAGGACTTTTTGAAGAACAAAAGATAAAAAAAAAAATCATTATAAAACCAGGCACCAGTGGCTGAGGCCTGTAATTCCTAGCTACTTGGGAGGCTGAGATCAGGAGGATCACAGCTCAAGGCCAGAGCAGAAAAATAGTACATAAGCCCCCCATCTCCAAAATAACCAGCCCTGATGGACTAGATCTGTGGCACAAGTGGTTGAGCACCTGCTTTGCAACGTGAAACTCTGAGTTCAAACTCCAGTCCCACCAAAAGAAAGAAAGAAAGAAAAAAATCATGATGAAAAAGAAGGAAGGAAAGAAAAAATTTTACTGGTTTCTGTTAGCTTGAGTGGTGATGGGATAGTGGTACTCAGACAATAGCTGTCCAGAACCTCTCTGTCTCCCCATGCCTGGCCCCTCCTGCCCCTGGCATCCGTTTCTGCACAGGAAGGCTTTCTCCACATAGCGACAAGGATGGTCTTCAGACACTCCTAGTGGACATCATCTTTAGTGTTTATGATCTCTGAGAAGAAAGGGCCTCTCTCTTCCTCATCCACATTAAATCACCAAAAGACTGATTATCTTTGCTTTAGTCAGTAGTCATCCCTGACCAAGGGCTGGAGCTAGGGAATAGAGCTCATTGGAGGCCCAGCCTGGTGAACATGTGCTCCTTGAAGCTGGAGTCCAGTCCTGTGCCTAATGATTGGCAGTTGCAGATAGAAGAAATAGTGGGGGCTGGGCAGATAAAGACAGATGTTCACTAACATCCTGTGCCTTTTGAATAAAAACTGTTTCCAAGAAATGCACATGATTTGAAACAGTTCAAATAAGATCATATACTTAAAAAAAATCAGAAATATTGAGAAGACCCAGATATCATGCTAGGTACATTTTAGATAAAATATTTTATATTATTTGAACTCAGTTTTGTTATCTGAAAAAAAATGAGAATAATGCTTACCTTATAATCATAATTAGAAGAGATGGTATCATTGACTGTATTTTATAAACTATAAGATGCTTTCTACATAGTTATATATTATTATTATTTCAAGAAAACTGATTTCTAAAGAAAGCATTACTTATCAAAGTTTAGGAAGTATCCTTCTCAAAAATTTTATTTCACGATACCTGCTGGTTTTCCCCAAGGAATCAGTACTTGAGTACAGCATACATATGCTTTGCATCATGTTTTTGCTGCTATGAGGACGAGAATCATGAAGGTATTGATAGGCACAGGTAGCTACTTAATGAAAACTTAGAGAATTAAATGCATTGCTAAATTTCTGAAGAATGAAAGACCAATGTAAGCTAGTTCAATGAGAAAATTAGGAGTAGATAGATGGCAGACAACAGTTGAGTGACTATGTGAAGATTAGCCTAAGCCAAGTTCATAGCTAACAGGGCAGTCTTTTTTTTAGAGGAAATACTCCTAAATGCCAAAAGTTTAATGGCCAAAGTGCCATTAAGATGATCACTCCCAGGAAATGTTTGGGCAGTGAGATGATCTTTACTATCAACTGAAAAGAAATAAAGAAATGTTTAATGGGTGATTCAGTTTCACCTGATATGTGCACATTTCAAGAGAATGAATTAGTCAGTCTGTTTGAATCATCTTTACATGCTCCATTTAGTAAAAAATCCAGAGTTGGCTAAATGGCTAGCTGTATTTCAGAAAGGGAGGAAAAAAAAAAAGCAGAAGTAGTAAAAAGACATTCTGTGTTGAGAGCCTGATTGAGGTACATCACAGGAATAAATGTATGAAGACAAAAATATATGAAAAGTGAAAATATTTTTGGAGTCACTACCAATATAAATATCAAAATTGCTAACACAGCCAGATCTGCATATAGATAGGGAAGTGAAAGGAAAGTTTGCCAAGTTGATGCCTTTGGAGTAACATGTAATCATAAAAATTTTCTAAGTTATTCAACTTAGAAAATACTTTGTAGTTCATTAGTTTAACCCAGGAATGCTGGTACATATTTAAAAATCATTCCTTTTTTTATTAGGATATATTCAACATACGGGGGGATTCATCGTGACAATTCTGAATAGGCTTATATCGCACGTTGGTTCAATCACTTCCACTATCTCCCCCTCCCCCTCCCCCTCCCAACAACCCTCCCCTTGCCCAACTTAAAGCAATTACAGGAGGTTTTATTTTTCTATTTCAAGTGTGTATACGAAGCTCATCAACCCACTAACTTGATGTGTTTGCCAATTTCTATAGCGTCAGTACTCCCCTCAGACTAACAAGATGAGGTCAATGACATACGAGTTGGAAAGAGATGCACAAAATAGGTTTTCATGAGTAATGCCAGAGAACTTCAAGATGAGGGGTTCAACACCCATTTTACAAAGTAGAAAGCAATTGAGGCCAAAGAAATCAGGTGGCTTGTTTTGGGTCATAAAACTAATGAGCTTCACTGCCACAACTTGAACTAGGTTCTGTCCGACGCTTTGAAAACATTGCCTCAATATTGTGAATGCATTATGAGAAAAGAACCATAATTGATTGATTAGTAAGCTCACCTAACTCTTATGGCCTGGGTAAGGCCCTTCGCAGGCCTTCCCCACATGGAGTTTAAACTGTGCTGTGCGTGTATTTCTTCCCTACTTGTCTGAGATCTCACTGGCAATTGAAAAGATACATCTGTGAAGACACATTTTTGTGTCTTCATTCCTCTGCCTGGTATCTGGCACATTATAGACACTCACCAGTGTTTGTTGAAAGTATGAATAAATAATAATAACATAGAACATTGATTGACCTACTGTGTGCTAGGCCTTGCTTAGTACCTTAAATGCATTGACTTGTTGAATCCACAGATTAACTCACAAGAACTGAGGGAGGTACTAGGATCACTCCTATATTTTAGGTGAGCATATACAGAGGCTCAGAGTTATTTTTCCAAGGCCACTCAATGAATGATGGATTCAAACACAGCACCCTGATTACAGAGTCTGTGCACTTGACCATTTGTCTGTCACAGAGTTAACTGTCAGTGTCATTACAATTCCCAGCTTAGCAACAAATACTAGTAAAAGGCCTCACACCATTTTCCTGAAGAACACAGATCTACCAACACACACCTTTATAAATGGGGAAGGACCATACTAACTGGAATGGTCAAGAACATGGAGTGTTTTAGGTGATTAAAATTTCTCAATTTCGGAAGCTTGAACAGAAACCGTGTTTTAAATTAAAATCCTGTTGTTGATAGTGGTCCCTAGTCCCACTTTTTTCTTTAATATAAGAAAATAAACTTAACCTTTCTTTGATTTCTCAATCTGAAAAAATGGCATTTCTGTTTGCTATCAGAATGAAAGGAAGATATAAGAGATAAGAATGCAAACTTCAGTGTGTTCTAAGAGGATTTTCCTTAAATAGAAAAAATGTCCTTTCCTACTGGTTTTCTTATGATTCTCTGGCCCATCAAGTGAGATAAGGAAAGACCCATTTCTACATTTGTACATTTCCTAGATTTTAGCTAATTAAGGTTTAGTACAGTGAGTGACTTACGTAGGAATCTTAAGATATAAATCTTATTTTTAAAACATAGTTTAATACCTCAGGTTTTTTTTTTTAATTTTATTTTGAAGCTTCCTTAAAAACACCTAAAAGAGAAAAATAAGTCTTTCACATTCTGTACTGTATTAATGGGCATTCGACTAAGATGCAAATTGGTTGCAATGTGTTGTTTTTACTTCCTTTTGGCAGTAATGGCCCATTTATTTCCTCTTTATTATATTTTCTAGAGAAAACACAGCAATAAATTATTTATTAGGCTAATGTTCCCAATTTGGAAGATATACTGATATATACCATATTGAGAAGAACATTTAATTTTTTGTATAATATAATCTAATAGGACAGCTTGTCCCTAATCCTTCTTTTCTTTTATTCCTTATTTCCTCTGCCAGAAACCAAAAAATTTCTAGTACATTTCAAAACAATAAGAATTATATATGAAAATAACAAGAACAGATCCCTGCATTTCTGTACACTCGGAAATAGTCAAAGTACTTTCAAAGATGAGATCTGTTTAATGCTTAAAAGCAATCATTTGAGACTGGCCAGAAGTCACATAGCTAGAGAGGGAGGAAGAGCCAGTGTCAGAGGGCTGATTGGTAGAACTTCTGCCCCAGAACTCAGGAAGCTGCTACAGTATTAGTGAAGTATTTAAGAGCATGGATGGATTCCTGTTTGTTAGACATGGAATTGAGTCCTGGTTCTAACTGTGTGACTTCTGCCAAGTTTGCTCATCCAGAAGAGAGGCTAATAATACCCCCTTCTTCACAGGGTGTTTGTGAGGACAAATCAGAGGGCTTAGCAGAATGCCTGGCATGTGGTGAGCACTCACTACATGCTATTGTTATTTTTATTATTTTATGGTGTATACCTCTTCAAATTCTTTTCCTTACTAAAACTTTGCCCTCTGGTCTCACTGCAGTTTTCTAGCTTTGTTTATTCGTCACTTCAAAGCCTGCCTCCTCAACCAATGCCTTCCCACGGATCCTGAAGATCATTGTGTCCTTGACTGTCTGCCCTGTGTTTCTTCTATCGTTTGTGAAGGTGAAGATGAAGTCCCAACACATTGTGTCTTATCTTAAGGGAGCCACGGAGCTTAAAGGATCCCTTAGAGGGTCCTTTCATTCCTGCTGACTTCTATTTGCATTCCCTACTATAGTCATCCTTAAACCTCTTCCTCCACCTGAAGTCACTAGTTCCTCCTTCATATCCATTGCTTTCAGCAGAAGATCACATACCCTGATTTATGCTTAGAACACTGAAGTCATATGCTCTGAACTCCTTCAATGCCCCTGTTTTCATCCGACTTCTCCTTGTCTCCATCGTTTTCAAAGAGCAAGACCTCTCTTCTGTTGCAGCCATCTTGGAAATAATGTTTTTCTCCTTTGGAATATTGTTTCAACTATTTTATGTCTCATTTGCATTTGTTTTCCCCAGTTCCTCTCAATTTGTCCCCTTCTGCATTTGCAGAAACTGCTCTGCCTGCTAGGAATTTTCGTTCTTTATCCCCCCCTTGAAGATTGAGTTCTGTTTTGGTTAGTTGCCCTTCCTCTGCACTCCCATAGCTGCCTATTGCCTCCACCAAGTATCTGAGTTTCCCAGGGAAGAGCACCAGGTCTTTGTAGACACAAAATCAATACTAGTTGAAGAAGGGGAGGTCGTACAACTAAACATACGTCTTTCCTACAATTTAAGAATAGACTCTGCTTGACCCTGCTATTGCCTTCTGCTTGCTCTTCCTTTGACAAACATTCTACTTCCTGATAACACATTCCATTGCACTTTAACATCTGACAACACTATTAAATCCATTGGAGCTGCTCTTGAAGGTCAACAAAGAGCTTCGACGAGGACCACATTCTCCTTTTTGATGCCCTTTCCTGGTTTTTATGACACTGTAATATTGACTGTCAATGTTTCAATGACCTTAACCTTCCTTGTCTCTTTCTCGTTCTCTACTGTGTGTATTCACCAACATTTAGTGCATTCACTGCCTCTTCTTTCACCTGTCCTCCACGAACATACCTACTCTTGGCTTTAGCCATCGCATCTATGCAGATATAGGCAATGTTTATTTCTATTCCAACTAGTGTCCCAATTACCAAGATCAACTTCTGGATTTTCATTCTTTCTAGTGCCACAGGGCAAATACCTGGCACTCACCCAAACAGATGTTGTCTCACTGAGGACAAGTCATGCCACTTTCCTAGGAAGGACAGTTCCTTCTCAGAGTCCTCATTATTCACTTCTACTCCTTGGCACAAATTGTTCCACGTGCCCAGAATTTTCATTCTTCACTTACTCCAAGCACCTTCTTCCTGGAGAATGGTGTGAATCCTACTAGTCATTCCTGTGATAGAACATTCACTCATTTTTTACCAGCATATCAAACTCAGCATGTTTAAAAGCCTTAGCTTTAGCCTAACACCTACTGCTGCCCAGGCTAGTTTTGTGTCTTGCTCCACTTTTGCTCAGATGACTGGAAATCATCCTTGCCTCTTATATTCTACCCACTTAGGTGGCAAATCTTATTTATTCAGCTATTTCTCTCATGCATTGTTTCCTTTCTATTCTTTGGGTTACCATTTCAGTTCTCTTTTATTATACATTATGGGCTATAATAATAGCTGGTCAACTGGTGTTCTAATTGCGAGGTTCTCCCTGTGCTAAGCCACCTTCCCTCCAGATCAATCTTTCTAGACTAAAACTTTGGTTATATGACTCTCCAGCTCAGACCGGTTCAGTGGCTTCCCATTACTAGGTGCCTGATTCTGAGAAATTTAGTAGAGTAAAAGTATCTTTGATTTTTGGATTCAGAAAGATACGGATTCAAGTTCTGGCTACTACACTTAACTATCATGTGACTTTGAACTTATTGCTTAATTTTTATTTACTTGCTATTCAAAATATATTTGTTTAATACCAGCTGTGTTCCAGACTTTGTGCCAGGTACTTGGGATACAGTAATGAGGCAAATAGATATTTTCCTTGCTATTCTGGACCTCACAACATAATGGACTTGTTCCTATTTCTCACAGTCATGATGCTGTATGTAGGCTTTGGTCTGTGCTACATGGGGTAGTGTAGTGCCATGTAGCATAGTTACCAGATATGTGTGCTCCTGCTTAGCCATGTTTTGGGTTCACTGAAGATCAGAGGCCATGTCCCACTCCCCACAGTGCAAGCACAGAGCTTTGCACATACCAGTTGCCTAATGACTCTCTTGTGGTTTTGTGGACCCATGGTTAGTCTTTCGCATAGATAATACTGCCTAATATGTTTTGAAAGGCTCCCTTTGTCCTATAAAATGAGTCTCTCTTTTAAAAAAGAAAAGTAATAGCTACTGAAGTTTCTTTCATTCTAAGGCCTCCCCTTTCCAACATACTATCTTGCCTAAAGCTATTATAAGTAGAACTCACGTGCTTAAAACTTGTGTACCTTACATTTTTAAAAGCTGAATAACAAATCCAGTCATGCCTCCTGGTAGAAATATTGTCCATGTGCATACAAATGGAATGTTAAAATAATGTTCTTTTCTAATAGCTTTTTGACTTGGTAATGAACAATATGTTGTTTTTCCCTGAGAAATACTTCTAGGACTTCAGTTCTGAAGATTATATTTTATTTTATCCATTTTCAGCCTACTGTTTTCAGGTCCCAGTAATCTTACATTAAGCATTTGTCTGTCTGAAACAATAGGTTAACTATAGCCAAATTATAACTGTACCTTTCCTCTGCACACAAAATCCTCTAAACAGCATGTGATCATATTGCTCCTAGAATTTATGATTGTTTTCTTCCAAAAGGAAGCTAATTTTAGCCTAGTAATTCTACATACTCCCAAGGAAACAATACCTGCTGTAATTTCTAGAATAAATTAATCTGAACCACAGTTCCTTTACTTGACTAACCAAGAAAGATTAAATATCAACCTAGTCATTAGTCACAGATATGAAACCACATTAAACAACCAGCAATGAGTTAAGAAAGAAATGTGCTATGCTTCTTATTTCACTGCTGAATGAGTCTCACATAGTTACTTCATGGATCTTAATACAGGACATTGTTTGCATCTCGTACTGGTTCTCTAAAATTACTCGTTCATGGCTTGACTTCTAAAATTAAACTATGTGGAGTCATGTCCAGTCACACAATGCATCTTTATGTGAAGCTAGTCAGAGATCTTTGTTTTCATTCTATGTAAAAATTCCAGTTAGGAAGCCTCCAATAATTTAACTGGGATAGTTGTTGCCATTTAATTTTTTTTCTTTACTTCTAATGACAATTAAACTGCCCTCATCTTGTACATGTTTTGACAGGTCAACTTCTCACAATGAAGGCTTCTGCTGTGCTTGCACCTGGAATCCTCATGCTGCTGCTTACCTTGGTGCAGAGGAGCAATGGGGAGTGTAAAGAGGCCCTGGTGAAGTCCGAGATGAATGTAAATATGAAGTACCAGCTTCCCAACTTCACTGCCGAAACGCCTATCCAGAATGTGGTTCTACATGGGCATCATATTTACCTTGGGGCCACTAACTACATTTATGTTTTAAACGACAAAGACCTTCAGAAGGTGGCTGAGTACAAGACTGGGCCAGTGTTGGAACACCCAGATTGTTCTCCATGTCAGGACTGCAGCAGCAAAGCCAATTCATCAGGGGGAGTTTGGAAAGACAACATCAATGTAGCTCTGCTCGTTGACACATACTATGATGATCAACTCATTAGCTGTGGCAGCATCAACAGAGGGACCTGCCGGCGACATGTCTTTCCACCTGATAATACTGCTGACATACAGTCAGACGTTCATTGCATGTTCTCCCCACGGGAAGATGAAGAGCCCAGCCAATGTCCTGACTGTGTGGTGAGTGCCCTGGGAGCCAAAGTTCTCCTGACCGAAAAGGACCGGTTCATCAACTTCTTTGTGGGCAATACTATAAATTCTTCTTATCTTCCAGATCATTCATTACATTCAATATCAGTGAGAAGGCTAAAGGAAACGCAAGATGGTTTTAAGTTTTTGACAGACCAGTCCTATATTGATGTTTTACCTGAGTTCCGAGATTCTTACCCCATTAAGTATATACATGCCTTTGAAAGCAACCATTTTATTTACTTTCTGACAGTCCAAAAGGAAACCCTGGATGCTCAGACTTTTCACACAAGAATAATCCGGTTCTGTTCTGCAGACTCTGGATTGCATTCCTACATGGAAATGCCTCTGGAATGCATTCTCACGGAAAAGAGAAGAAAGAGATCCACAAGGGAGGAAGTGTTTAATATCCTTCAAGCTGCATATGTCAGTAAGCCTGGAGCCAATCTTGCTAAGCAGATAGGAGCTAGCCTGAATGACGACATTCTCTATGGGGTGTTTGCACAAAGCAAGCCAGATTCTGCAGAGCCAATGAATCGATCTGCCGTCTGTGCATTCCCTATCAAATATGTCAATGAATTCTTCAACAAGATCGTCAACAAAAACAATGTGAGATGTCTCCAGCATTTTTATGGGCCCAACCATGAGCACTGTTTTAATAGGGTAAGTCACATGGATTCCCCATTTAAAAATTGTGAAGTACAAAGTGTAAATATCAGTCTAGAAAGGAAACCAAGGGCAAGAAAATTAAGAAATTGGATTCTCATCTGCAACTAAAATCATATCCTCAGAAGTTAATGTGGTAACTAAAAGAATATTTTAACAATTTGGATTTGCATATCTATAACACTTTTTTTTCTTTTAGATTGGCAATGATTGTACTAAGATGAAATGTTGAAGTGTTAGGAAAATTCTTAGTGCTTTGATTTAAATATAGAAAAATCTACCATCTATAACCAGAGGATTTCCTGCTAGTCATTTGATCATTTGGTGCCAAAAGAAAAGAACCACTCTGAGATTCCATTATGACCTTGAGTGTTACTGTATTGAACCCAGATTTGTGCATTTGGGTCTGGCTGTGCTTCCTAACATGACAGGTAGTAATCATAACTGAACAAACAGTATAGCTTTTATAGCTTTTCTGAAGATGGTTTGACTTTGGAAACATGCGGCTCACTCTAGCAGTTTTCAGTCTAAGAAATAAAAGTTATTGCTACAAGTAGGAAGATCATTAAATATGTCCTTTATTGTTGTTTTTTTAAAACAATCTCACTCACTAACTTTGCCTGAGCTGTCATTGAACTCTTGCCTCTGCTTCCCATGTACTTGAGATTACAGGCAAACAATACATGTCCAGTTTTAGCTATGTTCTTGAGACAAGAAAGTATATAATTTTATAGAGGTGTTTCAAGGGCGTACAAATTCAGAAACATTTGGTTGAAATTTGATGAAATGTCTGTTTCCTTCCCTAGAAGGAAACTCCAGTTAACTTTTTATGATGCTAGGACAATACTGAGAAAGTCAGCTCATCTTATGGAGAAATAAAGATAAAATTTCTCCCTTTTCCTTCAAAGTCCATGAACGTGCATAACATCCATACACATACATGCCAACTAAGGCTTATTTTCCCTGCCTATGTTTAATATGTGTTGCAAACTATGTAAGAAGCGATGGAATTTTTCATGAGGCTGCCCTTTTTTCACTAGAAAATAGAAAAGAATGAAAAGAAGCAAAAGGGCTTTCAGAACCTGAGATCAGGAAATAATCCTAATTTCACATCCAACAAACAGTTTCAGAAACAAAAATTTAAAAAGAGCCTATTGGAAGCTCCCCAGGGTTTCTAGAGCATATAACACTGCTACTTAAATCTTGTTCTACTAAAACTTAGAAAGAGACTTGTCTCCTCTAGGGTATATTGATATCTCACTGGGTTATTTTGTACATTTCAACCCCTAGATATAAAAGTTCTTATTGATTCTAGAAATTCTCAAGACCCATCTGAACTTTATTTTACCCCTTTGACTATTTTAGTGTTCCAAGGGGAACAAAGAGGCATGATTGTCCAGTAAAATTTGGGCCAGTTTTATCAAGCAGGAAAAATGCCCAAAATGCCACACCTGAAACCATTATCACTCCCATCACAGAAATTCTTGTGGGAAACAAGATGGAACTTGCCAACATAGTCTTCTTACAAAAGAAGCCAAGTTTTGCATTGGCCAGATTCCATAAAGACAAATACCTCCGAATCTCCTTTCCAATTTGTCTGTTTGCCTTCTCTGGTTACTGAAGATCAAAATACTTCTGAGACCAAGGCACACATTCTCCTTTTTCATATACCAGGTCCACAGAAAGACCTTGAAGTATTTCGAATAATCATTTCCCAGCTTTGTCTTAAAGTCAACAAGAACATTCATCACACAAAAACAAAATGATTTACAAGATTGAACCTGTTAGAAAGTCTCTAAGCAATAAGATGACTCCATTTTGTCTTGGCTGATAAACTTGGCTGCATATGACATGACCCTTCTATTAATATTTTGGAACTGAGTTTTTATTTTGGCCTGAAGTTTAGGGACTAGACATACATACTAGTTTTGTTCTTAACTGCTCTAATTCGTGGATGGCCATACTCTGATGGGCTCCTTGGACAACCTTAATGAACCTAATGAAAGAAGACTAAAGGTAGAGGCCTGGATTCAAGTCTGCACCCCTCTATTCTCTATGTAGATGGCTCTGAGAACATTATTTATATTCTGTGAACCCATCTTACTCCATGCAGGATTTATTAGGTGGACAAAGATGATAATATCCATAAGAAGCCCAACTTTGTCCTTGGCACATAAAAAATTACAGCTATTATAAGGAATATCTGTGTAAAGAAAGGGAAATGCACATGATTGGATGTTTTCTGCAAGAGGCATATATTCTAGTTCCATTGCTCATGAGGTTCTTCCACTTCCCTTCCTGCCTGTCTTGAGTGACCCACCTCCACAAAGCTTAATTTGTTAGTGCCTCTTAATGTTTAATATTTAAAAAAACAATGTGGTGAAGGGTGTTGGTAGTTTAGGTGGACAGAGAATGGTGAGCAAAAAAACAATTGAAACAAAATTATACTCTAGTCAAGAAGGAAGTTTTGCTTCTTTCCTTGACTTAAAATTGTAACTACCTGGGGCACTGTAGAGATATTCTCTAGTTCAAACTTTGCATTAAGAATTTACAGATAATGCAGCCTTAGAAAAGGTCTTCCTCATGGGCTGTTTATATCAAGCTTCCTTGTTTTTAAATGTCATTTATACTCAAATCAAAGTAACCAACTACTTCCCAAAATAAAGGAAACTTAAGGTGGCAATTTTCCATCTGTGTTTCAGAGTGCCAAAGTTAAAGGGTCATCACTCAGAGCCATCAAAGGAAGAAAGCAAAGTGATTAGAACAATTTTCAATAGAACAAAGATCCAAACAAGATGTAAACAAGGAATAATAGTAATAGGCAGAAAAATAAACATAGAGTGATGTTTCTTTATTACTACTATAAAGATGATAGATGAGTAAAATTGAATTACATTTAAGTTGTAATGGAAGAAAATAATTGCAGCCTTCCATCAGGAAACCACAAGGACCATTATTGATCTGTCATCCTCAGGGCATGTCTTGTAATATTTAATAAAATAAACAAAGATTTATAACTCTTTATAGGCTGTATATCTATAATCTCCCACACTATTTGAACTGCAAATGTGGAGTCGATGTAACATCTATGTCATTGGGCTGGTTTGGCATGTCTTATTTAAACATCTAGCTCTCTCAAGAGAATGTATTTTGTATTAGGGATGAAAAATGTGAAGTCAGATTACAAAGTCTATTTTTTTTTTTTACATCCCATGCTCAGAAATGAGAGAATGTTATTCTATATGAAAAGTTTTATTGAGGATTCTTCATTCTTGATACTAGACAGTCCTCCAAACCTAAACACTAAATATCTTGGCCATGCGCCAAATATAATTGCTAGCTAAGCAAAATCTTGCATGAAAGAAAGTGCTAGAGGTGTAAGAATTTGATACACTTTACTCCAAAAACATCTCTAACTAGAAATTTATTAATTTTTCTTGTGTAGACTCTAGTCTCTCCTAGGTTCAGAGAGTCATTTTGTTTCTTAACTTACTTGAATTCCCCATGCTATCCATACCACACAGAGTAGTATATTGTATTTATTTTATTGTACAAAATTTGAAATGAGTTCCTTTCCAGAATTTTGTAACACTCTCTGAGCTCACTAGACACACCCTGGGTAGTAGAAAGCACATTACACAATGTGCCATTTGTGCCTCTTGCCTTGTTCCCTTGCTCCTGCTACCCTTTAAACCATCACTTAGCTCATTCATAGGTCCACCCCAGGATAGATGAAAATGCAAAGGCATGATGGATGTTTTTATAAGCTAAAAGCAAGAGAACATAGTTAAAGCTGAAATTCAACCAAAATGTAGGTAGGCTTTACCTGTGGGTTATGTTAACTCCTGACATGATTGATAGTATCACCCACTTGTGTGGTTAATTAAGAGTGACATTTTAGATTAATTCTTCATTCTTCTTAATGACTTTTAATGCAGACAGTGTGATGTGTGTTTTATTTAAGTTGTTGATTTCTACTTGGAGATTCATTTGCTTAAATTGAGGTAGCAAACAATAAACAGTTCATGTGAGAAAAAATAAATCTTAAAGCTGACTTTTGAAAAGCCCAAATGTTAATAAAACTTCGAAGCCACTGCACAGATACATATTTTCATGGCCATACTCCATGATTAGAAATATCTGAAAATATGTGGAATCCTCATTTTGGTAAGGATTTTTACTTGCTTGAGTAATAATGTATTTTTTACTCAGAATAATATTTCAAATTTGGGGTGTTACACCCTCCCTTCAGATTTCAGTCTTATCAGTGGCCTTCTCTCCCTGTGTTCTTATCTCCTCATTCCAACAAGAAAAACGAGAATCTGTCAGAATTTGGATAGAAAGCCCACTGGGAATTTCTGCCATTGCTTATTCATGAATTGGCACAGATACTGATTCAGTGGGTACATGGAGTCCAGAATGACTAAGTGCCCAGACATGTGCCATAAGTCACATCTCCAGTGTCCAAGGAGGGCTGTGAAGACTCAGATACTCTTGAAGTCATTAAAACTCCCTTGATTTTTTTTTTAAATAGTTAATGTGGTTAAGTGATTCTAGGATCCTGGATAAATTCTAGTCTGCTAATTATCTACATATTTTTCTAATGAAAATGTTCCAGGCAGGCTTATTTGCATATGAATTACTGGCTGAGCATTGTTGACTTCCTATTTTAAAAGCCAAGCTCTCTGCTTGGAGAAGCAGTTTACTATACCTCAGCCCAGACCAATACTAATGTTAGTGCAGATGAAGTGTGGCTATCCATAGACACTTCAAAATATTCTGCAGTCCTTCAACAAGAGGAAAGAAAATGCATGCTGATGTAGGATAAGGGCTTGTTTTAGGCATTCTTGGTGTTCACACATGGAGGGAAATGGTTATGAATAGTATAATTACAAAACCAAATGATACTTTTGAATTCAGATAATGTCTGCCTTCAGTTTCCTTGATTGGGTAAATCACCAAAATGTTCATCAGTCTAAGGACATAAAATGTGCCCTAGGTAAAAGGGGTGAATTAAGGTCAGTTTGGATTTGGAAAGCATTCTTTTCTACTGATTTTATGAAAATTAAGTTTGTTGAGTTGTCTCCTCAAAATACACAGATTATTCATGATTAGCTAGAATTTATGTCTGTGTACCAGAAAAGTAAAAATCTGTATCTTAATTTCTCTGATGACAGATTAAATGTAAAATACCTGATTAATACTTGGCATCTAGCAAGCAGCCTGCTAACAAAACTATAGGTGAAGGGGTGGTCAGGAAATAGGGAAATGCAAAGATTAAATTGGTCTGTTACCTCTGAGCAAATCGATAGTATTTAGTGCTAATGCACCAAGCAGATTACGAGCACTAATGCAGTAGCAGTCAATAGCAAAAATGAATATCTCTAAAAATTACCTTGACAGTAAAATGTGCAATATTTTCCATTTATTTTCAGCTAATTACATCACAGGCTTGTTCTTTCATCTTATTAGTTTAAGCTAAGCACTAGAAGCCTAACCATTTTATTTAGTGCATAAAATAACCAACTATTATAATCATTGTTTTCAGCAAGAGACAGAGGAAAGAATTTATTCATGTAACCAAGATTCAACAAGAAAAATCCTATTTCTGAGCCCTAAGCCTGCTGGTATGGCAATGGGAAACCATTTACAAAGCAGGTAGACTAGTGGAGATGACAATAAACCATCAGTCACATCACTTAACAAATCCATTGTGATGATTTATGAAATATGCTATGAGGGAAAGAAGCATCTGTGAATACAAATGAGAAGCAATATCTAAATTTGGAAGTGTAATCACAAAAGACTGGCCTGAGGAGGTGAACAGTAACTTTACTATGAAGCTTAAAATTTTAGAGGAAGCAATCTGTATTTAGTGCAGAGGCAAATATGTAACAAGTATTTGATACACTAACAGACATTACCTGTTTCATAAACTTTACATATTATGTACAAGCTGCTGCATTTAACTTTAGTTCTTTTAAGTGGATTGTGGCAATTAAAACATATTATTTTAAACTTAGAAAAACATTACAAGAAGTAGTATTATGCTGGATAATTGAAAAAGAGTTCTCAATGTGTCTAAACTTAACCGATTTCTATTATTATTATTATTATTATTATTATTATTATTATTATTATTATTATTTTGGCAGCACTGTGATTTGAATCCAGTCTGTTCTTGCTAGGAGCTTTTCTTGTTTCTGAATGAATTAATTTTCATTAATGATATTTAGTATGAAGAAGATAAAGCTAGGGCATCATTTAGGACATATTTACTCTCCCTGTGTCTCATAGCCTATCACCTTTATCAGCCTCTTTGAAAATAGATATTTCTTCTATTAGGCCAAGTTTTTGCTCCTTGTCTCCTTCTCCTTTCTTCTATGTCAACATCAGGACCTCTTTGTCAGAACATATTTCCTTTGGGTGTGGAGGGATTGTCCTGTTACCCACAAGTCCTATGACAAAGAATCATACAAATCTGAGAATACACACAATAAGCTGTTTTGAAATTATGAGCATCATAAATGTCAATAGGTTTCAAGGAAATGTGATGCTGAGGTGGCTCCTAGTCACATCGTCACTCTATATCTGCACAATTGTATCCATTTTTAGTCCATTTCCTTCTCATGAGAATCATGTGGCTTAGAGGCCAAATGAGAGGCAAGAGTTCTTGGGGCTCACGAGGATCTCATGAGCACCTACTGAATGTACAGTGTGTTCTCTCCAGCTAGTGCCATCTTTATATTGTTGCAAATTCCTTTATCTTTAGCTGCACACACATTTGGCCTTTCTCATTCTTGTTAATCATGTTCATCTACATATATTTCGTCATGCAAATATCTAAATAATTGTAAGGTGTCACAGGGCAGACATTTTACCATGTTTCTTTTGTACCTTGGTAAATGCTTTGCAGATCATAGACAATAAATAATGTTTATTTTATTTGATTAAAAAATGTTGTCTCCAAAAGAAATCTATATATTTATATAAGAAGCAGAGACCATCTGAGTTGCTGAGGAGTTTGGATAAAAATTCTTGGTAAAATTTACAAATATATTTTTGAAAGGATCATAGACAGTATTGCTTTTGTCATTCCACAAGCCATGAAGATTTGAAATGCAGGTGTAAAAATATGCCTGAGGAATACAAAGAAATATTCACCTTTTTCTGTGTTACTTTGTTCACTTTAGTTTGGCCAAGAAAGAAGTGGTGTTTGCCAAGGGGATAGGAGGTACTTAATCTTTAGAGCTTGTTCCTGTGCCTACAAGTCAGAGAGGTCATTGGCTTGCCCCTTCCTGAAGACTATAATTACAGGCAGAGAACTATTTATTTTCCAGTAAAGCAACCAGAATCGTGAGGGCAGCAGATTGTTTATAAGAGTACAGTGTGTGTAGGAGATATATAAAACCTCAGGAAAGATCGCAGAAAAACAAGACTATTTTTCTTCATATTTTCAAAATATAAGGTGGTCTTACCGTGCAATGATAGAGGTGAATATGAGGTCAAATTAGGTGATCCTGGGGCTTAAGGAACTGTATTAGGCAAAGGAGAATTTATAATAGGATATAATATGTCTGATGATTGATTAAATATCAACTTACTTGTGGCTCCAACATCATGGTAAACAAGAATTAGTAACTGTATTAGTAAGAGTAATCGAGATATATTTCTACTTTGAAAAACACCACTTATGTTGGATTTATCTAGAACTAATGTGGAAAAAAATGAACAACGTTATTACTCTCACTTAAACTCATTTTCATTTTCAGAATAGTTTTTACAAAAGTATTGGTTCTAAGAAAAGTTAGGCATATAACCTGTAAGATCAACTCTGCTACTGGCCTCATATGAAGAATATCCATCGCTGTTTACAAAGTGTTGAGTGGCAGGTTAACAATAGTAGATAAAGCTTATAATTAATATTGAAAGTTCAAATTATAGATTTTTGACATGTACAAGGAGCACTAAAATATGTGTCTGATTTAAAAATATTACATTATGATAAATTGTGACAATAATTTTAATATTTTCTCTTTTCTACACTTTTTAGAATCAAATGCTTTTGAAAATGTGAGCATCAATTACTCATTTTTAGGTGGAGAATGTGACATGATGGTATAAGTGTGCCATGCCACCTCTCTTGACTCCACTTATTTTTAGTAGATTCTGCACAGGAAAACATGCTCACCTCAGAATTAAAAATTTAGAGTTCAGTATTTAAGCACAATTACAGATCACAGGAAAAAAATGTACACCAGGACATCACCACACCCTAACAAAGAAAGTTCCTTATTAAGAAAAAATGAACAAAATAACTGAAAATTCTATGGAATTTGTGGTAACCACAGAGTAAACTATATGCTAGTGGCTATTTTATGGTTCTGGTGATAAGACAACCATCCAATTGAATGCAGATTGACTCCCGAAGAGAAGGAACTATTTGGAAAGTGAACACCTAAATTTTCATAAGTAAATATTAACTCAGTACTAAAGTTTTCCCTGCATTTTTTTGGTCCTTAGCTAGCTGCTGTAATTCCCAGAGTCTTATTTAATGCTTTGTATGCTAGATGTTCAAGAACTAGTTAAGAAACAAATTTTTTATTTTCTCTGCCAATATGTAATAAAATCTCTATTTCAGTGAGTGGACAGACAATTATTTCTAATAATGGTGAACCATAGATTCGTGTTACCTTTCTTGCTTTTAGCCAGGCTTTTATTTTTAATTCTGAACTGCAAGCAGATCACAAACTAAGTTGAACTATTGTTTGCTTAATGCTCTGTTTCCTTCTAACCTTATTCTTGTCTATCAACCTCAACCCAGTTCCCCAGTGGCTCACGAAACCCTTAGCTGGGATTAAGCAAGTTTACACAACCTCTCTTATTCATTAACCTATATTGACATTCTCATTCCGAGCTCCAGTCTTACTTAAGACTTTCTCAAGCACCTTATCTAGCTGCTGGTGTGGATTCAAACAACATAGCCTGTTTAATCATTTAATATTCCCAAGGAATCATTTGACTTGTCTCAGCCTTCCTCATTAGCACAATCTCTTCTATCCCTTCTTCAAAATGAAATCTGTTTCATTCTCGATAAACACGAAGTTTAGAAATCTTTAATTCTTCTTTCCTTCTATGTTTACATAAAGCCTAAACCTAAAATGGTATTATTCCAATCAAGGTTTTTTTTAGCATATTAAAATAATGCATGTAAAAGCCAGATCACCCTGGCTCCATTCTCATCTCCACCCAATCTATTTGTCTCCAGAATGCTGCGGGAATGAGTAATCTCTCTCAAAGCAAACTGATTTGTGTAACTGCAGCCCTTAAAATAATCTGAGGACTCTCCAGTGATTTCGGAGTAAAATCCATACTTCTTGGTTTCTTACTGTAGCCTGGCTATTTCCTGGTCTCCTCTCCCACCCAGTGGCATGCTAGTAAATGTTTAACTCGGGGCAGAGAATAATAAAAGCCCCTGATTTGTAGTGTTTGCCAATTTCTGATGTATAAATACCTCTACCAAGGCAATGTTAAGTTGTCACTGAAATGGGTTTTATCACTGAACAGAAACTCAAAGAGATGACAGCCCCACCTTCCAACACCTTTGTTGGTTGGCCTTAGAGTTCCTTCAACACTAATTTTGTCAAGTTCACACTTTTTCCCTGTTCTTTAAAACTTTATTGAGCTATTTCGTTCCCCAGGAAATATATTCTCTAGCTTCCCCCTTCCCCCATCTCCCCACCCCTATATTCTGGATTTTGCTGAGTACTCCAGTAGCATTCTTCACTCATATCTACATATCATTATCACACTCAGTGGTAGTGATGCTCACCACTCCCATTCTTTTATTGTTAGCCTTTCAAAGATATGGCTATGAATTTTAGCACCATATTCCCAATACATAACCCCATAAATATAGATATAGATATTCCAGATTTTGTCAGGACCTAGCTCAATTTTCACCTCTGCCATATAGATTAGATGAATAAATAATAGCCCATATTTCAAATAATATGGTAAAAAAGATAAATAGTGTAATAAATAGATGAATAAGCAAATGCACAATATTTCAAATAGTGTAATAAAATCTGAATAGTAAAAATATGCTAGATAAGCCAATTTTCATCTGTCTTCCAAATCTCTGAAAACTAATTTACAGAATTGGGGTATTTCCAAGATTTAAATTAACTGGAGGAAAAACTGGAACATTCCATTCCCAATTGCTTATGCCTCCTCCTTACACACACGTGCACACACACACACCCTCCTCCATCCATCAATTTGGAATTAAAATCAATCAAAAAACAAAGGAGACAAATGAAAGAAGATAAGGTGAAGACAGGGAGAGCAGATAGATAGGAATTCCAAAGCCTTGTACTTTACTGAAAGTAGGAAAACAGAATTAAAGTAATTAAAAGGCTTTAGAGATGCTCTAAGGCTTTCCTGAGCTTTTCCGTAGAACTCACACTTTGAGTGGTTGATACTACCTATAAGAGGGATATCAGACAACCCCTTCTAGTCAACATCATCCAAACAATGACAGCAGCAAAAGTGGCTTCCCTTGATGTTTGCATTTAAAATCCACAGATTTTCAGTATTGTTTCAAATAGAAAATGAGGCATGGATTAAGTAAAAGAAGTTGACACTTGCACCTTTAACAGTACCACCCTTCCTGTGCACGTAGGACCGTCTACCACAGTGGCATCACTTCTTAGATGCCAAGTACGTGCTTGGTATACAGAGAATTCTCCCTGAGCTTGGCCTAGATGCAGTGATAGGAGAAGAGAACTAAGTAGGTGACTCTGATCACTAGCCCAGAGGGGGAGGGATCTATCTAGTCTAAGCAGTTCTGGTCAGAAACAAGGGAAGAAGAAAAGAATTCACTCCACAATGGTGAGGTGGAGAGGAAGGATAAGAACACATGACATTTTGGATTAATGGCGGGCTAGAATATAGTCATGGGCTCTGAACAGTGTACTGGAAAACAGTTGAAGGACTTTTATTTCATCGTCTTTCACATCCCCTAGCACTCCACTACTAAGACATTTATCAGCTTGTCCCTATCAAGCATGACACTGTTAGTCCCATGAAACAGACCATGGCTCTTACCACCTTGAACTACTTCCCTTTGTTTGGTTAGTGCAGTATAATTTGTGTTGTGTCTTCTGAATACCTCATACTTATATGAGTAAGTGCATGAAAATTCAGATTCTGTTAACTGAGTAGAGAAAGGCAGAAAACCTCTTTGCACTCAGCTTTAAAATTTCCCTCACTTGGAACAATTTTCTTTATGAATCACTGTCACTTCTAGCTGTGACTGAAGTGCAATATGAAGGCTGTTAACCGAAACCACATGGACTCAGCCTGTTTTGCATCTGATTCACCTTGGGAAATGACGATAAAAAGCAAAAGTTTTAACACTTAGAATTCTAAAACCATATCATTTAGAACTCTGAGTCTTTTGAATCCTGGTGATACCTTGAGAAGAGAATAGATATATTTACTTATTTATGTACACATGCATTTGTACACTTGTGTATGCATGTGAATGCATAAAATATATTCTACTCCAAATATTTTTCTCTTCACTAATCCAACTTTTATCAAGACCTGGCTCAACTTCCATCTTTGCCATGAGCCTGCTCCAGTTGTTTAAGCTCACGTTTAGCTCATGTTTTTGCTCAGAGTATTTCATTTATAGCTTGAACAGTGTATTCAGAATGTCCCTGTCAGCTGGGCATTGTACTTTGTATCATTAGGCATTTTGTGTGTTGGTCTCTTAGCTCCCTTTGTTCATAGTGCCTTCAGGCTGAACCAGAGGTAGAAGTATTTCTATGATTGGCAAACTGTGGTCTTGTTTTATACAGCCAGCAAGTTAAGACTGGTTTTTACATTTTTAAAGAGTTTGTACACAGACAAACTAAAATATGCCACAAGAAGAACCCCATGGCCCTCAAAAACTACCTTATTTTCTATCTTAAAAAAAAAAGTGTGCCAATCCCTACTTTAGAGGATAACGTAATAGTAAGACTGGGGATGTAGCTCAGTGACAGAGCACTTGCTTAGCATGTGCAAGGTCCTAGCACCACAAAAAAAAAGACAAAAAAGGAAAAGAGGGAGGAATAGTTGATAGACAAATAACAGGTCCACAAATTTTGGAGAGCCATTAATGACCTCCCTTACAAGTTGTAATTCTGTTCTGTAGGTATAGAGTTTTAGATAAAGCATTTTATAGATGAAGAAAATAAGATGTGTTAATCTAAGTAATTAGAATTTTGGACTTTGTCTTTATAAGCATTGTGAGGAGTCACTAGACCAGTAACAGTAATAGTAATGACAATAATAATAGCAACTTTAAATTTCACAAGGACAGTAGCTTCTCTTTTTGTTTGGGGCCATATCCTTCTAGCACCTAGAGCAGTGTCAGTCACATAGAATGGTTTTGCATTAGTTTCTTACCGCAAACTTAGACATAGCCTGCAGGCAGTTGTGGAGACAGGCTTGGCCTCGGCAGCATGGTCCCTAGTGGGTGTGTAAAGGTAGGTCATCATCGTGAGGTTGCACGGGCAGAGCAGCTGCCCTGTCCTTCATCTGGTGAATCACTAGT
This sequence comes from Castor canadensis, assembly GCF_047511655.1. Lineage (NCBI taxonomy): Eukaryota > Metazoa > Chordata > Mammalia > Rodentia > Castoridae > Castor > Castor canadensis. The sequence continues at coordinate 36,679,567 of NC_133387.1, read as the reverse complement.
ACTGAGCAGCAGCTGGTCAGTCAGGGGCCTGGCTGTACTGCGTTCATGGCTGTCCAGGCTGTGCACACAACCTTGTCTTCCTGCCTAGAGGTGAACCAACCTTTCTCTAACTCTACTCCCCACCTTTTCTTTCTTACTGGAACTCCAGTTGAGTCATCAGGAGGCCATAAACCAGGGCTGTTGAAGCCATAAACCAGGATTATTCACCAGGGAAGTCAATGGAAGCAGAAGTACTGAGAAGTACCTTTCTTAGCACATCAGAATGAGTGCTCTTCATAGCACAGAACAACCGGTCAGATTCTTAAGGTTGGACCATCCCACCCTTTAACAGTCTGGCCTGTTAAAGACCCCAAAGAGAAGGGCTTGCTCTTCCTGAGAACTGACTCCTCTCCACTGTACAAAGATTCCAGGCTTCAGTGTCAACTGCTAAAATGTTGAAGTGACTTAGAAGAATTTAAAGATGTCTACAGGAAACACAACCAGACACTGAAGTCCACAGCTCTGTGCCTCTGCCTACATCTGTTCTGCTCCATAATCCCTGATCCCCTACTAAATAAAGTAAAGAGGGCACAGGAATGACATTTAGGGAAGAAAACTAAGTGAGACTCCTGATATTAAAGCAGTTGAATTTTTAACCAACTATAAGAAAAGCTCTAGGCAAAGAGCTCTGTATTTTGAAATATGTATCCTCCCAGAAAACCATTACTAGAATTTGTACAAAGTCTGGCTATGAATAAAGTTTATATTAAAATATTTCTGGTTGGCCTGGAGGCATGGCTTAAATGATAAAACGCCTACCTAGCAAGCATAAGGCCCTGAGTTCAGACCCCATCACACCAAAATAAATAAATAAAATGTTTCTGATAATTCAGTTATGATGGAGATGGAAAGAATAGTCAGGCTGTCTGGAGTGAACTGGCAATGAGTTTTGCAAAATAGTACATTTAAAAATAGATTACCTGCAAAGTTGAACATAGTGATACATGCCTGTAATCCTCACTCGAGAGGTTTAGGTAGGAGGATTGCAAGTTTGAAGCCAGCCTGGGCTACACAGTGAGTTTCAGATCAGCCTGAACTGCATAGCACTTGTTCTGTCTCAAGCACACACACACACACACAAATTTATGTGTAAGACTGATTCAAATTATCTGTATATGAGCTAAATCCATCCTATAGATCAATTAAAAGAATCACTGTTTTAAATACATCACATCCATAATTATGCTGAATTAAATGTAATTGCATATTCACTGCACATATCATAGTGTTAATTAAGGGAAACATTTTGAGTCAAAAATATTGAGGTATATAGTACTTCTATTTTCTTCTTATAAAAAAAAGCTGTATGTCTGAGTCAGGTAAAAAAATATTTGGCAAGTACACCTGAAAAGGTAAAGAAAGATGATCTAATTAATTAAACTATTACATCAGGGCTCACAAATTGTAGAGTAATTCCCATTATTAACTCTATGATAGCATATAAGACTGCATTAAGGAAAGAAGTTTATAGCAAATTTTTTAAAAAATAAACAGGGCATTTAACTTTGGTTCTCAGAATCATATAATAATTTTAGAGGCTAGACCTTGAAAACCTAGATGTTTTTAAAAAACTTAATGTAGAATCCAGAGTCTGGTTAGATTGGGGATAGCCTATAGTAGTTGGAGGACAGTGATTATTTACTCATTTGGTGACCTTAACATCTCACGTAATGATTTAGTCTGACAGTGAGCTAGTGGCAGTTTGGTGACTCCAAAGAGCAAGATTTAGGAAGCTACCCAGAGAGCTAGAAGAGAACTTTGAAATCTGTTTACTCGGCCAGCTTACAAATAAGGAACCTTCAGGCTAGGTTGCAGGAAGACCCTGGGCCATCATTACATGGCCCTGTGCCCTTCTAGGCTTGTTATGAGATTTGGTGAATTAATATTTGTAAAGTGCTTAGAGCACATTGTAAACACTAGGAACAAATGTTTATTGTTATTGAAGTAAATGTTTATTAAATCAGTAAAATAAAACTAAGACTCAGAGGAATCAAGTAAATTGCCTGTGTTCATGTACTTCAGCAAACTCTCCTGGGTAGATCCAGTCCTGTCCCTGAGCATTCTTCTCCATCCCTAGAGTGTGGGTGTGCCTCGGGTACTGCAGGAGCCTATGAATAAGAAGTGTGATGTGACCTAAGGGATACAGGATGTGAAATCAACAATTAGGATGCAAGCTCTAGGATTTGCTGATTTAATACTCCCAACTTCCCTTTCTTCATCTGTAGAATTATGATGACCCTATAAACTCACGTCCTAGGCTTGTTGAGAGAATCAAGTGAAATGGTGTGCTGTGAAAACTATATGCCCCTACACAGATGTCAGTTAACATGACTATTGTCGAGTAAGAAAAGCTGTGACAGTGTTTCAAAACTGCTTAGCACATCAAGAAGTTGGGAGGGGAAAGTTCTTGATAGGCATTCTCCACCTTCTCATTTCTCATTTATTCATTGTTTTCTTTTCAAATGTACTCCATGGTGATATACTCAATGTATGCAAAAGAATTATAGACTATATACACACATATATGCATGTTTGTATGTGTGCATATATATGTACATGTACACAAAATTAGTTGTATGTGTGCATATGTGTATGTGTGTGTACAACCGATACTCATGTATTTGCCACCAGCTTGAGAAAGAGAACATTACCAATGCCTTTGAAGACCCTTGTATCTGTCACAGCAATATCTCTCTCCCTCTCAGGAAAGAGGCCAAATGTTACACTATGTGTGAGTGTGCCCACACAATGTATTGTACTAAGTGAATGTATTTTGTTCTCTTATTTCTTTTATCTTCATGACTCAGCTATCTTAAGGTACATGGTGTCATCCTGTACCCTTTCATTGTCCACTTTATTCTTTGTCACAATCTTCTCTTCCCCCATCAAAAAAAACATATTATCTCTGTCATTCAAAAGGCCTTGAAAAGAGAGATTTTAGAAGAGCATGGGCTTCAGGTTTACGTGAGCAAGGAATAGGTGTCAAGGACAAGTGGGAAATGGAGTATCAGCCATAAAACAGTGCAAGAATCAAGAATGGAAGGGTCTTGATCAGGATAACCACTCAGGTGGTTATCTTGATCACCTGTGCCTTATACATTAATGGAAAAAAGGCAAATGGAAGCAGAGTTGAATGCTGTACTAAGAAGGATGGGTCAGGTGTGCTGGTACACAGACACTCAGGAGGTAGAGGCAGAAGGAGCTCAAGTTGAGCTCCTTGCTACTTAGCAAGACCCTGTCTCAGAAACTTAACAACAACAACAAAAAGGTTAGTCTTTTCCTGAAGGCCTTTAGGAAGCAATTAAGGTCTTGAAAAGATGAGATTCAGAAGTACTAGTGAGGAAACCCCTAGCGGTACACAGGTGTGGCTGCAAGGGCAGGGGATACCACGGGACAGCACTGGACAGAAGCAAGAATTTGCAACTGATTGGAGTGGAAAATGTTAGAGGAAGAGGTGTTGGTGATAAATAAAATTTCAAAGTTGCCTGAATGCATGCACGGACATGGTCATTAACTAAAACAGGCAATAAGAAGAGCTAAACTTAAGAGCTGAGCTGATCAGTACAGTCCAAAATGCCTGTGTTTATCTCTCTTCTGTTATCCAGAAAATAATTACTGATTCCAGCCTTAAAATGAGGAACTGATTTTTTTTTAAGTACTAGGGATTGAACCTAGGGCCTTGTGCATGCTAGGTAAGTGCCCTTCCACTAAGCTACACCCACAACCCCTACTATAAGATAATCTTGCAAGTATTTGTAGTTGTACAATTTCAAAAAACTGCTTAGAATAATAAAAATAGTAACCCATAACAAAAGAAGTTCACAAGCTTGAGAATCAGAGAGAACTGCATTCTGAGGCCTGGTCTACTAAAAATGGGTGCTGTGACTCAGCCCTTGGCTGCCCTGAGTGTGACAAACCTCAGGCTGCTGTGAGTCTTGTATGTGAAAATGCCAGCTCAATGCCTGGCACATTGTGGGTACAGGGTAAAGACTGATTTCCTCCCTCTCTTCCTTCCTTCTTCCTCTCTTTGTTCCTATAGTTATTCTGGCTCCCTCCTCCTGCTACTTCTTCTCTGTAGACTGCTGCAGTTCCCCAAAGTAGCTACTATCCCAAAGAACTGATTTCTGCCAGCTATGTTCAGTTGTACTCAAGGTACAGGAACTTTTGGCTTTGAAAGATGCATAAAAGAAACCCCTGGGAGCAAGTGAGAGAACCTCTAGCTGGGCCCCAGGAACAGTGTTTAAAGTACTAAAATTAAACCACCCATCTTCCCCTGCACTGATGAGCAGTAAAAATCTTCACTTGGTATCTTTCAGGGATATGGTGAATCAGACTGAGAGACAGCCATATTGACACATGGCTTTTCCTTTGCAAGGCAGAGAGAGTTAAACCAAGGCTCCTAAGAAGGTTCCATAGTTAAAGCTCAAAAGCAGCATAAAGCTCTGTAAACCAGTTCCTGCCATTCTGGCCCCAGTCATTGAGTTGATCAGGATTCTCAGTGAGAAGAGATAAGCAAATGCTGGATTATTACTTCTTCCTGAAGCCAGTGCTCCTCCCTTCTCTGCTGATCTCTGCTAGAGAGAAAAATGAAAAAGAAAAAGGTCTGGATTCCCTGTTTTATGAATGCCCCTTGAACCTGACATGATGTTAGGTTTTTAGCTCCAAATTATGTAAACTTTCAAGATCTGTAGATCCTGCTCCAACATTGTACAATGCAGTTGTGTTGGGGAACAGTAGAGACATAGCTCAATCCCATTAGTCCTTCAAGAGGTGCTGTTTGGGGACCTCTCTATTCCCCAATGCAAAAGCCAGGAAGTATAAAATATAAATATTACATTAACGCTATATGTGTAGAAACAGGTGCATATAGGTAAAAGCCCTAGTTGTATCACTGTCTCCACTTAAAACAGATCAGTGAGTTCCTGCAGCCTTGTGGGCACTATGAGGAACACTTAGAGATCATCTCACCTCTACTTCCCTGCTGACTCCACTCACCAAGGCAGACCACAAAGCAAAGTGGGGAAGAGCTGGCCTTTATATCTGGTAGCTTTGCAGAAACATTAGTTATTCCACAAGTGTTCTATTAAATACCTGCTGTGTACCAGGCCTTGGGGATAAAAGATAATAAGATGGTTCCTGACCTCTTGATAGATGACTAGCAGTAGTTTATAATCAAAGACAGCTTCACACACAGCAAATTGTTTATATATCCAAGTGAATTCAACAGTAATACTGTATCCTATGTCAAGATATAGTCATTACAATTTCCAGTATGCCACCTAGATGTAAAGAAAAAGAGTAGGCACTAGCAAAAGAAGGAATAAGACAGCTACAGAAGTCTGGTCCTGAAGAGCAGCCACTTCTGGAATGGAGCACTTTAGGTGGCCTTAGATTTAAAATTTGTCTTTGCTCCTTTAAGCAGCTTCCCTTGGCTCTGATTATCTGCAAAGTGGATCATTGATCACCAATAGAAACTTAATTATCAATTAATCGATTCCTGCAGAGTTACTGGTACATCTCAGTTATCTGCTATTCCTCAGAATAAGCTATAATACTTTAGTGAAGGAAAGCTTTTAATTAAATAGTGAACTAGCTTTCATGAATACATCAAAATAAATATCTAGGACTAAAACATGAATTACAAGAGTCATGTTCAGCATCTCCAACACTCTTAGTTTGCTAATTTATTGCCATTTAAAATAAATAAATAGTTTTACAGGCAGGCAGAGTGGCTCAAGTGGTATAGCACCTGCCTAGCATGCTTGAAGCCCTGAATTCAAACCCTAGTACCACAAAAGATATAGTTGTTAATGTATGGAACAGAACTTTTTAACCGTAAAAGTCAGTAGAAGAACTTTGCATTTCATGTGACAGATGGTTGACCTTAAGGAGTCAGGATAACTGAATTTGTTCTTAAGTTGCTTTGAAATATTCTAATAATTTCTAACTTTCCAAAACATTTTTCTGGACTTGTAGCTATATACAAAGATGTGGGAAAATGAACTTTTTCTCTCATTTTCTTTCTTAATACACCCTCCTGTCCCCAATATCTGCACCAGACTTACCAGTTCCCAGCTATCCTCAGGACAGTCGGGACCCAATCACTCTATTCGCCTTTCATTAACGCTTGTCTACCTTATTCCTGAAAAAAAAAACTTAAATAGTATTGGTTCATATCTCCACACACATCACTATCTACCTGTGATTAATTCACTTATTTGTTCTTTCATTCAATTAATACTTATTAGCTATCTACTGTGTGTAATATTTAGTCTAATACTAGCCATAACGTGGTGAAAGAGCAGGGTCCTGACCCTGGTGGAGAGCCCATTGCAACAGAAGTGTCATGTTATCTTATAATTGCAAAAGCAAATGTTAAGTTGGAGCTATAACTATGTTATACCTGTTATGCTCTGTGTGATACATAGGTAAAAGTTATCATGAGACTCTATTGAAGGAGCATTTGACCTTGATTTTAGGGCAGGCCTCCTGACGGAATGGTGATAAGCTAAAGTTTAAAGGGTATAGGAGTTAACAAGGTAAGTGGAAGTAGGGGGAGCAGCCTAGGAAAAGAAGAGCATATGTCAAGGCTTTTAATGGGAGGGCACTTGGCATATGTGGAGAACTGAAAGTAGACCTAGTGAGCAGAAGTTGGAAAGAGGTCAGTTAAGGCAAAGTCCATTGCTCTTTGTCCTCAGAGCAATGGGGAAGCATTCAGTGTTTTAGATAGAGGCACATGATCAATTTGGATCATGTGCATCCATGGGGCATGCTAGGCAAACACTCAACCACTGAGCTACATCCCCAGCTGGATTTGGATTTAAGAAAAAGGTTCTGCTGCAGTGTAGAGAACAGATCACCTGACAATGGGTAGATATAGTGGGTCATCAAGGATGCCACTTAAGTTTCTGACTCGTGCAGCTGGAGAGATGGTAGAGCCACTCACTGGGGTGTCTAATGTCTGAGATCAGGCAGGGGGTGATTGGTCATGTCAGGTCTGAGATCTCTGAGACACGTGAATGGAGATACAGACTATGTGCCATCTAAATAGTAGACGGCCTGGGAGAAACACTGCCAGAGGAGGGTATGAGGAGCATATGGAGGAGTGGTCCCCAGATGCATCCTTGAGAAGGTCCTGACATTGATAGCCATGCCCGGGCGGTCCTGCAAAGGAGACATAAATGCTGTGGTCTGAGGGGTAGAAGGAAAACCAGGAGACTGAAGCACCAAGTAGAAGGGAGGGATTCTCCATGTTTGTCATGTATTATTGAGCAATATTTTAAAACTTCTTCCACTTGAAGTTGAATTTAAAGGTTACCAGATTGATGATTGTCTTACCAGAAGCTGGTTACTAGATAGGGTTTTTTTAGACTTTCGCCCAATTATGACAAATACAGAAGTAGTGTTCTCCATGTGATTCTTTCTGTTGTAAGAGATTTATATTAAAAGCTCAGTTAATCTTTGCAACAACTCTGTAAGGTAGAGATTTTTCTGTAATACTCTCTACAGATAGAGGAAATGATACAAAGATTATGTGAATTTCTAAACACAGAAATTCTGTAGGAATTACACAAAGCTGGTAAGCATTTGGGACTAGGATTTGATGCAGGCACTTGCATCTATGTTCTGCTTTCTGCCAATGAATTATCCACTAACCACTATTCCCCATTGCCACTCTGCCCAAAAATGTAAAAATGCACAAATTTTAAAAGATAGACATAGTGTGATTCTAGTGTTTATTGTTCTAGCTGAAATTCATCTCATAAGACTTGCCTGCTAGAAGCATTTATGTCAATGAATGAGACAAAGTTTTCTTTTCCTTTTAATAGCACCTGCTGATTTCCATCTTTATGTATGCACATATTTGAACTACAGTGCAAGTTGTTTTAGTAGTGTTTGCCACATGTATTGCAGTGTATGCATATCCAGCAGTGCCCAGTAAAACTCGAGCCTTTTCAGTTACTAGAAATTATGTCTATCTGGGACTATTTGTCTGTTCGCACAGTTATCTTTGCCATTCACCTCCAAACTCTGAAAAGACACACTGAAAAGTTTCTTACCAGCTTGTTTGCATCTGGGCTCACATTAACTCTATGCCCATATTTTATTCCAGACACTTCTGAGAAATTCGTCAGGCTGTGAAGTGCGCAATGATGAATATCGAACAGAGTTTACCACGGCTTTGCAGCGCGTTGACTTATTCATGGGTCAATTCAACCAAGTGCTCTTAACATCTATATCTACTTTCATTAAAGGAGACCTCACCATTGCTAATCTTGGAACATCAGAGGGTCGCTTCATGCAGGTAGGTGGTTTCTGAGAGTGTCTCTATCTGCTTTATCTCCTGTTATGCAGATTGTTTTTGTTTTTGCAATAATGTATTTGCAAACACTATAAAATGCAAATCACAGTAGAAACTGGAGATACAGACTAAAAGCCAAACAGTGGAGCCTGGTTCACTTTTTATGAAGCATATGGCCTATTTTTGTTAGTTTTTTTTTTTTTTAATTTTCGGTTTGAATGTAGTTGCTTTAATTTTCTTGTCTGGAATGGTTTGGTTGTTGGGTTTTTTTTTTCCATTCATAACTTCTATCACATGATTGGAAAGTAAAAATGAAACAATTAAAGCACTTCCAGGCGATGTTTTCCTATTCCAAGGGAAGCTGAGGATCAAAGAAGAGCTATTGTGTAAACCGTGTGTCTCCATGAGAAGAAACATTCACATCATTGAGAAGTATTGGCAGGAGTTAGCACGGGACGTTATCATCAAAATCCCATTGTAACTTAGGCTCTCCTGATTCTGAAGAATTCTGGGGCAGATATAAAGAAGCTCAAATACTTATAGTAGCATATTTTATCAAGAAATGCCTTTAATGGCTAGCAACAATATTCCTCACAATAAAAGTTCACATTTCAGACTCTATTAAAGTCACCATGTTTCCTAGCTACAAGAATCATAGCACTTTGCAGAAATTAAAATGCTCTAGTGTTGGGTTTATTTTACTGCTTTAATAGTTATTGGTGCTTTCAACATGAATTCACTAACAGATTCTTGATTAATGTGAATGACAGTGATGCCTACGGAAGTATTGAGCCTCTAGGAATAGTAGAAATTTCTTGTAAAGAGAGATGGTTATGTCATAGTTGTCTAAGGTAGTTAATGTCCTGATCAAGCAATCATTTGTGGTAAACCGGCTGAGGGTGATGAGCCTTCCCTCTGATTTGCCCCTCTGTACGTCCTATCTCTATATTCTTTTATAAAACATACTTTTAGAAATTAGCACGATCTTTAAAGCAGTCTGGATACTGGTCATTGCTATAGTTTAAGAACTGTGACTCACATTCTTTTTTGTACTAATGGGCACAGTAGGATTTTTTTTCAGTCACGTAAATAAAACCTAGAAAGCTCAAAACTGATGATAGAAGGGCTGGGGGCATGGCTTAAGTGATAAAGCGCCTACTGGCAAGTACAAGCCCTTGAGTTCAAACATCAGTATCCCCCCAAAAAAAGATAAAACCAATGATACTGTCACCTAAATGTTCCCACACAAGTCTCCCCTACTCCTATTGCCTCATGGCTATGTTCTCCCAGCCTCTCGTCCCCATCTTGCAGTCTAGTGTGCTACGTACTCACCTCACCTGTCTTTATCCTTAACTTCTTAAACTCTGAAGGTGGGAAGCCCAGTCCTGTAATGACATGCCCTCTAATGTATTTGAACATGCTTGTATCTATATCCTTGTAAAATATGTAGTATTACTTGTGTTTATACATAGTCTTAATTTACATTAATGGTATTGCATAAAATTTCAAAGAATTTGAAGGAGCATGACAGAAGCTAGCCTCTGTTGAATTCCTAATGTGCTTGTAATAATGGCTTGCTTCCCAGTGTCTTTATTTCTGCTTTTCTTTTTTCTAAATTGTCCATTATCTCTCCAATCCAGGTCATACCAGTGCACTTTCTACAATCACTTTAGATCTCTTGGTTTATTTTAGCATCCAAAAGTTCCTCATCTATTTCCAGATGCTGAAGTTCTAATGAAATACCATTTTTAATTAAGTTGCTTTAATAAGAGTCCACAGCATTCAAAGGATAGATCATGTATCAGTCATTATAACAGAAATGCTATAGCAAATGTATTCTTGTCTCCTACCAGGTGTAGAAAAGAAACTGTCTAGTGCCATTAAGTGTGCATCCTAAATCAAAGGTGAAAATAGACACTTATTTCATGAAAAGTCCTGTTGTTACTGATTTTCTTAAATCAGATGGCTTTTAAGTCATCAAGTATGTATCGAGACCCTATTAACAATTGCTCTAGTAGGCAAATGAGTTAAGCAAAGGAAACACAGAACCTGTCATTAAGGAAATAAAATTTTGTCAGAGGAGATGAAAACATTTACCTGGCAACGATAGTGCATACAGACAAAGAGCTATAATTTCTGTGACACTTGCATGAGAATCCCATTCCATTAAATTTTGTATAAAAAAAAACCTAAAGCATTTGAAGAATCAGTCAACTCCACTGAAATCCAGTTGGTTTACAGCTAATAATGGTGGCGGAAGGAGGAGTAGTTAGGAGTAGGGGCAAGATAGGGTTCCTTCCAGCTAGATCCGCGAGAGCAGTGACTTCCTACCAAGTTCTGTAAATATTTTGACTGGACCTTATGCTAAATCTGTGGCCAGCCTACATTTGTACAACTCACATTTTAATAAATACTATAGCGTTTCTGTTACAAAATAGAATGGACATATTTTTTTTACCAAAGACAGCTGCCACACATGAAAAGGAACAGAAAAATGATTTTACTTCCTTCCTACCCTGAAGCCTAATGGCAAAGTTGCTTTGCAAATTTTTTTCTCCCAAGAGTTTGCAGCTGTTTCTGCCCTTCCTATTGTGCTTGAGTTCAGCTCTGACTGGGAACACAAGCTACAGCCCAGCTGTTGGGTGCAAAGTGAATCAGGTATTTCACAGTGGTTATTTGATTAGAAAGAATTATATTGTTTAGCTAACAACAGTATGTGGATGGCAAGGAAGACATTTTTGACTTATTCCTAACATTTAAACAAGTGTAAGTTATCTCATACAGGTGCAGCTATGTCTTAATACACTGATGTGGCCATGTATTTGAGTCTATATCTGTAGAGCTGTGTCAATATAGATTACAAAAGGAGTTTAGATTTGTATGATCACTCTCTTGGGATGCTTTGAAGTAAAATAAAATGATAAATGATGTTTGAGATAGTATAAGTAAACAGTGAGAATGAGCCTTCTTACAAATCGGGGAAGGGAGTAGAGAAATGAACAAGACTGGGCAAGATAGCACAGTGAGCAGGGCTATGTGGAAGAGGGAAGAGAATTTCTCAAGACTAATCACAGGGATTGCCCACGTCTCCCCTCCTGAGCTCCTTGGCTAATGTACATCCAAACAATGCTTGCTTGATTTTTTTTTCTTTTTACAGCACTTGTATAAGTCCTTTAATCTCTAAATGCAAAGCATTGCTATTAAAATATTTGTGCATGACTGTCAGGCCAGGGAAAGTGAATGGATCAGGGATGGGGTGGGGGTGGGGAAGGCCCTTCTAAGGCTTGTTTCAAGTTCAGCTTCCACAAATACTCACTAGACAACTGCATCGTGCCTACTAACAGTGCCCACTGTATGGGCACAACCACAGCTGCCATTAGGTTCTCTGGTATATTCTTGGTTCTTCCTTCATCTGTCCTTTTTCCCCTTCCCCAGTTACGTTACCTCTATTGCTGTTAACACTCATCACTCTCTTTTCTGCTCCTAACTGAATGAGTTGGGTCCAGAAAGAAAAAGAGGTAAGAATCATCTAAGAAGTCTTTTTCTCAGGGTCATTACCTATGACCATTACTGGAAGGAACTTGAGAATAATTACTCCCTACCAGTAAGACAAATCAACTCATCTTCTGACCTCCTACCTTTAAATTCCTTGGGCCCCTGTGCCATTATCACAAGATGTCAATGCTTTTCAATGGAAATCTGTGTCATATATCACATCCAGAATTACTGTTATTTTACAATATGTAGACACAGATCATCAGTTCAGCAGTACTGCCAGCATTAAGCAGCACATAAACAGATGAAATTTAAACACTGTTTCTCTCTAGAGGTTGTTAATTTATCTATCTCTTTTATAAAATGTTGAGATAAAAATATCATTTGCCCTCTAAATGTGCACATCATTGACTTAGTTATATCCCTAAGGAATATTAATATTGGTGTAGGTCTTTAGAAGAAAATAAGTTTATGAATTCTGAAATTTCCTTTGTGCAAAAGAAAAAAACTTATTGTAAACAATAATTTCAGAGTTATGCCCGTAACTAAAAAGTTAAGCCTAGTTCATGTATAGTCTCCTAAAATGAGTTAATGTGTGCTCTTGAAGTGCATATAGTTTATACACTCTCACATACACAGACATTTAAAGCATCATAAACATTTGAAACCATGGGAAAATGTGAAGTTTTTGTTTTGGTTTTGGATAACAAGAAGTAACTGCAGTTTCTTGTACGGGTGCATTTTGGAAAAAAAAACAAACCCAGAAAGACATTTTAAGAAATGAAGTATATATGTATGTGTGTGTATGTATTTACATATATATGAGTAGTTTTTTAACTTTTGTCACTTAAATTGCAGCAACAGATATATTCTGCATGTAGATTAGCTGTCCTCCAGTCAGTATATTTGTAAAACTGATTTGAAAATAATGGTTATTTTAAAATACTTTACAAAAAATTTTTTTTAATTTTTTAGAAATGTCCTAGCTTATTTGGTTTTCAGAGGTTCAAATTTTCTTTGACTCATTTTTTAACTCATTTTAAAACTTAATGTTCAATTGAAACAAAGAGCTGCTCTTTATATTCTGATTTCTTTCCACATGAATACCAATTTCTGTCACGAACTGAAGAAGATAGCAAACACAAGCAAGCCAGAAGAAACATGAGGCATCAGAAGCTATATCTTGAAAATGCAGATTAAACTCTCAAAGGTTATCTAAATTCTGAAACAGTTAAAAACCTCATGCCTTCATCAGGGCTTAAGTGGGCTTCAGATTTCGATCTGCTCATACATTTATGCAGTACATATGCCTTGAGAACCTACTGTGTGCCTTAGTGTGGTCTGTTCTAGGTGCCACTGGGAAGCAGGCATGCTTCCTGAAGCTGTTAGGTCACATTCACATATAACCCAGTCCGTTTATTAATAATGTCATCGTCTTCACTAACATTTTTCCTCTTTGAGTCTCAAATTCCAATGATTTTCTTAATCTTTCATTAAGAATGAGGTTTTCCTTATTTCTTAACAGAAATCCTCTTTCTCCTAACTGTTAAACTAGCAATCAAACTAGATGATATCAAAGCACCCCTTCAGTTTTATTTGCCTTGAAATAGAACTGTATATTTTCTGTTCATATGAAAGGAAAATTCACTTTGCTCTTCAAAAGATTTTATGCAGGCATATTGGTTGCATTTTAATCTACATTTCTATATGACTGAACCATTTACCTCAAGGTCTCCTATGTTACTTGATCCTAGGATAACCATGTGAAGAAGAACTGAATTTTCAAGAAGTCAGCCAGTCAGATCAAGTAAACAAAGTGTCACTGAGAGCATCACATGTGCAGTTGGTGCCCTGGAGTTGAATCCCAGACCAGTGTGTTGTTTAAATACAGTGCCACTGGGCATGATGACACACAATTATAATCCCAGCACTGCAGAGGCTGAGGCAGGAAAATTGACAGTTTGAGAAAGGAAGGAAGAAAAGAAGGAAGAGAGAGAGAGAAAGAGGGATGGAGGGAGAGAGGGAGGGAGGGCAGGGGAGAGGAAGATAAGAGAAAGAAAAGAAATGAAAAAAGAAAAGAAAAAAAAAGTGCAGTGCCAACAGGAGTTCCAGTGGTCATTCAGATCTCCAAGAATATTAAAGGATATAAAATATTCTTAGTCCACAGCAAGTCTGCTTAAACCCTGTCTGGTTATTGTGTGACAACATCCGGTGACACTTCCCTCTCCTTCATGAGCCACATATTCTGCGACCTCCCCCTCCTGCTCCGAAGCCTACCATGTGATATCCTTCACCCTTCACTACCTCTGTCAAGCTTAGGTGCCTGGGAGCATGTTTAATCTCCTCTCTTGACTTTCTTCCAATTCCTTCTACCCCTGCCTGGCCACCAGTTGACTGGGGTGCTCAGACATTCTCAAGGAGAAGACTTTGAAGTTCCAGAAGTAAACTTTCCTCTTGATTTCAGAAAACATTTGGCAGAGAAATACAGACCAAAACCAAACAAAGTACCATTTCATACCCACCAGAGTGGCTGTAATCAAGAAAATAGAAAGTAACAAAGTGTTGAGGAGGATGTGGAAAAATTGGAACCCTCAAACACCACTGGGGGGGAATGTAGAGAAGTACATACATTGTAGGAAATAGTTTGGCAGTACCTTAAAAGGTCACATAGAGTTACCATAAGGCTCACCAATTCTACTCCTAGACATATATACCCAAATGAAATGAAAATGTGTGTTCACACAAAAAGTTAGACATGAGAGATGGGTGTGGTGGTACACACCTGCAATCCCAGCTACTCAGGAGATAGACAGGACAATCTCAGACCAAGGCTGACCTAGGAAAAAGCATAAGACCCCATCTAAAAGGAACTAAAGCAAAAAAGAGGTGGTGGCATGGATCAAGGGTAGAGTGCCTACCCAGCAAGTGCAAGGACCCAAGTTCAAAACCCAGTACCACCAGAAAAAAAGTTATACATGAATGCTCATAGCAGCATTGTTACAATAGCCCAAAAGTGAAAGCAACCATAATATCTATCATCATTTATCATCATAATATCATCATTTGATGAATAGATAGATAAAATGTAGTATATCCCTAGAGTGGAATATTATTTAGCAATAAAAAAGAAGCATAAATAGAAAATGCCATACACAAAAGACTGCATGTTATAGTATTCCAAATTTATGATTCAGAATAGGAAAATACTATACAGAGCTAGAAAGTAAACTAGTGGTTGCCAGGGGTAGGGAGTCTGGCAAGATTGGGGAATAATGACTAAAGAGTGTGGGATTTCTTTGGGGGTACTACAAGTGTTCCAAGTTGGTTAAGGTGATGATTGCACAAATCTGTAAATATACTAAAAACCATTGAATTGTCTGCTTTTAAAAAGCAAGAAAGAGACATTTAAGGGAATGGACAGCCACATACAAGTATCTTTGTTGAATTGTGTTCATCATTCTTTAAAAAATTAAGTTCTGAACTGGGAGTATGGCTCAAGTGAGTAAAGCACAGGTCTAGCAATGTGATATCAAGGAGAAGCCCCTGAGTTCAAACCCTAGTACCACCAATTTAAAAAAAGTTAAATGAAAAATTAAGTTCTAAAACAGTTTAATTAAAGTCTATATGTATGGTAAGGAGATGTGAACTTTATGTATTTGTAGAATCACACAAAATCATTTTGTTCAGGTTCACAAATTTTGAGACCAAACCACTACAGTTTCATTGATATGTACACATATTTCTTCACTGTGTTCTCTCCCTGTTTTTCAATTTTTTTTTGGCAGGAGGTTGGGACTGGGGTTTGAATTCAGGGCTTCCCACTTGCAAAGTAGGTGCTCTACAGCTCCATCCCTCCAGTACATTTCGGCCTGGTTATTTTGGAGATGGGGTCTTGAGAACTATTTGCCCAGTTTGCCTTGAACTGAGATCCTCCTGATCTCAGCCTTTAAGTAGCTAGGATTACAGACATGAGCCACGAGTGCTGGCTTATTAGGAGAGGCTATGTGAGATGATAACCACAATAATCAAGTAAATTCAGGTTCCTTCCTCTCCCCCAAAACAATATTAGTTCTGTATTTCCAAGAACATTATTGGTCATGGACACAGTAGAAACTCAAAAGATAATTGCCAGATCTCTGTTTCACACTAATTGTTCTAAGATTTCCAAGTGATTTATCATAAGAATTAAATTTCCATGTCAAATTCTGTTCTATCCCTAGAAATATCTCCACAGCAACAAAAAAGCAACTCCTAATTCATGCAAGCATTGCTTCAGGGGGATTTTGAGAGTTGAACTAGTTATTCTTCAATAATTTAGAATTCAGTTCAATTATTAGAATTCTGGCAATAAGGAAAAGGAGGAATGGATGAGAGAAGAGCAGTAGATCCCTACAGAGAAAGGGGCTAATGATCAATTGAAAAGGAATTTGCATCTTTGGTACAATCTCTGGTGAACATTCCCAAGGTTCATTCCTCATTTCCACATGGCCTTCTTGCATTCTCTTCCTGTCCAAGCAACACTCATCCTAGCTCATGATAAAAAGTAGAGATTCACTAGCTAAGCTTGTTATATTTCCTCTGTGCCATCAAAAACCATTTAGATGTGGAGGCTTTTTCCTTTGGCACACTTAACTTCTGCAGCCAAGATTACTGAAACAACAATAAATGGCAAAGCAAAGATATTGAGAAAGTTGTTTTAGTGCTTCAACTCGCCAGTGCTCTTGGGATCTTAGAGTTGAAGTTTTTATTGGTATTTACTCTGGTGCTCCAACAGTCTAGTGGTTGAGTGTTTAAGAGGTCAAGCATACAGATTCTGGCAAGTAGATAAACTCCTTGATTCTGATTTTTGTACTTTCTACCTAAATTTCTCTGTTGTGTTGTCTTTAAGGCAAAAAAGAGACCTGTCTTACAGGATAATTGTGAGGAGTCAATGAAATTTCTATTTAAGCACTCAGCATAGTGACTGACTGGATTAGATTACCTATTATGAAAGTGCTATATATATAATGTCTTCAGACAGAATGTCTTGACAGGGAGAAAACAAATCAATCAATCCAAGTCCAGAGCTTCTTTATGAAAAGAAAGGGAAAGGTTAATCCTTTCTGGGAAATGAATATTTGGATGGGCTTCAGATATTTGATGAAGTCAAAGATGGTGACCTAGTAATTAAGAGGGGATTGGCTATGGGAAATGATTTTAAACAGTAAGATGGTAGGAGCAGGAAGGTTAAATATAGAGTTACCATAAGGCTCAACAATTATACTCCTAAAATATCATGTGACAGTGGATAAAAAGTATAGGGCATCATTTCAAAGGGCTCTGGGAAATCTGAATATCATGGAAGAAACCAGGAAACAGATGAAAATGCATATATTCATAGGACTGAGAGTTCATAGTGATGAATAATCTCCAATGAAGTGGAAATCACAAAATGAGATGGAGAACAGTATCAGGGTATTAATACAGGCTGTATCTTTTGTGTTGGTTTTGACTTATGTACGAGAAAAGATTTTTTTCTCACCTTTGCAGTTTATAGTAATTGGCAGTGATCAGGGAAATATGGGGGCCAGTGAGGAAGAGTAGAAAAATGAGAGGTAGTGAACACCAGAGGTGAGTTAAGGTTACATAACTGGACAAGTGAAATCTGGGTAATTGAGGAGAGAGGCTTGAGAACTCTGATATCTGATATATAACCAGCACCCAGACAGAGGTAGGGCTGGTAATTGAACTCTTTTATACTTTGCCTGAAAAGGTCACAAATACCTATTGGACCTTAAATTTAGGAAATAACAGTAGTTTCCATCCTGACCACATGACCTGTGAGCCATCATTTAACTTCTATGCAAATACAGACACCCTGCTTAATGGAGATGTTTGGAAGTTTGAGCGTTTGAGGTAGAACAAATGTTAGAGCAAAAATGTCATGATGTTAAAACTTTATGGTTTAACATGAACTTGGTTAGGTTCTCTATTAACAGGTCGCTCTAAGAGAACAAATTAGGTACTTTGGAAATCTTCCTAAATTGTTTCAGGCTACTTGCTTCCATTACTGTGCTGAATAAAAAAATTTTCTGCTGCTTCCCCAGAACATTTGTATTTGTGTATTTTTGTCAGAGTACAAAACAGTTATTCATCTACTTTGCATTCCCATTTTATGTATGAGAAAGCTATGATAGATGCCCAAGTTTGTCCCATGATTTCATACCCATGGCAAACAAATGCACTTTCAACACAACATGAAAGATTATTAGAGCTGTCAGGCAATTTCACACAGCAGATTTCAAGCCCAGAGATGTCTCTGCCTCCTACACTTACATATATGCAAACTGATGCCCTACTTAAGAGTGACAGTCTCTCTGAGCACTCCTAAACCCTCCTAAAATCTGAGTTCAGCTAAAATAATCATCCTGATCTTATCTCAGTTGCTCATCACAAAAGCCAAACTTCATTATCACTGGAGTCTAGGAACAAGGCAGAGGGAAATTATATAGCTGGGAAACATCCTAAATTAGAAATACCGGAAGGCAACAAGGAAACCAATTACCAGACCTCATTTTCCAGGCATTGCTAAAACCATCAGGCCTTATTTTAAAGCTGGGACAAGAAGTAGAACTTTATTTATAATGCAAGTAATAGGATATCATGGGACAGTAGTATATGCAAAACCTATAGCACATTATTTCAAAGTGGCAGGGGCCTATGTTGAGCTCAAAAGATCTATAAATATGACTTAAGAGTAGCAAAGTCAGAACCAGCTCCAAGTTTCCAGACTCCCCATCCACCACTCTTACTATTACGTCAAGGAAAATGGTCCTGTGGAGAGGATTGAGGGGATAAATTAAAAACTAATCCAGGATCCTTGGAGCCTATGTGGTGTCTTCTTTCTAGGGAGAGTTTTGGCTCCTCCAGTTCCCCATACAATTGTGAGGATTTGTCTTCATGTGCTGGCTCCCTGGGTACCATTAAAAGATCATAGGCAAAAGTCTGTCTTGGGGCTCAGATAAATTTGCTTCAGGGCAAGAGATTAGAAGATGTCATATCGATTTACAGCAAAATGAGCTGTTGGGTCTTTAGTTTAAACACCCACCAGCTCTCCTTATCTGTTATTACCATTATCATCCACATTTCCACTCATATTTAAACAGTTCTTGCTGGAATAAGAATGTTTCCTGTTTCTCAGGTTGTGGTTTCTCGAACAGTATCCTTAACTCCACACGTGAATTTTCACCTGGACTCTCACCCTGTATCTCCAGAAGTGATTGTGGAGCATCCATTAAACCAAAATGGCTACACACTGGTTACCACTGGGAAGAAAGTAAGCCCTGTTTACACAGGGAGTTTCCATCGTTATGGTTCTTCCTGAATGAATGTGTTGTGTTTTTCCTCCTCCTCCTACTCCTCCTCCTCCTCCTCCTCCTCCTCCTCCTTCTTCTTCTTCTTCGTTTTACTCTTCCTCTTCCTCTTCCTCCTCCTCCTCCTCTCCTCCTCCTCCTCTTCCTCTTCCTCTTCTTTTTCTTCTTCTTCTTCTAACTTCTCTTTTCATCTTAGATTCACATCTACATTAGGTTCTTTCTTGAGTATTCCAGAGCTCTTCTGAAATAGAGTTAATTTTTTCCTCATGGAAGATTAGGCCCAAGGGAGGTCTTCATAATGTGCACTTCTACTTTAGTACTGTGTTTCTCAATGAGAAAAACAAACACAGAGAATGAGAATTACAGTCCTCACAACTGAACTTGAGTGCAGGCAGATAAATCCTATAAATATATATTGGAATCTGACTCCATGCAGTAATCCCTTTTCCCTCAGAGAAAGAGATGCATCTTGATACCAGAATAGTATCAACATTCCTGAGAAAGTTCCAGGGATTCAAGTGTATTTTCCAACGACTTAAATTATACTCTGTTGCTTTAAAATCACTTCAGAAAGAGGCAAATGTCCCTACTCAATAGACCTTCCAAAATTTCATGACAGTGCTTATGTACCTGAACAGTAATGTTAACTTTTTTTGAGACAGCATCTCTCTATGCTGCCTCCAACTTACGATCCTCTTGCCTCAGCCTCCTTAGTTTCTGGGATAACAGACCACATGGCACTGTCCCTGGCTACTGATAACTTTTATCACATCTGTTCCAACAATAGGGGAAAGGAAGGAATCTTATTTTTTATTTTAATCACAACTATTTTTCACATATTTGCTATCTCTAGTAGACTCCGTAAAATGATATTTGTATATAGCTTTTGCATATTCTTTTTTTTTACTTAAACAAACCAAAACCCCTGTGGAGCTCTTCTATCCCTTTTTCTTCACAGATCACCAAGATCCCATTGAACGGCTTAGGCTGTGCACATTTCCAGTCCTGCAGCCAATGTCTCTCTGCCCCTTCCTTTGTGCAGTGTGGCTGGTGCCACAATCAATGTGTGCGATCAGACGAATGCCCCAGCGGGACATGGACTCAAGAGATCTGTCTGCCTGCAGTCTACAAGGTTGGAATCTCTGTCAGCTGTCATGCATGGTTTTTTTTTTTTTTTTTTTTTTTTGGTAAAAATCTCTGTAATGAAAAAAAATTTCAAGAATCTGTTTACTCATTAAGTGGTAAATAAGAAAACTCAGCCAAAGAACCCTCTTCCTCCTAGCTTTAATCCTCTCATGGTGTTGGGGCACTCTTGACCTGCACCTGAAGTACTTGCTTCATATTCACTAGATCCTCTCTTGAGCAGCTCTCTCTTAGTGCTGTGTGCATAAAAAAGCAGAATTTCTCCCCATTTCCTCACACTGGGACCTGTTCCCTCCTCCCCAACTCATTCTAATACCTTATCACCTGTTTTATGCCAGGTGCCGGGACATCAGCCTTCACTACCACAAAGACAGATCTGCTCCTGGCTTACCCCAAACCCCTAAGCTGAACCATGAAAGCGACAATCCAGCCATGCAAGGGCAAACAGGACACAAGGCATCAATGACAGCCTTGGGTCATCATAGATGAGACTAGAGTTGTTTCCTAGGGCAATGTGAAAGGCAAGTGTAAGGTGAGCCCCCTCGGTGGCTATGAGTCTTATCTCAATGTACCTGAGAGAGAGAGAAGTAAAGGCTTAACTGATGACTATACTAACATCTGGCCTTCTGAAAGCCATTTTATTCTTTAATCCACTCCAAAAATATTTACAGAATGCATATCACATGGCAGGCCCTCTTCTGAATACTGGAGACAACAGTCCAGAAAAAGACAAATATGCCTTCTGCTGTTAGAGAACCCAGCTTTTGCTGTGGATGTCAGCCTTAACATTGCAGCCACACTCTAACTCTTGCCTTATTTGCTTAAGCATATATTTGGTACTATGAAAATCTCTGTGGAATTGTTTTTAATTTCTTGGTCCAAGTATGTTTTTCTTAAAAACATTTCCTAGATGAGGACCCAGTATCTATTTTTTCAGCCTGCATGTAGAACAGTTGGACTTCAGTAAATGATTCTTGTGAAAGATTCAAGTTAAAGATCTTGGTCACCTGGTTTGTGTCCAAGTAAACAAAGTGCACAAGGCAGAACAAGAACCGCCCCCAGCACATGGCTGTTTTCGTTTAGTTATGGTTTAGGGCAAGATTTGCAGTGGGTGACTGGGTTTTAAACCAATTCATTTTCTGTTAAGGTGTGACACAATTATCAGGCTTCAGCTTGACTGGTCAAAGAATAAACTAAAAGAGTGTAAGCAAAGAAATTTAAACTATACTATGACATACATGTACTTTTTGTTGTTCAATTTACTTATAAAACCCATATGCAATTTTATACTTCTGTAAACACCCAGCCTTGGCAATTTGAGACACTAGAAATTTGAACTCTTCATATTCCATAAAAGATATATGGAGTTATACACACACACACACACACACACACACACACACACAGAAATCACAACAATCCATTTCAAAAATAGCTAAATTGGTATTTTAAATAAAGAAAGCAGGTTGGTAACCAGCACAAATAAAACATTTAGTTTTGGCCCAGTCTTTCCTTTTACTAATTGTGAAAGCCACATTAAAGTGATTGAAAAGAGAGCAAATATTTTAGAACTTTCTGGAACCAGGCAATCTCTCATATGTCTGAATCTCCCTCTTCTCTCACTTTCCCTAAGTCCAGCACCATACATTTCGTGATTGTGAAGGGTTGCATTGTATCGTGCACAAGCCCATGAGGCGTGGGCTCACGGTTAGAAGGAAAGTAGTGCAGCTGAGTCCATAAATCCCTCTTGGTTCACACTTGTTAGGAAGATTTCATACTGCGCTAGACCGTGACATTTAGCATTCTTACTGAAAAAAAAAAAAAGACAGACTATTCATCTTTTTCTTATCTGTCTTAAACTCTACACGTCCCAAATTCAGCTAATGTCTAGAGTTTCTCTTTCCAATACGTCCATGTTAACCTGCTTTTCAAGGTACATGGTGATCAGTGGCTGAAATTCTTTACAGCTCCAGATAGGAGAGATTTCAGGATTATAAACCCATTATTTTGTTTCAAATGTGTCATCTGATCTCATAGTTAAAGAGCACTGAGAAATGCTTCAGAAAAGGAAGAGCTCTTCACCAGTGTACTCTGAATTTATCAGGATAAAATTGTCATAGCTTATAGGGTTTCAGTCAATTTCAGGGAGACAATAAAACTGCTTTATTAATTGATCAGAAGACTTAGATAAGAAAGAGCAGCAATATCTCCTTGGGGGTAGGGAGTGGGCAGGCAATACACTGCCACCAGTGTATTTGTGACTTTTTTTCCTGCTAAAGCAGAAAGGAGGCTTCCACTGTGAATTTCAATTTTCAAGTTTTTTAAGGTGTCTCATTTTTTTCTTAGTGAGTTTAAAAAATATGATCTTAAAATACTGTTGGGAATGGCCCATCCATGATGGTAGGATGAGAGCTACTTTTGTGGCTGTATCTGCCCTATCCAGACAGGTGGGAGACCAAGCCTCTGTGGCTTTCTGCCGGACACTCATTTCCTGTCCACAGAGTTTCTCTGAGCTTAAGGGTAGCTCAAAGTTTGCCAGCCCATTGTTGGGGCTCTCAAGGGTGTGTGGTCCATGACCGCTTCCTTCCTTTTCCCATGGAAGGGTGAAGGTTACCCCATCAGCTAAGGGGACAATACTCAGCCCAGACAGAAAAACCAAGCAAAGCTGTCCTTTTAAATCCTGAGTGCCTAGTGGAGGTTTGTAATATCCATTCCTATTGCCAGTGCACCAATTGAACAACTCACAGTGTCTCTTCTCAAATAATCAGCCAGTCCCTTTGCCTTTCATAGAAATTGATGGTGTGTGTCAAGTGACAAACGTCAATTTTTACATAGGACAGGGGTATTTAGGCAGAGGGATCAGGCTCACATCAGCCTCGGGCAGCTGTTTTGGATAGGGGAGACTCCTCATTAAAACAGGGGAAAGCAGCTGTGCATTGGCCTCATGCTGAAGAAAGTCCTGGGAGGGTTGGATGTCTTGTTCTCTCCTACTGGATTTCTAGTATAATAATAAACGGATTTTTTTCTAGCAGTTCTCATTTGGCTAGACATGGACAAGGTAAGCATTCATGAAAGGCCTAACTGTGTAATGGATTTTTATGGGTAAAATGGCTGTCATAAAAGCATTAAGCTAAGACTTTAAAGGGGTTTGTGTAACAAGGATAAGTTAAAACTTTTGGTTTGCGATTATTTACTCAGGAAGAATGGAAATGTTTGCAAATGTGAATTTTGCTGAAAGCTCTTCTTAATTGTAAGACTTGCACAAACTGGGCTTTAGCAAATACCTTTTCTGTTTTTGAGTTGCCTCTATACTCATGCTGTGTTTTCCCACCATTGTACTTTACAGCACAATTTACAATATGCCCCCCTAAAGAAGCATTTCCTTTCTCAATTGTCACACAGCTCCCTAGGAGAAGCTTATTTTTAACTTTTAAATGTGCTTTGCTTAAATAGTTTTAGCCTAAGAACAGTTGTCTTACAGATTTCATAAGTGCCTGATGCTATCTTATAGCATGTTCACCTATGATTTATTAATAATCTCAGATTTCACTTTTACCCCATCAAAGCATGCCTGCAATAATACAAAGAACCTATTATTTATTGAACATGAGGCAAAAAAAAATTTTTTTAAATGAGATGCAAAGTAATGCCAATGAAGATAATTAGAAAAATTACTATAATATTGATTTGGGGCTCTCTCCTATTTCTGGATTTTTGTATGTATTAAATATTGTACATCATGTACATTATGCATCAAATGGTGACCATATTTAAAGAACAATGAAAAATCCTAAGTCAATAAAAAATCTTAGTAGTTGTAAAGAAGTAGATCCAGGTATAAGTATAAAAAAGTACATTTATCTATGTATTTGTCAGTGCCTTGCACATAAGACATGGTTTGTAAGTGATAATGTATCAATGAGTGACAAGTATGTATTGATGACAATCTCTGTGTCTGGTATAATAGCTGATACAACAGTGCAAAAACTGGACACCAAAAGAGGTATTTTATTTTGTGATTTTTTTTTCTACTCTGGGTGGGGAGTAACACAGCAACAAGCATGTGCACACAGAGCTGGGATAGAAAGCAAGCCATATATGGGACTTTGACTTACTGAGCCTATGAAGGAGTTTGGATCAGAGTTTGATGTGGATGCTTATGAAGAAGTTATATTCAGTCACAAGCCAGTAAGAATCTGGGCCCAAAGCACTCCTGCCCAAAAGAGCCCTGGAAAGTGAGCTCACTCACTTCTGAATGCCCAGAAGGCCTGCAGCCCCATCGAGGCTGACTGCTCTTGGTCCCATCTCTGCATCTCCTAAAAATAGCTGCTTCATCAGCATGTCAGGTAGTTTCAGTGCTTGTTCTAGGTGCTCTGGAATTTGTGACCCTTTCTTTTAGTGAAAATTCAGATCATGGGAGAATGGAAGAGTTTCTGACTATTTAAGAATAAATACTTTGTTTTGTTTGTTTTCCATACATACAAAAAATAATAGTTATATTGAATTTTTTTTTAAGTTCTATGTTGTCCTTGCAGGTTTTCCCAACTAGTGCACCCCTTGAAGGAGGGACAATGCTGACCATATGTGGCTGGGACTTTGGATTCAAGAGGAATAATAAATTTGATTTAAGGAAAACCAAAGTTCTCCTTGGCAATGAGAGCTGCACCTTGACCTTAAGTGAAAGCACAACAAATACGTAAGGATCTTAAAATGCTTTGCTGGGCTGGGCTTAGAAGACAGGTTTTGTTTTTGAATGAATGTTGGTTTTAAAGACGTTGCTCAAAATTCTCATTCTTGACTTAATGAGGGTCTTGGTTTGTCATGGAATTTGTAGATTTGTTTTGTTTTGTTCTTTTAATCCTCTATACTTATAGGGATAGGAAAAGAGATAGGTGACTTACCCTAGGTGAAGAAAACAAGAATCCAGCATCTGGGAGTTTTGCATCCATTATAATTCCTCAGAAATTGGGTAGATTTGAAAGAGTGGCACTCCATCCTTATAGTCTGCCCATATCATTTGCAAAGGCTTTTTTTATAAAAATCAGTAAGTCTCCCAATCCAGATCCTCTCTTCTAAATCTACATATGAGTCCTTGGAAGTGTAGAGAAACCCCTCAGTCATATTTTTGAGACTCTTTTTAGGTAAACTTAAATTTATATCCAGCTGATAGTGATCAACACCACATTCATTGTTTCTCATTGCACCATCTCTGATGTCCTTCCAAAGCAGGGACCTGAAGTTCAGAGAGGTGGAGTGCAGCTTAGCAATCAGGTGAAGAAGAGCTGAACAGGCTTTGAAACAACAATTCTGATTGAAGACCTGTGCTTATTGTACTGTATTCTCTACATACCTTCCAAAAGCTGAATTCCATAATGAACAGAGAATCCACAAAATATTCGTTATCATGTAGTAGCAACAACCAAAGTTTTCTTGGTTGAATCTTTATGGCTGAACTTATTCTTGCAAGTGATTTGTCATATCTACTAGACTTTATTCCAGGGTTGTAAAAGATCTTAATTCATTTTACTGATACCAAAGAATCAATTAATGTTATACTTGTTAGTTAATGACAAAACAAATTAATTTTAGAACTCTCTCATAAGTTCTCCAAAACTCTTGATTATTGCATTATAAATTAAGATCTGTAAATATGAAACATAATTCATTCTTTTCTCTTAAAAGTTATTTAACAAAACAAATTAAATTCAAACTTTTTTATAAATATAAGATTATTGATTAAAACTAGTTCTATGAAAAGTCTATCATAATTGCATTTCCTTCAAGTAATTTAAATAACCATAAAAATGTGCCTGTTGACATGTTTTGATTAAGAAATTTGGCTTATTTAATCATCAAAAACACCACTAACAACAGGTATTGGCGAGGATGTGGAGAAAAAGGAACCCTCATACACTGCTGGTGGGAATGTAAGCTAGTGCAACCACTCTGGAAAAGAATTTGAAGGCTTCTTAAAAATCTAAACAGATCTGCCATATGATCCAGCAATCCCACTCCTGGGGATATAACCAAAGGAATGCGACACAGGTTACTCCAGAGGCACCTGCACACCCATGTTTATTGCAGCGCTATTCACAATAGCCAAGTTATAGAAACAGCCAAGATGCCCCACTACTGATGAATGAATTAAAAAAATGTATTTCTACACAATGGAATTTTACTCAGCCATGAAGAAGAATGAAATCTTATCATTCACAAGTAAATAGATGGATCTGGAGAACATCATTTTGAGCAAGGTTAGCCAGGCTCAGAAGACCAAAAATCGTATGTTCTCCCTCATATGCGGACTTTAGATCTAGGGAAAAATACAGCAATGTGGTTGGACTTGGGTCACATGCTAAGGGGAGAGCACACACAGGAGGAATGGGGATAGGTAAGAAACCCAAAACATGATAGTATTTGATGTCCCCACTGCAGAGGAACTAATGCAGAAACCTAAAAGTGACAAAAGTCAATATGAGAAGGGGATCAGGAACTAGTGAAAAGGTCAGTTAGAGATGAATCAACTTGGGATGTAACACATTTTTACATGGAAGCAATGCTGGGAAACTCTCTGTATAGCTATCCTTATCTCAACTAGCAAAAATGCTTTGTCTTTCTTATTATTGCTTATACTTTCTCTTCAACAAAATTAGAGATAAGGGCAGAACAGATTCTGCCTGGAAGCGAGAAGGTGTGGGGTAGAGGGAGAGGGCGGGGAGAGGGTAGGGAAGAGAAATAGCCCAAACAATGTATGCACATATGAATAAACAAATAAAAAAAGAGAGAGAGAGATTTGGCTTATTTATAGATAGCCCATTATTTCATATGCTACTGAAATACCTTTTCTTTATCTTAGACATTTTAAACATACTTTTGATTTTATGGGCTTAGATTATTGTGCACTTTTTAATAGGTGAAGTTTGCACTGATGAAATTTAAAGTTTCCTATTTGGCCTATGCAAATACTGTATTATAATCAATATAAAGTTTGTCATAACAGTACAAAACAATTTTCAGCCTTAATGCTTACCATGAAACTTTACTTGCTATTCAGTCATCAGCTCATAATTTGGAGTTAATGTGCCATCATAAAAAAAAAAACAGCCAAACCAGAAAATGCCTGTGGATTTGTAACATATTAAACTCTGCTTTTTTTCAGGTTGAAATGCACAGTTGGTCCTACAATGCATGAGCATTTCAATATGTCCATAATTATTTCAAACAGTCGAGGGGAAACACAGTATAGTACATTTTCCTATGTAGTAAGTTCAAACATTACTTTTCGCATGAACTAGGATGTTTGATTTTTACTTAATGTATTTAGAGTGATAAAATTAACACGTTGCTTTGTTTTTATCTCCTATTCAGGATCCTGTAATAACAAGCATTTCTCCAAGTTATGGTCCCAAGGCTGGTGGCACTTTGCTTACTTTAACTGGAAAATATCTCAACAGTGGGAATTCTAGACACATTTCAATTGGTGGAAAAACATGTACTTTAAAAAGGTGTTATAAATTTATTTTTTGTTCCATTTGCCAAGTTGTATTAATATCTATACCTAGTAACTTTTTTCCTCATGAAGAAAAATCGAGGTGTTTATTATTTACTCTCCTGCTGATAAAATTCTCTCCTTCCCAAATCCATCTGTTTCCTTTTGCTGATTTTTCTGCTCTTCCCTTATTTGTTAACTCCCCTGTTGAGTTTTGTCTTCCTGTCCACCGCCTTTATTGTAATAGCTTAGTATCCTCGTTATACTATGAATTTGATGATCTGGTCATTGACAATAAGTTAAAATAAACTTTTCCATCAAGATTTAAAATTAGAATAAGTCACTGGAAAAAGAAGAAATGGCAGAGATTGGGTTTGGGAGAAAGTTATGTTTTTGCTTTTAGAGTTGAAAGAGCTCAGTTTACTCAAGTACCAAGAGTACTTTAAAAGTTGCTTAAAATGTCAAATGTTTTGAAGTCAAGGTTGGCCTTTCAACAACAAGGCTGTTTCAGATCCAGTCAAATGTAAACAGCCTGCACTAGAAAGGGCTTTTTTTGTGGACCATCTCAGGAAATTCCCATTTAGGAGTCATTGAGTTATACGCTTTGATTTATGGATGTAACTCTAAAGTATGTGTATCGCTAATAGCTAAGGTCCATTTTTTTTCTTTTTTTTTCCTTTGGTTCAGTGTGTCAAATAGTATTCTTGAATGTTATACCCCAACCCAAACCATTTCAGCTGAGTTCCCTGTTAAGCTGAAAATTGACTTAGCAAACCGAGAGATGGGCAGCTTCAGTTACCAAGAAGACCCTGTTGTCTATGAAATTCACCCTACCAAATCTTTCATTAGGTAAGTAAAAACTTCTGATAAGAATAAAAATAACATAATGATCATATCACTGTAGAATAGTTAAGAAGAATTGCATTTTTACCCCTAGCTTTGATGTTGTTGCATTTCTTTTGAAAGTTGCCTTTCCAATTCAGTGGAGAAAACTATAATTAGAGACTGGGTACAATCTAACTTAATTTATGCTAGTTAATGCCAAGAAGCATTTAATTCTATTTTGTTATGTTTTAAATGTATTACAATGAAATAGTTCAATGTGACACCATAATATGTACACATTTATATTATGTATGTCAATTCTATACCATGTATAGTGCCCAAAAAGGGGAATCATTTGTTCTATTCCATTCTTAGTGTATCTTTTTGTCCAGCCTGCTTTGTGCACAACTTTTCCTTATACCAGATTCCCTTTGAGTTACTATCTCATGGGACCCAGATCAATCTGCCCTGTTTCTATTAATTGTATCCATCCAGCAACAGTAGTTATATGTGGTTTTCTTTTTTGTTCCCCAAGAACAGCCCCTGACCTTCCATTTGATTTTGGTTGTTCCTCTAACATATAATCATTGCATATAATAAAATAGAACCTCTGTCTAAAATACTTACTGGAAAAAACTTCTCACTATTGCCATTTTTCTACTTTTTTTTTTGCCAGCGGTGGGAGCACAATAACGGGCATTGGAATAAATTTGAATTCAGTTAGTATTCCAAAGCTGGTAATAAATGTTCAAGAAGCAGGAAGGAACTATACAGTGGTAAGTCCTTGGAATGGTGGTTCTCAGAGCTTCTGCCACCTGGCTTTCAGGGCACATGGAACATTTTGGTTTTGCCTTTAATGTTTGGTAGTTACTTTCTTTTCAGCATAGGCCAAATATTGTTTTTTTATTCAACAAACTTAAAATTATCTAGTCTTGGGCTGACATTGTAAACACATACACATATATGTTTAGATACAATGAAGATCATCAACTCAAAGGCAATGTTTTTAAAGACAATGAGTAAAAACAGAAATCATTGCACTCCTCTGTATTCCCTTGGTAATGCATCATAGACTATGGACTCTTTTGTTCTAATAAATCACTTGAATAAAGCCTGGGATCTTCCAGTAGCATCCTTGTCTTTCTAAAGCAGCAGACATACAGTGTTTTCTTACTCCCCCATTCTTCTTACCATTCTTTTTGTCCCTTTGTTAGCACATTATCAATTAACAAGAGAGAGCATTAGGCTGTTTATGTATGTCCCAGGTGTGGTTGGTGTTTGTTCTTTCTCCATCTGTCCTTATTTTATTTGTAAGGTCAATTGGACCTTTAATGGATTGTGTTCTTAAAAATGACCCATTTTGTACTCTTAACAATTTCACTAGTCCACTCATTTTTGTTTAGACATCAGGAAGCTTGACATTATTTCCAAAGATTTCACATTTTTCATTGATGCTTTTCTCTATTATAAAAATAACATAATCTAGTTGGACATGTGCACTCAACTTAGAATGGAAGTTCTAAGTGCTCCTGTTCAAGCAGGGTCTTGATTGGGCAGGTGATAGATTAAATTACAGCACTTTCTTTGAGATTCCCCATCCAATATTTCTTGAAGACTAAAGCCACAGTGTTCTTTAATTACAAAAACCAATTTGGGGCTAAAAATGTCAAGCTAAATCACCAAACAATAAGGTCATCTCAAATGAGATTTTTCTTGACCTTCTCAATCAGCCACATTGCATCACCTCTACCAAGTATTATTAGATTTTTATCATATTTCTGAGAGATGGTACTCCTGGGAGACCCTGCATGAAGTAAAGGGCTTTGAAGCCAGTCCCCACACATGGCCACAAACAAAGTTAGAATACCACTGCTGTTAATTTGTAGAACATCAGTTCTCCACAACCAAGATAAGGTTTTTCATTAGCCAAATAAAAATAACACTAACTCTCTTTGGTGTTTGCATATGACTTTTTAAAGTAGAAATCTGAGAAATTATTAGTTTCATTAACATCAAGACTCTATTGTTAAAATTAATGACTATATTTGCTTTCATCTCCCTTACCATCAAGATGACTCATAGAATAGCTCTTAAACTTTAGCTTCATTCATTTATTTGTAATCAACTATTTATTAGAAACCTTCCAGGTATTAGATATAAGAGATGCATTTCCCAAGAAAGAGTCAAACAATGGTTAAGGATAAAATCTTATCTGTGTACATATCTGA
Source organism: Castor canadensis (assembly GCF_047511655.1). NCBI lineage: Eukaryota > Metazoa > Chordata > Mammalia > Rodentia > Castoridae > Castor > Castor canadensis. Next base: position 36,648,694 of record NC_133387.1, on the reverse strand, counting down.
AAATGTAGACACCTATTGTTTTAACTACAAACATGTTGGTACAATAGAACTACACATGGGAATTGGATGGGAGTGAAACAGTCAGTGGATCTATTTTACTATTTACTATGTCACTATTTACTGTTTTACTATTGTTTGTGAAAACTACCTCACAAAGAGATATGTGTTCCTTTAACATTCCCTATGGCTTATAGAATTTGAAATTGACTATGATGAATTAAACCCATTTATTATTTAACAAGTTAAAAATTATGGTCAGTTCTGATTTAGACACATAAATCAAGCCACAGTAACTTTAAGTCCAATAAACTGGAATCTTTTAAAATAGAAATAATTACCTTAACAAAATATGTATTAATTTGTTAATGCATATTGCATCTAGAATCCTGCAGTTTATTGGGCAGTTTCAAAGTGGTTGTTATGTAGAGAACTTTTGAGATGGCAGCAAAATTGTTCACTTCCATTTTTAAAGATGATAGAAATAAATAGTTTTTAACATTATAATATTTTGATATAAAATTAAATAATATTTTATTCATATTGTATCTGTTTTGTTTGCTTACAACATTCATTTTTAAATGTAGGATAATTTTTAGTGATTTTTAAAAATATCAAACACCAAATTCTGTTTGTGCTTTTTATGTATATCCTGAGGCATTTTGCTATTGTGGGCATAAAGAATTGTTTTATCTCCAACTATACTTGTCAAAGAAAAGGAAATCTAAGGGATGTTGTTGCTTGTTTGTCTTTTCCTTGGGGGAAAAAAACGCAACCATTTAACCTTAACTATACCACTTTGTTGCTGGTTTTAGTCGAAGTACAATCAAGAGGAAGCCACATTTTCCAAAATTCCATAAATCATAATTTCAAAGGGGAAGATTTGAAATGAGAGATAAAAGGGCATGAAATAATAATAGCAGAGCCTTTGTAAAATGAGAACATAGGAGATTTACCAATATAGAACATATAATGAAAACAAATGTAGCATGGGAGTTAAGACAGTGAGTGTTGATGTTAATGGCCTAAGATGCATGTACCCTACTCTGCCCCTCAGAGCTGTGACCTGGTTTCAGTTAATATGTTTACAAAGCTCAGTTTCTTCATCTGTAAACTGGATAATCATGGTACCTCCCTATAGGATTAGCAGGAGAATTGAATGAGACCAATCATGTATTTTACACAGAAACTGGCACCTTCTAGAAACTTAACAGTTTAAAACACACTAATAAAATAATCTAACTATGCAGTCAGTTATAATGTTAACTATATATGGTGCCTTGTGGTACACAAAACACCATGTAGTATGCTACATTCTGAATAACATTTTAATCTTAATTCCTAAATGAGGAAATTGAGTTTATGAGTAAGGGCTGTGCCTGAGTTCCCACAGCTTGAGGTAAAGCTAGGATCTGAAACAGGAACTTCCAACCCCACAAAATCCACCTCCCACTTAGACATAGCTGCTTCAAAAGACCAGGCTGCAGTCCCTTCAGGTGACTGTCATGTTTTCTTAAGGAAAATAAAACAATGGAGTGAAGGCCAGCTGCAGATAAATCACCGTAGCTTTTTCTGGGCCAGTGAAGCTCTGTGTTCCTTCGAAGACTGCATTGTTGGGAAATCTTAGCATCTATCATATTTCCAGAAATGTACTCTTCAACATTAAAAAATTAAATGTAGATTTTTTTTCCCAAGATTATGTATTGTCAGTTGCTTGCCTGAAGTTGTAAAATGAGAAAGTTGCTATGGATGTTGTCAGGCAATGTCCTGTTGACAGTGGATAATTGCATTCTCCTATAGGCGTGTGGACATCGCTCTAATTCTGAGATCATCTGCTGTGCCACTCCTTCACTGCAACAGCTGAATCTGCAACTCCCCCTGGAGACCAAAGCCTTTTTCATGTTAGATGGGATCCTTTCCAAAAACTTTGATCTCATTTATGTACATAATCCTGTGTTTAAGCCTTTTGAAAAGCCAGTGTTGATCTCAATGGGCAATGAAAATGTACTAGAAATTAAGGTAAGAATTGCTTAAAATGCTCTCCTAAGTTAACTTGAACTTCATAGCAATGTGAATAGAATCATTGTATTTCATCAGTGTATCTTCTGTTACATCAGCAAATATCTAAACTCTGAAAAACATCTTTTTGGCATATGACTAAAAGATAAGTATAATTGTGAACTGTTTTTTAATGAAGCATTTTAAAACTCTTTCTTGTGTATATATTTAAAAATAGTAAATGCTGGACACAAATTTATTAAGTAGGTTTCCTGTGATGTTTTATTCTGATGTGCTATACGTTCCCTGTACACTTCACCTAACTGTGCTCATTAAAGGGATAAACAGTAAAGGCCAAGAGAGTAAATGCGTTGTACTTCTATACTTTCTTGTAATACGTGGAGTTTTGTATCTGGGCATGGTGATCCCTAAGATGATAAGGGAACCTGATTTCCACCCCTTAGGGCATATTAGCCTCTAAAAATAATTTAATGAGGAATGACAAATCACCTTTTCTAAAGCAGCCTGTTGCAAGCAAACAGTAAAGCCCAGAGAGGCTGTCCTTGCACAAGTGATGGAGTTCCAGAACACAGGAGTGGCAGAACAAAGCTTTCTGATGTTGCTTCAGTCATTTTGACTTCAAATAATAAAGCAGTCAAAATTATAAAGACTAATTATCCTTTGCCCCAGTCATTAGAAAAAGCAAAGTATTTCTCTTCCAAAATGTTGTTTAGACATTCAGAATTTTATCCTGAAAGCTCCTCTGACTGTAAATACAAACGCAAAGCAACAGGCTAATCCTTATGTAGATGTGACGTAGTTGTCTTAGGTCCTCTCCATCCACATAATGTGTTTCCGCTGAAATTTTCTGTTTTTTCAATAAGAATTTACCTATAAACCAACCCATGCATATGTTCATACTTACTCAAGTTTACTAACCTCACAATTGTGTTTTGTACAATAATTAAGCAAACCCAGCATGAAATTAAATGGAGGCCTGCTTCAGTGAACAGCATGTCTACCACAGCAAAGTTCTTTCATCTGCTTCTTTAATTAGTTTTAGATAAAGAGAAAGAGCTTTTATCACTTCTTTCTTTTTTCCAATCAAACTAATCTAGTGTGACCTTTTGCTTTCAACAATTACTGTGTTTGCTGTTTGAAAGACTCCAGTTGATTTGTCTTGCTGAAAACAAAGGTTTATGTGTAAATAGTTTTATGCCCAAAGGAATTCTTTTTCTGCTCCTGTATCTATGATGGACAGATTAGAGATAAATGGTTCTTTATCTACTCTTCTAGGCACATTGTTGTACTGAAAACTTATTTTTCTATAAATTAAATAGTTACTATTCAACATCCTACAAAATTGTTGAACCAAGAAAAACATGATTTGACATCATCCTCAGCCTATAAAGGGTACTTCCAACATGGCTTGAGGGGTCTTTGGAGACAGGCACAGAGCAACTCCTCTCTCTTTTTCTCTGGCGTCTGCTGTAACCTAGTAATCTAGTGGGGCAGTTTAGGGAGATAGTTTTGGTATCATGATTTGTTTTTGTACCATACACCATTTTCTGTAAGTATAAGAGGAAAGCTAAGGAATATGAGTGTATCTGTTGTGATAACAACTTAACTCGTTAGCAGTTTCTAAAGTTGATCACGTATGAAACCTGTGCCCTATTAGAAACAGAAAGCATGAAAAGAGAAGGCCTCTCCTGGAAGGCAGGATTTTTGTTTATTTGTTTTGGTTGTTTGGTGGGATTGTTTGTTTTGGTTTGGTATTTTGGTGGTACTACGGTTTTTCTTGTGGCAGTACTAGAATTTGAACTCAGGGCCCTGTGCTTGCTAAGCAGACAGTCTACCACACAGGTGATCCAGGCCGCCAGCCCTTTTTGCTTTAGTTATTTTTCAGAATAGTGTCTCACCTTCCCCCCTCCTCTCTCACCACTCCCAGCCAACCCGGACCATAATCCTCCTATCTATACTTCCCGGATAGCTAGGATGGTAGGTGCATACCACCACGCCCAGCTTTATTGGTTGAGATGGGGTTTCACTAGCTTTTACCCAGGTTGTCCTCCAACCTTGGTCCTCCCCATCTCTGCCACCCAATTAACTGGGATTTCAGTAGTGAGTCACTAAACCTGTAAGAATTCCTTGACTAAAAAAGGGATTGTGATCATTTCCAGCCACAGTTCTGAGAGCTGTCTCAGTGATCACTTGGCCCAATCACTATACCATGGGCAAAGGGGCCAGGCAAGTTAGGGAGAACATAAAAGGGACCAAAGATCAGCCATTCCTCAGAATGAATCAGAAATCCTGTGGATATAGGAGGCAGTTCATGACCAAGGCTTTGAGGTCACCAAACCCAGTTGTGGACAGTGGTCATCAGAAGTAGACACCTCTTTGAGAATACACAGTAGGACAAAGGCTCCTATCAATGACAGCTTACATAATGAATTCATAAGGAATTTTACAAGTACTTTGATGCCTGTTATTTCATTTGAGTCTTACTTGGACCTATGAGGTTGAAAGGTCAGTAATGATCTCCATTTATAGATAAAATAAACAGGTTTAGAAAGATTAGATACTTGTCTTGGAGGTCCCCCAGGGAGGAAACAACCCAACTAGGGCTCACATTCAAGCTTGTTGAGTCCAAATTCCACTGAATTATAATGCTTCTCATACTAACTTTCATTTAATAAATACCAAAATACTTAACTTTTCTGTCATGTGGTATGTAAATATCTGTACAATTCTTTAAGTGAAATAGCTTTAAACTTTTAGAGACATCTGAAACTTGATTTTGTTTAAAGAAACTTTATATTTTCCCTCAATTATCTTATTATCTGACTTTCTGTGCATGACTATGTTCTGTGGAAAGTAGAGAAGTATAGCGGTTAGTACTGGAATGACTTCCTGACACTGTCCTGGGGGTTGTCTTATCCTGGAGCACATAGGCATTTGTGGTAACAGACATGGTTCCAAAGTCCTGTCCAGAAAAAGGGGACAGGGAGATGAGCTAAAGGAGAGAGCACAGAGCCAGGACTCAGGTGTGACACTGAACACAAGAACAAATGTTGGGAGCTCAGGGAGAGGCCAGGCATCAATGACTGGACACTAAAAACATCCAGAAGGAAGTGTCATTCTGGGCCAGCCCAATCTACCTGTTGTCCAGAGCTAGCTAAAGGATGTCTTCTTCCCTCCTCTAATTTACCTGTGCCTGTAGGTCCTATCCCAGTTACAGCTACCCTGAGGCCAGTTCCCACCCCAAACAGAAGGGAAGGGAAAGGTTCTTTCCTCAGAGGTGATTTGGCTAGCATCAAGACTTATTCTTGTTGAATGGTGCACACTCTTAAATAGTATTTCCCGGTGCTGCACACATTAACAGGTATTCTATGAAAAAAAAAAAACAAAAACCCCAAGGTAGGCAGACAGTATTTTTGGTTCCATAGGGCCTAATAGTATGGTCTTCTAAGTAAGAAAATGGCAAAGATCTCCAGGTAGCCAGTGAAGACCATTTGGTCTGCCCAACTTTTCTCAAATGTCCAGGAAAATTGCCCATTTACATCTTTTTGAAGTCTGTTTTGAAGCTTTCTGAGACAGTTCTTTGGCCTGGATTCTAAGCAAAAGGGCTCATATTAGGTGAAGTGTAAACCTCATTCTTCCACACACACATACACAATAACTCACTGATTCTCTGCTGCCAGCTTCCCTGGATTGGAACACTGCTTGACAGGGTCCAACCTATATCTCACTGCTTTTGCTGACTTTCTTAAATTGGCTTTGTTGCCACCTCACTATGAAAACTTGCATAATCCTTTTTATTTCAATGCTGTTTTCCAAATCCTACCCACTTCTATTCCCATCTGCTCTATTCTGTTGTCATTTCAAACATGTTGCATCCCCAGGCATGAATCCTGGCTAGAAACCCTGTGGGACACCTGGCCAGAGTTAGAGAAGAAAAGGACAAGGCACACCTTAATGTGACATACTAGGAGTCTTTGGTTCCCACTCTGGAAATGCATCCATTTTAACATTACAGTGAGAGGAAGACACTCTTATTCATCTGTGTGTTCTCAGTGACTAAAACTGGGTCTAACACATAGTAGATGATGAGGAGATTTTGTATCAAACAAAATTTGATTTACTTAAGACCTACTCCTTTCTTGAACCTTAGTTCTCTGTATATAAAGCAGGACTAACAGTATTACTGCAGGGGGCTGTCTTTGCAGGATAAAGTGAGATAATTATAACTCTAAATTGTTTTATGTATATAAAGGATTAAAGATCAGAAAGTTCCCTCTTACGCTGCTTTATTTAAATGCCAATATTTTATGATTTTAACGACTGAAGAACTGAGCTGACCTTGTAAATGTGTTCTTCTATTTTATAATAATTGATAATCAGTAATAAATAGTAAAATGTAATAATAAAAGTTCTAAACATATTTTTCCACAGCTCAACAAAACTACAGTTACTTTAAAAGACAAAAATTAGCCTATACCTATTTTTATTTTTCCTGATTTGAAATCAGTTTCCTCTCATATAGTCCTGGGCTGCCAGTACCACTTTTGTGATATCTATACTTTTCGACCTTTAAAACAATTACATATACAAAGCTGGTCGTAATTTATTCTAAAAGTCAGTGCTCATCATGTATTCCTTGGTGAGTGGATGTGAAAGGGACTCAGTCCTTCAGCTGTACAATCTGCTTTTGTTTTAGGATCCAAGGAGATCCTAAGCCTAAAAGAATGAATATTGGAAATATAAAAGCAGTGTGACCATCCCTTCCCCCACCCTTAGTTATTATCTAAGCAAGCAAGATACATTTTAGTCCTCCTCTCATAAATCAAGCCCTCCAGCTCTTTAATCTCCTTTCTCTGTCATTCTCTGAATTCCCTCCAATTTGTGAGTAAGGGCCTTAGCCCTCCTCAAACCTAACCAACAAGTTGTCATTTGAAGCCCCAAAGTGACCTGCTAGATTTATGTGCTTCTATGTAGAATTGCCCTGTGTGATGACCTGGATCAATGGATTGCTCATACCACCTCTAGAAATATCATGAGTATAAAGGTTATCTGTGTTCATTTTTTCTCAGATTGCAGCTTCATGGTAGAAAGCAGTCTCTTCTTCCAGCTTCTTTTCCTAGAATAATATCTGATCTACCAATCTGTTGAGATCCATATGAGACATTTATGGGAAAGCAGCTTGCTAACTATTAGAGGGTATAGAACAGAGTAGCAATGCTATAGTTATTACTAGCTGTGCTTTGTCCATAAGAAAAATAGCAATAGGCTTTGACAGATCTTTAAAAAATCTCAAAGTAATGGCTTGTATAATAAATAACTACTCATTAAGTCTTGATATGAGAACTTGGCTTTTTTGCACTTTGTTCCCACAGATAGTGATTGATTCCTTGACAAAACATTGATGTTTTAAAAATTCCTGATGGTAACTTCAGTTAAGTAAATATGTCAAATTGAGTAATTTTTAAAATCTTCATGTAACAATATAACTGTTCAAAATAATGTAATCGTGCTCTCAAATCCTAATGAAGGTCATATGACATCCTTGGGGAATTTCTTTGAAAATTAATTCATATATGTATAGGATGCAAATATGCAAGAAGGATGAAAAGAACCTGCCCAATTCAAATAGAATAGGAATGTATTGACATAGAGAAGGACACCACATCTCTAGAGATTGGGCTTAGGCATTAGTTATTTGCTAGAGCTTTCAGTATGATTCTAAAAGTAAAGCTGAGGTTGAGAATCATGTATTAGGCAGTGTTCTCAACCTAACTGAGTTGTCGCAAAAACCGAATATCTAAACTGCTTTCTTCTTGCCAAACATCAATACCCCCTCAAAACAATAAGGTGATTATGGATAAGATGCTATTCAATGTAAGGATATAAAATAACATTCTGTTTCCTTTTCTCTAAAATCTAATTTGCTGGAAAAGCTTTATCCTAATTCCTGACTAATTGATGCTCTGAAATAGTTCTGCCCCCTTTCAGCCATCCCAATTCTCATGAAAATGAGTGTCATAAAATCACACGCTTTGACAAATGATGTGGTCTGTATTTATAGTGTATTCATATTCCTTCTCAAATGTTAACATTCCTTCAGAACCGTGCAGTGTTAACAATCTCTCTCTCTCTCTCTTTCTTTTTTTTCCTTCAGGGAAATGATATTGACCCTGAAGCAGTTAAAGGTGAAGTGTTAAAAGTTGGAAATAAGAGCTGTGAGAATATATACTCACATTCTGAAGCCGTTTTATGTAGGGTCCCCAATGACCTGCTGAAATTGAACAGCGAGCTAAATATAGAGGTGGGGTTCCTACATTCCTCTCATGATGTAAATAAGGATGCCAGTGTAATTATGTCACTCGTAGGCTTAAAATAAATCATTAAAGCTCATTTGTGTGTTGGCTTTGGCTCATCAGCTCAGCCTCAATTCCTACTTGTTATTTTAGAAATAGTGAGTTTGTTTTGAAGCACTATCTCCTTCTCCAGGCTAAGGAGGATAGTCTCAAAAGTCCTTTCTCCCCACACTACCCCTCCATCATGCCAAAATTTGTTGTAATTCTCAGAAGGAATAAGGACACATCTAAGAGTGTCCCTTCCCCTGCCTCTCACCAGTCTAAGAGGCCAGAGCCAGTGTCTCACTGCCCAGTACAGTGATCACAAATGTAAATAAAAGAAGAAATATCTGCTGGACAGAGTAAAGTAAGGATTATACCATTTTGTAGTAACTTCTCTCATGTAGACAGCTAAACCAAATAACCTAGAACCAGAATGATTTTTTCAATATTTTTAACAGCTTTATCGCAATAGAACTCATACACCATGCAATTCACCCATTTAAAGTATGTAGTTTGATGAGTTTGGTACAATATTGCATCATTAATTTCTTTAAATTGTGATAAAATACATATAACATAAAATTTGCAAGTTTAGACATGTTTGAATATATAATTCAGTGGCATGAATTGGATTCCTAATGTTGTGTAACCATCACCACTGTCTAACTCCGAAACTTTCTCATTGCCCCAAGAAAAGCCATGTAACCACTAAGCAATAACTCCATAACCCCTTCTCTCCCCCAGCCCCTGGTAATCTACTTTCTGCCTCTATGATATTCCATATAAGTGCAATCATATAATATTTCTTATTTTGCAGCTGGCTCATTTTACTTAGCAAAATGTTTTCAGGGTTCATTTTGTTGTGACCATATATCAATAACTTCATTCCTTTTTATAACCAAGTAATATTTCATTATGTATATTTTGTTTATCCAAGAATAAATGGTCTTTAAAGGGTTCTTGAAGTCTTCTAAAAATTATGAAATGGAAATGTACAAAAATTTAGATTACTGGAGACTGAATTATGAGATCAGAATTGGAATTTCAGAATGACCATGAATCTTAAAAATCACAGAACATTAGAGGTAGAAGAGACCTCAAAGATTTCTTTATGTATCAAAACAAATGAAAATATTCTGAGACTTGTCAAATAATAATATGATTATTTACCTCTTATGAAAAGTCTTCTCTGCTATCCATTCTTCCCTCCTTCATGGGGCAGAATTAGTTTCTTACTATTTATTCATATTTCTCTGGTACATTTCACATTATATTACTTTTATATTACTTATGTACTAATATACCTCAGTTCCTCAAGATCAGAGACTGGTTTTTATTCTCTTTGCTCCTAATACCTAACTAGAAGCATAAACATATCATAGAAGTACTTTGAGATCAGTACTGAAGCAGAATTTCAGAAATCCCTTACTACTATAAAAGTGGTTATTGCCACTTCCATAGGGGTGATGACCAGGTGGTGTCTTGGGGCCCAGAGAAATTGTGATTCCCCCTGCATAGTATATCTTCTATCTATCATAGCCAAATTGTGACTTTTCTTTATTTGTTATTTCTAGTGGAAGCAAGCAGTCTCTTCAACTGTCCTTGGAAAAGTAATAGTTCAACCAGATCAAAATTTCACAGGATTGATTGTTGGTGTTGTCTCAATATCAACAATACTCTTATTATTACTCGGGCTTTTCCTGTGGCTGAAAAAGAGAAAGCAAATTAAAGGTGCATTTTTTTGTTACTGTTTGTTTGAAGAAGTTACCTTAAGGATACAGTCATTGCAGTTTAACATTGTCATAGACGCATATGTGCTGTCTTATATGCAATTATAAAAGCTGTGAGTTCTGGGCACTGGGTCAAAGCCTACTGGAACCCAAGGTAGCCAAATCTTTAACAAGCTTTTTCTTTCTCTCTGTTTTAAGATCTGGGCAGTGACTTAGTTCACTATGATGCAAGAGTACACACACCTCATTTGGATAGGCTTGTAAGTGCCCGAAGTGTAAGTCCAACTACAGAAATGGTTTCAAATGAATCTGTAGACTACCGTGCTACTTTTCCTGAAGGTATATTTCAGTTTATTGTTCTGAGAAATACCTATTTATACACTACCATGGGTTATGGCCATGTTATTTCATTTTGGTTTTCCATTGATACTTTTATAAAAATAGAAAATCATTTACCTCTCCCAAAGAAGCAATTATTTGACACAGAATTACATATCTCTTATTTTTAAATGAACTCATGTATATATTGTAACTTTAGTGTCTGTAAGCTCTCTTCTCACAAAAAAAATTAATTTTAAAATCCTTTTTGTCAAAGTAGCTTGTTTATTATCTGAATGCAATGCTGAGAACTTAGGGAGCTTTCTTTAGCATCTCAGGAAGAGTTAAGTTACAAAATATGTTTTTACTTAAATATGGAAATGCTACATGTTTTACCTGTTGAATCCCAAATATTTTTGAAGCATTCTCAATGAACATAGCCTTTTACCTAAAACATTCCAGGACCTGAATATATTTTGAGTCTTATCCCAATATGCTATTAAATCTCATCTGCTTTGCAAAACAGTAGGACTAATAATATTGGCCAGGTTCACCCAAGGCTTGCATTGTTTTATTTAAAAATCTACTGGTCAAAGCAAAATGTCTGTGTTGTATCAGCTCCATTATCTTTAGAACTTACAGGACGTGAGTCAAGTACAAGCATTTCCCTGGTTGAATATTTACCATTGGACAAATAAAGTGAGTCACAGACACTTGTGGATACTGGAAAGTTAGAAGTTGCTCCTCCAAACAAGCACAAGAGCAATGAGGCACCGTGCATTTTAACTTTTTCAACACTTGTTGAGATTATTGTCTTTGTTCATATGATTCTGTTTGCCTTTAGAAATCCATTCTTTTAATAATACGGAAAAATCAAACCTAGTTTATAGTTTTGAAATTCAGATCTAATTTCAGTATTTTATGTTCATATTTAATAGCTCTAACCTGAGATAAATAAATAAAAACTATAATAATTTTTTAAAGGCTTTCCTAATCTTTCAAATTCCTTACTCAGCAAATCTGTTATTCTGGCTAAGAAAGCTTAGCTTCTTCCTTCTGCTTATTTTTAGTGTGGAAAGGTGAAACAGGCAACAGTGGGTCATGCAGAGGGAAGAATAAGGGAATGCACAGCCCAACCAAGAGGCAACTGCAGAGCTTTTCTCTCTATAGGTAGTGGGTCAGACTTTTCCATGAGACCCAGAATTCTCTGTGGTGTTACATCTGGGTCATGTACAGATGGTCTAAATTAGCATCTGTAAAGTAGGTCAGAAGAATTTCCCTTCCAGAGGACTTTTGTCCTGTATATTACAAAGGATTTCCCTTAATCTTTGCCCGTCTGACAATTTATAACTCTGATCTCTGGGTACAAAGGTTTGGAAAGTGAAGATGAAGGTTTTGAGCTCAGAGAGGCTCGTTTACATTTTTGATTCCCCAGGGAAGGTTTGGAAAACCTGATTCCTTAGGATTAAAGGAGCAGGCACCAAAGTAGGCTTCCTCCTTTCTTTACCCACCCAACATTTCAGGTACTTCCTGAATGTTTCAGATCCTTCCTGTAAAGTTACATCTGTCTTATTTTCAGCTACTGATTATAATGATTGTTAGTGGCCCCCACTGCTTTTCTGGAACCATGTTTGAGATTTACTGCTTTGACCAGGTATATATTATTAACCACACTATCCACTGTAGAAAATACTAAAAATGCTTAGGTGGAATTAGAAATAGTCAAGATACCATCAGTTTTCTTCTCTTAAATTCTGATTCTCTTGCTGATTTGCAAACAATTATCTGTTGTTGCCAGTAGAAACGCCCACATATCCCTCTTCTCATGTTATAATTATGCTTCAATATCTGCCACTATGTTTATCTTCCAGTCAGGTGCTGTGATTATGGGGACCCTGCTTGATGTGTATAGATTCCAGAGGAAAGAACAAAGCAGCTGATGGCTTTTCTGCCTCATTTGGCATTAAGAAACACTCTCAGCACCATAATTCCTTAACCTTGAAATGAAAATGAAAACAAACAAAAACCTTCTCCTTGCAAAAGGGAAGTGGACTAAAGCTCTTATAGAACTTTGATTGTAAAAATTGGCTTACAAGGAACACTGACTTCTGTCCAAGTGCTCTCCTGTCCAAGTGGGGGAGGCATGCTAACCCAGGTGCAAACTGCCTGCTCTAAGCAATAATAACCCTCAATCTGTGGCCAGCACCACAAGGTGGAGAATTTCCCAGTGAAGTGAAAAGTTTTCAGTTCTGAAAAATGTAGCCATTATGTAGTTCTAATGATTATATATTATCATATGTTTCTATGATTATGTATAGGGGTTGAGCATCCCTGACCCAAAAAATAGGAAACCAAAAATACTTCAAAATCCAAAAACCTGTTGAGCATCATGTCAGCACTCAAAAAACTTTGGACTTTGGAGCATTTCAGATTTCATATTTTCTGATCAGGAATGCTCAACCAGTAAAATCTATGCAAAAATTCTAAAAGGCTGAAACAATTCAAAATCTGAAACACTTTCAGTCACAATCATTTTAAATAAAGGTTACTCAACCTGTGTATATTTATATATATTTAACTATATGTATTTTGCTTGTCCTGGAATCAATATAGGTTTTTCCTAATGCTAATTATTTCCATTAATAAACACAAATCTCTCAAAACGCATCTTTTTCCATTTTCTAATATTTGAGCAGATTTTTATAAAATCAGAAATTTGCTTAGTCTCTGTGTTTGCTGCTTCCCATTCTTAAGGATATAATATATTCAAAAATAAACTTCAAGCTTGGCATTTTGCTATTAATGAAACCTGAAATACATAAGGAAGTGAAAAGTGTAGACAAGTTTTCAAAGTTAACACTTTACTTAAAATTTGTGAACATTTTATAAAACACTTATATGGTAAGCCACTATCTTTCCCCAATTTATTACCATTTTTTGCAAACCCGTTACTGTGTAATGGCTATTCCCAGCCTCATTCAGTGGTGTAACCATAATTTCTTTAATGTTAAAATCCAAGCTTCCCTAGTAATTCAGTTTTCTGCCCTATGTGGTCCCCATTAAGTGACGTTCCACTCTTGTTCTCTCTTTGCTTTATCTTGCAGACCAGTTTCCTAATGCCTCTCAGAATGGCTCGTGCAGACAAGTGCAGTATCCTCTGACAGACCTGTCCCCCATCCTAAATAGTGGGGACTCTGATATATCTAGTCCATTACTGCAAAATACTGTCCACATTGACCTCAGCGCTCTAAATCCAGAGCTGGTCCAAGCAGTCCAGCACGTAGTGATTGGGCCCAGTAGCCTTATTGTGCATTTCAATGAAGTCATAGGAAGAGGTAAGTGTTTCCACTCAGCTTTCTGTTAAATTTCATTTTTCCAGTAAGCATTTTATCTTCTGCCTTTGAAGATTAGGAACTTAGACAATGGTAAAGGCAACTGACCTGACTGAACACTGATAATGAGTAGGCTTGATTTCTGTTCTGCAGAAATGCAAATCATATCCATGGGGACTTGCCCTCATGAATGCAGGCAACTGGATACCTTCTCAAACACTCTAGAAATAAATCACATTCCTTCTTTGTCTTCCTCACACTGGCATCTGTCTCTCTTTGGAAGGTGCCATTTACTTCCTCTAAAGTTCAGTATTTTCGCTTATGTCCTCCTTCAGTCTTTATCCTGAGAACAGTGATGAACTCTACAAAGCCCTGGTTTATAAGGCAGTTTGGTGCTCTCTGGGCAGCATCTGAAGACAGGGAATTTATAGCATTTCCCTGATCTGAAACAACATACATCATCTCTACAATGCACTCCAATTTTGTTATACAAAGAGGAATGAATATTTGCAATAAGCTAGCCAGGGCAGCAGTAACAGCTAGCATAAACAGTATTTGAGGAAATATTTGACAAAAAAAAAAAAAAAAAAGGAAACCAACCAGAAGCCAAAAAATGAACTCCACTCTTTGTTGTGGTGGTTGTTTCCTAAAATCATTTTACCCTTCATAATGCACGGTCTTGGTTCCCTTTTAGTCTATGTATGCTGCAAGAGTTGTGCAGGCATCTGGCAGCGCGAGGCAGGAGAAATGGACGAGATTGTTGCCTTATATGAACACGAAGCCTTCTCATCGTTCTGTGACAATATCCACACATGCCTCTATCACACCCTCCACAGTTTAACCTTCAGCACACTGCTCCTTTTCTAAGAGCAGCTTCACTGCTCACAAACATGTTTCCATGTCTTACATCACAGTAATATATAGTTATATTATCAATCTATAAAATCCAGTAATTGTACCAACTTTTGAGTGGGTAGCCACGATAATTATGTTCTAATTCTACCCCTGCTGTAAAATTAGAACTTTTTTTTTTAATCACCAGAGGTGCTAAAATGGCAGTTTTTTCTCTGTTGAAATAACAATCATTAATAGTCTAGAAACTATTTGTGTGTGTTTCTCCTGGAGAGTGTGAGCACTCATAGCATGGGTTTTATTTTATTCACTGTTGGGTTACAAAAAGGCAGCCTAATGCCTGACCCTCACATACTAGGCAGCCAGGACATTTTGGCTCACTGGGTGAATTAATTAAATGACTTACACAGCTATCAGACATTTGGCACCTCTGGGAAAAATTACTGCCCTGGATGAAAGGCTACCATTGGGAAAATGATGTGGTTAAAGCCAGAGGGAAATGCATGAAATGAGTCAGAGTGAATGTGCTTCATTTAGGCAACTAACTGCCTTTTAATTTCTGCCAACCTGGCTTATATATTAACCAGTGACTAATGGGGAAAATCCTTATTCTATAAGGATTCTATAATCCTTATTCTTATTTCTAATGGTAACATTATTTTTTGTGTGTGATAACAGATCAATTTTAATTCTAGCACCTGAAGCTATACAAGGATATACTTATAAACTTCATGGGACTGTTGTACACATTCAGTAAAGTGACAACTGTGCAATACCACTTAATATCTCAAAATCAGAAACATACTTTTCCATTGCTTAAACACATTCCACAGAACTAAAAGCAAAATCAGAAGCTATCCACAGTTATACTAATTGTGAATTAAAAGTTTTACACTTAATACTTGATAAAACAGTCAGTATCTAGCAGGGGATACTGAAAGTGATTTCTGATTTGGTGACATTATTTCACTTCAGTTTACCGAAGTATAGGGACTTATTTTACTACATTTGTTCATGTGGATTAAACTTATATTTTCATATTTTTAAATATAATTAAACCATTAAAAATAAATTTATTTTGTACAGATGCTATTCCTGTTTTCAGTAGTTTTGCTATGATTTATTGTTTTATTAAATTAGCCTTTAATAGCAGCCATATCACCTACAGCTTTGCCATTTATTAGATATATTGATTATGTTCTGAAGAAAAATGTACTACACACACACACACACATATACACACCATACATTTAATGGTATTGCTAATCAAAATCAGTTCACCTTTTTGGCCACATTGAAAAAGAGGAGCTTAATAAGTAATTACTGCATATTAAACATTATACATCCCTAACCAAGTTCCTTCTTTCACACAGGACATTTTGGTTGTGTCTATCACGGGACTTTGTTGGACAATGATGGCAAGAAAATTCACTGTGCTGTGAAATCCTTGAATAGTAAGTTACATTTTACTCAAGAGTGAAGGACAACTATTGTGGTTTGCAAACTAATAGATATCTAACAAAATACTGGTTTACACTTTTCCTTGTGGAAAAAAAATTGGGCTACTGCTGAAATTATGACTATAATCCTGACAATTTGTTTGGTCTAAACTCTTATTGACATAGTCCCTCTGAAATTATCTCAGAGACCTCATAAGTAAGAGTGTAGGAGAAATAAGGTTCTTGGATGAACTCTGTATCATTTAACTATGTTGGACTTATAATATTTGTTTTGCAAATGACATTTATGGAAACTATTGGAAGCATGCTGGCACATTCAGTAGTAATGACTCATTTTACCCAGAGGCATTACTGTAATTATTTTTTAACCACAACTTCCATTAACACGATCAAAAAAATGATATAGATAAACAGGAGAGAAATATGCTGGCAGAAAATTGAAAAGTCATAAGCATGGTAATACCTCATTTATCCCATGTTTGGGGAATGAGGTGTTCCATATAAATGAACTTCCTAAAGAAGTGAAACTTACCCCCTTTTCATGCTAGAATATTTCTTAAAATTTCAGCTGCTATTGAGAAAATCTTTTTTAAGATTAAATGCATCCTCTGTTTATGAAACAGGGATTGCTTCTAAATATAAACTCAATCTTTATTGTGACCCAGATGATAATTATGGCTATAAATTATGATCATGTACAACTCAGTGTATGCTACATACTAAAGTATTACTGGCTTCATCTTTACTGACAGATCTCACATGACATGCCTGCTTTTTCCACTCCCACTTCTAATTTTCTACCTAAAAGTTGCAGCTGCTTGAAAAATGTTAGTCAGCTATATTACAGATTTATATTAGAATTAATAAGCTTCAAATGCACAAATGGAAGGTTTTTCTAAAAGATACACTATTACCACTACTATTTCAGCCTTTTCAAATATAAATCTTCATGCTGAGCACCATCCTATATGTTGGCAATCTAACCACAAAAGGAACAGTCTACATAAAACCTAACAACAAACTGTATGGATTAAGTATGATGGTCAGTAAATTTGCCTCACAAGAGAGCAGTACAGCCAATTGTACCCCAAACAATCCTGACACCAAGAAATCTTTCTGTTCTTTGTGTGTGCTGATTGCTATTCAATTTATATTGACTTCCATCTTCTTTTCCAGGTCTCAGAATGCATTGCATTTGTAAAAGAATACCAGTACTGTGGTCAACTAATAAATTACTATTGTTAATGCTTCATTAATGCTAACTAATATCAAGCCCTCAGTATCCCTCTCTGGAAATTATTAGAAACTACCACACTAAAATAAATAAATAAATAAATAATTACCTCCTTAGCTGGGGGTGTACCTCAGTGATAGAGTGCTTGTTTAGCATATGCGAGGCCCTGGGTTCAATCACACACACACACACACACACACACAAAAGCAAGTGTGTTCCTCTCCATTCATTGCCTTTAAGTCATATGCTGTAGCACATTTCTACACAGCTGTCCTTTTTTCATTAAATTCAAGCATTAAAAAAAGACAGGTTTCCCAGGTGCTTAGGTCTTCATTTTTGAAGGCTCCCACGTCTTATAAAACTTTGCTTAAGTAAGTGTTAGGCTTTTCTGTTGTTAACCTATCTTTAGTTATAAGACTCTGTGTTGCTGACCCTCATGAATCATAAGGATGATCACATCTTTCTGCCCCAGGACACCATTCATTCAAAAAGAATACTCTGAGGTTGAGGCCTCAGGACAAAGTGTAACCCTCCAATTTTTATTTCATTGCTCTTCCTATCTGAATTTGACAGTGTATTCATTGTTCCGTAATGAAGTTAATGCCTCCACCACTGACTTTCTTAGGAATCACTGACATAGGAGAAGTTTCCCAGTTTCTGACAGAAGGAATCATTATGAAGGATTTTAGTCATCCTAACGTTCTCTCACTCTTGGGAATCTGCCTTCGGAGTGAAGGATCTCCACTAGTGGTCCTACCATACATGAAGCATGGAGATCTTCGAAATTTCATTCGAAATGAGACTCATGTAAGTGGAATACCAAGCTTACTGCCTGGTGAACTAGCTTTAAGGCCACTGTCCCTTCAAAATATACCTGCTTCAATCTTTTAAAAAACTATTACCTAAACATGCACAGGTAAAATGTTGGCTACATTCACATGGACTTCAAAGTCTTTTATCCTGGACTGGGGGGTGTAACTTAGCAGTAGAGGGCCTCCATGGCATGTGGGGAGGCCCTGGTTTCCATCACCACCACTATAAACAACAAATAAACAAAAAATAAAAGCAAAAGTGCTATCCCTGTAGGAAGCTAGTGTTACTTGGAAGGGCACCCTGGGGAAATGAGCCTTAATTACCAGAAGCTTTGCTCTACCATCCCTCCGAGTGGTACATTAAAATCATTAAAATCAGGGTCAAGTTCTCAAATGAAATAAGCTCCTAGAGACAGTCAAAAACTGCCATCAAAGCTCACCTTTCATATGCAAACCAACCAATCCTGAGCCCACTCCCCAGCCACCTTCCTTATCAGGCTTTCACACTCTGGGCCACAACCACCTACACTAATCACCCAAGGCCAGGTATCAGACAGTTAGGACAGCTCTATACCCAGGAGCCTGCCGAAATTATTTGAAGAAGCCAATCCTAAACCTACTTACCCTGCCTCAACTTTTCTTCCCATATAACCACGATTAAGACTCTTGCCCATGTTTTCCCCTCACTCCCTCTGCCTCAGCATCCAGACCTTCTCTGTGTAACCCTGCATGGCATGGAATGCCACTTCCTCTTGGAGACTATAACAGACTACCTTTTCAATGGCAATTGTCTTCTGATCTGTTGACCTATCACACTTGAAGGATAATAAAGCCTACATTTTATAACACCTCCATTTCCCCACCTAGAAAATGGAGCTTATAACATGTGCCTTACAGAAATGTGTAAGAATTAGCCCTAATTCATAAGAACATCTAGCCTGACACTTTGTATATAAAATCAATACCTAACAAATTCTTCCCCAGGTGTGATGATATATGCTTGTAATGTCAGCACTTAAGAAGCAGAGGCAGAAGGATCAAGCAAGACCCTGTCTACAAAAAAAAAAACCAAAAACCCACACACAATTCTTATAAACATTTTAGGACTTTGAGATCAGCATTATAACAGTTCATGCCTTTCCAACTCTTTTTAATTGCAGAACCCAACTGTAAAAGACCTTATAGGCTTTGGTCTTCAAGTGGCCAAAGGCATGAAATATCTTGCAAGCAAAAAGTTTGTCCACAGAGACTTGGCTGCAAGAAACTGTATGTAAGTATAAGAATCTCTGTGAGTTTCTCACTATTCATTGCTAATGAGGATGTTTTCTGTTCTTATGCAAAACTCCTTTATTTCCTTTAGTGTTTTAAATAGTTGAGTGTAAGCCCCAGGGATGTGGGCAGGGCTTTCAGGCTTTCTGGATCAAAGAATTTAAAAGGTTGCTCTATTGGGGTCTTAAACAGCTGTTGAGTACTTTTGCTTTTCTTGGTCATTCCCACCCATAGCCCTCAATATTATGGTTTCATACTATATTAGTATTTGGGAGGGAGAATTTGATCTTTAGCATTTTATAGAGAAAAGGAGAGGGCTGGTCACACAAATAACAATGTGTGTAATTTTCCAAGAGTCGATTTGAAATCAGCTTGCAGAAGCCCTACCAAAAATGGTAATTGAGAATGAATATACAAAGAACTTTTATTTGTGTCTGGCTGCCTGGCTATATAACACAACAGTCAACAGTTTGTAATTGATTCACTGCTTTTGCTTGCATAGCACTGATTCATGACTTATGATATGTGTGAATGAAAGAGCTGATGATATTAATTTTCTACCTTGGTTTTGGTCATTGTTTAAGCTAGCTTAAACAAAGGATGCATAGCTTTACTTAGCTGAAAATGATTTTTTGAACCAGACTTTTCTTGTTTAGATGCTTGACTATATCCTACTACCCTCAGTGGCAGGATAGATGAGTTTTATGTACTGACCTAACCTATTTGAAAATGAAAAAGTACAATAGCTGTCCCATGTCATGTCACTCTCATGGAACTGACTTCTGCTAATGGCGATGGAGATTGGGGATTGCCTCGGGCAGTCAGTGTACATGCTCTATTTTGCAACCAAAGGGTTTTCATATGCCATATCATTCATGATGTCTCTCCTCAGCCTGTTGAATTTGTAATGTAAATGTCAAGCATTTTTATTCAAGAATTCCACTGTAATTTAGTGTTAGTCAATAAGCCAGGGAAAGCACTGGCTTCAGAAGTTACGGATTTCAAACACTGAAGACACTTGTTCTGATTTGTCAATACAAACCGTTATAAATTACTCTTTCAGTCACCAATAATAATTTTTGTCCTTTCTGTAGGTTGGATGAAAAATTCACTGTCAAGGTTGCTGATTTTGGTCTTGCTAGAGATATGTATGATAAAGAGTACTATAGTGTACATAATAAGACAGGTGCAAAGCTGCCAGTGAAGTGGATGGCTTTGGAAAGCTTGCAAACTCAAAAATTTACCACCAAATCAGATGTGGTAATGTATCAATCAAACTTCAAATTCTCCTTCTTTTCTTTTATACCTACAGTTGTATGACAATGTAATTTTTAAAAAATATTCAACACCACTAATGTCATTTATCTTCGTATGTAAAACTGTAACTGATTGTCATAGGTACCCATGGTGTATTTTCATAAATTCACTTGTTATTCAAAAACATTTGTAGACTGAAGCATATGCTGAAAACTACATTCCCAACCACTAATTACCTCTTAAAGGCCCCATCACCAAATACTATCACATAGCAGAGGTCAAGCCTGGGAATATGCTTTTAAGAGTCTAAAAGCAATTATTCGGAAGAACCTACACCTATTAAGTGAAGGAGAAGAACAGAGAGGCTGGAGACCCAAGAGAAGAGACTACCATGAAAACCAGGGGTAGAAAAAGTTTCAAGAAGAAAATGGGACAGTGAACAGGTCCACTGCTTCTCACTGTACTGAGGCTCTTGGAAGCTGAGGACTGGAGTGATTTGAAGGTTGAGAGTGTGCTAAGGGGCCTGCATATTGATTGGAAGGGAGTGTGTATTTATTCTACTCACATGTAATAAGCCAAGGCAACTGTGATGTCTGGAGGTTGAGAAACATTTGGTGTTTCCATCCTTCAAGGTAGCAACTGAAAGGAAAAAGTGTAAATCTGTGGTATGAGCACTCCAAGTGGGAAGAAATGATGTTTATAGAGGGTATGAAGTTCAGAAAAGAAGGGTTGGCAGTTGTTGAGAGATGACAAGGCTAGGGAACTGACTGGGATACTGGGAAGGGAGAAGTCATCTCACTCTCCTCCTTATGAGTCAGCAAGAGAAAAAGGTGTGGCCTCAATTGGTGAGTCAAAGAAATTGTGGTCTTCCAGTGAAAAGCAAGTTTCTGTTCCAATCAAAAGGTGGAGGAAACATCAGAGAGTAAGTTGAGGTGACTAGCAATTTGTTTTCAGTAAATAAGTGTGTCAAAGGTCATAGAGCAGTAATGGCACTTCTGGATATATAAGATTGAGAAGACCTAGCAAGTACAAGTTCATGAGTTCAAACCCCAATACTAAAAAAAAAGAAGAAGGAAAAAATGATTGAGAAGAGAAAGTGACATGCATGGTAGAGGTTAATAACTGGAATTTTGATGGTGAAGGATTCTGGAAGAAATAAAATAGTGAGTGCTAGAGAGGGAAACTAGGGACATGTTGACAAAGGCGGCAGGTTAATGCTTAAGGTAGAGAGAATTAACCAATCTTCAAAGAATACACTACTCATTCAGGCTTGATTTCCAGTCTGTGGATAAGAACTGGAGCCAGATCTTATAACTCAATAACAAGACGACAAAAAAAGCTCAATTGTTAAAAAGAGGCAAAAGATTTGAATAGACATTTTACCAAAGAGATATGTGAGTTGCTAGTTAATAAGCACATGAAATGAAAACATGCCCATGAAGACTTCCATGTGAACAACCACAGTAGTAATATTAACAGCCAAAACCCAGAAGCAGTCCTACTGTCCATCAAGTGGTGAATGGATGGACAAAATATGATTTATCTACATAATGAAATAATGTCATTTGACAAGGTAAAGGAACCACAACATGGAAAAACTTCACAAACATGTTAAGCAAAAGAAGACAAACACAAAGATTATGTATTGAATGACTCCATTTATATGAAATTTCTAGAAAGAGATAGAACTATAGAGACAGAGAACAGATCAGTGGTTGCCTGGAGCTAAGGACAGGAGTAAGGACTGACTACAAATGGTTATGAAGGAATTGTCTGGAGTTTCAATGGTGAACTAAAATTGTATTGCAATTGTAGCTATAAACTATGTAAATTTATTCAACATCATTAACTATATACTTAAAACCAGTGAATTTTATGATCTATAAATTATATACCAGCAAAGAGAGCCATTCTCTAGCACGAAAATAAAGTTGTAAATAGAAGAACCTACTGAAAATTTGGATGTTTGAGGCAGTAGTTGGGATCCTGAGCTTTTTGGCAATACGACGTACATACCACTGCTACCATCTCCTCAACAAACACACACAACCGTGGTGACAATCACTTCTCACATAGCAACAGTCACTCAGATACTTGACTGGAAACTTCTCTTCTGCAGATATAACAGTGCTATTTCTCCCTCCCTTTCACTGAAAGATGCTATATTGTACTACATAAAGGTTGAACCTGAGTATTTCACACACAATGCTCCTTTGGCAAATGGTTTTTGATAACATGGATAAGTTTACACAAAATTTCATTTCAAAGACAGTACAGTCTTTTGAATGTTGACACAGAATATTTCCAAAAGCATGTAATAAGTTCTATGTATGCTGAGACCTACAAGTAAAGCTTGTCTGTTTATAGAAAGATTGTCTTTCTAGCAAATACCCAAGTGGAGTTCAGATATACTCAGTATCTTTAAGACCATTCCAAACAAAATTAGGTATGATTGTAATCACTCATACGCAGCATTGTGCAGTATATCATACTTAGCATCAGTTCTTTCATTAAAGTCTATATTGACTCCTCACTTGCTCAATCTATCTGTCTTTTCTCAGCCTCCATCCTGCCTCATCTTTCAGAAGCATTTAGCACTATCCAACATCCCTTCCTTCTTGAAATTTCCTCTTCTTTCAGTTTCTGGACACTGCACCGTCTGTTTTTTCTCCATCTTCTTCTTCTCCATCTGCATTTTCTTTATCCTTTTCTCATCCTCTGGATGAAGCTTTCCCTCAGGACTTTTGTCTTCAGTGGCCAAATTCACTCAATAATTATAGCCGTTCCCATCAACAATCACCTTTGACCCTCTCTCTCTGGATGTCATCATCAGCATCATGAGTTTATTATGTTCAAAATCAAATTCTTTCCCACCATCTGGCAATTCCTCACTTCCTGGGTTTTATTAATGCCATCATCATTGTGCCATTTACCTACTGCTCACCCTTTTTAGTGTATAGTTCAAGTTTTAACAAATGCAAGCAATTTGTCATCACAGTCACCAAAATCAGAATATAGAACAATTCTATCACCCCCAAATTTTCTTTGTCTCCTTTTATAGTCAGTTTTACCCTGTACCTGGGACCTGGAAATCGCTGATTTGTTTTCTGTCTCTATAGTTTGGGTTTGATTTTTTTTCTGCCCTGGAATGGCATATAAATGGAATGATACAGTCAGTAGCCTTGTGATTCTTCCCTTTCACTTAACATAATGCATTTGGGAGGCACCCGTGTTGCTCTACAGCAGTATTAATGTATCAGCAGTTCAGTCTTTTTTATATTGGGTTAAAAACATGTAAAATGTATCATCTTATCCATTTTTAAGTATATAGTATTGTAGTGAGAACTATATATATCTGTGGTGCCAGATCTCTAGAACTTTTTCTTCTTGCAAAACTGAAGTTCAATATCCATTGAACAACAACTTTCCTTTCTTCTTTCCTCCTTCCCTTGGCAAACACCATCCTACTTTCTGTCTTTAAGAGTTCAACTTCTTTAGGGCTGCCTCCCACGATAGTACATACATGCCTGTAATCGCCATCATATCAGTGGAATTATGCAATTTGGCGTGTGTGTGTGTGTGTTTGTGTGACTAGCTTCTTTAACTTAGCCTAATGTTCTCAAGGTTACCCATGTTATAGCATATGACAGATAATATTCCCTTCCTTCTAAGACTGAATAGTGTGTTATCGTATGCATATGCATACGATAACAAAGAAAAGTAACATTTTCTTTGTCCATTCATCTGTTGAAGAACATTTAGCTATCTTCCACTTCTTGGCTTTTGTGAATAGTGCTGCAATGAACATGAATGAGCAAATTCTTTTTGAATTCTGTTTTCAATTCTTTTGGATGCAGAATTGAAGTGGGACTGCTGGATTATATAGGAGTACTTTTATTCTCAATTTTCTGAGGAACTTCTGTACTGTTTTCCATATCAAAGTGGCTCATTCCTTTTTATTTCTGAGAAGCAGTCCATTGTACATATATACAACATTTGATTTATCCATTCACTGGCTAAAGGACAGTTAGGGTCTTTCCATTTTTAGGCAATTACTTCCACATAGTTGTAACTACCAAGACAATGGGGTCAATACTTTAGGAGGCCTGTTAGGTACATGTTTAACCTTTGAGAAATTGCCAAATGTTTTCCAAAGTGGCTGTATCATTTCCTATTCTTTCCAACAATCTATAAGAGTTTCCCTCATTCGGCATCCTCAACATTGTCAGATTTGCGTGTTTCAATCATCACAATAAAGTTGTAGTATTTTCTCGTTTTCTTTTAAATCTGTATTTCCCTAGTGACTTATGATGATAAGCATCTTTTTATGTGCATTTTTACATCTTTATATCTCTTGTAGTTAAGTTTCTACTCAGAACTTTTGTTTTTATTTTTTCATATATTTTTTACTGATTTGATAGGGCCCTTTATTATTCTAAGTACAGTTGTGCTATCAGACATGTGTTTTTGTTAATATATTGTTCTAGTCTAGCGTAGTGGTTTTCAGCAAGCAGATACCCAAGCATTGCACAAATCCTATAATTTTTCAAGAATTTACCCAACTCTGCCCTTTTTAAAATGAATTTGTCTCAGATAAACTTGTATACTTCCTGGGCTATTAAAGTTCAGTTTCTTAAGTTCTTTTCGACAGTTATCTGCACAATACTCTTAAATGTTTGATCAGCCTGAGACCTATACAGTAACTTGGACAGTAACCTGTACATGATCTAAAGTCAATAATACTTGATAAGTTATTGTAAACTTTAAAAAAAATTCTGGAATTTGAAAATTTTTCAAGTTCCAGTTTATTGTGATAACACAATAAAGTTATCAGAATGACATAAGATTTTCAGGCTATGAAAATTTTAATTTTGAAAAACCAAGTTACACAGCAAAGTTATCTGACTCCCACCTGGGAAGGGATTTGTGTTTTCTATTTGGACCAAGGCATTCAGTGTTCTTAAAGGGATCTTGCGTTTGGGCCAAGGGAAAGAGCTGTGCGTGAAGATTTGTATTAGCAACTGTAGAATCTACCCGGTTTCTTTCTTTCAGTCCCAGTGTTTAAAGGCATGCATTATTTTTGCTGAGTATTATGAGCTATTTTTGCTTCTCAGTTTTTCATTTTTCCTATTCCATGCGTCTGGTCTAGATTTTCTTTCCCCTCCTAGTTTCCTTTTGTCACGGCTTCATGTCCTCTCCATATGTTTCTCAGACTAGAAGTGGCCTGGAGGTGCTGCCTAGCAAGAACTGACTTCCTGGGTACTCTGCACAGGGTGACTTGCAGACGCTGACTTCCTCTCCTTTTCATGCTCACTTTGGCATATGTCCAGAGAGAGATAATATGTGTGACCTGATCTATTCTGAGGAGAGTGCTCTAAATCAAGAAAATGCATACTTAGTGAAGTTCGGTAGACCTAGCAAAACCCAAGGGTCAAGAACACTTAAATGTTTATCCCACTGTGAATTCAGATATATTGGGGAATTTCAGCAAGTCACTTAACCTCTCCATGTCTCTCTGAGCTTCCTATAAAGTACTGATACAACTATTTCATACTACTCTAGTACTTTATTATTTTTGAATCGCAGTTTTATTGAAAGTAGTTTTCAATAGAGGACCTTGTTTCCTAGCAGCTTTATTATTTCTGCTTTTAATGTGGATTTTTACTTATACTGATTTCTATCTTTTAACGTTAACATTTAGTAGATACGATTACATTTCTTAAAGAGTATTTATGTCCATGCTGAAATCCACAAATTTAAATTCTGGAAGGCTTTCTTTATCTTCCTCTTCTATGAGTAATCTAAAATTGTAGCAAAGCTATTGAGAGAGAAGATAGAAACATGTTGCTACTTTGACCCTACAAGAGAGAACTTGGAAAATGTACTCCACTAACCACTGATGAAATCTTAATCACCATGTAGACTTCACATATTCTTTTTAAAAACTACACTTATTTGCAATCCAAATCTCATCTGATTCTGGCTTAAATAGGCTGTGAGACATATAGCTTAATGATTGGGATTTTTTTTTTTTTTTTTGCTCCAAAATAGCAATAGTGTTGAATATGTTAAGCCAAGTTTAGTTACCCAGACCTCCTGATGTCCTTCCATGTGTGTATGGCCACACTTCTCTCACCTGTATTCTCCTCTCTTTCATTTTACTAGTGGTCTTTTGGTGTGCTCCTCTGGGAGTTGATGACACGAGGAGCTCCGCCTTACCCTGACGTGAACACTTTTGATATCACTGTTTACTTGTTACAAGGCAGAAGGCTCTTACAACCCGAATACTGCCCAGACTCCTTGTAAGTAGGAAGCCCAACAGGATCTTCTGTATATTTTATACCCAGTACTTTTACAGAAATACTCGCCTTTAGGAGATCTTTCATTGCATTTTTTTTTTTTCTGAAACAGGTATGAAGTGATGCTGAAATGCTGGCACCCCAAAGCTGAAATGCGCCCATCCTTCTCTGAGCTGGTGTCCAGGATATCAGCAATCTTCTCCACTTTCATTGGGGAGCACTACGTCCATGTGAACACTACTTATGTAAATGTAAAATGTGTTGCTCCATATCCTTCTCTGTTGTCATCGCAAGATAACATTGATGGTGATGTGGGCACATGATGGCTGGGCGTCCCACCAGCCGCCTTCTGGGAACACGATAGTACTAGCTGGAACAATGTTCTGTGTTTCTCCAACAGTTTTCACTGCCAGGCCTTCAAAAGGTCATCTGATATGTTTTGCTTTTGCCAAAATTGCAACAGTGTGGGACTCTATTGTTATTTAAATTGCTGTATTCTAAGGAATATCTCATCTGACAAAACATCAGAACCAGAAGCTTGGAGCCACAGGCCAGTGACCAAGGCAAACCTTGCAGCAAGGACAACACTCCTATTGCATTGGAGTCTGAAACCTGGATTCTGGGTTGAGATTTTTAAAATTAGAGTCCCATTTGATTTCATATGAAGAACTGGTACAATGAATTTTGAGGGCTTTTTAATCACAGAAAACACCCAAGAGATGGTCTCTTTCAGGACAGATGTGACAGCCCCAAGACCAGGCACTCATTCAGAATTTTAGAGTTTCAAAGAATTTTTGTGGATTGTGTGGTCATGAACACCTTTCCCTACTGATGTTGTCATTCACCCATTTGTCAAACATTCCCTTTTTTATTTCGTATACACATTCCATTGGTTGGAGGAATATCCATAGACAATGCACTGAAAGTTTCAAAATAACATAACACAAGGTGTGTTTGTAGATTATTGTGCATAGATGACATTACGATTCTCATAAAATAACTTGGTCACAATGATATATTCAGTTATCATTGAAAAATCAACCGCTTGAGATGATACTGTTCTGATGAGTGAATGTGGACATTTGGACATTTTATCTGTTTTTGAATGACAACCCTGAAAATAAACAGGTAATTTGTGATGATAAATATTTGTAAACGTTACTCAGCATGTTTTTAAAGCAGAGTACAAGTGACTAAAAGGTTCATTGGTTCCAGACACAGCTTGTATGTAGATCGAGCAAAGGTCAATGGACTGAAAATATTAACTCTCAGGTGATATGGCTTCCCAACTCACAAACAATTGAAGACAAAACTTTAGGGGAGTTCCATTTTGCATTAGAACATGTTTTATGTTAAACTAAACATATTTCAGAAACAAAAAAATTGGAAATCCTGTTTCACCTGGATTTATAGTTTCTCTGGCCAAGACTTTTGTGATATTTTATTCTGTGGAACTTTGTGCTTACTACTGTATAGTGCATGTGTTGTAGGTTATTCTAACTGGTTTTGTCAGTGCAAACATTGAAAGTATTATATTTTTATAGAAATGTTTATTTTTAATGATAGGAGAAAAATTTTGTTAGGCCACAAAAAAAAAACAACCCTGCACTGTGAACATTTGAGAAAAGATATGTCAGACCGGGATTAATAGGATTAATAGTGGCATGATTTTAAATGACTGTAAATAGTGATAAGGAAATGTACTAATTGCCAACCCACCCCACCCTCATTACATCAGCGGGACTGGAAGCCAAGGGTTAATAGAGCAAGCTACAATAAGCCTGGGTTACATCGAAACCCAATAGTTGAATTTGGCTGTTGGTGCAGGAAAATTACTCCCACCAAAGCTCTTTGACAATGGTGGGACTTACCAGAAGACACAGGAATTGCACTGCAGAGATATTTCAATTCAAATGTGACTGCTTCATAACTGTGAAGAGTAGTACTGATTCATAGAGTATTGTAAATGGTGGATGACAAAAAAAAGTCCTCTGTGCAGGAAAAAATAACTATCTCTACAAAATCAAGAAGATGAATGCATCGAAAATAAAAAAAAGTCTGGGTATTGTGATGCATACCTATAATCTTAGTATTTGGGAGGCAGAGGCAAGAGCCAATTCTAGGCTAGCCTGGGCTACATAGTCCCTGTCTCAAAAGCCAAAAAATAAAAAATTAAATTAAAAGATGGCACACCTGTACATACATGCTCAAGAAAACTGCAATGTGAAAGTCATGTTTTCTATTTATGAACTTTTCTAGGTTTATGTGTCTAGACAGATTGTGGGAGTAATTCTTCTAAGAATTAGACACTCGTCACTGCCTATACCTGCAGTTGAACTGAATGGTACTTTGTATGTTAATAGCTGTTGTTCTGATAAATCATACAGATAAAATAAAGTAATGCAACATCTTGTATACTGAGAGTTGGTTATTGCTAGTTATGCTTGATTACCTACTCATTTACATAATAACACAGGAAGCCTAAGATTAATTTCACCTGGCCCCATCTCGCTCATCCATAGATGAGAAGAGGCTTAGTCAAGTTAATGCATGGGCAGTTGCTGAAAGAATTTGCATCCTGAATCTCTGGAAGTCTCCATCTTTCTAAAGGTGGTTTGCCTTGATTTGCTGAATTATCTGCATTTTCCTGACAATCTTTCCACTACTAGAACACCTGGTGCCTTTGTTAGCTTGGTGCTGTTCTCCAGCAAGATGTATACTTGGATCAGAAGATATGACAGACATGGATTGATACCAGATGGAGGTTAAAGACAGATACCTTCTTGCCCCCTCAAAACTACTCTTTCCACCTACACACATGCCTACCCTTCTGAGCTTCACTTCACAGAGAAACTGCCTTCAGGCTATTTCCATATACATTGTTGTAATAGTAAAGAAACTCAAAGATGACATTCCAGTCATCTTAAGAATTGTGTAATACTTTGGGGAAATTTGATTTTTAAAGGATGCCAATTTTAAACTGATGCTTACAAAACACAGTAGAGGATGTCTTTATTAGAAAAGAATTCAGTCCCTGTCCACAACCAAACTCCCAGCCATGAGACGCATTTCCATAGGAAGTTCAATCACTGCTCTCTGCCCCATAAAGTCAAGTGCCTATCGTCTTTATATTCCTATCTGGCCCTTAGTAAATTCTCAATGAGTTGCTGAACTGAAACAGTTTCATCTCAGTCACTTTCAAACACAATGGAAAAAGGTATTGCCTAGGTAAGTCCCATGACATTTGGTAAACTCTGACACAGGACAGGGGGGTGTGGACCTTCTGGGGAAAGAGGGACAGAAAGGCATCCCTTTGCAAAGTTTTGTTCAATGTTCTGAATTTTTTAATTACCTTGTGGAAATTAATTTTTCATTTCATGATGTAGGTAGGCATCAGTTATATTTTTACCCTCTGTCCTATCAGGCAGATTCCATCTTTTAAGAAGGCAAGAGAGATTAAAAAATAAATTATAAAATTTAAGGATATTTCAATACTGACATGATATCTTGCATTGTTAATTGCCCAATTTCATTCAGGAAATAGTATTATATCAAAGAAATTGGTATTTTATTTAATTCAACAAATATTTATCAAACAGCTATGTATGTCAGGTACTATTTTGGATAATAAGGGCTATAAAACTGTTCTCCAAAGAATTTAATAGGAAAGACAGACAAAATTACACAATCAGTCAATATAAGAACTTTGTATTTCTTAGATCAGTGAAGCTTGAGGAAGTATCACAGTTTAAACATACAAAAAGTACAGGCTTTTTGTGTAAACAGACCAGGCCCTGACAAGCATGACCTTGGACAATGTGTTGAACCTCTCTAAACCTGCTTCCTCATTTGTCAAATAGATTAACGCTGCTCTTGCAAAGTTGTTTGAGGACTGAAAATGAGTGTGCAACACACGTAGCACACCACTGTTGCTCAATAATTGGTCAGTATTACTATCTTTAGTCTGAGAAAATAAAAACCCATGTACAGGTAGTCTGTGGTTTATTTAAAAAGGACCTAGTAGATGTTTAAATCCAAATCCTTACCTTTTCTTCACCTCACAACTGTGATTCTACCTCATCCTTGAGCATTCATTGATGAGGCTGTGAGGGTGGCTAATTGGAAGAGTGACAAGACATTTAGCACATTTCCACTGATTGCAGGACATCTGAACTGTACCTGCATCTCTTCTTTCTTTGAACTCCCTTCTATTCCTTTAATTGCTCTTCCAGTGACTGTTTTCCTTCTTCAGTCTTCAGACCTAGAATAAACAGTAGATACAGAAAAGAACAATCTTTGTAAAGTACAGGAATGTATTATGGTGAATGACAGAAATCACAGTCCTCAGCATTGTTATCACAATCTAGAGATAACTATTGTTCTCATTTTGTTCAAATAAATGGTCAATGATTATACAGGTTCAGACAAACGTAGACTAAGTTCTGCATTGTTTTAGTCACATATTGTGGGTTTGTAAGATAAGGAATAAATACGCTTTTCCATCCAGAGGACTAGACACTCACAGGTAGCTACACAGACAGGATTCTTTCTATAGCAACTCTGACAATTTCAGGACATGTAAACATTATGCTCCAAAGGAAGAAACACTGATTGCTAGTCATTCTTTTTTTTTTTTTTCACAAACTTAACCTTTTTTCTTCAGGACTATCTCAATTCCCTATCTATCAAAAAACTGGAAAGAACTTCAGTCATAAATTAGTGAAATATTTCAGTTGGTGAATTGAAGGTAATAAAAATGGAGGCCTGCCCACACGGTCCTTTGTTGTAAATTACACTAAAGGTCTAGATTACGTCAGCCAAAGGTATTGATCACAATGTTGAGAGGTTTATAACTACTATTGACTTACCATGTGACCCTAGAGTAGAAATCTAGGAAAATTGAAAAAGCATATCTATGGTGATGAAAAGTCCATCATTAATAGAACTCACTGTCTTGTCATCTAACTAGTACTATGTTGGCTACAAGGCAAATATTGAACAAATGCTGAAAACAGAAGGAATTTGCATCTTCTCCATTTCCTCCATTGGATGCTTCTGAGCTATTCTGATGAATGTGTTTTCCTTTTCATCAATAAAAAGTATAGGTTTAAAAAAGCTGATATGAATTAGTTATTAGTCCACATAAAATTAATATCCAAAAAGCTTCTAATATTATTATTATTATTTTAATAAAGAGCTAGAGTTCCCCCAATGAAACTAATTTAGAATAGATTTCAAATACTATTCTTTTGGGCAATTAAACCTACCTCATCAAGCATTGTGAAAACCAGATATCATTAGAGAAGTAATTCTACATGAAAATGGCCATATTTTGAATGTATAAGCAGAAATTTCTTATTTTAATAAATAACTAATTCAACATTATTTTGAAGCACTGGACCCATATTGCAGTGGATAATTAATTGTTATCCCTTTCTTGAAAGGAATCCCTTTGTTTTTATGCTTTCCTTTTTTTTACTGTCACAGGAGTACATTCTTTTTACCACATGAGTTCCAGGCTGGCAGAAACATCCACTAATCCTCGGACTTCTTGGCTGGAACGACAAAAATGCATAAAATCTTACCAGGCCAAAAGAGATCAGCTTTAAAAATCTTTGGCATCCAAACTTGTCAGAACTGTTTTTCTCCCAAACCATTTGTGTTCCTCATTTATGGTTTATGGTATCTGTAATATCAATTCCTATTTTTATTGGGCAGCTTGGAATTTTTAAAGCACTGTATTTCATCTACCTTTTGTGGTTGTTTGTAATTTTCACAGTGGTTTTATGAGTTTTCTTCTGTCTGTCTCTAATTTTACTTTACTCTTTTTTTTTTTTTGTGGTGTTGGAGATCAAACCCAGGGTTTGGGCACATGCTAGCAAACCCTCTACAACTGAGCTACCTCTCCAGTCCTCTGTCTCTGATACTGAGTGTTGGGAAGTGGTAATGGACTCTGCCAGCCAGAGCCTTCACTTTGATGTTGTTCTGTGACATCTGCTCTTTCCATTGTAGTCAAGCAGGGGCTTTCCTTCTGCAGAACTCTGACTAAACAACCATCATATTCATCAGTGGCAACAATTCTTGTAAACAAGAAGTGCCAAATGCACAGCCTTTGTGAAATTCTGCCCCCAGGAGACCACACTGCAGTCATATGATCCTCAGAGATCATTTCAGAAGTCCCAATTTAAAAAAAAAAAAAAAAACCTACAGAGAAATCCAAATACTCTATTGTAATACTGTTGCAAAGCTGTTTCTAATTTGTTGCCAAACTGTGAGAATTAAGCAGAGCTTCGAAATTAGCTTCAGTAGCCACAACCTGGGTGAAGAAGCAGCAAATCACTGTTCCAAACATACCAAAAACCATGTTTCAGAAAGAAACTATCCAGTGTTAAAGCTTCATAGATATTTGTTCTGAAAATGAACTTAATTAATAAAAAAATAATAATAATAAAATAATGATCTCATCCCAGGACATGTCACAGGAATTAATGACTGTCTGGAAGCTAATGGGCTAAGGTAATGCTCTCAGGGACTAGCCTGTTAATGAAATGCAGTTAGTTTAGTAAACAAATGCTTACAATGACAGAAAGTAAAAAATCAGAGCTGGTTGATTCACAGTGGGAAAAAAGCTAATGCAAAAAGGTATCCTGTGCTGCTCTTACTCGTTTTTTTTATTCATTTGTAATTCAGAAAAATATATATCACTTACAAGTTTTTCCCTTTCACACATCTGTCCCATAATTTTGCTCTTAGGATATGTTTATGTATGGATTGTTTAACTGACAGAGAATTAGCCTGTTAATACAAACACAACTCCCCCTAGTGTAAGCATATTGAATTTCCTAAAATTACACTTGCTTTGAATTATTTTATTCTAAATATTCTGGTCTGAAAAAGATGAGATCCTCCAGGTGGGCTTTGGAATATTGTGTAAACATTACTTCTCTTAGGAGCTATCATTCAACATCTCTTCCCAAAATTAGTCTAATAGCTGACCCTGCATTCTGCTTTGTGTTGCCTCATTGACCAAACTGCAGCTCACCAATCTATCTGATGGTATCACTTACCTGCCTGAAAACCTATGCCCATTCCTAAATGTTCTCTGTATCAACCCTTTCTGTCATTTTATTTTGTTTATTTTTATTATAAAATTTATACTGTGGAAAATTTTTTTAGTTGGGCAAAAGCTATAAAGTGGACAGGAAATATTCTCTGACCACTTTCTCCTTTCTGGTCTCACTCTCCATGGGAACCTCTGTTAAAACTTAACTTGTATATTATCCCAGAAATGTTTCATCCCAAAAGGGTCTAAACTAAGCCAGACACATCAGTACATCCTTTAATAGCAGTCTTGTTGACTAAACTATTAACTACTTGGCATGAGTTCTCCTGTCCGGGCATTGTCTCTTTCCCTCTGTGACTCTGACTGAAAATACTCCCCATCGGGATACAAGCTGCTTGAACAGGGGTAGGCCAAAGTATGTGAAGAAGCCTCTCCACCCCAATTGGCTTATAATTCAGTTTTCCTTCAAACCAACAGTCTTTAAATTATTTTCTCAACTTTCATTCAAGATAAGAGGTGACTTATCTTAAAAAAATTTTAAGGAGATTTACTTATTTCTATTTGCCAAGACAGAATAAATATCTTTTAAAAAATTAACAAAATATTAGACTCTCCTAAAATTCTCATTCTCTTTTGCAGTGGAAGTTTTGGAACTGCTTTGAAAGTG
The DNA here is from genome assembly GCF_047511655.1 of Castor canadensis. NCBI lineage: Eukaryota > Metazoa > Chordata > Mammalia > Rodentia > Castoridae > Castor > Castor canadensis. The sequence continues at coordinate 36,614,050 of NC_133387.1, read as the reverse complement.
GTTTTAAGCTTAGCTAATAAACTGAAATCACCCCTTCTTCTAAACCGCATTCTGTGAGTGATGATTTCAGAACTTCAGCTGACAGATGACTTTTCAGTGACTGGAACTGTGTGACAAGCATTCACCACAGAGATGGGTGGTTTACTGTGACAAGTTGCTTTCCCTCCCTCCAACTGTTCTTTTGGCAGGAGCACACCTAACCTAATTTTGCCATTATATAAGGAGCCACGTGGGGAAACCTGAATCTCCTGACATCACATTACTGACTTAATCCTGCCATAAGTCAGTGCCCAGTGACCTGCCTGGTAGGCCCAGCCCTTGCTGTCATTCTGAACAGAAGTGCTAAAACAGAATTCAGGTGGACTCATTTAAAGTTAGATACGCTAGGTTTCAATCAGTTCCACCACTTCACAGTAGTGTGATTTTTAGGTCAATTGTTTAATGCTCCTAAGGCTCAGTTTCTACATCTGCAAAATGGAAACATTAATAGCAGCTTCCTCATGAGATTGTGCAGGTTGAATCAGTACACAGCAGTCATTATTTCTGCAGACCTTGAATTTTACTTTTTCCTCCCTTTATTCTTTATAACCTGCTTTGCTCCACAAAAGGACTCAGTGTGGAAGAAACTAAAATAAAATTACCTCTAAACAGGTCTAAAGTTTGGCATCATCCACAAAAGTATGAAGACAAAAAAAACTTGAAAAACAGATTATTATGATTATTAGACTTATCAAAATAAAATTTTCTACTTCAGTAGTCTCCTTGTAACTCTTCTGATTCATAAAAATTCCTCTAACCGACTCCAGACCCTCATTTGCTACCACAAAATTGCTGGAGTTGTTTACACAACTATCCTCAGAATTAAAGGGCTTGAGCTAGCAAAGGCCTCGAATCTGGCAGAGGTTTTGCATGGAGCTTCTTGTGCTCATTGCTAGCTGACTCTTAAACAGCATCTCGTCTTTGGAGTTCAAAGTTGGGGGTGAAATCATTGCCCTTTCTCAAAGATAAACACAAATGCCAATCCAAGGTGGTGTCCTGTGCTAACAGGAGGCATGCTGAGTTTGAATCTCATCAGTGCAGTGTTTTTCCAACATAACAAATTGCTCTTTGTTCAAATCAGAAACTGAATTCACTTTATTTTCCAAAATCAGTGTTGCCAGGTTTCCTTGATTTAATTGTATCTTTTTTGTCTGCTGACAATGGAAAGCAGAAGAAAATATTCTTGCTAAGGAAATGAAATATTACCAAGAAAAACAGGCATTCTCACACTGTATGAGGTGGAGTTTTTTCTTCACATTCAATTTTCTATAAGAAAAAAAGGTCTTTATGCTTTTAAACAACAGCATTATCCAGTGACTATTAGGTCATATCCACATGGGCCAACAGAAACTGTAGGAAAGAAAATTAAGTAGTTCATAAGGGTATGGGCAACATTATTTTGGAAAGGAAATGATTTTTCATACATACAAAGAATGTAAGAACTGAGGCATGACACAAGTGGTACAGAGCTTGCCTAGCAAGCACAAGGCCCTGAGTTCAAACCCCAGCACTGCCAATAAAAATGATGATGATGACAGCAAAGGAAAGTGAGGGTTGCAACAATTATTTAAATAATTCAAGTAAAATATATGATTAATTAAAGCATCTGTGGAGTTTGGGTAAAGTTTTTTATGAGGAACACAAATGCACTGAATCATTTCTGTAATTCTTCACTTTATTTAGCTAAAAAGTGCCCTTACTTTAATATCAGAGAACTATGAGTCCTGAGTCCAAGGAAGGACTTATAATGAAAGCCCAAAGGCTTGAAACTAGATAGTACCAGGTACAAATCTCAACTCTGCTACCTACTCACTATTGATCTATGGACAAATTTGGTTTTCCATTTATTTAATTTAAAATTACTCTACGTGATAGGCATTGTCCTAAGGAAGGATGATTCAGCAAGCAGTATACCAGCCAAGTCTGTTGCCCAAGGAGGATCATATTCCAATTTACCTTTAGATAGACAGATGATAGATAGATAGATAGATAGATGATAGAAATCAAGATGGCAGACACCCAATAGACCCCCAGAACTCTGAGCTTTCACAAATCTGAAAGAAAACTTCAGGTTTGTGGTAGCAAGGGTCAAGAAACCTGGCTTCTCCACCAAGTAAGGTATTTCCAATTCATGGGCAAACCAATGTACAACAAATAACCTTTAAATTAGCTTTTATAAAAAAGCTATGTGGGCTATAGAAGCCCAGGCACTGTGGCTGCCAGCTGCCCCTGGGATTGCCACAGGGTGATTTCTCCTTTTTTTTTTTTTTCCTCTCTCCAAAGAGCAAAAACCAACACAGAGAACTGCAGAATGAGTTCTGAAAGTGCCTGGGTTGTCTTGGACTCACTAAGATCATGGACGTGGCATCTGTGACTGCCACTTGCCTGTGACCCTGACAGTCAACCCCTAATAATGCAACCCATTCAAGTGGGAGTGTTGCAACATATGCTCTGGAGGAAACCACACAGTCTAACACAGCTTGCAGACAGGTTGCAGCCCTCCTGGACAAAGCTGTTGGCCTAATAAATGGAGGGAAATTTCCAGCCCTGCCTGGTGGGGGAGGTGCAGCTCAGCCTGCCTAGCCTGCAGGAAATAACAATGCATTCAACCACCTTAGAGAAACTGGTAGGGAGCTGAAACTAAAGGTGTTCCCAGAGAAGAGCATTGGGCCAAACAGCTCAACTCCACTCTCAGTCTTGTCCCACAGGAGGGTTGGACTGGCCACTGTTCACACATCAATGACTCATGGGACCACTCCTGAGAACCCACTTATTCAAACAAGCTGACACTTACTTCCTGTCCCCACAAGAGAAGCCTGGTTTAAACATCCTGAGTGGGCTCTCCTAAACTTTCCAGATAGAGAGGCACCAACAATTGCCACCTGGCCCAGCATATCAACCCTAAGGTGGGTCTCACCTCCCTACTTAAGGTTAATCCTAGTTAAATTTTGAGACTATTGTGAACAGGGTTGCTTTCTGATTTCTTTCTCATCAAGCTTGTTATTGGGCAGGAATCCCAAGAAAGCCCCTGTCAGAGGGACAGCACCTGGATTAGAAAATAAAGGGAAGCACTCACTGTAGTCACTGAACTTAGAGGAAACCCACTCTTCTCCATAACAAGGAAGAAGTATGGACAATAAATATATATTTTAAATTTTTTTTGTTTTGGTTTTTGTTTTGTTGCTCTTTTTTCCATTCTATTGAAATTTTAATTTGCTTAGCCCTCTCTTGTGTCACTTTCTTCAATCCTCTCCCCAATCTTTTTCTCTTTTCTTCTTTTTTCCCTCCTTTCCTCTTCTTATCTTCCTTTCCTTCCCACCCCCCACTGTCCCTATCTCCTCCATACTAACCATTCACTGAATAGTCTTTTATATCAACTTTACACATTATTCCCATCCTTCTTATCTTTCTTCAATCCCTGACAGTAGCACCCTTACTCACTGAACTATGGCTGAACTATACCTTTACACACATTAGGGCCTTATTACTCTATAGTCCCCATAGCTCATGCCTCTCCTCCCCCTCATCCCATTCTTTCCTACTTATCTCCTCTTCTGTCACCATCACTTTAATTATCTATGTATCAATATCTATGCAGACAACTGTTATCTCTCCAACACATGCTGTTAATAGATGATATTGCCAAGGGTTCTATATATTATGTAAATAACTGGGCCAACATTGAATCTGTGAATGTGTCATTGCTAAGTTATACATCCATGTCAGTGAACAGAAATGTTATAACAACCTAGCTAATGGGTAAGTTCACCAGAGCTTAGAAATTAAGTCAAGGGAAAGACAACAGGTGACTAAAACCCCCAACTAACTAATCAACAACACAGGAGCAAATCTCAAAACAGAAACATGGGGGAGGAAAGAAGGCAGGGGAATATGATTCCTCAAAAGATTAACAATCAGTCACATGATAGACTATTTGGTGGTCAGTGAAGGGGATGAATCCCCAGTTGCTGAGGTCAGAAGAATGATGAAAGAATGTTTAATGAGTTTAAAGAGGAGCTTAAAGAGGACATACAAAAACAACTCAATGATTCACAACAGAACATGGATAAAAACAAGAGAAGACACAGAAACAGCTAAATGAACTCAAAGGATTTCAACAAACTTCAAAATAAAACAAAGGAAATTTTTTAAAAAAAAAAGACAGAGAGAGATAAATGAAATAAAGAAGGCAGTACAAGATGTGAAAGAAGAACTTGACAAAGATATGGAATGTTTCAGATGAGATCAGGTGTGTTCAGGGTGGTATGGCTGTAGACTGGAAGGTTTCAAAAAAAAAAAGAAAAAGAAAGAATCAAACAGAAACCCTGGAAACAAAAAATTCCTTAAGCTAAATAAAAAATTCAGTTAAAAGCCACTCAAGCAGACTGGAACAAGTGGAAGACAGAATTTCAGGGCTTGAAGACAAAATAGGTATTAAAGGAAAAAACAGATGAATACTTAGGTAAAAGACTGAATAGCTGTGAAAGGAACATGCAAGAACTCTGTGATGCTATCAGAAGACAAACCAGCGAATCATGGAGATCAAAGAAAAAGAAGAGGTACAAGCCAAAGGTATAGGAAATATGTTCAACAAAATAATAGCAGAAAATTTCCCTCCAGGTACAAGAAGCCTCCAGGACACCAATCAAATATGACCAAAATAGAAGCTCTCCACAGCACATTATAGTTTAAATAATTAGTACAGAGAACAAAGAAAGAATTTTGAAGATTATAAGAGAGAAAAATCAAATAACATACAAAGGTAAACCCATCAAAATAACAGCAGATTTCTCAACAGAAATCTTAAAAGCAAGATGGGCATGGAAGGAAAACTTTGAGCACTGAAGGAAAACAATTTCAAGCCTAGGATACTCTACTTGGCAAAGCTACCACTGAAGCTAAATTTGAAGGAGAAATAAAAACTTCCATGATAAATAGAAACCAAAACAATAAATGACCACTAAACCAGCACTCTAGAAGATTCTGAAGGAATCCTACACACAGAAGATGAAAATAAAATAAACATAGCCATGAAAGGATGGGAATTATTAAACCTCAAGAGGAGAGCAGAAAAGTAATCAGAGAGTAGTGTAGAATTAGTTACACACACCCAAACCCTTACCCAACAAAAACAACTGAATAACATCACATACCTCTCAATATTAACACTGAATGTTAATGGCCTCAACTCCCCCATAAAAAAATACTGATTGACAAAATAGATTAGAAAAGAAGTCTGACAATTTGTTGTTTACAAGAAACTCACCTTACAGACAAAAGAAAACATTGGCTCAGGGTGAAAGGGTGGTAAAATATTTACCAAGTTAATGTCCCCCTAAAAGGATAGGCAAGGGTAGCTATACTTATATTAGATAGAGATGGCTTCAAACCTAAATTAGTCAGAAGAGACAAAGAAGGTCACTTAATACTAATAAAAGGAGAAATTCATCAAGAGGAAATAACAATTGTTAACTTACATGTGCCCAGTGTCAGTGTACCCGACTTCACTACTGGACTTAAAAACACAGACAAGACCAACATAGTGATAGTGGGAGATTTCAATACTCCTCTAACACAAATAGATAGGTCATCCAGACCCAAAAAAAAAAAAAAATCAGCAAAGAAACTTTAGCATTGAATGACACCACAGATCAAATGTACCTGACAGATGTCTATAGAGTATTCTATCCTGCAATAGCACAATATACATTCTTCTCAGCAGCCCATGAAATTTTCTCCAAAACAGATAATACTTTAGGTCACAAAGCAAGTCTTAACTAATATAAGAAAATAAATAACCTGTAACCATACTATCTAACTATAACACTCAACAACAAACTAGAACTCAACAACAAAAGAAACAGAAGAAAGTACTCCAACACTTACAGACTGAATAACACATTGCTCCACAATCAGTAGGTCATTGAAGAAATTAGGGAGGAAATCAAAAGTTCCTGGAATTTAATGAAAATGAAAGCACAACCTCTCTGAACCTCTGGAACACAGTAAAGGCAGTGCTAAGGGGAAAGTTTATAGCCATGAATGTATATATTAAAAACACAAAAAAGATCTCAAACAAATGACCTAATGTTGCACCTCAAACTCATAAAAAAACAGGAACAAGATAAACCCAAAACTAGCAGAACGAGAAAAATAGTAAAAAAAAATAAGGATCGAAATCAATGAAACAGAGACCAATATATATATTGGACCAATATATATATACATATATATATATATGTATATTTTTTTCTTTTTGGTCTCTGTATATGTATGTGTATAAATATATATATACATATATACATATATATATATATATATATATATATATATATATACAAAGAATCAATGAAACAGAAAATTGGTTCCTTGAGAAGATAAATAAGATTGATAAACCCCTAGCAAATGTGACTAAAACAAGGAGGAAAAAGACCCAAACTGATAAAATTAGAATTTAAAAAATGGAAATCACAACAAGCACCAAGGAAATCCAGAGAATCACTAAGGATTACTTTGAAAACTTATATCCAAAAATTGAAAAATCTAGAAGAAATGGATAAATTTCTTGACACATGTGACCAACCAAAATTGAACTAAGAGGATATAAATCACCTAAATAGATCTATAACAAACAATGGAATTGAAGTAGCAATGGTCTCCCAAAAAAGAAAAACACAGGACCTGATGGATTCACTGCTGAATTCTACTTGACCTTTAAAGAACTAATACCAACACTTCTTAAACTTTTCCATGAAATAGCAAGATAAGGAACACTGTCAAAATCATCCTATGAAGCAAGTACTGCACTCATCCCAAAAACCGACAAGGAAACATAGAAAAGAGAATTATAAGCTAATCAGCTAATCTCTTAATGAACTTAGACATAAAAATTATCAATAAAATACTGGCAAATTGAATTCAACAACATATCAAAAAGATCATACACCATAATCAAGTTGGCTTTATCCCAGGGATTCAGGACTGGTTCAACATATGAAAATCATTAAGTGTAATACATCATCTTAACAGAAGCAAAGACAAAAACTACAATAGATGCAGAAAAAACCTTTGACAAAATTCAACGTCCTTTCATAAAAGCACTGATGAACCTAGGAATAGAAGGGATGTACCTCAACACAATAAAGGCTATATATGACAAACCTATACCCAACATCATACTAAATGAGGAAAAACTGAAACCTTTTCCTCTAAAGTCAGGAATGAGACAAAAGTGTCCACTCTCTCCACTCTTACTCAACATAGTCCTGGAATTCCTAGCCAGAACAATAGGACAGGAAGAAATGAAAGGAATACAAACAGGAAAGGAAGAAGTCAAATTATTCCTATTTTTAGAGGACCTGGTCTTATACCTAAAAGACCCAAAAAACTACACATCACAAAAAACCTTCAGCAAAGTAGCAGGATACAAAATCAACTTACACAAATCAGTAGCCTTTCTGTGTATCAACAATGAATAGTACAAGAACGAATACAGGAAAACAATTCTGTTTACAATAGCCTCAAAAAAAATTACCTGGGAATACACTTAACAAAGGAATGAAAGACCTCTACAATGAAAACTATAAAACATTGAAGAAAGAAATCGAAGAAGATTACAGAAGATGGAAAGATCTCCCATGCTCATAGATTGGTAGAATAAATATTGTGAAAATGGCTATATTATCAAAAGCAGTCTATGTTTTCAATGCAATTCCATCAAAATTGCAATGACATTTATCACAAAGATTGAAAAATTAACCTTAAAGTTCATATGGAAGTACAAAAGACCTCGAATAGCCAAGGCAATACCGAGCAAAAACAGCAACACTTGAGATGTAATAATTCCTAACTTCAAACTATACTACAGAGCTATAGCAATAAAAGCAGAATGGTACTGGCACAAAAACAGACATGAAGACCAATGGAACAGAAGACCCAGATACAAATCTATGCAGCTATGCCCACCTGATTTTTGACAAAGGCTCCCAAGACATACGATGGAGAAAAGACAGCCTCTTCAATGAATGTTGCTGAGAAAACCGAATATCTGCATACAGAAAACTGAAACTATATCCATGTCTCTCACTCTGTACAAATATCAGCTGGAAGTGGATTAAGAACTACAATATAATGCTTGAATTTTGAAACAACTTCAGGAAGTAGTAGGAAATACACTGGAACTTACAGGCATAGGCCACAACTTCCTAAATAGAATGCCAATGGTTCAGCAAATAAGAGAAATGATGAACAAATGGGACTGCATTAAACTAAAAATCTTCTGTACAGCAAAAGAAACAGTCACTAGGCTTAAGAGACTGCCCACAGAATTGTAGAAAATCTTTGCCAGAATCTACAAGGAGCCCAAAAAATCTTAACCTCCAAAGAATCAACAACTCAATGAAGAAATGGTTCATGAATTGAATAGTGAATTTTCAAAGAAGTGGTACAAATGGCTAATAGATACATGAAGAAGTGTTCAACTCCCCTGGCTATAAAAGAAATGCAAAGCAAAACTACACTAAGATTTCATTTCACCCCAGTTAGACTGACTATCATAAAGTACACAAACAATAACAAATGTTGGTGAAGATGCAACGAAACAGGAGCCTTTACACACTGTTGGTAGGAATGTAAATTAGCACAACCTTTATGGAAAGAAGTATGGAGATTCCTTTAAAAACTAAAAGTAGAACTGCCATATGATCCAATGATACCACTCCTAGGCCTGTACCCAAAGTAGTGTGAGTCAGGATACAATAGAGACACTTGCACACCAACGTTTATTGCAGCATTGTTCATAATAGCCAAGCAATGGTAACAGCCCAGATGCCCTACAACTGATGAATGGATTTAGAAAAGGTGGTATATAGATGCAATGGAGTTTTATTCAGCCATAAGAAAGAATGAAACCACACAGTTTGAAGGTAAAATGGATTCAATTAGAGGACATCTTGTTAATTGAAGTAAGCCAGGCTCAGAAAAACAAAGGCCATGTATTTTCTTTCATATGTGGAAGATAGATCCAAAAGATAAACAAATACACAAAAGCAAATATGATCATATATAAACTTATATGCAGAATATTTTGATAATAGTAGAAGTACTCTATGGAACTTGGGGGAGGAGGGAAAGGAAGAGAGAATGAGAGTCAACCATATTGAAAAACATTATATCTATGCAGAGAGAAGGTATAACAATTGAAAGTTGTTAAATGATGGGAGGTGGGAGTGAAGGAGTAAAAGGAAATAATGGAAGGGGTTTAATGAATCAAAGTAAAGTATACTCCCAGTGGGGATACATCAAGAGACCCCTTTGAACATTGACTCTGGAATTAATAATGAAAGACAAGACTGTAAAATAGGTACAGTGTGTGGGGGGAGGGATGAATGGAAGAGATGAAGGTGAGGGAATATGGCTGATGGGCTTTATATACATATATGAAATAGAACAATGGAAATCTCTTACAATTGCTTTAATGGAGGGGGGGTTCCGGAAACAGGGAGAGGGAGATTGGTGGGGGCAATCTAACCAATGTACAATGTAAGGTTATTCAGAATTGTCACAATGAATCCTCCTTGTACAATGAGTATATCCCAATAAAAATGAAAAAAATAGATAGATGACAGATACATACAATCAACATTTGGAACCAAAATGAGATCACCTAGGGAGAGAAGCTGGAGGGAGCCAAGGATATAATCTCACAGCACTACTGAGAGGTCAGAAAGATGAGCTTAAGAGTTATTTACTTCATCATAAAATGCAAAGTTGTGTTCTGGAAAAATTAAATGATACATGTTTAACTTAATTTCTTCCCTTTATAAAATCCTCTCCCTCTTCACCTACTCCTGCTGTGCATATATAATTAACTCTGCTTCTAAATAAAGAAGTGAGCCACTAGGTGCTCTAAGAAATAAAATAGATACATACTTCTTTTAACTGAATTTATCTAGGCCACTGACTGAATGCAATGGGTGAGCAAAGACCATACCTAGCAAGCCATTTTGCAACAAAACAGTAATCCCAAATGGCAGGTCTCCTCTGTCCCTCTGAAGAATTCCATTTCATTCAAATCATTCTAAAGTTTGTGCCCTAACTCGACACAAATTATATTTAAAATTGTCTTCTATTTTAAAGCAGAAAATTGCACATCCTACATTTATCTGTTCCCTTTAAGAACCTTTACTCCTGCCTACATTTAGATGGTAAACTTATATAATCATTTTCATAAGTAGAAATAGTCCCTAAAAATAAAAAATAAGTGATGACCCCAAATAATCTAGAATGTGAGTATCATGATTAGGTTCAGAAAACCCCAAAAGGGACTGTGATGTGGCTCAGTGGTAGAGTGCTTGCCTGGCATGCTCAAGGATCTGGATTCAATCCCCAACATGACAGGAAAAAAAGAAAAGAAAGAGAGAAAGGAAGGAAGGAAGGAGAGAGAGAGAGAAAGAAAGAAAGAGAGAAAGAGAAAGCCTCCAAACAACAGTGGTTTACACAAGATGGATTCTCGCTTACATTTTTTTTACATCCATAGAATGCTTTTTTATTGAGCAATCTCTAAACATTTTAACATTGCACCAATTTCACTTGTATATTGATAAGAGCTCAGTGATAATTATTAGGATTTCCCTCTTAGACTCATTTATTTCCAGTGTACAATAGATATTTAATAAGATACCTATTTACTGATTATCCATCTTTTTCTAATCTTTTTTTTCTTTTCTTTTTTTTTCATTTATTCATATGTGCATACAATGTTTTGGTCATTTCTCCCCCTACCCCCAACCCCCTCCTTTTTCTCCCCTCCCCCCACCCTGCCCCTTCTCTCTTACATTTTAAAACAGGCATTTTGTGGGCTGGTCTAGAGGATAGTGTGTTTGTTATCAAGGACCCAGGCTCCCTTCTATCTGTTCAACCATTCCAATGCATGGTGTCTTAGTCCTTTCTGTGCTGCTATAACAGAATAGCAGAGAATGGGTAATTTATAATAAAAATTTATTGATTCACAGTTCTAGGGAAGTCTGAGATAAAGAGATCAGCATCTAGTGAAGACCTTCCAGATGAAAGACCAAAGAGAGTGAGAGAGAGAGGATGGGGCTGGGTGATGAGAGAATATAATCAGAATAAAAGAGGGTGAGTCCTATGTTCTTTTTGGCTTCCATTCCCCAGTTCTGGGGATGCCCACATAACTTTAGCATGGGAGTGAGCCCACCCAAAATTTTCCATGCTGGTCAATATGATGAAACAGCAGAACTGTTCAGGGTTGGTACCTCTCTTGGATGAACATAGCACACAGCCTGACACACAGTAAACACTGCAAGCATGTGGATGAAGAATCCCATGACTCTTCTGGAACTCAGGCACCAGAATTGTAGAATGGTGATACAGCAAGGGCCCATGTCACGAAGGGCTTTGATTTCATACTACAGTGGTAGGAAATGGGAAAATAATGACAGCTTTTTAAGTAGAGGGCCAAAGAAACCAAAACTATTATTTAGAATAATAACTCCAACAGCACTGATTGCAAGAGGAAATGTCTTCAAAGATCAGTTAGGAGACGATTTCAGTCACTCAGGAGGGCCAGTTCACTACAGCAGAAACCACAGCTGTGGAGACAAGAGGTCAAAACCCTGGATCACATTGCACTGTCGCTTTATGATTGTGTTTGATGGCGCAATTGTTTACCGCCCTCAACTTTCTTCCCTACCTTATCATTAGTGTTACTTTAGAATAATGAAGACTGTTCCATCCATTAACTCCACTAACATTCGATCTCCCCAAGGATTGGAGTTAAAAATTAATTACTCTTCCAACATATTGATTACATGACTATAAATATAAAAACAGAACCACAGAGCAACTACAGGGACCCTTTGTTTAAATAGCATGTTTGCTCTTTTTAAAGGAGGTAATTAATGTTGAAAGAGCTTGGAACTTACTGGAAAAGCAACCCGAGAGTGCCATCTAGTGTTGATATATTGAAATGCAGCGTATCACTGAAGTCTGGTTTCACACATTGAAGATTCCAGTTAAAACTATGCAATGTCTGAAGAGTAAAATCCAGACTTACACTTATTACCACCCAAATATAAATATGAATTTTAGAAAAACCAAAATATTTGTTTTCAAACTGCCGCAGGACTTCATTCAACTTCTAGGTCATGGTCCATGCACAGAATTGGAGTGCATTATTTGCAGTTTTTCCTCTTCCCCCACTCAACTTCTTTACCTTTCTGGGGAAAGGTTGGCAGTAAGGTAGATCTAGCTACTACCTTCTTCTTTTTATCACTTTAAGCAAGTAGTCTCCAATTATCTCACCTATCTAAAAGTGGATTCATAACATTTTATGAATGAATGGGTGGACGGCATGAAGAAGGTGGACCCTGGTGTTGAAATCTGCTGCCCTGGAAATTCATTGTTATTGGAGTGGCTCATATATCAGAGTTCTGCCTTTTGCAGACATTAAAATTCACTTTGTTTCATGTCCCTAATGCTGCTCAGCCCTTAGGAAGCACGAAACTGACATTACAGTAGGCAATTCATGCTGACATAGTAACTGCACGCAATCATCACCCGGTAACCTTAAGTGACTACCCTCCCAGGAAATGGAGCCTAAGGTCACAGCTGTAAATCTTACACAGGAAGGCCAAAGATTATCACCTTTATGCCAAGTGCCTTGGATTCCTTTGTGCTGAGGAGCGTCATATTTCAAAGATTTTACTAATCCGAAACCTATAGGAAATTGGCACAATAGCAGATATGGCTTAAATGACACCAAGCACACGTTCTATAGAACACTGGGGTCAGTGGGAAAGGCCAATTGCATGTATTAATTATATCTGACGCTCAAACCATGCAGTTTTTATTTCACACTAGAGTAACATCCAAGTATCATAATTTTATGAGTTAAAAGGCTAATATAATATTAAACCATAAGTAATTAAGGATAATATGATCCTATGTATGTTTGCATAATTTGCATACAGTTGCTGAGTTTACTGTGATGATGAGTAAGCAGGGAGTATTTGTTCGTTGGAACTTTGTGCTGTTGAGATCAAGGTCAGAGGTTTCACTCCTAAACAGGAAGGATGAACTTCACTGCTGGGTGCCTCAAGTCTCTTATCAATATATTTCCTTAAGTTCCAGGGACTTTAAGAGCATAAACCTGTAGTATATTGGTCACTGCAAAAGAAAAACACTTTGCAAAGACTTTCCTATTTGACTCTTTATATAACTAATGTATGCTTTATCTGTATAGACTAGTATCAAAGTGTAATTTTTTGAGAGCTAGCATTCTTGTAGATTCTAATAATCGCCTCCAGTGCCACCTCTCTTGCAATAGATTCTCTAACTTCAGTGTTTACACGCCTCTTATAAGAAAATAGACATGCATGCTGATGCTAGATTTTTTAAATAAAAATAGAATTGTTCTATTTGCAAAACTGCAGTCTTTTATCCTCACTTTGCAGCATATCACAGGCATTCTTCCAGTTTATAACTCAGTCTTTTTCATTGCTGCCTACCAATAAACTAGATGTTTCAAAATTTATTTAATCAGCCCCCTCTTCACACCATTCAGTTTGTTGCCACTTTTTTCTATGTTTTGTTATGTGTGCTATTACAGGCAATGCTACAAAAATATCTTTTACATTTAATCTAATACACTGGCCTTTTACTCTTCTAGGATACCATCCCAAAAGTGGGATTGCTAAATCAAACATGTTATGGATTTTACTGGATATAGGTAAATTATCTTCCTCACAGTGAACCTTTTTCAATCTTCCAGCAGTATGTGAGGGTATCTGTGTGTTCCCTGCCAGCGTAGCATGTTACTGCTCTTCTTAATTACTGTCAACTTAGTAAGTAAATGATCTCTCACCATTGTAATAATTTGCCTTTCAAAAATCAGCAGGAAAACTTGCTTTATGGTTATTATCTGTCCACTCTTTAAAACTGTGTTTCCTTCTATCCCCAGCACCACAACCACACACACACACACACAGCCTTTCCTCCATCATGTTTTGTGTTCAATTTTTTAAGGGTTTTTTGTGGGGGGGATGGAGAAGAGTGTTCTGTGGTTTGAAATGAAGGCCTTGTACTTGCTAGGCAGGTGCTCTCCGGCTTGAGCCATGTCACCAAACCTTTGTTCATCTTTTTTCATTAGCAGTTGGTCAAGTTTTCTTAGATAGTCAAGATATTAACTCTTAATTTTTATTAGAAATTATTTTCTCAATCAATCATTTGTCTTTTCACTATGTATCTTTTGCATGTAATCCAATACATCTGTCTTTTCTGATACTATGGCTTCTTTTCTTCTCTACCTTTAAAGCCTAGAACACCCCTACCCCCATGTTATACAAAAATTGCAAGTACATACCCTAATGATAGCAAGTCCTGAACTCCAAGGAGCTATAAACAGAATTCTCAACCACATTCCAACCGAAGCCTAGTAGGCAATGGGAAGTGATTATGTAAATCAAGATAAATAGGGTCTACACAGGGCTATGATACAATGCATTGTGCTCACCCCATCTAAAGGAGGCAGGTGGTACTCAACCCAGGCAAGACTGGATTTTTGGTAATGCAAGTCCAATATTATCATATTATCTTTCCTTTTCTCCTCCAAGGAAAGCCAGCCAACCAGATTTTTACATAAAAGTCTCCCAATTTCATATACATTAATTTACTCTTTTAAAACACATTGCTCAAGCCGACCAGATGAGTCTGTGAATCTCTGATACCAAGCTAAGTTCCTTCCATAATTTTCACTGAGGGAACAAAAGGCCCTAGGATTTACTAAGCCTCTGATATGCATCAAGCAGTGAATCTTGTACACATCATTTTGTTTAATAGGTGAGAAAACTAAAACTAAGGATAGATTAAAAAGCTAATAACAGAACTATCATATGATTCTACTATAGCACTCCTGGGCATAGATGTGAAGGAATACAAGTCAACATACCATAGAAACACTTGCACACCCATGTTTACAGCAGCACTATTTACAACAGTTAAACCATAATCAATCTAGGTGTACAACAACTGATGATGGATAAAGAAAATGTGATGCACACTCACACAAAGATGGACACACATACAGTGGAGTACTATTCATCCATTAAAAAGAATGAAATTATATTATTTGCAGGAAAATGGGTGGAACTGGAAATTATAATATTAAATGCAACAGACCAGTCTGAGAAAGACAAATTTCATGTGTTTCTTTTCATAAAATGAATGGCACGAGTATAAAATAGGGAGAGACAAGTGTTTGGGGGTGGGACCAGTGTGGGAAGAGGGTAAAAGGAGAGGGGTTATTATTAAATACTTTATATGCATATATGAAAATAGCATAATGAAATGCATCAAAAATTGTAATAGAGGGTGTGACCACAGAATAAATTTGTCACTAGACATCCCAATGTGACAGGAGTCACAATGTGAAAGAGTATGAGGCTGGCAGAGCTTTCTCAAATAATACCCCTCATTCCTTGATTGCTTGGCCTATCTGGACAAAGAAGCAGCAGTGGCTGAGAACTCAAAACTAACCAATATCCTGCCTTGGAACTGAGGCTCTACCCTCTAACTTCACAATTCCTCAGGAGATCATTAGAAAGATGTGTGTTGGGATAAGAGATTGCAAACAAACAAGAAGAGAGTAATGATCAAAGGAGTTCTCTTGGAAAAAGAATCTCACTTCTCTTTTTCTAAGAAACTGAAAAATTGTGGCAATGATTAGGATTTTGCCAGACATAGAAATGGAAGAAAGAGGTTTCTGCTCAAGTAAGATTTTATTTCAATGACGTGGCCTGTTACTAAGGAAAGATAATACAGATTCATTATGTCTGTGTATATTTGTAACCACAGGCAAAATATCTTGGGCTTCAGGACAGTGGCTTCCAGTTTTGATATCACTCCCATGGTTTGGTTTGGTTTTTTAATATATACTGATTAAATTAATCCAGATCTCAGAATAACACATTCTGTGCAGAAATTGAAAGAGGCAAAAAAAAAAAAAAAGCAAAAATAAATAATTGCTAACGTCTCCAATGTCATGGTAAATATCTAAAGCTAAAAGTAAAGCTTTCTTCCTTAACACACAATAAATCTGAACATGTCTTATAACAAAAATGTAACATTGGCTACATTTGCTCAAGGTCTGAAATTCTAGAAAAAAATTAACATGAAAAACAACAGCCCTTTATATTGATATTATAATCTTCAGCAAACTCTGCCAAAATTACATTCTATGGAGGGATTTCATGAGATGTAGCAACATTAAATTCTTATCTTTACTCTGCAATTCAGTTAGGAGTTAAGTAAAAAATCTAAACAAGACATCCTTAGCTTCAGATGACCTGAAACAAGCATCTAAAAAGAAATTTATTTCAATTTGCTTCTCTAAGTATACAACAAACTTAAGTAATAGAAAGGTCACTCTGTTTAGAGCCAAGGTACAAGGCCTGGCTCAGTCACTGTTTTAGCCAACCTTTCCTGAGAGTTTACTATGTGCCAAACATTACACAGTGTACCTTAAACGCATTAAGAGATGTAATTCCCACAATAATCTGACTGGGTGCATGCTATTATTATCTCGATTTTGCAGATGAGGAAACCGAGACACAGAGAGTTATGGGTCTTGTCCAAGACTATGTAAATAGTTGGACCAGTAATCAAGAACAAGTAACATTCCTCCAAAAACCTCTGCCTTTAATCAATGTTCTATAAATGAGTAACCTTGAACCCTTTCCTTCCAAAGATTCAGATAATTTATCTTAAATGTGAGGGTAATAAAACTTACTCCACCTATTTCTTTGGGTCATTTTGAAGGATAAGTGATATCACTGTATGTAAGAGTCTCAATAAATCAGTATTATATTCAATTTATTTCCTAGTTTTCAGAAATGGGCAAGATAAACTCTAGGTAAAATTCTAAAATAGATGTCACTTTTCAACAGAAAGGTTTATACTTAAGCAAATCACCGGGCATTAACCAACTGCTATTCTTTGAAAGTGGTTATGATATTCTTTTGATAGAAAATATAGGTGTAGCACACAGAAAGCAAAGTACACCTAGATGAGGATCCAGTACTGCTTTTAGCCCTTACTAACTCCCTGACGTGGTCACTATTCTTCACTTCCCCATCTGTAAACTCAAATCCCCATCTCACAGGTGATTGAAGTAAAATACCTGCATGTGCTTTGTAAACTACCAAACAATAAGCTGTCATCTGTATTTCTGCTATATGATTAATGACTAATGTGCCACTAAGCAGGAAAGGGAGGAGTAAAGGATGCCCTGGCAGGGAGCCAGCTCCAAAGACTCAGTGCCTCAAGGACAATGGAAATCCTAACCAGTTGATCAAGGATGTTATTGCTTTAGGTGGGGTATTTTATTATGGTTTTTTTTTTTTCAGTCACAGTTGGCTAGAGCTAACTTCAGTCCCCCATCTTCCACATGGAAACTTTATTTATTAACCCTTTTATTTAGGTATCAAAATATTTGTTAAGCATCTACTGCATGCCTGACACTGTATTAATCATGTCAAACACTGGGGTTATGATGGTAATCAAAATAGTGCCCCTGTCCTCGTGGAACTTGTATTCTAGAAGGAGAGGACATGTAACAAAGAGAAAAACCAAATGGTAGTTGCATGGGATAATGCCAGAGGGACTTAACTGAAATAGGTGAGATGAGGGAGTGGGAGAGTCGCATGTTAGATAAGGTAGTAGTAAGAATGAGGATGCAAAAGGCAGACCAGGGCAGACAGAGCTGGGGCTTTTAAAGGAAGACTTCTCTGATTTCTTCATTGCTCTAACATGGATGATAAGGAAGGAGGTTTCTGAAATAAGCACTCAAAAGGACTAAAAGAGTAAATGTTACCATTTACCCATATGTGGAAAATTGGAAGAAGGAATTGTGGAAGTCAAGAGTGCCATTTAGGATATGCTAATTTTGAAATGCCTGTAAGACATTCATATGTCAAGCTGAATGTATGAGCCCAGAATTCAAAGGAAAGTTTGGAATTGAAGAGGGACAAAAACGGGATGAGCTTATAGATAGGACTTAAAACCATAGAAATCTGTAAGAAAATGTTAGATTTTGTCCCTTGGTTATTAAAACTTTAATAACAGAAGTCTGAAGAACTTTCAAGAATAGGTCTTTCAAAAATCTATAATAGTGAAGTCTAAAGAATGTCATACATTTCAGAAAAAAATATTTCTGGCCTGAAATTGAGAGGGAATTCTTAAATCCCTGAAAAATCACGGCAATGGAGTAGTTGGCCTCTGTGGTGGGAATATGGTATTATGTAATAAAATAGGACTCTGACCAAGGCACATCTGGGCCTGAATTCCAGCCCTTGCTGAATTCCTGCTATTGCTAATCATGTGCCCTTTAATATTTTTCTTATCCTTTTTTCCCTCTGTTTAATTATTTAGATAATGGGAATAAAAAAAATTGACCTTGAGATTTGTTGTGAAAATTGTAAATAGTATCTGCAAAAATGCCTAGCACAAATAGTGCTCAGTAAATAGTAGCAATATTAAATTTCTCTTCTTCTTTACACAGTAAAACTTCTTGAAAGATGTAAGGTATAGCTACTTCTACACCTCATTCTCTCCCTGATTTACTCATGCTCCTATTCCTCTGTTCCACTGACTCTGTTCTTGTCAAAATCACCAGTGACACTGAATCTAGCCCCAATTTTACACCACTTCTCACAGCATTTAATCTAGCTGATCACTTCTCCCTCCCTGATTAGTTTTCTTTTCTTGGCTTCCATGATATCGTGCCATCCTGAATTTCCATACATGTCACAATAAGATACTTTCCAGTTTCTTTTGCTGAATTCTTTTCCCCAAATACCAAATGTTGGAGTATCTCAGACCCAGTCCTGAAACCCCCCTTGTTTTGCATCCTGACTCCCTCTGCAGATAGCAGCAGTAGTCAGTTCTCCAGTTTCCTGTAACATCTATAGAATTCCAATTTTACATCTTCTCCTGAAATTCAAGCTCACACATTCAACTGACTACTTGACATTTTGATATAATAGGTATATCAAATTTAACAGAGAAAAAAAGGAGCCCTTGACCATCCCCTATACACACCTCAAGTCTTCTGCCATCTTAGTAAATAACACATCACTCAACCAGCAGCCCTTTGCCAATATTCTACTCAACAGCACACACTATTAACTCTATTTCTGAAATATGTCCACTAGGTTTCATTACTGCTGCCAAACCCAAAGACTTAGTCACCACCATGTCTCATCAGGACTACTGCTCAAATGGTTTCCAAGCTTCCACTACAATCTATTTTTCAATATCTACCACAGTGAACAGTTGAAAGCACAAATTAGGTTATGTCACTTTCATGCCTAAAATCTTTCCATGACTTTCCATTGCACTTAGGATGAAATCCAAAGTTGCTTACAAGTTCCTTAAAGTTTACAAGATGGAGCCTCAGCTTGCTTTCCAACACATTTCGTTCCATTCACCCCTTCTAGCACATGCCCTTTCTCTCTTCCCCAGTCTGCTTCTTTCTTCTAAGTTCACTTCCTCTACAGCATCTTGCCCTAATTTTTCCCCCTATCTGGAACTCTGTGCCCCAGGTCTTTTCCTATGTTGGTCCCATCTCATCATTCTTGGAGAGGCCTGCCCTGAACACCAGGTCTAAATTAACTTGCTCCATCATGCTCTATCATATAATCTTGCTTTGCTTTCTGTTTCTTACTTATAATTATTTGGAATTATCTTATGTGTGTATTTACTTCTGTATTATGTCCCTCTTCTACTAGAAATATGTGCTCCCTCATAACAGGGACTAATTTCTGTTATTCATTTTTGTATCCTTAGCACCTAGACAGAGTCTCATACCCAAGAGACATTCAAAAATATTTGTCAAATGAATGAATGAATGAATGAACGAACAGTAGTTATTAATGCTCTGCCTAGTACAAAACTGAGATTCAGGTGTATGGAACATGACCCTCTATTTGGTTCAATTTTTGCTACTTGGCCAGCAACTCTGTTTTACCCAAATGCCTCTCTTCTCTTTATCAGTTTCCACACACAACTTAAACGTTAGTGTTCCCCAAGGTTCATTTCCTTATTAAAATCTCTCTCCTGAGCATTTTTTATTTCTGTCTCATCCTCTCCTGCCCCATCTTACCTCAGACCCTCATCATTTTTGACCCTAGCATCTTAAACAGTTTCCTATTTGGTCTCCCTTCCTCAGTTTTAGCATTTCTAAATCTAATATCCAATTTTCCATTGCATACATTTTCAGTTAACAGCTTCCAGAGATTCTCTTTTCATACACAGTCCTAAGCAAGGTGGGAGAAGGTCCTCTGTGACAAGATCTCTGCCTCTGAGCATCACAGCTCACAGCTCCCCTTTTACCTCATACCTTCTAGCCATTCCAAATGACCTTCAAACATCATCCTGTATCCACCTCCTTGCTGTGGTACAGACTGCTCCTTGGGTGGGAAATGCCAATGTCCGCCCCTCTTAACCATATGTCAAAATCACATTCTTTCTTTCCCAATTCAAGAGAAAGAATTCTTATTTATTTATTTTGTCTTTGCTGCAAAACCATCTCCAATCCCCCAAATTCCATACTGGTCTTTTTTTTTTTCTGTGCTACAACTCTACATTTCAAGCTATATAACCATTACTTTTAACTTGATACCATCTTGTGAATGCCCTCATTACAGAAACCATGTTTTGTTCTTGTATCTCTAGCATTCCACCTGGATACAATGTTACTAATAAACATTGTTGGTAGAGAGAAACAAAAATACCAAAGGTAAATACATTTAGCCACTGGATACACATGCTCTGTAAAGAGTCAGTTGTGTTTGTAAATCATCATTTTAAAAGTATCAAAAAAAGACAAGTCATACACAGATGAAGAAAAGAAATTATATATTCCAGAAACCCTGCTTAACAATTTAGGTCCATCTTCAAACACTTTGAAATCCCAGTTTTGAGAACCATTTGTTACCACTTGCCTCATTCCTTCATTTGCCACTTTGAAACGGCCAGTTCACAAAATCCTATCACCTTGCATGCATATAATTACTTTGTTTTGAGAGAGAGAGAGAGAAAGAACATGAACAGTTTATTTATTTATTTTTTAATTTTTATTTATGATGAGAGCTCCAGGTTATTTTGGAACTCCTGACCAAATTCTTTTAATAGTCCTTGGAAATGCAGAGCAACTGATCAGATAAGTGCCAAAGGAAGGGAAATGCTTGCTGATCTTTCAGTGGGTTCTGACAATAGTATGAACATTAATGTGTGCTAGAACTATTGTCCATGCTAACAGTAGAAATACACTATAAATGTAAGTCTCTCTGAGTTTTTCTTTTTTGGAGGGAGTGAGTTTTTATTTAATAAAAATATGACTAAATCAGAATATACATCTCAATTTTAGCAAAAGTCCTGTTCTGCCCCCAAACAAATGAAACTATCTTCCCTCTCTTAAGACCTGTTCTTTCTACCATTAAAGTTAACATATTATCTTTATAAAATCCTTGTTTAAAATTACCTTGAAAGATTTCTCCCATGAGAAAAATTTGTTCTCATTACTCTTTTGGATGCATGGTTTATCAGATTTTCAAAGCAAAACCAGCACCCAAGAGATTAGGGGGATAATTAACAAGAAGTAGGAACTACAAAAGGAAGCTAAAAAGGGAAGGACATGATTGGTGGAAAAATCAGTCTGCTTTTGACTAAGGCAGGCTTTCAGTTTTACATAAAGATATGGTGATGAAAATGCCATATGAAGGAACTAGAGTTGTCACTGCCTAAAGGACACCCTGGTTGCAGTTTGGATTCAGCCTCAAAAGCCCAGGATCAAGGCAATTCTCAGTCCTCGCAAAAAAAAAAAAAAAAAAAAAAAAAAAGTGATATTTGCTTTGTGCTTTCCTTACAGAGACAAAGAGAAGTCCCCTGAGTTAATGATCAGCAAAAGCATTCAAGAGTATAGGTGATAAATGGGGTTCCTAGCTTGGGGTGGGCTGATTTTATAATGCCTTATTTTAGATGGGAACTAAGACCAGCCTACATTTACATTTTTAATGAAAGTATGAGAAAAACTAAGAACTCCTCCAAAAATAGCAGAACTAAGGGGGAAGTCCCTGATGCCCTTTGTAAAATGGAAGTTTCAGTAAATGAGTGTGCTTGATAACAATATTAGAATTTATTCGGCATGTAACACGAGACCTTTGTTTAATGTAGCAACTCTTGATAGTCAACCTTTATGCATTTCCTGCTTCCTACATCACCTCTCATTTCTACCTCAGGGTAATTGATTCTCAGTGGTCCATTCTAATATATCTACCATTTGTAGGGGTAATTTTGTTTTGATTTTATTTGTTTTGTGATGCTGAGAATTGAACCCACTTGCATGCTAGGCAAGTGAAATCCACTTGGGTTATGCCCCCAGCCCCTTGGGGTTTTTTTGTTTATGTTTTTGTTTTATTTTTTGAGACAGGGTTTTGCTACCTTTCTTGCCTAGCTAGTTTTGAATTCATGATCTTCCTGAGTCCACCTCCCGAATAGCTGGGATTGCATGATACACCACCACACTATTTTGAACTTGCGGCATTTCCAATTGATTTCATACTAGCCTTCTGGAATCTGTTGGTTTGGGGATCTGTTCTGTTCTAGTATAATAAGCACAAGCAGTTCTGTGTTCATCTTTCTTCGTACTTTTCACACACACAAAATATTTCACTACTGTGGGTTTTTCAGCAATGTGGGTTTTGTAGGACTTTATCTCATGTGTTTAGGATTGTGGCAGGAAATAAAGAAGATAGTCCCCGGAACTAGAGTGGGATTACTGAGAAGGTGCCAGAAGACTGGAAGACGTTGAAAGATTTTTTTGTTTGCTTGTTTGTGTTTTTTGTTATTTTATTTTGCTTAGATATGGGCCCTAAAAATGCCCACCAAAGAAGACAAGACTGGAGAATCTTGTGGAGCCAGAAAGAAAGAAAATGCTGAAACACTTACACATCCAATAGTGAGGACATAAGACCCAAATGAGAGCATTCCCAGTGACCATGAAAGAACATTGGAGCAAAAGCAAAACAATAGTATCAGATTATAACCTACAGTATAAAATAAGTGACTATAAATCAATATGGGGGAGAGAGAGAGAGAGAAGAAAGGAAGGAAGGAAAGAAGGAAGGAAGGAGGGAAGGAGGGAGGGAGGGAAGAGAAGAATGATGGAAAGAGAAAGGAAGGGAAAGACAAATCTACCACCCAGAAGAATTCCAAATAATTTATATAACTGTTCCTCTCTCAAAAAAAAAGTGGAGAATATACTTTCCCACTTTCTAAGAGTGATCTGAGCAAAGTTACTTGTTTCCAAAGCTGGCAGTATGAAACCTGTAGAGATTCAGTAGAGAAACCTGACAAACACTCTCAGCC
This sequence comes from Castor canadensis, assembly GCF_047511655.1. Taxonomy (NCBI): domain Eukaryota; kingdom Metazoa; phylum Chordata; class Mammalia; order Rodentia; family Castoridae; genus Castor; species Castor canadensis. Next base: position 36,590,569 of record NC_133387.1, on the reverse strand, counting down.
AGGTGATCAAGATCAACCTCAACAGTGGTAAGACATACTGACAGCCTGTCCCCTTGATGATGTAGAGAAAAATGGCACTTGACTTCTGCAATTTTCCTCTCTAAAACCTACTACCCCAGTCTAATCATGGGGAAAATGTCAGACAAATCCCAATTGAGGAACAGTCTACAAAATATCTAACCAATACACCTCAAAACTATCAAGGTTATAAAGTATAAGGAAATTCTGAAAACTATAACAGAGAAGGGAACTTGAAGAGACATGAGGACTAAATATAGTGTGGTATCCCACATGAGATTTTGGAATAGAAAAAGAATTAAGATAAAAATGGAGGAACTCTGAATAAAGTATGAATTTTAGTTAACAATGATGTATCAATATCTGTTTATTGATAAAGGCAAATGGCAATGCTAATGTAAGATGCTAATAAAGTGGGAAGTTGGGTGTGAGCCAGTTTCTCTAAAGCTGAAACTGTTCTAAAATAGACAGTTTCTTTTTCTTTTCATTCTTTTGGTTTTTATAATCTCAGGGGGGGTTTTTTTGGGAGGGGGACAATATTGGGGTTTGATCTCTGGGTCTTGTGCTTGCTAAGTAAGTGCTGTACCACTTGAGTCACACCCCCAGCCCTTTCTGTTTTAGTTCTTTTTCAAATAGGGTCTCAAATTTATGCCCAGGTTGACCTGAACCACAATCTTCCTTTTGAAGCTTCCTGTATAGCAGGAATGACAGCTAGGATTATAGGTGTGAGTCACTGTTCTCAGCTTTAATCTTGTTTTTTAAACAACCATAAAAACTCTTTGTAGGTGGATAGATTTACAGAATTATTTTCCTTAAGATCACAGGAAATTAAATAGAACTTCAAAAAGGATCACATCTGTCACAACAGAATAACCAAAAAATGCATCTATGTCAGTGAAGAACATCAAATGAGCCTCACAAGGTGTCTACTGCTTGTAATCCCAGCTACTTGGGAGGTAGAGACCAGAGGCCAGCCCAGGCAAGAAGTTAGCAAGACCCCATCTCTTGCATTATGGTGCATGCCAGTCACCCTAGCTATTCAGGAAGCATAAAATATGAGTACCACAGTCCAGGTCTGTTCTAGCAAGACCCTATCTCAAAAACACCCAGAGCCAAAAGGACTGGGGTGTAGCTAAAGTGGTAGAGCACCTGCCTAGAAAGTACAGGGCTCTAAGTTCAATTCCAGTACCTCCAAAAAAAAAATTAAATGAAGTCATTATAAAGTAAGTCGTCCACCTTACAAATCACAGCCATACATATTTATTTAGATTATAATGCATAGAATTTCAGAAATAGCCATTAAATTAACAAAATAGCAAAAAGCATAATTGCTTGGCTGGAACTAGCAAAATCTCTGGGACAGTGTGCACTGGTAGGGCTGCAGGTCTAAGAAGCTTAAGTTATAATTAGTTTCTAAGTTCCATTATAAGAACACTAAGAACTGAAAAAAAAATCTCTCTTTTTCTCAACTTGTTTTGTTTTGGTTTGGTTTTTTGACACACTCTTGCAAAGTAGGACTGTATCAATATTTTCCTTTAGAAAATATTCCAGGGCTGGCAGAGTGGTTCAAGTAGTAAAAATGCCTGCCTAGCAAGTGTGAAGCCAAGTTCAAACCCCAGTGCTGCCAAAAAAAGAAAAAGAAAGAAAGAAAACATTCCATACCAGTTGCTTTTTTCTTAGCAGTTTATTTTGAAAAATTTATCTACCTACATATTTTTCCCTTGCTGACCTGGCCTGGTCATATCACTTGGAGTCCTTTGTGATATATACATTAGAAGGTAAGTGCAACCTAGGAAAAGTAACAGCTGAGCATGATTTCACTCTCTATATGATTTTCCTTATCTTGTTGCTCCCAGAGTTTAGCTCTATATCTCTCAGAAGGCCTAACTAATGGTCAGAACTCCCTTGAACCATATGTCTGTTTCTAATCCCAGGTGTACATCCCGCTCATGGTCAGTAGCAATGTACAGGCTGGTAAATGAAACCACATAGCAACGGTATGGATTGACTGAGTGGGGTGGGAAGGTTGGATAGGAGTTGTGAGAAGGGGTTACTGGTAGGTAATGTTTTAAAACACATCATAGAATATGAATTTCGAAATAATGCATTTGTAGGCTACTGGTTACACTCCTTTGGGGTGAGAATACCTTGGCACTACCATGTGCAACCCAAGTATTATGAATAGAATGAATATATGATACAAATAATACATACATATACATATAGATGCATAAAGTATGCATGCATTCATACTACTGTTTTCAAGGCTATGTAGACGCTTCTGTAATTAATAAAACAAACTCCTATAGGTCAGAAGAGGAAAGTCTAGTGAAGAAGTTATCCAGTCTACTGCCTCAGTTTAAAGGCTTTGCCATGTCACCTTCTTACTGCAACTTCTGGACCTTACCTTAGGTCTTCCAGTTCTGACCTCCAGCTTGTCTCCCAACTGAGCTTTCATCTATCCAGGTGTGAATTTTCCTTTCCACCCATCAAGACATGTTACCCAGGATCCAACAACAGTCATGCTTCTCACTCCTGCACTCCAGAAATTGACTATTTCAGTGACAGCTGTCCATTCACAACCTAGCCCAGCCCAGTTCCTGTGTCAGAACACTTCTGCTTTCAGTTTCTGCTGCTACTCTAAATGTTTATTTTTCCCCACAGAAACAGAAGAACTGATTAAGTATTTGATTCTTCCAATCTTAATGTGGACTTATTTTGGAAAATTGTCCACCATTTTTGGACTGGCTCATATGCCACAAAGTAGGAACTCTCTGAACATACCAACCCTGCAATGCCTGCTTTTCTCTCCTGGTCAGACCCATAGAACATATGGAAAAAAGAGGAAAAAGAAGATTAGAGAGGGTATTAGTTTGCTAGGGCTGCAATAAAAGAAAAGCCTCAAACTCAATGGCTATACCAACAAAAATTTATTGTCTGAAAAATTTATTTTCTGATTCCTGTGGAAAAAGCATTCAGAGAAGCAGCAGAAACTAAAATCAGAAGAGTTCTGATACCAGAACTGGGCTGAACTGGGCTGGGTTGTGAATGGACAGCTGCCACTAAAGTAGTGAACCCTGAGTTTAAAGCATCAACAGGACTTGTTTCTTCTGAGGACGGAAGGGAAAATCTGTATTATGAAAAAAAGAATGAGAACAAATATTTCTGAGGCATCTTTTGTGCTGGTTTCCATGATAATCTCAAAAAACAATGTCAAAGGATCAAGTACCACAATATATATGGTGTGGGGAGGCATTTTTTAAGTTCAAAAGACAGAAAAAAATATATTGTGCAAGAATATCTATATAAATGAGATAAAAATATAAGAGCAAAACAGTGATTACACAAAATTCTGGGCAGTAGTTACCTATGGTGAGGATGCATGCAGAGAAGAGGATGCAGTGAGGGGAGAGGCCCAAGGTAGACTTCAAAGGAGTGATGAAATATTCTATGCCTTTAGCCAGATGGAAATTGCATGGATGTTTATTATTAAGTTAACAATTTGTTTACACATGTCACAATTTGGGATCTCTGAGAAGCACACTATGATGGGGATTGTTGTGCAATGATTTATTGAAGAGTATTCTTAGAATCAACAAGTATGAGAGGAATTGAGAGAAGCAGTGTTATATAGAGCATAAAGTTGATCTGCAATGACAGATCAGTGGAGGTCTCAGCCAACAGTTCAGGGAGCTTAGGAGCTGGGCTGTCCCTGTGGAGTTGTCCTAATTTGGTGATGAATGGTAAGTCTCTATACACCTGTGTGTTCAGTCATTGGACACAGTCCACATGGGAGATGTTCTAAACCTCAATTAAAGCACCTTCTCTCCCATGAGCCAAGCACATAGGGGTCTGGTAATTGAGAACTTTTGTTAGCAACACACCCAGCATCTGGAACAAAATCCTGCAAGGAACAGCTTCTTACGGTGTCTGGCATAACACCAATTTAGGTCTGGTATATAAAAAAGTTTGTTTAAAAGAAAAGAAAATGGGTAAGGTAGAAAGTCCAAGATATAAAAGTCAGTTGTTTAGAAGCAGTGCAGAATCTCAGACAAGACAAGACAAAGTCAGGAACATACCCAAAGGAGCACCGATGAGGAAGAAAACTGAGCACAGGGTTGGGCATGTCTGCCCATAAAGTGATACATGGGGTTTTGGCTAGTGGAGGTGAAAACCAGTGAATCACATCTGATTTAATAATATGACCCACACTAGGATTAAAGACATGGTAGAGTCAGCTTCATGGGTGAGTTAGTTTGACAACTCCCAGGAAATAAATGTTGTTAACTGGGCCACTGCTTTGTCCACACCCAACTGCGGGCACCATTTCCATATAGGGACTTTTATCCTCATCTGGAGATCTGGGTTTCTTTGATTATACAATGAAAGGGGATCTATTCAAGTAAGGAAAGGTATCTTGATAATTCTAATCTTAAAATATGCTCAAATCGTAATGGGGGGTCACTTTGTCTTCCCCCCTATTGCCAACCATCTCATAATAACAAAAGCTACTGTTTATTCATTCTTCATTATGAACCAGGCACTGTTCTAAGTATTGCATGTATTATCCCATTCATTCTTTATAACAGCTAAATTATACTGATACTATAATCATTTTTCTATTTTATTAATAATAAAAAGGTGAATTAAATTGCTTTCTTAATTTCCAGGCTAGATCAGCATTGAATCTAAGGAAGATTATCTTCTGTGAGAACACTAGAATGCCTCCCCAAATTAAAAGAGCATCAGGTTCAGTAGTGGCAGGAGCTCAGTGTATCACCTGCTGTCTGCATGGATGCAGCTTGATTTATGGTCAGATGAAAGAGCTCACTGCTAAGATACAGATGGTGTGTCCAGGCATGCAGAGTGTGCCTGTTTGGAAAAAACTATAAAGTGTGTGAAGGGCTCTGAAGATAGACACAGCTTTCACTTGGCTCTGTCTCTGACTCTACAGCAGCCTCTAGGAGTTGTACTCTGAGCCCTCAAGATGGTTCTATATCACAATTTTGTGCTCTACGAGCACAAATGTGGGGAGTGATTAGGATCATAACCTGAAGTTTTTACCTGCAGATGGATTCTGAGTGAGGTGAACAGTATCACTAGATAAGGATATTAATGATTTCTCAACTGCTTAGAGCAGTTGCCAAAGGAACAAACAAGGAAAAAAGAAATTTCTGAAGCAGAAAATGTCAATATTGGGATGGGAAGTTTTAGGGCTATCCTCATCAAAGAGGGGTTATGGGCCAGACCACACAGGTCAACTGACTAGGCCAGTGATCTAACTCCACAACTAAATAACCAGTGACCCTAACAAGTTGTTGTACCTTAAAAATGGATATGATGGCACCCACCTCAACAGTGCCCTGAAGCATAGAGAGTTAACATGTGTCAAGTGTTTAGAACCAGAACTGGGCCTGACCCAAGGTGTGTTAAATAACTATGTGCTGTTATTATTTCTTCTTGGGGAGCAGGACATTGTTTGCCTTGACAATTCCATTCCACCCTTTCTTTTTTTACCTCCAGGAAATTGAGGCGTGGCTCTAGAATCAAAATCACTGAGGGTAACAAAGTGAGTCATCATTCTGTCTGGCAAGTATCTAATAGGCAACTGTACCTGGAAGCACATCAGACTTCATGATTTAAAAAACAGGAGAACAATTACACTCTGGCCCTCCAATTCCTTATATGCAAAGTGTGGAGGGTTTGTTGATTCAGTCTGTTGTTCAAAGATGGAATTCTATAGACCCCTGATATTCCTCCAAGATGCCCTGGGCCTCTTGGGAGGCCCAGAGGGGGAGCTATGCAGGACCCCAGCCCCCACTTTGACAGAGCAACTCTACTTGTATCTATTTTATATATTATTGCAATGGTAGGAATAAAATACCTGTAGATGGAAATGGAGCAGAACCATAGGCCTTTGACTTAAAATGTAATCAAGTTCTTTCTGGAGAAGAGTCTCAAAGCTTCTCATTTTATAATTAAGGGCACAACTTTTAAAATATTATGCCCTTTTCTTTTATTCATGACAAATCCAAATGAGCACAATTTGGAAAGCAGCAGGGAGGGAAATGAACATATTGAATTAATTCTTGTGCTGAATATTAAATGGAGTGCCACAGAAAGGGAGATGCTTCACAAATTCAAGGAAATTGAGAAAATATTTTATCCTTCTTAAGAGTTTAGACAGCACTATCTCTGAGAAGTACTTTTCTTAAAGCAGATGTGTGTATTTGTTCCAACAGACAAGCCCACTATGGTTGATTTCTTGGTTAGCAAGATGCCTAGAGACCATAATATTTGCAGGATCCCACAAAAAAGTTTTAATTTTCATTTCTATTAAAATCAGAAGACTATATGTAGTATATTATTGTTATATTTATTATATATTCACATATAATAATGATTTCAGTCTGGATCACGTTCATCTTTGTATCAATGCAGTCAAAAAAAATAATTTTTAATATATGTTTAAGGAGCAAGGAGTCCACAAGGCAATGTACCTACAGCTCCCTACACTGTTATAATACAGCCTTGAAGCCTGTGACTCACAGCAGTGAAAAGTCACAAAGGGGACCTGACATGCTGTCCCCAAGCTCAGCCAAGACTCTACTTCAATGCCAAATCTGTGTAATATGACATCAACTTAATCATGTTATCAGCCTTCTTCAGTTTTCCTGATGAATCCCTTGCCTAAGAATGCTACAGAGCCTTCCTACCCAAAATGTGGTAACAGACCCAAAAGATAGGCCTCACCTGGGAACTTGATGGAACTGCATAATCTTAAGCCCTACCTTGACTATTGAATCAGAACTGTACTTTTATGAGATCTCAAATTATTTATGTATACATTAAAATGCACACATAACCATACCAGTAAATGGCACTCACACATTAAAAATGTGTGAAGCACGAGATTAACCAAATGATTCAGATAGAGAACTGAGAGCTGCAGTGAGAAAAAAAAGCAGACAATGGAGCAAGATCAATGCCTGAGGGTAACCTGGATTTCCTTAAAAACAAGTTAGAGCCAGGGGTAATGTCCAAGACAGGGGAGTGAGGTAGGAATCAGGAGTAGAAGGCAAAGGAACCCTTTCCGAGGGGTTTATCTTCCATGATGCTCTTCCCATTGGACTTGGGAAAAGGTTCTTCACCTTTTCCTGCTGGTGTCTTTATGCCTAGCTTCCTGGTGTGATGAGGGTCCAGAGGCTAAGTGGACAATGCAGCAGAATCAACAGTTACCAGTATCACATTCTCTTTTCCCACCTAGGCCCAAGGTGAGGGGACTGTATCCCACCAGGGCCTGTGCACAGACTTCAGGGAGGCCACCAGCCACAAAGCAAGCTAAGGTGCACAGTGGAGCCAAAATCAATGCTGAAGATCAGGAGATGCCAAAACACAGCTTCAAAGTAACCATCTTCATGGAGATAGAACACCAAAGCAAAAGGGAGGTACACCTACCCTTAGACTACGTTAAGTGTTCTTCTTACAGAAGAGTTTACATTGTTTTAAAATGTTTGAAAATCCTCAATACTAAACCAACTACTAAGTACTTTTAGCTGTAACATTGCCTATTTCAACTCTAAAAATCTTCACCAAGATATAAGACCAAAGCAAAAGGGATGCCTACACCAGTCCTTAGGTTACAATAAATTTTCTTCTTAAAGAGGAGCTTGAATCATCTTAAAATCCTCCAAACTAAGTTCTTTTCAACTATAGCATTACCTATTTCAACCTTAATCCTACCTGCCTGAGTAGGTCATGGCTGTCTTCTCTCTGGTTTCTTATCAGTTGCATAAACATGCATAGGGAACTTGAAAGTGGTATTGATAGTATCAGCTTTATTACTGATGTAGCTGAAATGAGAAAGTAGAAATAAATTCCCATACCCTTAGGAAAGGCCTAACTGTTCTATAGCCACACCAGTAAATGGCACTCAAAACCAGCTTGCAACCTAGTTAAGCTAACAACAGTTTGTTTCAGTGAGCATCTTTTACAAACTAGCCAATCAGCAACAGGCCTTTACTGATGGAAGTCAACCAATCACAGACTCACTCCAGATAACAGGTTACAGTGAAATCCAGTCAGCAGCCTTGTCTGTGTAACCAACCACACTTCAGCAGATGATGTGGAAGCCCTATGGCTTCTGCAACTCCACCAATCCCTGAACTCTACACTTTCTTAAGCCCTGAGTACATTAGCAGTCCACACAAAAAGCTTTGTCTCCTTTAGTATGGTTGGCAGTTGATTCAGTTTGGTCATTCTACTTTTAATATTGAATGATGGCTTCATCATCCTAGTAACCTGAACCTAGGAATCTGCATGAATGTAACCTCCCCAACCGGTTGCAGGTAGAGAAGTTTAGTTAAATAACTAGATTAACTACATAAAATAAAAGGCCAAGTTTAGGATCCTGGCAGACTCTTACTAATCTGTGCAGTAGATTGGGGGAAGAGAGAGAATAAGAGGATTCCTGGTTTTCACAGTCCATGGAGTGGGACATTACTACACACTCTACACCTTACAGCATGGTTACTTCTAAGGAAAGAGAAGATGGAAGAGAGAAAAGATGAGGGAATGGAAAAGAAGGTAGAAGTATTCCAAAACTGTTTGGTATGACCTCAATATTTATATCTCCCTCAAATCTGTATACTAAAATACTAAGTGTTCGGCAGTAGGGCCTTTAGGAAGTGATTAGGACATGAAGTTAGAGCCTTCATGGATGAAATCAGTGCACTTATAAAAGAGACCACAGAGAGCTCTCTAGCCCCTTCCACTAGGTGAGGACATAGCTAGAAGACATTATCGATGAACCAGGAAGCCCTTGGCAGACACCTAAACCTGCTAGTTAATTGATCTTGGATGTCTCAGCCTCCAGAGCTATAAGGAAAAAAATTATGTTGTTTATAAGCTACCCTGTCTATGTTATAGTAGCCCAAACCAAGGAAGATACTGCTCTTTCAAGAGCCTAGAATCAAATCTACTCATAGAAACAGTAGGAAGCAATAATAAGAGCTCCCAGAAACATTCTTTACCCTAGTACTTAGCAAATTGGTTGAGGAAAGAAGATATAAGTACTTGGGACACTTGAGAAACATGGGGCAAAGTGATCTGAGAAAGAGAATGTCATTGGGAATAATGCAGTGAGGAATGATTTCACAGAGATGATAGAATTTGAGATGATCCTGGGAAGATGAATCAAAATCATCAAATATAATCAGATATTTATCAAGAACCACTGTGTCGGGCAGTGGGATCTCAGCTGTAAAAGTGAAAATAAATAACTCACCATTTCCATTCTCTGGTTCTTGGCTAGCTGCATATTAGAACCACCCCAGGAGCTTTTTAAGGACATTCCTAATCCTAGTTTTGTTGAATTGGGGTTGGTACTGAGCATCAGTGTCTCTTAGAACCTCAGCTATCAGTAAAAAGCTCTTATGGGGGAAAAAAGATAATCATAAAATATAAATTGGACTTCATGAAAATTAAGATCTAAACATTAAAAGACACTATGAGGAAAGTAGAAAGATAAGCTATAGATTGAATGAAGATATCAGTAATGCATATATCCAACAACTGGAAATAATACAAACATCCCTCAATAGGAGAATGAATAAATAAATTGTAATACATTGATACAATATTATACTGAAATATTATAATTAAATAGATGAGCTATTTACACATGGAACAAGATGGGGATGAATTTCACATTTTATTGAGCCAGAGCTGAGACAAAAGCGCACATAGTAAATAATTTGATTGTTAAAAAATTAAGAACAAGCAAAACTAATTTATAGGAATAGATATCCCCTTTCAGTAATTTGACTTGAAAGAGGCATAGTAGAACTTTCTAGAGAGCTGGAGATATTTAAGTCTTTTTTCATCTTGAAATATATAAGGATAAGTCTCAGAGAGGAATTCATCTGTGAACCATCAGCAACATACCCAGCAGCTAGGAGAAGTGGAGCCTTAGTCCTGGGATGGTGATCTGGGCTATGTCACAGTGTTCACTACACCAGGAGAGTCTAATTGTGAAACTCAGGACTGAGAACTATTGCTCTACGTCAATGATTCTCAAAGAGGAAGAGCAGAGATATCCAGTGACATTAACATCACTTCAGAATTTGTGAGAACTACAAATCATTAACCCTTACTGAATCAAAGATTTTGGAGGTGGAACTCAGCAATCTGTAATTTAAGCTGTCCAGAGATTCCAATATGCAGTAAAACTTGAGAATAACTTGTCTAAATAGGTCTCACTTGAGATTGATAATGGCTTGGGGAGAAATGGAAGGAAATGTAGCAATGTCACAAAGCATGTCAAGTATAACATGACCAGAGAGTGTGGTTTGGAGAAAAGTGAAGAAAAAAGTTGCTTAGTAAAAGGGAATAGTTTATAAAACATTTTTCTCTTAAGCCAATAGATCATAAGGATATTGTGGATTCTTAACCTAGCAGAAAATTATATCCTGGCAGAAGAGCAAGATAAAATGGGGGCGGGGCAGAATTCTGATAGAAGACAATTAAACTCATGTGCATAAAGTAAGGAGGACAAAAAACTGGTCAGTAACAATAAAAATGGGGAGAAAAAAAGACTCTGAGGGACTCCACAAGGTCTGGCAATAGACCTCATTTCCAATGAGGAAGCAAAGGTTACTACAAAGTTGAGATTTTCATCACTAGAACACAGCAGTCATCAACACAAATGGGGAAGTCAAGGAGAAAACTCATACTGAGAAAACAGAAAGGAATAGGAATTTTGTTTTCTGTTTTGAAAACTAAGCTTAGGTCATACTGATAAGAGATGATATAAAAACAGCTAGAAATGAAGATCAGACTACTCTAGAGATGTAAATTTGAGAGACAGCAAAGATGTCTCAGACAGAGCCTTGAAGAAGGACAAGTGCAGGGGTAAATAGCTGATATGAGAAGGAGAAGTTGTAAGGTTGGTCCAGTTTTACCTGCAACTAGGACTCAATGCCTTCTCTGGGGCTGCTTTATTCAATGAAGGGGCATCCTGCTCACCATTACATTCAAAAATATTTATACACATGTCTATAAATATATACAAAATGTACACACACACATATTTGAAGCCAGGCACAGTGATTCATGTCTATAATTCTAAGTATGTCCAAATCAAAGATAGGAGGCTGGCCTGGGCAAAACCACAAGACCCTATCTAGATAACTAAAGCAAAAAAGAGCTGAGATGTGGCTCAAGTGGTAGAGCACTTGCCTACCAAGTGCAAGACATTGAGTTCAAAACCCCTAGCACCAGCAAAAAGAAAGTGTGTGTACATCAATCTATCAATAGCTAGACAGATTCATATTAAAGCAATTGTTTATAAATCATACTATTGTTTAGAGAAAACTATTCTTGGAAAAAATTAAGAATAGTATTTTTCTTTTAAAAGTGATTCTATAAAACAAATGATTTGCCAGGTGCCAGTGGTTCATGCCTGTAATCCTAGTTTCTTTCATAGCTAAGATAGGGAGGGTTAGGTTCAAGCAAACAGTTTGCAAGATACCATCTCCAAAATAACCAGAACAAAGTAGACTGCAGATGTGGCTCAAACAGTAGAGTGCCTGCTTTGCAAGTCCAAAGCCCTTAGTTCAAACCCAAGTCCCACCAAAAACACAAAACAAAAACAAATGGTTGAAGTCTAGGAGCCACGGCTCATGCTTGTAATTCCAGCTACTCAGGAGGTGGATTTCGGGAGGATCGTGGTTCAAGGCCAGCTGACAAAAAAGTTAGCAAGATTCAATCTCAACAAAAAATCGGGCATGGTGGAGCACATCTGAAGCCCCCACTATGCAGGAGCCCATACATAGGAGGATTGAGGTCGGAGACTGACCACAGGCAAAAATATGAGACCTTACCCGAAAAACAGATAAAAGCAAAAAAGGGTTTGGGGCATGGTTCAAGTGGTAGAGTACCTACCTTGTAAGAAAGAGGCCATGATTTAAACTTCAGTACTGTAAAAATAAATAAATAAATAGTTTGTAAAAAGGCTAACTGCTAAAGTGTAGAGTCTTCAGTACATTGGAAAGTCTTTAATATCAGTGTTCAAGAGATTTGGGAAGTATCAAGAGGAGAATCTGAGAGTTTCTCAAGCTTATTTGAACAGAGAATCCTTTAATTTTGTAGCAGTGATGTTATCTCCTGAAGCTAATGCTTTGCTGAATAATTTGAGAATCTCTGATCGAGATTAGGCTGCTAAACCAGTTACATTGCAATCATATGGAGTGCTTTAAACGCAGGTGCCGAACCCCACTGAGGACCTGAAGAATCTGTTTTCAGCAAGACTCCACCCACAGATTGACTCATAGGTAATTGAGATTTGCAGTCAGGTTTGGAAGCATCTGGTGTAGATCATTTCTAAAGTTGTTTAGAAGACAAAGTGGGAAAGGAGTATTTAGAAGAAGGAAAGTGGTGAGAAGTGTGTCTGTTAGAAGTCAAGCAAAATGAGGCATAAGAAAGTACCATTGGATACTGATGAAGACGAAGCCACAGGATCTAAACTGAATGCTACTCATTTCCCCAACACGTAACATTTTTTTTTATTTTATTTTATTATTCATATGTGCATACAAGGCTTGGGTCATTTCTCCCCCCTGCCCCCACCCCCTCCCTTACCACCCACTCTGCCCCCTCCCTCTCCCCCCCACCCCCTCAATACCCAGTAGAAACTATTTTGCCCTTATTTCTAATTTTGTTGTAGAGAGAGTATAAGCCATGATAGGAAGGAACAAGGATTTTTACTAGTTGAGATAAGGATAGCTATACAAGGAGTTGACTCACATTAATTTCCTGTGCATGTGTGTTACCTTCTAGGTTAATTCTTTTTGATCTCACCTTTTCTCTAGTTCCTGGTCTCCTTTTCCTATTGGCCTCAGTTGCTTTAAGGTATCTGCTTTAGTTTCTCTGCATTAAGGGCAACAAATGCTAGCTAGTTTTTTAGGTGTCTTACCTATCCTCACCCCTCCCTTGTGTGCTCTCGCTTTTATCATGTGCTCAAAGTCCAATCCCATTGTTGTGTTTGCCCTTGATCTAATGTCCACATATGAGGGAGAACATACGATTTTTGGTCTTTTGGGCCAGGCTAACCTCACTCAGAATGATGTTCTCCAATTCCATCCATTTACCAGCAAATGATAACATTTCATTCTTCTTCATGGCTGCATAAAATTCCATTGCCCCAACACCTAACATTCTTGTACAGCTATTCACCTTTGCAGCTATCCAATGAGAAACTGGGGAAAGTGACTTAGTAGACTTGGTATAATTAGAGTGTGAACCAGAACCTGACCCACTTCTCTTTGCCTTCCTTTCTTCTTCCTGTGCCCAGCACCATCACTTGGCTGGCTCATTTCACCTCTCAGAGCTCAGTTTAGATTTTATTCCTCAGACAGGCTTCTCTGTGCACCCTCTAGTTGTCCTCTAGTTACCACCTCATTCTCCTGTTTATTAACCCCAGTATCATGTCTAGAGCAACTCCCCACCATACACACTTTTTAGGGAGTGTTGGGGATTGAGCCTAGGACCTTGTGTATGATAAGCTTATGTTCTACCAGTGATCTACACCCCCAGCCACAAAGCAAACACTTTTTAAAGATAAACTCTAAAATACAACTAAAGAATCCTCTCTCAGATGCTTGACCAACACTTCCTTTTAGTAACCATCTTGTTTTCAATGTTCCACCATCCTTCACTCTGCATCTTGGACTTGGATCCAGATAACCCTCACCTCACTTGGGCATAGATTTCCAGGTTCATAGGATCTGCTTTAACCAAAGGTAAAATTCTTTCAGGCAGTGGCACTGGGGCAAGGCCTTACTCTAACCCTGAGACTTGGGTTCTAGGGAGTTTCACTTGCTCAGTCTGGGAAATCTAGTTTCCTTTTTCTGTGAGCCATAGATGGGGGAAAGACACTACCTTCCTTTTCCTCTTTCTGTTCATCTTCCTCCTCTTGAAGGAAGAACCCCAGCATCTCATACCCCAGGTTCCCAGATTCCTGCAGACCCACCAGAAAAAGCCTAAGAAGGTCTTTCACATCTCCCACGAGGCTCTGGACACTCATCAAAACAATTCTAAGCTTGCAGTAAAAATATGTTTATATATCCTGATTTCATACAATCCCAGCTTCCTCAAAACTCCTGCTAACCTCACACTAGGATTTCACATGTGAACATAAGCACAGCAAAATGCAGTGTAATTTTTATGAAACCTAACTTCCTTTGTGACTTGTAAGTCACAGTCTTTTGTTCCCTACTCAGACCTGCCAGAGCTGCCTGCTTGATTTGCATACAAATTTGAGTTACAATGGATTATCCTGAGCTGTTTTAAGCTAACCACTCTTTTTGTCTGTCCCCAGATCAGCATCCAATTCATACACAGCTGCAAGACACTTCACTTCAGTGGAGCTGGTGCTTTGATTTACAACACTTAATGTGGCGTCAGTTTAGGTTTCATAACTTTTAAATATATTTTATCTCTTATTTTTCACTAAAATTGACAAAAATAAGTTTGATATTTTGTATGAGTAGAAGATTGGAACATCCTAGGGTTGCACATCTTAAATTATGTAAGTATGCAAGTACTTTATTCTTTCTTTCATCATCATTAACACCTCTAGAAAGTGAGACTCAATGCTCTTTAGCACTACAAAAGGAATGGCTATTGACAAATCAGAATTAAACTTGACTAAATTGTGCCTTGTAATTTCTTACATTTCTTGGAACACTGGATTTAATCAGGAAACTCATCATTCTATGAATTACATTAATAGAGTTGTGCCAGGAACAAAAGAATTGCTAGGCTTATGGTTTGAATAATGATCCTCAAACTCAACAATAAGAATATAACCAAGGGGTGAATTCAAGTATGATATATTTGTTATATTGTAAGAACTTTTATAAATGCCACTATGTACCCCACCTAGCACAAAAATAAATAAATAAATAAATATTTTAAATAGGCCAAACCCCTTAAAAGACACATTACTAAAGAAGACATAGAGATGACAAGTAAGCATATGAAAGGATGTTCCACATCACGTGACATCATGGAGTACAAATTAAACCAACAGTGACATTCTACTGTGCACCATTAGAGTGGCCAAAGTCCAGAACACTGACAATACCAAGTGTTGGTGAGGATTTGGAATAGGAACTCTTCATTCATAGCTTGTAGGAAAGTGAAATGGCACAGCCACTTTGGAAGATGGTTTGCCTCTTTCTTATAAAACTAAACATAGTCTTACCATATGATCCAGAAATCACACTCCTTGGTATTTACCCAAAGAAGTTGAAAACTTAGGTCCACACAAAGACCTGAACACTGATATTTATAGCAGTTTTAGTCGTAGTTGTTAAAACTTGGAAGCAACCAAGATGCCCCTCAGAAAATAAATGGGTAAACTATGGTACATCAAGACAATGGAATACCATTCAGTACTGAAAAGGAATTATCAAACTATGAAATGACATAGAGGAAACTTAAATCCATATTACTAGGTGAAAGAAACCAATTTGAAAAGACTACACACTTATTTCAACTATACATCACTCTTAGAAAAGAAAAACTGTAGAGATAGTAAAAACATCAGTGGCCAGGGACTGGGAGAGGGAAGAGATTTTAAAAAGTACAGAAGCTTCATGGCAGTAAACTACTCTGTATTTTAATATCATGGTAGATACATGTCATTTTACATTTGTCAAAAACCCATAGAATATATAATACCAAGAGTGAATCCTAATGTAAACTACGGACATGGGGTGATTTCATAACATGCCCATGTATGGTCATCAGCTGTAATGATGCACCACTCTAGTGGGGATATTGATTATGGGGGAAACAATTTATATGTGGGAGCAGACAGTATAAAGGAAATCTCTATACCTTCCACTCAGTTTTTCTGTGAACCTATAAATGCTCTAAAGTACACAGTTTATTTTTTAAAAATACGTTTCTGTATTTTTAAAAGGGATTGTAAAATTATTTTGCAAGAATAAAGTCACTGTTATCACTTACTAATGAAAGGAAAATTACATACATTATCAGATTCTAATAAATAAGATAAAGTGTATTTGAAGCACAGAATCTATTGACTTCCACAGGTGATTTTAACATTCAAAATCATAGGTGATCCTTACAGATTGCCAACAGTGAAACACTATGGTATAGCATGGAGCTTCCAACCTTTTCAAGTATGAGGACATATTTTCAGCATCAAAAATATTTTCAGGTACACATCCATAATCCCAGTTACTCAAGCCTATGGCAGGAAGACTGCTAGTTTTAGACTAGCCTGACCAACATGGTGAGACCCCCCCCATCTCAAAACAGAGAGAGAGAGAAATTTTTAGCATGTCACTTCATATTTGTGTCATTTATTAATGATTTATTGCATAGATTTATTGATATACAAAAATACACATATATATCTTTTTGGCCTCAGGAAGGCATCTAAGAGTATTAAGAGGCAATGTAACATGAGATCTTCACCCAGCAGTGATGGGTGCTAACTATACCAATCACACACTCCTGATTGCACTTTTGAACTAGACACACAGAAAGTAGAAAACCAGCAGGGATCTTGAAGGTGCAATATCCTTGAGTAACCAGAAGCTCTTCACAAAATGGGGGAATCCAGCTTAGTGGCATTTACCTCCCTCCCCTTCTGTTATCTTTTTTTTTTTTTTTCAGACAACTGAAAATGAGCAAGAGTAAGGCGGGAGAGGAGTCAGAGTAATTTAATTGATTTATGGCTTTAGAAGTGGTGGCAGCAGGGCAGCTGCTCTGTGCCTGTCTTGAAGGCTGTCTGGTCTCTAGAAGGCTCAATACACTCAGGTTCCTACTTCTCTTCTGAGACCTGGACATTTCCTGGTACCTCATCACCTGACTAAGAACCTCATCTTTCTTATTTCCCCAGTTCCCATGCAATAAATATTTCAGAACCAAAGTAATTTGAGTTTGTCCCTGTTCTTCATAACTAAAAGTTACAACTAATACAAAAATTAAATTTAGCTTTGTTATGGCACATATTTACCAACCATGAAAACAATCCAAAACCTTAGCACTTTGCATTGTTTTTCTTGCTCCCTTTCTTTTTAATTTATTTAAAAGAAAGATGCTGTGGTTTAGGTGCTATGCGAATGTAAAGTAAAGAAAAGCTACTTACTGTTCTAATCATTGGTACTGAAGTATGTGATTTCTCACCAGCACATAGTTACCCATGGTGAAGCCCATTCGGTCTTTGTCCTCGTTAGAATGCGAACTCTTAAAGTTCCACATGTTGGTAGCGCACAAAACCCATTTCACTGAAGTTTGGAAGGAAGGTTCTATGGTGTGAATATGATTTGTCTTCTCCAGAACATATCTTGAAATTTGATTGCCAATGTGGTAGTGTTGGAAGGGGCCGGTAAGAGGTGATTGTGTCATGAGTGCTCTATTCCCATGAGTAGACGAATCTATCCACAGACTAATGGATTGAGTTATCAGAGGATTGGCTCTGTAATAAAAGCAAACTTGCTCTGGTCAGCTCCCTACCTCATTATGTGATGCACTCCTCCAAGTTCAGATGCAACAGGAAGGTCCTCACCCGATGTCCAACACACATGCTAATGCTGTGCTCTTGGACTTCTCAACCTCCAGAACTGAGAACTAATATACCTCTATTCTTTATAAATTACCCAGTTCTGCTTATTTTGTTATAGCAACAGAAAACAGACTAACACAGGAAGGTAGGGAGAATTTTCACAAATACCATTAATAGTTCTCTGAAAAGCTTTATTTGGACAAGAATTTGGCATAATTTCGAGTAACTGGTTATAGTAACTTGTTACAAAACCTATTTTAATGCATCATGTTTCAGATTTGTTACTTGTGTTAAAGGAAAGTGGTAGTGGTGTGTGTGTGCATGTGTATGTGTCTATGGATTATTTTAAGGATAATTGTTCTATTAAAGTTATAAAATATTTTAGGATTAAAAAATACGATATAATAATACTAACAATGTAATTTAGTATATAATTCAATGTTGTTGGGGGCAACTATCAGAATTTTTATACAAAATAAATGAATATTTATTTTAATGCTTGGAAATTGAATGAGTAATCTAAAATTTTAGGGTATCTAATTCATTATCACACTTAATTACAGTGGGACAAAGTCTGAACTATCACTAAAGAGAATCAAACAAATCATTACAAATTGAACTTCAACTTATCTAAATCTTCAACATTTCCACCTTCTATTTCTATTTTTCAGAACTTTCAGGTATAGTGGGTCTAAGAAGGATAAATTTTCATAGTCTTATATCACCTTTTTGGAGTATTTGTGGTTTGCTTGTTATTATATTCTTAACAAAAAGACTGTGTTTAAATAAAGAACCAGCCAAACCATTGTAATACAGTGGTTTTTTTTTAAAGTTTGTCTTAGTTTAGTTTAGTTTTTGTTTTTACTTGCAAAACTCAAGAAATAAAATATCTTATGACTATTTGAAAAAGCATAAAGTAGTTTAAGATAACACACCATTCAGTGATCATGAGACTGACAAAGAACAAAAAGAAGGCCATATGTGGCAGATCTGAGGGACTGAGGGAAGTATGTTGAAAGAAAGTGTGTTGAAAGCTAGACAGGAGAAACATACAGGACAGAGGTAAATGACTCAAATACTGGAGGGCTGGGCAAATAATGTATGAAATGAACACAGTTGGACAGGAGGGAGTGGCAGAACCGATGATAATGTGGAGAGTATCATTCTTGCTGAGGTGCATTCAAATTAAACTTGAATTTGAAACAAAGTAATACTATACTGCACAAAAAATATAGCTCACCATAAATTTTTGCACCTTATGGTCTTGGAAATCATGCTTAGGACTTTGTCTTTCTTTAAAAGCTGTAGGAAGGAAGTTGCTAAAATAGAATTAGGGCGGGGAGGGTGCTACTATTAGTTTTGTGTTTTGGAAAACACAGTGTTTTAGAAAACTAAACCCAAAAACTTCTCAGTGTCTTCACAGTGATAGGATAACTGCATCCATGGAAACAAAACAGGATGTTCCTTCTAGCTCCCATCTGGTAAATGGATTGGAGGTTTGAGGTAAAGTTGTTGAACACATGTCTAATTTTGCTGCTTTGCAAAATCCAGTAGAAGGAATTTTTAAAAGTTAATAAACACACAATGTGGAAAAAAGGAAAGGAAAAAAGAGTACCAGAAATGTTGAGACTAGAAAGAAGATGGGATGGTAGCTGACCTGGAGAACTCCAAAAGCCAAATTTTAAATTGGTAGTGGTGAAAGTCAAGACCAGACTAATCTATAAGCACAGAATACTGCAAGGTTCATGACTTGCTAGCATCGAGTACCTCTGGAAATAGGGGTGAAGTGGGACCCCCAAAGCAGGAAGACAAGATGGCTGTTTGAGAAGCCAAGAGAGCCCTAGGTCCCTATCCCTACTTTGTGCTGCTGAACAGCTTGGCAGAAGTTCCAAGAGGAAGGAATTTGGGCTGGTAGTTCTGCTATCCCAGCATAAATAAAAATTTAAAGATATTGGATCTGTCTTTTCATTTGCTACCAACAAATCTGTGCACTGTGTTGCTTCACCCTACCAAGTCAAGAGTCTGACAAACTTCATTCATGCCCCACAATTTACATTGCCATAAAGGGAGATTTTTTTTCTCAGATAAGAATTGGGTTAATGCTATCTATCCATGCTGTTTATAAAAGTATGTCTAAAATCAAAATAATTTGTATAATAAGTTTACTTAATTAAATACCACATTAGATGGATAGTGAAGAAGAAAAAGAACATTCCTGTATTGAAAAAGAATGAGCATCCATGTGAACGATAAACATGAGATTCAGGCTGGTGGTTACTTATGAGAAGAAGGAAAGGGAATGGGCTCTGGAGGAAATAAACTACGCTTTTTTGTATATCTGGAATTGTGTAATAATAATCCAAATAATAAATGGAAGTAAGTATAAGTTTTAGTATTTCTTCACCTCACACTAATGAATCACACTGGGTATTGCCCATCCAGCATACTTCATTTGGAACATGTGAAGCATCTAAAGGCTTGAATTTATAGTGACAGTGGAATTAAGGAGATATTCAATGAATGGCTGAGTAGGGGGCTGGTATTTCTTTTATTATTATTATTCATTTATTCACATGTGCGTACATTGTTTGGGTCATTTCTACCCCCTGCCCCCCGCCCCCACCCTCCCCCTTGGCTTCCAGGCAGAACCTGTTCTGTGCCTTTTGGAGCTGGTATTTCTTGGAAAATGTTTGCTCTCCTACTCTGGATTTCCCAAGCTACATTTCAGGACAATCTCTAAAACTCCATACGTATTGTTAGTTCAATTTTCCAGTTTCCAATCAGGTATATGAAATTAAAGAGTCAATCAAAATACATTCCAACAAAGCCCTTTTTTTTTAAACACTTATGTGCCAGACACTAGATGTACCGGAAGCTAATTAAGACGTAGTCCATGTCCTCAAAGAGCAGGTTGGCATACAATATGATAATAGGTAACATTATTAAGAACTTTATTGATGCCTGTGCTAGGTGTTAAGCACTCTCTGCCTGATGATCTCATTAAATCCTCACAACAGGCCTGTGAAGGAGCTACCGTTATTATCCTCAGTGTACAGTTGAAGAAATGGAAGCTTCCAGAGTAAGTTGCCCAAGGTTAAGTGCAGCTGAACAAAGATCAGAACCTAGAACTTAGTGATTATAAAATCAGTGCACCTCAGCACTAGGTTATGTGACAAAAATCAATGGAAAAGTTTCTATGGGAATCTGGAAGAAAAAATTACTAGCTCTAGCTAGAGGCTTCAATAAAGGTTTTGAAGAAAAGGATACCTGAATAGAATCTTAAAGGGTAGTTGGATGACAAAAAAAATTCCAGAAAGAGCTTCAACAGAGGTGTGAGAGAGTATGATGCATAGTAGCTTTGTGAGTTTCAGTGACGTGTGTCTTTGGAGAAGTGGTAGAGGTGGGTTTGATGAGGTCAGTGGGAACCAGCTTAGAAAAGTCAGTATATAAAGGTGGAAGGAGATGAAAACAAGCTTCATTAATAATTTCTAGAATGATCCTTGTTAGGCTTTGGGGCACCACTGTGCTTTTCCAAAACCGTTTCAAAACTGACTGATGAAATGGACCAGAGGTAGAACACACGCAACTACAAATAACCAATGGTTTAGACCTTTATTAGATTTTAAAAGGCAATTGCTTTTGGATTATAAATGATTTTTTTCATACTTTTCCATACCCGTAGAAGACTGTAATTGAGGCCAGTTTGTTAACTGATGATGAGTGTAATAAATGGCCAAATATCAGTTGTCTGGGGGGAGAGCTGGCCTAAACAATGTACACACATGAATAAATGTGAAAACAATAAAATTTAAAGTTAAAAAAATTAGTTGTCTAACACAGATAGTTTTTCTCAGACGTAAAGTAAGTCAAACTGTCAAACTGCAGATATTAGTATTCTGATGCAGAGCTGAAATCAAATGGTGTCAGAGATGTCTATATGTGGTATAATCATTTAGTGGTCAATCAGAAATACTGATTTACACACATGCTGTATATGTAAATGTGTACCTATGACATATATAACATTCAGATATATATACATATGAGTCTATCAGGACAGTTGGGTTCTAAAATAGTATCAGTAAGATGTGCAATTTTTATAAAGTCATCAAATTTGTCTGAGACTCAATTTACCAAAAGTAAAATGGGAGATTTGAACTAAATGGATCCTAATATTGTGATTCAATGAAATCAGGTAACCTGTGTTCATGGAAAGTTCAAAATGTAGTTGAGGACTTTGTAGGTATCTACAGAAAAATACATTAAGAGATATGTAAGTAACTTTAAAAGAAACAACAAAAAGAGCAACCTAAAAAAAAAAAAATTAGCTCTGGTGTAGTCAACTGGAAAAGCCAAGATCACACCACTAAATAGAAGGTGAGGTTGAAAATTAAATAAGAGTAGCAATTCTCACTTAGTAGGTAGAACTGTGTGGGAGAGGACTATTTTTGTTATTTTTCATTATCAGTAATGCTAGTATATTTCTCCTTACACTCATATACTGATCATTTCATATTTATACCTATTTTGTGTGACAGCTTGAAGTCTTCCCAGAATGCATAGGTTACATGAAATCCATAATGCTTTTTAATTTTATCAGGAGGGTGGTATTGGAAGGTTACTAAAAGATTATCAGAAATTATACATAATTGCTGTTTGAATCACTATGGGAACCATATGCAAAGTATAACCAAGGTTACAATTATAAACATACTCTGACTCAAATTATTGCAAAACATTACTGGATTTGGGTGAGGTTTCTAGAGGAAGAGAACAGCCAGTTCAGCAAGCAACAATTACTAAGTACCCACCATACATATATTACACAGCGGGACATTAGGTATTGCTGAGTAAACCAGAAAAACACTGGGGAAAAGATCCTAAAACCCAAGGTAGTCTGTTGATGCAGGAGGCAGTGTGAACTGAATTGAGGGAATGCCAGAGAATAACTTCGTAAAGTTTTATTTGGTGGAAAGTGCCTAGATTTAGAGAGGGGGTTCAATTTTGCAGTGGAAAGAAGATGCCTAGTTCTAGTTCCAGCTCAGTTACTTAGGAGCTATGCAATATTGGACAAATCAATTAGCCTTGGTTTTCTTTCTGTAAAATGAATATAGTAATATTGATAAGCATTTTACTTCATGAGCTTGCAGTGAGAAGTCAATGAAGCAAACTGTGAAAGAGTAAACATGCTATTGACATAGCCAGTGAGGTTCTTGGCCAAATGATGAGTTCTGTTTTCTTTCATGTCTTCTTCACAAGGTTTATCTTCAACAGGATAGCTGCCTTTTCCTGCATGTATTAGCATACTTCCTCTTCCTGTTCTCTCTCCAAATGAACACTCTGTAAATCACTTAATAATAGTGTCTTGCATCTGCAAAGTTATTTGGACTCTTTAAAGTACTCTCATGTGTGGTGTACATGCAGCTCTCAGATTCATCTTGCTGGACATGTTTCAGGTTGGGTCATGTCACTGTTGAAATGTTCTCTCATTTCTACTGAATAAAGCCAACTCCTTGTATTTCAAAGTGGGATCTCCAAGCCAGTAGCAGTCGCATCACTTGGGAGCATGTTAGAAATGCGGGTTCACCAGCTCCATTGCAGGTCTATCAAATTAGCTACTTCATTTGAACAAGATTTCTAGCTGACTCATAAAGACAGCTTTGGCTATATCTTTACTCTCCTGTAAACTTGAAGCTTCAGAAGTAGAATTGCCTGATTTAGCAAATAAAATAGGGACTTCCACTGAAACTGGAAAACGATAAATAACGTTCTAGTATGTGGCAAATGCTTCATGGGATATATTTAAACGTAAAAAAATTAATTGGTTATCAGCAATTAAAATTTTGCTAGATGTCCTGTATGTAATGGCAAGCTGATTCAGGATAGGATCCATGTCTAACTTAACACTGTATTTCTCTGTAATAGTACAACGCTTTTCCCCAACTGCCCAGTATGTTTAGTTAATGAACTGAGAAAGTGAGCTTAAGAACAGAGTTTTTCTGGGTTTTTTGTTTATTGTTTTCCTCTACATTGTATATCCCAGAGATATATACACAGTGGCTAGCACATCATAAAAATTAATGTTCCTTAGATGAATAAACGGAATATCAAGAGCAATCTTCCAATTATGCACTAGGTTGTGTGTTCATATTTTAATTAAAGCCGAAATATTTTTCCAACTATTAGAAATGTTTTTAATTGGTAGTTTTTCGCATTTCAGCTGTCGGCGTTCAGGACTTGATGGGAACATAACCCAGGGCTCAGGATGTACTTACCGCAGACTGGGTCCATATGGTCACCGGCGGGGACAGAAACCTACACTCGTGACGCTGACGAGCCTGCAGCAGACAGGCAGGACATTCCCGCCCCCTCCGGGACTGCGGACGCCGCGCATGCGCACCGCTGCGCTCGGGCCCCGAGGCCGGCGGGGGGTGGGGGGGCTCCGGGGCGCGTGCGCGGCAGCCTGGGCGGCGGGCCCCTCCCTTGGCGGGGGCGCGCGGCGCGCAGGACCGCACGGAAAGGGGGAAGTCAGGTGGCCGCTGCCGCCACCGCCACGGTCTGTCGCCAGAAGAAAGATGGCGGATCTGGAGGAGCAGCTTTCTGATGAAGAGAAGGTAGGAGCCGCGGGGGCGGCAGAGCGGGCCTCGGCGTGTCGCCCCGGAGTCCGGCCGGCGGGGCAGGGTAGCGGCTGCGGGCTGCGCTCACGCCCTTCCCCCTCCGCCTGGCGCCCGCCCTGTCGGTCGGTCTGTCCGTCAGTCCCGGGTCCCGCGGGCCTCTGGCCCCGGCCTGCTCGCTCCGCGCCTTGTAGGGTGTGGGCCCCGAAGGAAGCGGTGCGGGGGCGGCCGGCGGGGACCCGGCCCTGTCATCCGGTCTTCGGGGCCCCTGTCACCCAGGGGGGACAGCTGGGGTGAGGCGACCCGGGACCGCGGGGGACGGGGACCTTCGCTTTCCCTTGCTCTGCCCCGCCCGGGCTGATGCTTTCTTCCCCACCGCGGTCTTGGTCTCCAACCCCCCGTCTCCCCGCCACGCACGCCGCCCGCCGTCGTTTTTCCTTTTTTCTTTTCGGCTTTTCCCGTGGGCTTGTGCAACTCCATGTTCCCCGGAAGACAGAGGTGCGCTCACAAAAGACCCCCGCCCATAGTGGTTTGCTGCCCGGGTTGGCATCCGCCCTCTGGGGCCGACCTGGTGGCACCCCATCTTCCTGCTAGGACTTCTGAAGAGGGGACGTGGTGCGGCTCCTTCCGACGCGGTGACAGCACTGGGACCAGATGAACGACTCGAGTGGCTCACATTTAAAATAAGACACCTAATTGTTGAGCTAGCTCTCTTCATTTGCCCATTTCTTTTGGCTTTTGTGAAGACCCCATCCCTGGGGGCCGCCGGTGGAATGAGGGGTACCCTATTAATTTTTAGTATTTCCTGGAAAGGACCATGAGGTTTTTCAAACTCAGGAGTAACTGAATTGGTAGTTACAGTTTTGGAAATGTCCACTCTTAATGGTTTTTAAGTTCCAAAACAGTACAGCACTGTAAGAAACATTACGGTGTTTAAGAAATGTTCATGTAAGCCGAATGGTGTTTTCAGTTGGAACCCTTGACTGTTTCTATATTCTGTGTTCTTGCACCCAAGTATGGGGTTCTGTCTTTCCCCGTGTGAAAGTGCAGAAGTCAGCTTCATCTTCATTTTTTGAAATCTTTTTCCCTCTTCTCTGCTGCTTAATGAACGTGATAATAAAACAACAAAATGGGGACAGCAGCATAATTGTCCATGATGCACAGAGCCAGTAGGAAGATCCCTGTGCCCCTAAAAGTTGCAGTGCAATATTTACACGTGTGATGCTACTAAACCCATTATGTTGGTAGCTAAAAATGTGCATGAGTGTGCACGCACATTAAAATTAAGTAGTGCTAAAAAGTTTTTAAAAAGCAATTTTCGTTTTTACCCTTATTTGGTTATTAGTAGCTCAAGTAGCTAGAAAGATAGCTGAGGAGAGAGTATGAGCATGGGAATTACTACAGACCTGTTACGTGTATAAGGGCCTGTAATAGTGAAGGTTTTTCAAAATGATGACAGCATTCCTTATCTGGCACTCTCAGGGCACTGAGCTTCATAGGGAGAGGGAGTGTACTTGAGCTGCCTATTAGCACACTGTGTGAGCAAATGAATGAAATTTCTAATTTTAAATTTGGTATTTTTGTTTATATTTTGAATTTTGTGGGAGTCTTCCATAGATACGATTCCTGTAAATTTTATCATTGTATTTTCTTATTTAAGAAAAATATTGATCAAAGTTTGGGTTAAATTCAAGTAAGTTGGTTAAATTAAATTATAAACTTTTGTCACTGTAGTTACCTAAATATTATTTTTGTCTTTTGGGAGGAGGATGGTGGGGTAATGGGATCAGAAATGGAAAGGATTTTGAGATCACACACACACACACACACACACACCCCGACACACACACACACACCCCGACACACACACACACACACCCCGACACACACACACCCCGACACACACACACACCCCGACACACACACACACACACACACACACACACACACACACACACACCCACCCACCCACCCACCCACCCCGAACAGGGATACTGGGGATCAAACCCAGGGCCTCATACGTGCTAAGCAAACACTAAACCACTGAGCTACATCCACAGCCCTAAAAGTAATATTTTAAACTAATACTTAAATCATGTCACCTTTTCTGCCACCTTGCTTGTAATTTTCAAAAATAATCTTTTAGTACTTTTAATTTTTTGGAATTTCCATTATAGATTGCAAAACTAAGGAAGGAAAACAGTTTAGATTATGTAGACTTTGTATATTTCAGGCTCAGTTAAACCAATACAGTTGTTAATTTGGGGGTAGGGGGTTGAGGTAGGTAGTTTTATTATTATGAGTTCACAGATTAATAAAGCAAGGTTTCAAAAGATGTAAGTATTTCACCCAAGGACACTTAAGTAGGAAGTGGCAGAGGGAATACCAAATATTAAATAGTGTTGGGTTCTGCATTTGTGTTTTCATCATTTAGATCAAAGTTTATTATTGTTTAACATATTTAAATATTTTATGCTAGTGTTGTAGTTTCATGTATGCCCATGTGGTAGGAAGCATTTCAGAAATTAATCTAATCTGGGTGTTATTGTACACACCTGTAATCCTAACAGTTGGGAGGCTGAAGCAGGAGAATCTCAAATTCTGAGGTCAGCCTTAGCTATAGAGTGAGACCTTTTCTCAATAAGCAAAACAAAACAGCAAAAAGAAATTAATCTATAATAATAGTTTTGCCTTTTAAAATCATGTACAGTTGCTTCTTTGAGGATACAGTTATGAAATTTAGTAACCTTTTCTCCTGTGACCACTGGGTTAGTAGGAAGTAAATTTAGCTGAAGAAGCACAATGAAGTTCTTTAATGCAGTGTGTCTCACACACTTTTTTTACACAGTTACAGAAACTCTAGGCCAAAACCAGTTAATGTTTTCTGTTCTTGGGGCAGCTGCATTGTCCATAAAGCATTTTTGTGAATTTGAAATTATATGAAATTGCAGTGTAGGGGTCAACTAAAAAGAACCATTTCCATCTCTCCAGAAAAAAGATAGTTATTGATGGGAAAGTCTCTTTCTTTTTTCTTCCTGGCCCCCTGCCTCCTTCCCCAGTGACTGGAATAATATCCTTCCATAGCTTTGCAGGTCTATTTCAGGTATGAAGCTCCAGTTCCTCTAGGCACTAGTTGCACATTTTTATCTGCTGACCACATTCTCAGGACATGGTTAACTAGATGAGTTCAAGTGGAGCCTTCCTAAAAGTAGATTTCTAGCACCTTCTTTTGCCCACTCAAGGGAAATCTGAGATTTAGCTCCTTCTCATTTTTCTTTTTTATTCCCATTGTTCTAGTCATCCAAGACTTCAAACTTTACTTTTCATTTTTTTTGTTTTGCTCTGTACCTTATAGTCTAAATTTTGTCACTTCCATCATCAAAATGCGTCTTAGGCAAGTAATCTACTTATTACTTGAGAAATTAATTCATTTATATTAATATTAGGTTTACTGCCTCTTAGTTGACCAGATTATTTACCTAACTTTTGTTTAGTTATACAGCCTCATTGGACAAACTAAATACAGTTTGGTTGTACCTATTCTGTGGCAACATTTAAGGAAGAAATAAAGTCAAAGGAGGAGAAGTGGGATTAGAAAAATGTGTCATGGCTATTCTTTCCTTTCTGTTACATTTGCTGCGGTTAGGTTTTTGTTATAGTTTCTAGACTGTAGACTAACCCCTTCAGTTACCAGCATCTAACCTATGCTTCATTATGTTGATTCTCTAAAAATTTTAGTGGCTAATGGTGGGCTTGGTTGTCACATATCGGCAATTCCAGCACATGGAAGCTGAGGCAGGAGAATCAGGAGTTCAGGACCATCTTGGTCCATATAGCAAGATGTGTCTCAAAAAAGGAAAGAAATAAATTTGTGGTTAGATCCTTCATTGCCTTTACAAAGAATCTTGACTCTTAAAATCATATTTATGGCTTTGTATTCCATCCTAACCTACATAGTTCTGACATTTCCAGTATATATTATCTAATAATGCTCTGAATTCAGAAAGGTCTTCATACTAGTCCATTTCTAGCAGCTTGGGTTATTTAATCTCTTGGCCTCAGTTTCCTCTGAAATTTGAGAATGTACTAGTAAATGCCTTCTCCATTAAGCTGTAATTATAAATGGTACCTGGCATGTAGTAAGCACTTAATAAATGGTCAGTATTTTTCATTGCTCATGACTTTTCATTCCCCATGACTTTTCATTCCCTTTGAGTACTGGGTCTGTCCCCCTTTTTGGAAGATGAGCATTTTACTCATCTCTCAAAATTTAGCTTAGGTCATAAGGTTCATTTCATCTCTCTTCTGAACTTTAGTACGCATCATAAATGTAGAATACAATTTTGTTCAGTATTTCTTTGTTTACCTTCCCTTTTTCCATTGGAATTCCTAAGGAAATAATACCATCTTTAGCATCTATCATTACTTTGCTTGTGATAAATGGAATGGTTCAGTGAGTGAGTGAACAAAGAAACCATGAATTCATGTAATTAAGAGAGAACATAAGTTTAATGAGAAGTAGAAGTAGCATATAATGATAGACTTTTGAAGGAAAATCTATCTTGCCTAACTTTTTCATTCCTGAGTAGTACTGTTTATTTTATAGATTTAGATAGTCAAATGAAATTCCTGGTATATTTTAAAGTACAGATCATATTGAGTAGCATTTGAATGCTAAGTATCCTCAATAAGCATTTGATATACTTTTCCCTCGGTATACAATTTTAACTGGCTCAGAAATTTTGTTTGTGAAAAGAGTATAAGCTGTCTTTATATTTCATCATAATTAATGTAAAATTAGTAGTGTTCTTACTAACCAAAAAGTAAAATCAACCAGTAGGCCATTATTTTGGAAAATATTCTTTCCTAATCTCATTCTGTAGATGAATTCTCTTATTGAACCAATTCTTACTGCAAGCAGGAACTTTATACCAGCTGTAACATCAGTGGAACTTTTCGGACTTTGCACATTAAGACAAATTTGTTGTATGGTGCATGTAGGTGCCATTTTTACGTGGAGTAAGGGTAATTGAATAAATACAATGTTGCATTTCATCCTAAAAACACCGATAAAGAAATATTTAGAGCAGAATGCAAAAGAATTTTTAAGGTTGAAAAGCATGATGGCAAAACTTGACCTATGGTTCCATACTCTGATCTAAAAGTCCTAGCAGTGGCCTCAAGCAGTAATTTATTACAAGAGATTCATGCATTTCAAAGAAAATAAGATCTTTGTCTTCTCAGGATAACTTTTAACAGATTCTATAAAAATACTCATGCATGTTGTCAAAAAAGGAAAAATTACACAGATTTTACTTGAAAGGTTGGATATACAACCTTCCTGGCTAGATTTAGCTTCCTGGCTAAATCTGAATTTAAATAAATAGTGAATCATTTTTCATATAGGTATTTCCCTTATAGTAGACCTTTGAGCTGCCAGAGAGTGCAAAACTGTTTGCCTCTAACTGTATTGGTACCAGGTGGATATTTTTTGTGATGTGTATGTGTGTGTTCCTGTGTGTATACATCATTGGTTTTCTATTATCTCTGTTTTTCAGTTGCTCAAAATTTATTAAATTAAAAAGAATTGTTAGTTTACTGCTTTTGTAGCCATTGCGATGAGTCTGTTTCCTGCTAAGGAGACTGACAAGTTATTAGTTGCATACATTTAACAGCTCAGTAGAAGGGGACACTGCACACCATACAGAACCACAAAGGAGTTGCACTTGGCAAGCCAGGGACAATAGGAGGGAGGCTTCCTAGTATCAAAAGGGTGGGATGACCCTAGGTTCCCAAAGGAGGACTTGATTGGCTTGTTTGAATAATTCACAGGCTGGCAGGGAACTGAAGCCTGCTACCCAAGAATAGGCAGGAATTGTCTGTTCCCTGTGATAAGGAGGGTTGCTTGGCTTAGGAACCTTATTTCAGAGTGAGAAAGAGATCTTACAGTTAGGCCATTCAAGACATACATAGCAGAAGTCCTCAATTTTTAGGCCTTATACCATAGGTCTCAGTAATATTTTATTGAAAGTATTGGTAATAATTGCTGTGATGAATAATGCAATGACAAGACATTTTTAGTAATATAATTCAAGAGTTTTCCTTTTTGTATAAACATTTCTTGTGATAACTTAATGAAGTATAAGATACTCTTGCTGTGTGCATCTTCACCACAGTTGATAAAAGATGGCCATATCATATGAAGTGATTGGAGACATGAAAGACAAGAGTTGTGTTTGAGAGATTGAGTGGAGTGGTATGGCTTTAGTACTATATATATGTAAGAGAAGAAAAAGTGGACAGGTTGGAGAAGCTAAAAAGTGGCAGAAAGAATAAAAAGGAAGTACTCATGTTTGAGTGCATGTATTATGCCATATACTTTTCTAAAATATCTCATTTTTGCAGGTGAGGAAAGTGAATTTCATTTGAATAATGTCATAGCAATAGTAGGCAATGGAACTGTAATCTGAATCCACGGGATCTTATTTAAGAGCTTGTGCTGTTAACAGCTAAATTTTACCACCTTGGAAGAGCTTCATATGTCATGTAAGGACTTGACCTTATCTTTCTGGCAGTAGGGAACCACTGGATGATTTTAAGCAGGGAAGAGGCATCAGAATTTGCATTGAAAAATACAAGTCTGCTGACAAGGTAAAAAATGAAGTTTGGGGAAGGATGAGACTTGAGGTAGGGCAGCTTTTGTAACAATCCAGAAACAGAGTGCCTGGGTCTTAAATGGAATGAAGTCAGAGAGAAGTGGATTGGAGTTGAACAAGAGACATTCATTCATTGAGTGACTGTGGGAAAATGGGAAAAATGTGCAAGATTTCTAGATGGTGCCAATAACAAAAAGGAGTAGATTTGGCTGAAAGAATTGAACATATCTTTGAGGTACTTTGATGAAGATTTCTCATAGATAAGTTACAGTTAAAAAATTAATCTTGGTCTTGAGAAGTTGTGATAGGAGATTATGTAGATTTGGGATCTTGTGATAGTAGAATCAGTGGAAGTGAATGAGGTTACGCAGTGATTTCTTGTGTTTCCAGCCTGTCTCCTGAATCATCATAGAAAGATTATGCTATTTTAGGAGGCAGCTACATAAAAAGCCTTGGACTTCATCTGAATATTTCATCCAAATCCCAATTCTAAATCTCTCTTTTCTCTTTCATAAATTAATAATAATAATAGCTGTGCCAGGAGATACTCACAGGTAATATTTTGTCTAATAGGGCCAGATTTTAAAAAGAAAAAATGATATATTCCATTTACTTTAGTTTACCTTAAAAAATTGAGGTTTAGGGGTTGGAGGCTCAGTGGCAAAGTGCATGATTGGCATGTCTGAGGCCCTGGATTTAATCTGCAGCACCAGGTAAATAAATAAATAAAATTTAGATTTATGAAATTTAAAAAAATAATAAAAACTTGGCTAGAGATCATTTGCATTGACTTAGATAAAAACCTAGGTCTTAATTGCCCATAGCTATCATCTGCCAAAGGGTTTTAACTTTTTCTGCCATGTTCCTGTCACTGGTGGTTAAGGTGAGCCAGGGTCATGGGGATGGGTGAGGGTGCTGAGGTATGGGAAATGAATGCACTTCAAAATACATAGAAATGCATAGGCATAAGTCACCCTGTTACACTGCAGGGCACAGAGGAACTAACATGAAATGTGAAATGTATTCTATAATTATTTTTTAATAATACTGATACTATACTAATGCAAGTATACTTATTTACCACTTTTATTGCCAATAATATTATTTATTCATCCAAGGTCACATAGCTAAATGAGTAAAAGAGGTGACAATCCATCCTGGTAACTCTG
Organism: Castor canadensis; assembly: GCF_047511655.1. Taxonomy (NCBI): domain Eukaryota; kingdom Metazoa; phylum Chordata; class Mammalia; order Rodentia; family Castoridae; genus Castor; species Castor canadensis. The sequence continues at coordinate 36,558,510 of NC_133387.1, read as the reverse complement.
GTCCAGAGACCATATTCTCCACCATTACACTATACTGCTGCTTTATATTAGCATTAAATTTTTACAGTTTGGAATGTGGAATATTTGAAAATTGGAAGTCTGCATACAGAACTGTTTATTGATAACTCTTAGAATGTTCATCTCATTGAAATACTACATTCCCTGACCTTTGTAAATGAAGTTTATTGCTTACAGATTTATTTAGTACATGGTCATTAACTACTAAGTGCCAAATATAGGGTAGAGGTAACAGAGGCCCAAACGTGACCTGTTCAACAGGTATTTAAGAGTCTGCTATTTTCTAGGCACAATTCTAAACATCCAGATAAGGGAGTATATAGACAGTCTCCCTCCCTGATTTTCTTTCTCTTCCCAGAGTAAATCAGTCCTAGACTTTGAGAATTTGGGGAGCAAAGGGGCTGGAAAATTAGCCAATTTTTTTTAAAGGCAGTTAAGTTAAATATGTTTAACTCTAGATGAAATGTCAAAACACCCATTTATCTCATTATTATAAAGTCTGAATAAGAATAATTGGTTTTTGAGTCTCCAAAATCTTGGGTTAGTAGTGAAATAGTTGTAAACAAATAAAAGAGGTTCATGGTATGATATTTTAATTAACCAAAATCCAAGTAATTCGAATCCTTTAACCCAAAATTTTTTAGCTTGATATTAAGGAGACAATGGCTCATTATGAGCTGAACAATAGCGAAACAGCCTATAGAATTTCTGTGTATAAAAGTAAGTTATTCATTACTTACAGAGATAACCACTGAAAATCTTTAATCAAAATAAGATGTTGGTAAAAGGGAAATAGAATATTAATTTTCTCTCACATTACTTAACATCAGTGTTGTCTTAGTGTTAACCAAAGGCTCTACTAAAGACTGTGATAGCATTTCTTCTGCTGATATTGTTAAAAATAGAATTTACTTGAAGAAGACCCATTCTAGAAATTACTACTGGAATGATATAAGTTCTTTAGATGCTTTCAGAGGATTTTGGGGACTTATTAAGGTGTTTAACCTAATTGTCATATCCGTGACTGAAATAAAAGTAACTCACATTTTAAAAGTAGGGCTTATTATAAGATCCTTTAGAAGTTAAGAAGATGAATATGGTTGATATACTCTCTGTACAAGAATGAATACAGAATTTTTAAATCTGTTGAAGCCACCATAAAAAGGAGACTAAGTAGAAAGAAGAAAAATAGAGGAGATAAACCAATTCAAATTAAATTATATATATACATGGAAATGTCACAAGGAAACACCTTGTGTAACCATGTTTAAAAAAATGTCATTTTGTTTTCATTTACACAATCAGAGAACAGGAGGGTGGAACGGTCCTGCTGGGGGGGGGTGGGGTAGGGAAAGAGTATAGGAGGTTGAATATAGTGAAAATGTTGTGTACACACATAGGTATATGGAAAAATGAGACCTGTTGAAATTATTCCAGGAATGGTGTATGAATTCAAGTATGGTATTTGTAATACTTCCACCCAGCACAATAATAAAAAAAATCATTAAAAGTTCAGTGTGGAGAAGTGTTCATTCACAGATAGTACTAGAATGTTTTATTTATTTATGCATTTGACAATATAATAAGAGCTATATGCCCACCCTAATCATCATAAAACTCAGTTGTGGGCAGATTAAAGACCTACATGCAAAGACAGAACTTTAAAAAGTTAGAGAAATTATAGGAGAAAACCTCCACAGCCAAAGTGCGGAGAATTTTTTCCCCTATTTCTAAATGCTTTATTTCCTTTTAAGGCATTCTTTTACGTAACTACAGTACAATGATCAAAATTGAGAGTTTAAGCATTCATACAGTGCTATAATCTGTACCCTATTCAATTTTTTTCCCAATTATCACTAATCACTAATGGATTTTTTTTTCTTTTTCGGCAGTACTGGGTTTTGAACTCAGGACCTTGCTCTTGGGAGGCAGATAGTGAGTCACTCCTCCAGCCCTTATTTGTGTGTGTGTGTGTGTGTGTGTGTGTGTGTGTGTGTGTGTGTGTTTTAGGTATTTTTGAGATAGGGTGTCTTGAACTGCAGTCCTCCTGATCTCTGCCTCCCAAGTAGCATAGGCCCTCAGTGCCGGGTTCTTTTTTTTTTTTTTTTTTAAATTCTGGTCCAGGATCCTAAACAGAATCTCACGGAATTTTTTTGTGATGTCTCTGGTCTTTAATCTGGACAGTTTCTCAGTCTTGCTTATCCTACATGACCTTAACTTTCTTGAAGAGTAATACATGCTAGTTATTTTCTATACTGTCCCTCAATTTTGGTTGTTTGATGCTCCCTCTTGATTACATTCAGCCTATTAATTTTTGGCAGGACTATCACAAAAGTGATGATGTGTTTTCAAGAGACACATGTTGTCAATTTTTCTTATTACTGTTTATAACTTTGGTCCTTTGGTAAAGGTGTGCTATGTGGCAGATTTCCTTAACATATAATTGCTATTTATATATTTGTAGTTCAGGGTCACATAGAGAGATACTTAGCGATGTCAGTTGCCTGTTGTTTTATACTTTTATGTACTAATTTTGACACCACAGATGATTTTTTCTACAAAAACTTCTAATTCAGTCATTGCTCCTACATTGTTAGTTGGCTTTCTATTATGAGGAGCTTTCCATTTGTTCATTTATGTTGATAGGGACTCGTAAAGTCTTACTTCATGGGTTATCATGTTACTGTCATGGCTTAGTTTATTGCTTGAATTGTTTAATACTATTTTTTGTTATTTTTAAAGCCCATAAGAAAGACAAAGTACAAAAAATAGAGTTTGAGTAATGTTTTTGTAATACTATTTTTTAAATCTCAGTTAATGGGCAGAATTTTTTTCTCAGAGCTCATGTAGTATACTAATATTTTGGATATTACACTTTTATCTACTGAATAAATAACTTTATAATCACTTGTGGTATATGTTCTTCTACAAGAAGTGCAACAGACTGGAACATGTCTTTTATGTTATATTTGTTTGTGTATATTTTGCACAACATGGTGTTTGGAACCAATAGAAAGAAAGAAAAAGGTCTTCCAGTTTCGAGCTCAGGTTAAAACTCACAGCTGTAATAGGTTAGCTTTTTAAACTTTTCCCTACTTCTTGGTGTGATTCTTGTGAGGTGTGCCATCAGCTGTGGTGGTAGTAGCATAGAAGGATAGAAATCTTCCCATAGCTACCCCTCATCAACAGAAACAAGCCCTCTCATCCAGAATTAGAAATATTATAAAAAGCAGTAACTCTTTTTACTCCAATTTTATAGGGAATAACTTTGAAAAATGTCATGTGGAGGTATATGGTGGTTAATGAAAGAGATTTAGCAGGAATGTACCTAATTCACTGGGTTTTTCAAAAATGCTGTAATTCCCAAGGAGTATAGTTCCATGTGTGTTAGAGAAACCTTAAGGAAATGTATTTTCAGAAATGTTTTCTACTCCTGGGACCTATTCCTGTTAACTTGTATGGCACCTTTTCTTTCATGGATTTAAGAGGTAGCTAGAATAAATAATTTTAAAAATTAAAGTCACCTAGGAGGAACTTTTAAGTCTACAGCAGTGCGTTGAAAATACTCAGAGGATTGAACACTGTCTTAGGAAGGCAGTCACTTTACTGTGACAGACACACACACTTTTCTTTCTCTTGCACCTGAGAAGTCCAAGTCAGGTTCTTTTTATTCCATGAAATTCAGAAGAGCAGATTAAAATATTTCAGATATAGCTGATATCATGAGGTCGTGTTCTGGGTTCTTAACCAGTCTTGAACTCCCAGTCCTTAGTGGTACTGTTTTTGACTCACTATTCAGTTAGGATATTGTGTGAGTCTGTACATTTGGTTACATTTAGTTCAATAGCAAAAACAAGTGCGTAGGATAAAAATACAGATCATTTTTGCTTTTGTGGTGGAATCCTAAAATAGAACTGACAGATTCTAAATGGCATATGCCTGTTTTGGAAACAACTTAAAAAATCCAAAGCTCAACAGCTAGTTAATTTAGTCACAAAATATACAAAATGTATACTACTTATTATTGGTATTTTAATTTTATCAGTCTTATAACTAGCATATAAGTTATTAAAATGGTTTAAAAAATTACCTCAAAATTCTAAAAGTTTACAAAAGTATTTGATTATGCTTGTTAATATGTATCACAGTTTTTATTTGTTGACTGTGACTTTGGTTTTAATGCTTCCTAACAACTCCTTACCTGAGGAGGGATCAATTAAGACATTTATATAAGCATAATAGACTCCAGTATAGGTTTAGCAGGCATGGCTCAGTCTTCCATACCCCATTCCACCCTCGCCTTTTAAAAATTACTATTTGCAATTTACCTTTTAATTTTAATAATTCTCCTAAACATTTTGGAAGAAAAATAATTTTGAATCCACACAAAACATTATTTTTAAAATTGGCATGCAGTAAAGGTACCCTTCCCACCCCAGCCACGCACCAGTGGCTCGGGCCTGTAATCCTACCTACTCAGGAGGATCAAGGCCAGCCTGGGCAAAATAGTTTGAGACCGTATTGGGGAAAAAAACCCTCACAAAGCAGGGCTTGCAGAGTGGCTCAAGTGAGCATCTGCCTAGCAGGCATGAAGCCCTGAGTTCAAACCCCAGTGCTACCAAAAAAAAAAAATGTACCCCTCCCATTTTTGATGACTTTTTAAACACATGTATAGATCAATGTAACCACCTCTTCTAAAACTCTCTCATTTTCTTCCTTCCCCTCAATTCTTCCACGTAGCCCCACCTTTCCCCATCCATACCCTAAGCTCCTGACATCCATTGACCTGTTCTTCTTTGCAAGAGAGACTTCCAGGCTTGAGATTGTTGTGCTCACAATTTCTTGACTTATTATGGTGCAAAAGCAATATAAATTCTGTAAAACTCTATTTCATGTTTTAAGTTTGTGTCTTTTCCTGGATTAGGAATAAGTGGTATGATACTCTTGTAATTCTGGGTAGTGGCTATGAGCTGTAGCTCCCAGTAAGCCATGGGATCATGGGGCTAAATACCTGATATTCTACATAGGTGTACTGTATTTCTAAACTGTGAGATTTGGTAGGTTGGGAATATTAAATTCATTTTGACTTACAATATTTTTAACTAAAAATGGGTTTATTGTGGCCATAACCCCTTTGCAAATCAAGGTATGCAATTAACTAGATAACCTTTTGAGATTGGTTTCTTTCATTCAGCACAATGCTTTTGAGACAAATTCAAGTTGTTGCATGTATTAATAGTTCCCTCTTATTGCTAAGTAGTATTCTGTTGTGAAGATGTAGCACAGTGTATTTGTCCACATGTTTGTGGATATTTGGGTTATAAATTGTTTCCAATTTTGGGCAATTTTGTGTGAGTGTGGTTTGTATTTCTCTAGAAAGATAATTAGATTTGAGACTGGTATGTCTTATGGTGTGTACTAACTTTATTTTTAAAAAAACAAATCAAAATTGTTCTGTACTGGTTGTACAGTTTTGCATTTCCACAGAAATACATGAGTTCCAAGTGGTTTTGCATCCTTATCAGCAGTTTGAGAATATCATCAGCATTTGATGTGTTATCAACCTTTTTATTTTAGCTATTCCAGTTACTATGTAGTAGTATTTCATGATTTCATTGTTCCTTTACCTGACGATTAAGTGCAAGTAAGTACATGTTTTTGGTGCACTTACTTGTCTTACACTTGTTCTCTTTGGTAAAGTATCTGTGCAAGTCTTTTGCGTACTCTTCCTACTGTTAAGTCTTACACGTACTTTATATATTTTGGATACAAGTCACTTGTTTGATACATTTGCTGGGAAAGTTGAGTATCCTTTTTGTAAAGGTTGGGTATCCTTTATCCAAAATGCTTAGGACCAGATATGTTTCAGATTTCATAGTATTCTGGATCTGGAAAGTTTGCATCAATTTTAGCAGTTGAGCATCCCTAATCTGAAATGTCAAATCTAAAACATTTTGAACATCATGTCAGCCTTCAAAAAAGTTTCAGATTTTGGAGCATTTAGATTTTTCAAATTAGAGACGATGTACTTGTATTTTTTTTCCAGTTTGCAGCTTGTTTTTTCATTCTTTTAACAGAGCAAAAGTTTTAATTAAAAGTTTTTTTAATTGGTGAAATCCAGCTTATAAATGTTTTTAATGGAACACAGTTTTGTTGTGAAGCTTTTTTTAAACCTAACCTTAGGTCATTACAATTTTCTTGTTTCCTTTTATGTATGTCTGTATGCATGTATTTAAGTAAGTTCTATGTTTTACATTTGTGATATGGTCAATTTTGAGTTAGAAGTTTTTCTATGAAGTGTGAGGTTTATTTTCCCCCTTTATGGATTTCTTTTTTTGTTGAAAATATGTCCTTTCTCTAATCACTTACCTTTGCACTTTTGTCAACAGTCATCGGACCATGTATACGAGTGTGTATTTTTGGACAGGCAGTTCTCTTCCATTGTCTCTCATCATTAAACCCATAGTGTCTTGCTGACTGTAACTTTATATGAAGTGCTGAAATTGTGTAGTGTGGTTCTCAGTTTCGTTCTTCTTTTTTCAAAATAGATTTGGCAATTCTAGTTCCTTTGCCGTTACCACTTTACAGTGCTTTATTGAAGGTTTCTTTATTAAACTGTAGTGTTGGGGATGTCGTTTAACCTCTCAGATACATTTACATTGATGTCGAAATAGCTCTTATTTTCTTAAAATAAGCCTGTAACATCTCTCACCTATCTTAGAATTGAAATGTCTTAAGACCTGGCTAGATCTCATGTTTAAACATGTTTAAACTTGGACCCTTCTTTCCCTCTTCTCTTCTATATATTCTTCACTGGTTTCTGAGGGTTTTTTTTTTTAACACATAAATATGCAGTTTTCTTTTTTTTTTTTTTTTGTTAAATGTCTTTAGATTTATTTAAAATACAAATGACCTCCAATATGCAGTTTTCTTCAGCATACCTAAATGCATCTTACTTGTCCACACATAAAATTTTTCATGATTTTTTTTCATCTTGGCTTAAAAGAAATAAAATTATTAAGAAAGTGTTTATCTGTAGACAGCTTTGAATCCTTAACTGCATTAAGTTATGTATTTTATCTGCATTCAGCCTGTATGTTATGATTCTATTAAATGTTTAAAATAGTAGTAGGAAATTCAGGGTATTTGAGTGAAGAAGTGCCACTGTCTTTAAAATCTCAAGTCATTTTCAGTAGAACTTTACAATAGTATGATTTTGCATGACCTTTTGGTTTCTTTAGCAGAGGTGTATGCTATGGAATATTTATGTCTTCATTTCTGTTTCAGGTACGTATAGCAGCAAAATTCATCATTCACGCCCCTCCTGGAGAATTTAATGAAGTTTTTAATGGTGAGTGTTTATAACGCTTGATAATTTATAAAACAAGATATCAAATATGCAGTTTCTGAATTACAATGAAAATTTTTATCAATCTGGATTTCATAATGACTAGATACAATTTATGATGTGTGTGATAATTTTGTTTTAATTACTTAACCCTTTTAAAAGAATAAAATAAGTTTTACTCTAGTTACTAAGAACAAGTGTAACCTTATCTGGGAAAGCAGCTTCTATTTTGGTACAAATTGTTTAAGTAAAACTATAAGCACATATAGTAAGATATTTCTTTGATAGAACATTTAAATAGTTTAAAAATAATTTTTCATTTTAACTACTTTTTTGGAATTGTGAAGTAAATTTAAAATTTATTTAAAAGAAAACCCTACTAGAGCAATATGAACAGCCAATGAAATAGGAGAAAAACATTTTCATTGTGCCTAGATGACAGCACTCATAGAACACCATTGCTATTAAATTATACCTTGTAAATTGTTTCACAGTATGCCTTTCTTTAGACCTCATTGGCAAACATTTTTACAACTATTCATTCAAAGACCTGAAATCTAAACTGCTGTGCAGTCTCCTGCTGTAAAGCTGTTTTTCAGCAGTGAGGTGACAAGATTGAGAGACTCACCAGGAAAGCAGCATGTAGCGATCTCTTCACAGACTCTTTCCTCCCCAGCTATACAAGTGTAACTGATGAGTTACTGTTGTGTTTTGTCTGATTGACCTTCGCCATGTCTTATGTCGGAGGTGCATTTACGCACAGCTATTTAGGTTTTTTTTTTAATGTGCATATACTATTTAAATATATTTTTTAAGAAATTAAATCACCTATTTTCATTCATAGTATAAGATATAATGGAATCTCACCTCAGAAGAGAGTTAGCTTAAAAGTTTAAAAACTGAGGCAAAATTTGTATAAAGGTAATTAGTCTTGAAAATCTCTTGTCATCCACAATATAATAATATGATTTGGTGCAAATACAGTTGCATATGTTAATTCTTGTTATATGCATTTTAAATTTTAACTACGGGGCTGCACTTAGAGGAAAAATGGAAAATCTACTCTGTAAAAAAGTCTAAAAATTAAAATAGTTCTATTTAAGGTAACTATAAAATATAAAATCTAAAGTAGTGAACTGGAGAAGTAGAGAAAATTCAAAAGAAAATAGTCTCTTCTCCTTAGGTTCAAATTTGACATGCAACTTAAATTGATAGTGGTGAAACTGCACCCATCGGTCAGTTTCCCTGAAACTCTGTACAGTTCATACAACCAGGAATAAATAATAATTATAAGAAAAGTTGGCCATTTATCGTTCTTACCCTGAATTAAATGCCCTGCGTACATTTTAATCAGGAAGATCCTAAAAGAACATGAGTCTTGAAAATTGATTTCATAAGTCTCACTTGAAATTGAAATGGAATTCATATTTTCTGTTGAGTTAGACTAAATTTAGGTATTTATGGTGAGCCATTAACTAGGTCTTCAGTGAAGAGTGGAGAAGTGGGCTGTAGAATTTAATAAATTTTAACAGAGGGTATTTTCGAGTTAAAGGGAACTAAATATTTGAAGGGGAAATTTCTTATTTTTATGACTATTTTTGTTAAAAACTTTGGTGTTTGAAAAAATATTAGAATTATACAAGTCATAAAATCTTACTAGTTAAGCCGTTCCGAAATGCTGTTTCCAAGATAAAACTAAGTTAGAATCATTAAAACATGGCTTTCTGTTCATCAGTTTCAAGAACTAATTGATAGCTCACAGTGACTCACACCTGTAATCCTAACTACTCAGGAGAAGAGATCTGGAAGACTGTGGTTGGAGGCCAGTCTGGGCAAAATGTTAGCAAGACCCCTAAAAAGCTGTGTGTAGTGGTGTGCGCCCTGCTAAGCCTGTCATCCAGCTAGGTTGGAATTGTAAATAGAGTCACAGTCCAGGCTGGCTCAGGCATAAATGTAAGACCTTATCTCAAAAATAACCAAAGCAGAAAGGGCTGGAGGCATGGTTCAAATGGCAGGGTGCCTGCTTAGCAAACACAAGGCCCTGAATTCAAACCCCAGTATTGCCACAAAAAAAAAAACCCACAACTAAGTCTATACTGGTATTCTTTTTTTTTTTCTTTAAGCTTCCCTTTTATGACTCAAGTTGTGATGTATATGTAAATTTCCTTGGAACCATTCTAATTCTTTCTTTGAGATTAATATTTTATTCTAATTCATTCAAATTTTTCTCCATTTTCTATTTCTTCTACTCTCTTAATAATAAAAGCATGATATTTCAGAGTAGTGGTAACTAGATCAAATAGATTTTACTTTTAAATTTTTATCCCATGTGGAACTGAAAAGACGTATTACCATGCAGGACCACTGTTGATTATTGTATTTTTGTAATATTGAAGATAAAAGAATCATTTATCAAATAGAAATTCTCAGTTTCTTTGGGGGATAGGAATAACTGTAATTGTAAATGTATATATTTTTTAAATAAATGTTTAGATAGAAGCTTCTCTATTTTAAAGTCAGTTAATTTAGAAATTAAATTAGTACTGTGTTAGTGGTTAGCAAAAGAAATTGTTTTTTACATCAAGGCCTGTTGCTGAAGAAATATGTGAATAGGCAACATTTTTTTCTTTTGAAGGGGCATTATTGTAAAAATGATTTGTACTCATTTTAAAATTTCTGAAATATAAAAAAGAACTTAATCATACAGAAGTCTACCTTTTAGCTCCCTGCTATTTGAATGAAGTACTTACTTCCAATATTTCTCAATGAACACATATGATAATACATGAATAGGCTGATACTGTGCCTCTCTTCCTGTTTGTTATGTTATAAATGTATTTTCATATCAATAAATATATATCTGCATTAGTTTTAATGACTGCTTAATTTTACACTGTATATAAGAAATGTAGTCTGTTTACATTATGTTTTATCACTTTCTTAATGGGAATTATATTGGTTATTTGTGTTTTCATCTAATGAAAAAATTAAAGGTATATTGTTTCATGTACTTTATAATAATAGGAATTATGTAAAAATAGCCAAGTGCTTAAGAAAAACAAATGAAAGAAAATACACAAAGACTAGAATAGAGTTTTGTTTGTTGGTGAAACTGTGTAATTTTTTTGTTTTGCTTTGCAAATTACTTAGGTTCTCCAATAAAAAATTTTTTTCGAGTTCATGTTTTACATGAGTAATAGCCAAATGTCTATATAAGAATTGAGTTTAAAATCAGAACAATTCAGAATCAACCAAAGGCAGGAAAAAAAAAAAAGTCAAATATAGTGAAGTTACTCATCTGTTCCTTCTTGAACAAGACCTATGGAAGGACAGAAATGCCTGTATCTGGTTTTTGGTCACAAATTACTACTTATTTAACCGCTTTTTCTATAGAGCAAATTTATTTGAAACTAATGATTATGTTTTCAAGCTAAGAGGCATAGTCCTGTCTTTCCTGCAGATCTTATCACACCATCTTTCTGGTATCTCCACTTCAGTTCTTTGGGGCTATAGTATGGTATGCCTGCATCAACTCTTAGTATACAAGATGGCATGTGTTTCTATTTCATTCCCTCTGCTATTCCCTAACCAAAATCTTTTATTTTTAAAAACACCATGGTATATATTTGTGGTTATTTGATCATTATAATGATACTTTGTTACTGCTTGCATTTGGGCTGGGGGTATTAACTAAAACAATTAGCATTCCTTACATTCTTCAAACATAGAAAAATAATAATATAGAAAACATACTTGTTTTACAGATGTTCGGTTACTGCTTAATAATGATAATCTTCTCAGGGAAGGAGCAGCTCAGTAAGTATTGTATATCACAGTAACATAACTAAAATTACTTGGAGAAAGAGAGGAGACGGTTTTAAAGTGGTATTTAAGCACTAATCCCTAACATCAGTATTTCCACATCAACTTCAGTTATATGCATTTATATACATATGTGTGTGTATACTAGACTCAAATACTTTGTGATCACAGAGGGACTTAAGAGTCACAACTCTAACAGGGAATTATGTATTGTTTGGTTATTTGGCAGTGTCTTAATATACCCTGACATTTGTAAAACTAGGTAAAATTTCCCAGATGGCAACTGCTTTAATTTTTGAGTAATTTTACTTGTTATTTTGTGTTTGACTCTAGTAGTTTTGAGATCTTTGAGGTTTTGAAGTTTATTTTATCTACCCATAATTACCTGACATTGTACGTAATACATAGTGTTCATTGAATTTTTAAATGAATCATGAACCTGGCATTTCTAATCCTAATATATTACCTTTGGAAAAAGCCGTGGCTTCTCACAATTTCTTGCTACCTCTCATGTAGATGGGATGACAGGAGAGCACCACCACATCCATCTTCCTTTTGGCAAAGAGGTCTCACTTTTTGCCCAGGTTGGTCTCAAACCACATCCTCCTGATCTCTGCCTCCCAGGTAGCTGGGATTACAGATGTGAGCCATTTTGCCAACTGTAACTGGTTTATTTAATTTAGTGTAATATTTTCAAAGTTCATCAGTCATACAGTATTACAGCATGTGTTGAAATTTCCTTCCCTCCCCCATCCCCACTCCAGTACTGGGGATTGAACCCAGAAGTAAGCACTCTGTTAATTGAGCCATACCTCCAGTTCTTTTGTTTGTAGTTTTTTCTTTTCTTTTCTTTCTCTTTTTTTTTTGAGATAGGGTGTCCCTAATTTTGCTAAGTCTGTCCTCAAACTGTGATCTGCCTGCCTCCACCTCTCAAGTAGCTAGGATTGTAGGCATGTACCATCATGCCCAGCAAGAATTTCCTTTTCAAGACTGGATAATATTCTGTTGTGCATAGTAAGATTGTTTTTCTCTATGACAGCATTTAGCATACTGACAAAAGTCTGTGTGGATTCAGATAGCTTGCAGCCATGCAGTATCAGCTTGTTAATGGCAATACTTTCAAAGTAGACTTACCCTCTGAGTCCTGTGGTAAATAGGGAGTGGATTGTTCCATATAGATGAAAAAAATTAGTAGATTTTTTTTTCAGGTAAGAAAATGAGAAATTAGACTTGAGTTTTTCAGATAAGGTTTAGGGAAAGTCAGAGAAATGCCCATAGTTCTATAAGTGTTATAAAGTAGTCCTACATTTGACTCAAGACAGATGAGTGTATTGGAATTAGTTTGTCCAAAAAAAAATTTGTCCTGATAGCAACTGTTATTTTTAATTTAAATAAATTAGATTTGTTCTAAATGAAATTTGTGCACTACATTTCTCTTTTATTAAAAACCCTTATAACCAAATTTGTTAGATACCTACTTCAAAAGGTAGGCATAAGCTTGGGTGTGATGGTGCACACTATAATCCTAGATACTAGGAGAATTATAATTTTGAGACCAGTCTGAGCAACCTAGCAAGACCCTGTCTCAAATGAAAAAAAAAAAAAAAAAAAGCCTGGCAATGTAGCTTTGTGGCAAAGCACTTGCCTGACATGTGAGGCCCTGGCTTCAGTCCCAAACACCAAAAAAAATAAAAGGAGGTAGGCACATCAAGGAGGTAGGAAATACACAATTATGGAAATAAGCACTTGAAGAAATCATAAAAAAGTAGAGTAAGGTGGTGTTTATTAGTATGATTGTGACTAAGGGTGCTCATCAAAACCTATATTATACACTTCGGACTTCAGATTTTCTTGTATGTAGTTATATCTTAGGAAATGTTTGCTGACTAGATGAACTTACAGAGGAAATAGTGACAGTTTTGCTGACTTCAGTCATATTCTTTGTATATAGTTTCTCAAAACTGTTCATTCAAGGTCATTTTGTTGACATCTGAAAGTATCTGAAGTGCAGAGCTATATTTTAAATGAATGACTTTAGGATGATTTTACTCTAGCTCATAGCATCCTCTGTGAAATATTTCTGAGCAAAAATAGTGTGGCCCCCCCCATTTAGATTTTAGTATTTTTAAATATCCCAACTTGAATTTGCTCTCAAAAGAAGATAATTTGTCACCTACCATCAAGGCTGTTCAAAACTGCATAACAGGAGCTTAAGAAAGTATCACAGAACATTCAGAATGTGTCCTGGTGCAATTTCTCTGGAGTAAGTGTGTAGCCAGACTTTTCTTCTTCAATTATTTTTTTGTTGTTTTCATACTTCTTTTATGCAAGAACACATCTCTTTCCATATATCATGTCTTCCTCCTTCCCCCTTTACCCTGTTGCTTTGTCACTTTTAATCTTTTTTCCTTTTCCTTCTTTTTATCTTTTTCTAAGGGGGAAAAGCAGGGCTATCGTTCTTTAGAGGGTTCTAATAAGACATCTTTACTAAAAGACACAAACCAAGTATGTTTCAAAGTAAAATTACACTTACTGAAGAATTGGTACTGCCAGATAGTTTTAAATACCCCAAAATACCCATTTATTCAGCAGACAAAAGAGTCAGATATGTTCAATATCAGGCCACATAAAATAAAATATGATAGAGGCCAAAGGAAAAAAATTTAATTTCTATTTTAAAGTGATTTTGAGCCAATTCTTGAATGATGAGTGGGGTTTTAATATTGAATAAGAGAAAGTATGTGGGTAAACTAAGGAAAAGAATGTATGGGGAAAAGAGTCAGATGTGATGTGATGAGGTACTAACAGTAAAGAGTTAAAAATCTACCGGAGCAGGTGACTTAGAAATAGATGATTGGGTAACTGGGGGTGGTGGTGCACACATGTAATTCTAGTCCTTGGGAGTCTCAAACAGGAAGATCACAAGTTCCAGGCTAACCTGGATTACACAGTGAGTCCCTGTCTCAAGAAACCAAATAAAAAATAAAAGTTATTTTTTGTTTTTGTTTTTTAAAAAAGAAATGTATCATTGGGCCACGGAACTCTACAAGGGCAGAGAGGCCATTTTCACTGTGTCTAGTAGAGTGATTTGCATGCACTAAGACCTGGATAAATATTTGCCTGGAGGGAGTGGTGACGGACTGAGTTTTCTAAATGGAAGGGACTTTGGAAGTCATATAGTTCATACTGGTTTTTTTTTCTTCTTTTTTTTTTAACAGCTGAGATAAGTGGGTTCATACTAGCTAATGATAGTTTTGGAACAAAACCCCAATATTTTGACTCCTAGGTTAGTGAGTACCTTTTGCACTATAATATATAGTTGTCATCATTAACTTGCTTTAAACATTTAAAACAAAATTTTGCCTATTTACATTTGTTGTTTCCTTTACAAGTTTTCTGTTCTTCCTCTACCCTTTTCCCCAGGTTAGAAGTAGATGGAGTTTGGTAGATAGTAAAAGGCTTTTCATCTAGCTTGGGACCAAATGACTGTCTAAATATTTAAATTCACTATTTAAATAGGGCTTTTACTAGAAAAATGAATGCTCAATTCTAAGTCATGTATTTTACAGTCTTACCTTTGAGGTAAATCATTTAAGGATTAGTAACTGCTTGGCTACTTTGAGGAGGTTGTTAGGAAAATTATTATTTTAATGAATTAAGAAAATCAGAAGTGAGTAATTACTCCCTCCTCCCCCTTTTTTGAACATGCAGTGTCAGGAATTTGACAGGCGGTTATTTAATTCTACTTTGCTATTTTTACATTTACTAGTCTTCTGTTAACTCATCAATAATGCTTTGCTCAACTAAGCATTCCTTTTTAGGGGAGACTCAGAGACTATTTCCTGAAGATTCAGTGGATATTTGGCCATCCATAGTAATCTGAAAAGCTTTCAAGTAGATTAAGATTAGAGGTAGTTTCTAAATTCATTATCTTTGCTGTTAAGCTGAGGTGATTTCCTAGGTTATATTTAATAGTGTGTGAACTTTATGTCATTTTTAGATAATTTTCCATACCATGAGAGTTTTTCTGTCACATAGGTTGAATAATTATCTGGTAATATGTTACTTTTATTCATATGAGAATAGAGAAAGACTTTATCCTTAAATTCATCTCCTCTCCATTTCCTACCACAGTCCCTCTGATTGTAATGGGGAGATTTAGACAGCCTCACTGCTTTTTCTGGCTCTAGTTGTTCCACTGTCCTACTCATCATATATATACTACTGCCAAGCTAATCTTTAGAAGCACTTCTGTGTTTTCCTTTATCAAAAGAACTTCTGTGACTCAATTTTACCTTCCAAATAAAGTAACAATGTCTTCAAGGCCTTCTAGTTCAATTCAGTAAATATAACTGAATACCTGCTATGTGCCAGACACATTGAGCCTTGATTCTTTCTATGTCGTTGGACCTAACTTGTCTTCGATGTGACTTACTCATGCTGGTCTCTCTCATTGAACTACACTCTCTTCCTCTACACTCATACCACCCTGATGTCATTTGAAATACTCTTTTCTTCCCCATATTTTCAATTTCTCTAAGACAAGAGCCTACCCAGTTTTTCAAGCCCATCTTTCAGTATCACATCCATCATGAAGTTGCCCCAATTCTCTTCTCTTTGTACTCTTGCCTTAGCAGAGTATAATATTTAGAAACTGTATATTCTCTAGAGTGTATTATTATTGATTCTTTTAGTGGTACTTTCTACTTTGTGATATGGTTATATTTTTCCATTATCTTTTCTTTTTAATTGTAAGCCCATTGATCATAGGATCTGTTTCTATCACAGTATCTAATCTATTTTTAGGTTTACTAAATATATATAGTACTCAAATATTTGGTTGTATATGTTATAGATAGCTAACTTAGTTTCAAGTCCTTGAATAAAGGCAAGTTATATTTACTGACCTAATTTTACTTTGCTAAACATTGGGATCTGGATATTATTAATTTTAAAAATAGCCATATCTAGGCCTGGAGTTGTAGCTCAAGCAGTAGACCGTCTGTGTACCAGTAAACTCCAGTACTACCAAAATAAAAGCCACATCTATTATAGTTAGTCTAAGCTCAGTTATAAGAGTTATATTTTTATTAATCTTGCCATGTAGAATGTAGGAGGAGACCTTCATTAGCAGGTGAATTGTCCTTTTAAAAAAGCATTTAATGTAATTGTCCTTTTTCTTTTTTAGTGCATTTGCACAGTATAATTTGGACCAGTTTACTCCAGTAAAAATTGAAGGCTATGAAGATCAGGTATGTTTCATAGAAACACAGAATCTGATTACTCTTTGTTTCATTTATAACAATTAATATATCCTGCAAGAATTGTGAATTGCAATGCATAAAGGTAAAACATTATTTTAATCATAGACACTTACTGGCAAAGTAATTTAAATTTTAATTTCTTTTGTTGAGACTAATAGTATTAGTAGAAAGTCCCTTTTAGAAATACTCAGATGTAATTCATTTAAGATTTTGGAAAATAATTGCTTTAAATCTACTTTCTTGTTTTTTATAGGAAAAAATATCAATCCTATATTAATCCAAAATCTAGAATATATATTAGTAAGATTTATATCATAATTTGGTTGCTCTGGAATTCTACAGTTCTTCATGTGAGTAATTTAGCATTTAGTAATTATTAAGTTTTTTTTTCCCAACATGCAAGTTAGAATTGCTAAGCTAAGAAAGGCCACATGAGGTCACTAGTACTTTTTTTTCTTATTTTTTTTATTTAGAGTTACTAAATGAATGATGATTGTATTCAAGTCATGCTTATGTGAAGTGCAATTTATATGAAGCTATATGAGGAGAGAGCTTGTAGGAAGAGTATAAGAGAGAGTGTTCTAAAAACCATAAGAGAGTCCTTAGTGGATAATTATATCAAAGCTTATATTTAGTTTTATTCATGTGGTTACAGTGGGGAGAAGTAAAACTAGAAGATGACTTATAACTTTAAGGGAAACCTAACATATGTACATATGCATGTGTGTGTACACACATATGAAATTACATAGTATTTCATTGTTTTACTCTCCTAAATTTTCATTTTATTTCTTTAGAGATTTTGGGTTTTTGTATTTTTCTGTTACAAACAATGCTGTATTGAATATCTTTGTATCTCTGGTAACACTGAATATTGTTTTCTTGGGATTAATCCTTAATGAAAATTTGCTGGGTAAGAGAATCCATCTTTTAAAAATGTTGGATAGCTTACAAAGTCATTTTACTAACCTAGTATAATTTTAATACTTAAGCCTAAACAGATAAGACAAAAAAGTGAACTGCATACTAATTTTATATGTGATTTTCGATTTTAAAACTTTTAATAAGGTATTAGCAAACAGGATCCAGAAATATATCAAAAGGATAATATACAAAGTCTAAGCAGAATTTTACAGGAATACAGGAATGGTTCCATTGCAGAGAAGTATTACTGGTTTTATGTATTAACCAAAAAAGAGAAGAAGATAGTATCAATTAATAGGAAAAAGGAATTTGAAAAACCAAGCGACTATTTCTCTTTGAAAACAAAAACCCTAAATAAAACTAGACATGAAGAAAACCTAATAAATATGATTGTTTAGCAGAAATCAATAGTAAATACCATAAACTATAAACACTAAAACAATTTTAGTTAAAATTAGAAGTTTGTCACATCTCCTTTGTAGTTATCATAAATGAATATGTAGGAAATAAGACAAGAGAATGAGAACTTACAAAGCTTAGAAGAGAAATCCCTTTGGTGATAACTGATTTATATACTTAGCAATGCCAACAGACTCTAGTAATAGTAACCCCCAACCCAAAAAAGCTGCTAGACTTAAAGGATTTTGATGAGATGGCTGAATTTAAGGTAAGTACTGTATGTAAAACTCATTAACTGTCCTCTATTACAGCAAGTAAGTACCTAAAATTAGAAATCATGGGTAGAATGAGGCAGAAAATTCCATTAAAAATATTGGTAAGAATTACATATTAATTTAGTAATAAGCTTAGCAAGAAAGGCATAGGTTCATGAAGAAAATTGTAGTTCTCTTCATGAAATACATAAAACAAGACTAGCCGGGTACTGGTGGCTCACGCCTGTAATCCTAGCTTGGAGAGACAGAAATCTGGAGGATTGTGTGGTTTGAGGCCAGCCTAGGCAAATAGTTCGTGAGACCCTATCTCCAAAGTAACTAGAGCAGGCTGCAGGTGTGGCTCAAGCAGGTAGAGTCAGATTGTGAGAGTGGCAAGGGAAGGAGAAAAGGGAAAAAAATTTAAAACACAAAATGCCAAATTTATGCATGTATAATTTAAATGTACATAAATGAATAAATTGTTTTAAAATTTTTGGAAGTCAATTAATAACTGTGAATGATTAGTTCATAAGAACAAAAGCAGATGCTTATGAGCAGATGGAATTGTGGACCCTGAAGCAAGGTAGGACACACTGAAGAGCTTCCTCACTGGACTAAAACCATTCTTATAACCTTAGTGTTGAGGAACTGGAGCCTGATACAAGAAACAGTAAACTGTTCATAGTTCTCAAAGATAAAAACTGACTCCAGCACTGTCATAGAGGATGCATCTTTTCTCTGAGTAACCAGAAGTTATATTGGGAGACAATCTAATCTATACTGATTGAGAAGCCTCATTGTCTTTGTGGTCTGCTCATTTGAAATATTGTAGTTGTATAGTATAATTAAAACCAATTTCTTAGAGTAAAATTGTTCTGTAGTTTTAAGCAAAAAGTATGAGTGAATGTACCTTAATATGTATCAATACTTCAGTGTTGTTTTAAATACTTTTTTTGCTAAATTCATTCCATCATTCAAGGTATTGATAACAGAACATGGTGACTTAGGAAATGGAAAGTTTTTGGATC
Source organism: Castor canadensis (assembly GCF_047511655.1). Lineage (NCBI taxonomy): Eukaryota > Metazoa > Chordata > Mammalia > Rodentia > Castoridae > Castor > Castor canadensis. Next base: position 36,539,453 of record NC_133387.1, on the reverse strand, counting down.
CAAAAAACAGAATCTGTTTCAAATTTGATCACTTAAGAAAGGAAGCAACTGATCCAAAACCCTATGAAGCAGAAAATGCAATTGAATCCTGGAGAACTTCAGTAGAAACTGCTCTGCGAGCTTATGTAAAAGAACATTACCCAAATGGAGTCTGCACTGTAAGTCATCAGTGGTCAGCTTTTTTCTTCTGTATCTTGTGCAAATGGGACAGAGGTTTTATGATTTCTTGATATTTGTAGTAATGTACCAAACTAACATTTTACAACTTGTCACTTTTTTCCTTGAAGCAAATATTCCTAAGAATGGTTATTTTTTATCAGAATAATAAATGCATAATATTTATAGCCAAAACTGAAAAACTAATTGCACCTTGAATTAATCCAAATAGGAATTCTAATACATTGAATTAGAGGATATGATGAGAGTCTTTAATGTCATGTTCATGACTCATCTCAGTAAAATTTCAGTCAAATTTCTTTTTATTAAGTTACGAAAATCTTAGGACAAAATAATTTGGAAGTTGAATCATATCCTCAGATGTTTTAAATTCGTATTTCTTTTGGTTTTTCTGGGGCTCTTTCATAAGTTCACTTGATTTTTTTTTCAGAATGAAATATGGTAGAAAGTAGAAGTGCTTTTTGTTTTTGAACTTTCCTAAGATTGTACCCACAGAGACTTTTTTAACACCTGAATTTGTGTTTCAGTTCACCATGACCATAGTGATCTTTCAGAATGCAAACAGATCATGAAAATCCCCCCCTTAAAATCCTTCAAAGACTTACCTAGTCTATGTCCGGGCATCTGAACAAGGCTTACAAAGCCTGGTGGTCCTGACCCTGCTCACCATACATGTTATCCTTTTTTCCCCACTGTAATTATTAGCATCAATAGCATCCCATTTCTTTCTCAAAAGTTTCTTGATTAGGAAAAAACTTCATACGATCAGCTAAGTGTCTGACTCTCAATAATTAAGAAATATAGCAACATAAACTAAAGTAATCTTATAAATTCTTTCAATTATAAGTTAAGATTATTTTGGGAGAAAGTTTCAGTAAGAGCAAAGGAGTGACTGAGTTAGAGAGCCCTCATTTATTCTTAGGAAATTGAAAGGCACAATTTATACATTATTTTTAAACCAGAAGAGGTGAAATAACATCATCATAACATCACACAGACATTTCTCTTAATGACTTTTCTTAGTTATAAGGAAAATAGCTTTCTCATAGTTCAGTATCTTTTTTAAATGACTTGAGAAATGGTAGCCCCTAAGATTATTAAGTGAACAAAAATAATCACTAATAATGATCAGTTTTTAATTGATATGAGAACAGCTTGATTGGTGTCTATATGTTTAAAATAATTTATCCATGTATAGCTGTGTTTGGAATGAAAGCATGAAATTACGGTGCTTGTGGATATTTTGTAGCATATAGTTTTATTGAGTAAATTTTCCTTTATTTACTGTGAGGTTTTTTGAGATCCATTAATAATTTGATTTAGTATCCACATTTGAGAAATTGGTTTTTTAGTTACTCTATTGGAATAAGGACCTACATGTATTCTTTGTGTTTCTGCCAAAATACTGTGAAATTTTCAGTACTTTTTAGATGTTTAAAGTTGGTATTTTGTGGCCCTAAAGTTCACTTTTGTTTTTGTTTTCTCTGCCAATAAAGGTGTATGGTAAAAAAATAGATGGACAGCAAACCATTATTGCATGCATAGAAAGCCATCAGTTCCAAGCAAAAAATTTTTGGTAAGTCAAAGTTTTGTGTATTGAAGAATTTTGGAATTGTTTATATTCTTTGTAACTCTTGCTTTAGTGATTGGGACTGTATTTTGGGTGTAATTAACTAAGAACAATATAAGAAGGGTATTTGCTCCATAATCAGTCTGATCATTAAAGTAGCAGTGAATCTGCTGAAATTCAGTGAACAAAGTGTAGGAGAGCTTCTTGTTTTTGGAGACTAGGGAACATGTGTGTATGCAAGCACCAGTTGGCAGGCCCGTATGCTCATTCTGAGGAGGGGTGTTCCTGAATGAAACTTACTTGAGGAAAGAGGACAGAGGCAATTTTTAAGCAAAGAACAATGCTTGTTTTGTGAAGGTGGGGGCTCTGAAGTAGATGTTTTTGTAAGGACTGCTTTGTGTTTGGTTGGTCAACGTGAGAAAGTAAAATTATAATCATGCCTTCCAACTTGGCACACACGTCAGTTATTCCTTACAGAAGTTTCAACACCTTCCCAAAAACTGACTTGCCCTGTTAATCTTGGATATTTGGCAAATTGTTGGTCCTGTTTATTCTTAAACAGATTATTTCTGAGATACTGCCTTTTAAAAATTCCAAGGTTCTCCAAGACTTTACAAGTTTAGAATTGAATGAAATCGTTACTTTTATCCCCTCTTTTGTTAATACATGCTGAGATCATCAGAATAAGTATAGGCATGATATTTACCTTTTTTACATGTAGTAGTATTTGATTCATAAGCCAAGTTAGCTAGTGGTGCTGTTGAGGGTAAAGTAACTGGTATGAGTTATCTCAGCAAACCAGTTTGGACCATGGCCCAAGGTTGCACCACTAGTTTAACTATCTCAGAAGTAAATGCAGGGTCACAAGGTAAGTCAAGAATATTTGGAGAGGTACCAGTTCAGTCACTGAAGGAAAATCATTTCCATATGTAAACATGCTCCTTAATGACAAGCTGCAGTTTCCTAAAGATTCTGGCATGTGAGTGTCATTCATTGAAATAGCATTGTTCCTCTGTTTTATCTCTAAAAACTTGGCACCATTAATCTTCCAGAATCCTAAAGCAGTTAATCTTTGCAAAAATTATTATTAATTTATGTATTTCTACCAGGAACTATATAATAAAATCAGTCTTGTTGAGATTGAACTACTATTAAAGGAAAATTCTTATAACCAAATTTTAAGATTTCTGGAGATGGTACAATAAATATACTAGTTAGTTTTAAAAAAATATAATTCCTTTGAGCTTCAGCATATATAAAATAAAGAAAATGTCTTTGAGTTAATATAGTAAACCCTTTGGAAGAATCTTTTTGAGAGAGTTCTCAAATTGGTACCATTGCATGAATTGGAAATTGTTTCTTTTTTTCTTCCTTTCACAGTTAATGGTGATTTTGCTAGTCTAATGATTCATTGACTTTGTGACACTTTAAAAAATATATAATGTACAAACAAATCTAATGAATTAATTTGCATTATCAGAATGACTTCAGTATGCAAAAAGCAAATAGAGACAAAAAAGGAGTTGCTATGAAAACTGTCAGGAATACAGCATAAAATTCATCTGTAGACAAAAATTAATAATATATCTATTGTTTGTAATTTCTCAGTTCCTACCATGAACGTGTGTGTTAATTTGTATACCACAACCATTTTGGGAATGTGTACGTTTTTGTGGAAACTTACACCTAAAGTTGGAAGTGGGGGTATTATAACTATAGTCCTTTTTAACCACCTGAAGAGTATTACATAACATTTGTTAGCTGTTTAAAAAATTATTTGGTACTTCATATGGTTCAGTGGATGTTAAAACGCTCAGATTGCATTGAGGAAAGGCCAGGTTAATTAACCATTATTCAGTTTATTTCTGAATTTTAAGCTACTTCTGACAATATTCCAGTCAATTTTTAACTCAAAAGTAGCTTAAACTTTTTCTTCAAGAAGTGTCTTACATGATTTAATTTTGACTTGTATCTTAAGCTTTAGTTAATGTCACATCCATTATGTAGCTCTTTTCTTATCAGTAGGGTGAAGATTAAATATGTCTCATAACTGAATTTAACCTTTTGTGTTTTTTTGAATATTTCAGTGATTAAAACATGAATATCCAGCATCTGTCTCTCACATTCTTTCATACTGCAACATTAATTTTAAATCTAAAGCTTAATATTGATTCAAATTATTTTTCCCACGTTACTTACAGCTGCTGTTTTTGTTTTTAAGGAATGGTCGTTGGAGGTCAGAGTGGAAGTTTACAGTCACTCCTTCAACCACTCAAGTGGTGGGCATCTTGAAAATTCAGGTATGAAATAAAAGGTTTGCTGATTTCTAGATAGCTCTGGACAGAGAAACAACTAATTTGTATATATTTTCATATCCTTTCCTTTCCAGGTTTTTATTTTAGAGCAAAGGGAAAAATAAATAGTGCTGTTTCATGTCTTAAATAACATTCCAGTTCATTCCCTTGTCATCAGAAATCTCCAAGGATAGCTGACAGATTCTAAAACACAACTAAAATTAGATTCTACCATTTGGTCTCCTCTTCATACAAGTTGTTCATTTAAGCATCTTAAGTTTTGAGTTGTGCTCTTCTGTGATCTAAATTAAGTGGAATTGGTTGAAGTATAATATTAATATTCATATGTGAATGCATAAATATATATTGCATTGTATGTTAGTATACATATATTTTGTTATACATTACAAGTATCTTTTACATATCTCCTGTATTCATATTTGACTTCTTATGCCAAATCTACAAGAATTGGATTCTTAGACTCTTAATGTGAACTCCAGTGTTCATATAGAAAAAACTATTTGATAATGAACCACTCTATGTTACTACATAAACTAAAGGAAAATAGTGACTAATCTTTTTATATTTTTGTTCACTTATTTTGATCAGTACATTTGTTATCATCTATCATTGGAAGATACTGTTGTGAGAGTCATAAAGGAATAAAGATACACTACAGTCTTATCATCTGGCTTTGGTATACATTTCTAGTCATCTCTCATTGCCTTTATGTCTTAGTGCTTGTCCTTTAGGGACCAGAGAATAGAAAGGACGAGCGTGAAGTTTAAAATCAGACTGCTTGAGTTTGAATCCTGGCACTGTCAGTTGCTATTTATGTGACATAAGGAAGTCAATTAAACTCTTTCTGCTTGCTTTATTTGTTGAAAATCATTTTAAAAGCTTGTAGAATTGTTTGAGGAGTAGTTAATATGGGTAAAATGGTTAGAACATAATCAGACACAAAGTACTCAGTGAATTGAAGCTATTATTTTTAACATTACTCCCTTCAGTAGCTTCTAGGATTCAGTAATTCTTACCTGCATAATTACATCACTTTCTAAAATTATGTCCCAAACTGGACCAAAGCTTGTTGAGAATAAAGACTGTGGGATTTACAGTTCTGTCATCAGCACTAGCATTGTGCTTAGCTTGTAATTCATTGCTTTATTTCATTGAATTGTTGGATCCTTTGGCACCCCTAATCCATTTTCACATTGCCATCAGAAAGATAATTTTTTAAAATTTAAATCTGGATGTTTCTTGCCTACTTAAAACCATTTAGAGGTTGATTCTCACCTGCTGACACATTTGTATGGCATACAAGGCCTAAGGTTGATTTTTTTAATGCCTGTGTATTTCTCCAGCTACTGCTCCCTCTTCCCTGCCATACATGCAGTCCAACCATAAATACCTCCAGCCTTTTCTGGTACTTGCCAGAATCCATTTTTAACCTTCTGAAAGACTCTAGAGTATTGCTAATGTGTTTTGTACATACCTCTTTGTTTGAAATATGAGGGTCAGAGACATATGTCTTTTTAAAAGCTGTTTATCTATAACTTATTTAGTAGCAATATTTATAGTAAACAATTAATATTTGTTGAATAAACTAATGTCTGTTAATTTGGGGAATTAAATGGTTGATGGAAATGCACAAAAGAGAAACTGTTTGGAAAATCATGAGCTCAGTGGGACATCCTGGGTTTGGGTACCCATAGAATGTTTATGAAGAAAAATATCTAGCAGTCAGGTCAGTGAAAATTATCTACTTGCTGAAATAATTTGCAGAACATCTTACTAGACTCTTCCCCAAACTGAGGGAAGGAAGAGTTTTGCTGGAGTTCAAAAGTCTGTGCTATGCTAAAGGGAGGTCACATATGAGAGGGGGAAGATAAAGTTAAAAAGGTGAATGTGGTTGATGTACTCTCTATACGAGAATGAATATAGAATCTTTAAACCTGTTGAAACCACCATAAGAAGAGTATTAAGATAGAAGAAAAATAAAGGAGATGAACCAGTTTGGGTTATAATACATATATACATGGAAATGTCACAAGGAAACTCTGTGTAGCTATCTTTAAAAAACAAAAATCTGGTTTTTTTTCTTTTCTTTTTACAAAATCAGAGAATAGGGGGCAGAACAGGTCCTGCTTGGGGAAGTTGGTACCAGTGGGGAAAGGGCATGGGAGGGTGAATATAGTGCAAATGCTGTGTACACGTGTGTGTAAATGGAAAAATGAGACCTTTTTAAACTATTCCAGGAATGGTGGGGGGAGGGTGAATTCAAGTATGATATATTTTTGATATATTGTAAGAACTTTTGTAAATGCCACAGTGTATCCCCCTCCCAGAACAAGAATTTAAAAAAAAAAAAAAAGTCTGTGCTCGACCTGAAATTGGTGGTCAGTCATCACCAGTCAGTGTGATTGCTTACATAAGTAATATTCCATTGTGTGGCATACACTTTTTATTTATCTAGTTATCAGTTGATGGACATTTCTGTTCTCTACTTTTTTTGCCCTACAGACATTCTTGTACCATTTTTTTATGTTGAAAGTTTTTTCTTTGGCTTATACATAGGAGTAGAATGTTGGTCATGTATCCACTGTATGTTTAATGTAAGGATCTTGATTCTTACAACGTACTCTTGGTAATTTCTTTTTCTAATAGGTTCATTATTATGAAGATGGTAATGTTCAGCTAGTGAGTCATAAAGATATACAAGATTCCCTAACAGTGTCTGTAAGTAATTCATTCCACAATAAAACTAAAACAACCTAATGTTCCTGTAAGCCCAGTACAGCTGTAAAGTTAACATTTTAAGTATTATTTCTACTTTAGATTAAAGAGTTTTCACACAGAATAAAGTGGTAAGGAATTACAGTTCTGTACCTACCCTTTTTTTTTTTAGCATTTTATAGTAATGTAGACGTAGAATTCATATACCATTCAATTAATGCTTTTAATATGTAATGTTTTTAGATTGTTAACAGGATTATGCAACAATTACTACAGTCTAATTTTAGAACATTTTCGGTGCTTCTTAAACCCTATACCAGGGCTGGGGGAATAACTCAGGTCATTTTGAAGAACTGCTAGACTGTTTCCCAGAGTGACTGCACTACATTACAGTTCCTCCAGCAGTATGTGAGGGTTGCAATTATTCTACATCCTTGCCAAAACTTGGCTTTTTGATTGTAGCCCTCCTAGTCAGTATGAAGTGTCCTGTTATGGTGGTTTCTGTTTATACTTTCCTGATAGTTAACGATGTTATTATCATTTTCATGTGCTTATTGGCCATTTGTATATCTTTGGGAATGTCTATTCAGTCCCTTTGCCCATTTCTTAATTGGCTGTGTATTTGTTAAGTAAGTTATAATTATTGCTTATTATAAATATAGACACATGATTTGCAAACATTTTCCCCTTATGTATTGTCTTTTTACTTTCTTGATGAAGTCATTTGCAGAAAAAATTGCAGTCTTGATGTAGTCAGATTTATTTTTTTCTTTTGTCATTTGTGCTTTTGGTGTATGAATAGAAACCATTGCCTAACCTAAGGACATGAAGGTTTACTTCAGTGTTTTCTTCTGAGTCTCTAGTCCTATACCTAACTTTTAAACTGTATTGTATGTTTTAAGTTCACTCAATTTTAAGAATTTTTATACTTGATTTTATTTTTCCATAGAGTTCTTTCACCATTTTTAATTGCATATGTAACTATGTTCTTGTTGAATTTTTCTTTTACTCCAAAGATACTAATAGTATATTAATGTAATAGTAACATTTTCCCATACACATGTGGGAAAGAGTGCCAGTGTAATCTAAATGCTAACTACTAATACACACAATTAGCTAATTTATAAATGTTAAAGAAAAAATCATTTTAAGTTCAGAAAGTATTTAAGAAATAATGTATGAGTATTAGTTACCTGAGAAGAGAAAGAACTGGATTTTTTTTGTGGACTTTTTTTTTTGAGACAGGGTTTTGCTGAACAGCTCAGTCTGGCCTCAAACTTGTGATCTTCCTTTCTCAGCCTCCTCAGTGCTGGAATTGCAGAGGATGCCACCTCACCGAGCTGCTATTTAGTTTTTTTCATTTTGACATTTTCATTAGCACTTAGGTAATTTCTACTTTTATGCTAAATGGGACTTTTCCTTGTAAAACTTGCCAGTGAAAGAAAGTTACTAATTAATACCTGGACTTCGAAGAGACATTGTTCCAGATAGTTATATGTCATGTGTAATTATCATTTGTAGTACTATTTGCATAACAGAGGTACTTGATATATCTTCTTTGAGAAGTTTGACACTAAGGCAAATTTTTTCCTAAGAGAAATTTGTCCAGAAAATCATAAACTCTAGAATTATGTATGTTGCTTTAGTGTTTTATGTATTGTTGCTTTTGGAGAGAGAAAAACTAACCCCATTATATATGTGTGTAGGTGTATAAATAGGTAAAGTTATTAGAAAATTTTACATTAATACTTTCATAGATTTCCATTGATGTTAACTATTCGGAAAAATGCAAACAGCACCATGTAATGGAATATAAAATTTTTTTTCAGAAAATGTTTTGTAGAATAAATTCACCTTGAATTTTAAAATATGCTCTTCCTAATTGGTACTTTTTTTTTTTTTAATCTTTGTGGTGATAAATATAAGTCAGAAATATTTAACAATATTGTGGCAAAGGTAATGATTAATAAGAAATCTACATCTAACTTACCTATAAGGTGGTATTCTGGAATGCATATTAAGTGTTAAAATAGAGCTTTCCATCCATGTTATCATTACAAATTAAGTATTGAGACCAAACTTATTCCAGAGACTTTTAAAACATTTTTGCTTGGTTCCCCATGGCCATAGAGTAATTGATCTGACAATTTTCCCTTTAATTGCTATAACCTTCATCTGCGTTATTCAATCAATTACACCATTTCATGAACCATATGTATTCTAAAATAATAGTGGTTTAATTTTAGATTGCTATTTTATTTACCTTTGGTTTTATTTTCACTCAGAATGAGGTGCAAACAGCAAAAGAATTTATAAAGATTGTAGAAGCTGCCGAAAATGAATACCAGGTATGATTTTCAAAAATATAATCTGAATTCACTTATGAATGGCACTGGAATTTTAATTTCATCCATAATCCTGATTTTCACGGTTCACTATATAAGATAAATTCTTTTGTGTGTATGTTTGCTTTTAGTGCAAGGGGTAAAGTGAAAATGTAATTTAAAAGAGTGGCAAATATATTGAATCTTATTTTGTATTCTAAAAATACCAAGACTCAAACTGGGCATTGTGGTATAATCCCAGCATGTGGCAGATGAAGGCAGGAGGATCTCAAGTTCAAGGCCATCCTTGCTACTTAGAGAGAACTTGTCTCAAAAAACCCAAAAAGAAAAAAAAAATAATAATAATTTCTGAGTATTGGTCAAAACATGCCAAGACTTTAAATACTATTTTGTCATTTTGTCTCTGATTGCACATTTTAAAGAGATGTCAGTAAACCATTTGAATTCTGTGTAATACTCTTAGATCACATTTCATTTTGTGCTCTACTTTCTCATTATTTATGAGCTTCTAAACTATATTCTTAAATCCAAGCATTAATTTGTGAATTGGATGAGTTTCCATTCCTTATGAATAGTAATTTATAAACTATTCTAACTGAAATAATAAAATAGGTTCAAAATAAGGATAGAAACAGTAAATCTAATTTACAATTTCATTTCATTAAATTTAATTATTCAAAATGACTATAAACTTGGTATAGTTTTAAGCAGCTTTTAAGTCCGTGTTGGGATTTTTATTTGATTATTTAAAAGGAGTGAACTGATGTTGAAATAAAGATTGTTTTGAAAACATCTATGTGTTACAAATTGTTTTGTTCCTTTCATTTTACTTAAAACTTCTAACTACTGTTTTTCATAGACTGCCATCAGTGAGAATTATCAGACAATGTCGGATACTACTTTCAAAGCCTTACGTCGACAGTTGCCAGTTACACGTACTAAGATTGATTGGAACAAGATCCTTAGCTACAAGATTGGCAAAGAGATGCAGAATGCATAAGATGAACATTGCATGACCGGATCATTTTAGTGTCTTTGCGTTTAAAAAACATATTGCAAAAGTATTCAGAACTGTCAAGCTACCCAGTCAGATGGGCTGTTGCCATTTAAATCACTGTAATTAATTAGTTTGGTTAGAGCACAAAGCTTAGCTAATAGACCATTGTTTTTCATTTCTTTTGTTCTGAGGATTGAAAATGAGTTTAGTTTAAATGTCTTTTACTTTGTTATTTCTTTCTTTTCTTACAATGAAAAGTTGATTCCTCTAGTTCATGGTTAAAAGTTTTTAAAATATTTCAAAAGTATTTTACTTACTATAATCCTAAAATTGTTGTCTTTTGGCTTATGAAATGGGTAACTTTTGATATTAGCCCAATTATTTTTAATGGGTCAATAATGGACATTCTAGTTTAAGGTGGTTGATGGACTTAGCCATATATGCTGCTAAAGAAATTATCTACCTTTTCCCCTTTACCTTTTCTTCCACTTATGTAAGATTGAGATTAGAAGGAAAGCATTTTCTATATCAATTGTGTTTAAACCTTTCAGTAAGGTTATTTAGCTAGCTTAGTGTTTAACTAAACTTTTTTTTAAATATAAGGCCAAGGTCTATTGCTGTTTTGAGTTCTGAAATTAAATAAGAATACTTATTTCAGAATGCATTTAATCCTTTTTTTCTTGTGACAGTTATGCAAATTAGCTTGAATTCCATGTCCTGAGTTATTTTTATCACAAAGCCACAATTGTATTATAACAAGGCAAATTGTAATATATATAATCCCGAACTCATGATCATGTCTCAGTTTATTTTTTTCCTTAGATTGAAAATTACTGAAATTCAGTGTGATATCAAAAATGCCAATTTTCCTATTGATTTGAGTAGAAAATCACTTACCAGTGAGTCTTATGCTGTTTTAAAATACTTTGAATATTGTAATTCTTAACCAGTTGTAAATTAGGAAAACTGGGATTAATACGGTATGCAGTCACACAGTCTCTTAAGTTTTTCCATCCTCCTATGCATCATAAGCATGTTTGTAATATTTTAAAAAGTAGATTTTCTGATGCTACAGGAGTTTCAAGCCTGTGGTGTGGTGAATGTTAGTAGTTACTATAAGGAGTTGGTGGATTTAATGGTTTCATTCAGTAGTTTTGCTTCTTAGACTTGAGTGGAATCCATTCCTCACGGACTCCTGCAGATGTCTGGGCCTGGAAATGTTTTTAAAAAAACAAAGCAAAAAAACCCCACCACTTTTATGTATAATAAAATATTTCATTAGCTTGAGTTGTATAGATTTTTAAAAATTCTCTCAAAGCATGTTGTTTATTTTTAAAAACATCACTGTTGGGCTTTGAAAGCATTGAGACCATATGAAATTATAACATTTTGACTAAATCATTTTCTCTTTAGTTTTATCAGCTTTGGCATAGTAGAATTCCTAGGGAAAATTAATTGGTAACATTAATTACCTGTTCCCTTTCTTGAAAAAGAGTCAGAAATTTGAGGTGATACTGAACTAAGTACCAGATAAATTTTTAATTGATTAGCTTGTGTCAGTTGGGCTGACATGGGTTTATATCCCATGAAGGTCAATTATTTTGACTCTGTTTTTTAGTGTTGAATACCTTCTTAACATATGCAACTTTTTAAGATGAGCATGAGAAAGGTAAGATTACCAAAAAATTTAGGACATAGGCCAAAATAATGGTTGTACAAGACTAGTCTTTATAGTCTACAAATAGCACTTTATCAAAGAAGAACGAGAACCCAAAGTAATGCTAAAGCTCAGGGGTATCATTTCAATAGGAACCAGAATGGGTACTACATTGAATAATAGGCCAGAGTGTGGAAGCAAAGGCAGAATTAGGGAGACAATTGTAGTAGTCCAGTTGAAAGAGAATGCTGGCCAAGACAGAGACCAGTAGCTATAGAAGTAATGAAGTAGTAGGTAAAATCAGGAAGATATACATTAGAAGTTGGTTGTGGAACATGAGATAAAGAGAACCTTCAAGGACATTTGGGGTTTGATGAATTGAAGAAGATTCTGGAAGGACCAAGTAGTTGGTTGTGGGCAAGAGTCTGGTCAGGAGCTCAGTTTTAGATTTTATGTGAAAATATATAGCAGTCAGATATGGGATAAAGGAGATAGAGGATGCTCTGGTGGGTTATAGGAATAGGAAAGTGAGCCTGGGGAACAGCTGGAGCCAGGCAAAATGAAGAACTACTCCTCCTAGACATAATCGATGTAAAGCTGCGTTAGGTGCAGGCATGGAGTGTATAATCTGAATTTAACCAGGGTTGTTTCTTTACCCAGAATGCATAACCCAGTACATGAAGAAGACAAGGTTATAGTATTGGTCTGTGGAATTTAAGCTAGATAAGCAGGGAAGTGAGGACATGAAAGGGGAGCATGATCAGTGGATTATAAGGGCTAAAATGAAGTAGAAATAAAGGAAGTAAAGTTTAATGTGGTATGCTCAACCTTGAGATTTTGAGGAGTTAACGGTGATTAGTATTAAATGTGACTTAAGGAAGTGACTGGCTGAGGGAGGACAGTAGAGGAGTATAAACAGTTGGGAAGCCTGGAATTGGAAAGATGATCTCATGGATATTGAAATCAAGATTCTTTGGAAAGTCTTCTGACATAAGTGCTGTTTTTCCAGACTACACAGATGTTCCTAAACTTACTGTGGGGTTACGTCCTCAATAAATCCATCATATATAGAAAATATTAAAGATAAAAATGCACTTAATATATCTTACCTCCCAAACATCATAGCTTACTCTAGCCTACCCCAGACATGCTCAGAACACTTATATTAGCGTAGAATTCAACAAAATCATCTAATACAAGCCTTTTTTTGTGATAAAGTATTGAATATCACAGTGTATTGAATACTGAAAATGGAAAAAAATGAGACTTTATACCATTGTGAAGTCAAAAAAACCTTTTTAGGACCATCTGTACCTGAATATTCTGTATTTCTATTTCATTTTTATGAGTTAGATAGCTATGTAACACAGATATTCAAGATTCATTTGGAATTTTGGAAACCTGCCATGGGAACAGAGCTTTAAAAGAAAGGTTGTGGAAATTCTGGTTCATTACAAATGTTCCTAAAAAGTGCAAATCTCAATTAAGGACAGTTACAGTTAATTGTATAGGATTTTAGTAGCCTTTTCTGTGTTTGAAATCATTTTGATTTAAGAACTACAGTGAAAGTTTTGAAATAATGGAAGATGTTTTCAAAAGATCTCTCTTACTGATCATTAGTTTGTGCCCTTGCCAACTATTGGGCATAAAATATAAAGGCACGTTTAGTCAGAAGTTAACACAAGTTTTATAATGCAGGTATGCACAATCCAAGAAGGATGTGTATTTCTATACTTCTGAGGTGAGTTATATGAAAAGCAGAATCATGGTATACTTACTAGTCACAAATTAAGACTTTGGAGCTTGAAATTGAGAACTTTTTAAAGGTGGACTTTTGTATGGGTGTCTCCAAGTTTGATACTCTTTAGTTTTAATGTAGGATTGGGCAGGGGTGCTATCTATTGTAGGATATGCAATATATTTATCAGAATAACCAATTAAACTTTTGTGGTTTAATTGATAACAGAAATTAATGTTGGGGTGGAGTTGAAAGGAAAAATATCAGTGTTGGGCCATTCAAGATTAACCAAAATATCCAGTGGACTCTTCTAGGCATTGTGAGTTAGGTGACTAGGAAACTGTTGCTTAGAGTTCAAACTAGTCATGGGAACATAGCAGTGTTTTCCAACCTTTTCACCTCACAACACATAAAGGAAATGATATTTGTAAGGCACACTGCAGGAAATGGTAAGTCTGCTTTCCAATTGCCAGTTGAAGGGATTAGGATCTTGGCCCACTTTGAACTCATTTCAGATGTGCCACGGATAACACATTAAAATATGTACTTATTTTATAATTAAGATTTGTATAAGACAAACTTCAAGCCTACTTACGTAAGGTACCTTTTAAAAGGTATTAACCAAAGGATTCTTTCTAGAAAGGGTAAGCTTAATCTCTACTTGGGCACACTAATATTTTTGTAAGTATGCATATTAAGTATGAGGCAGGAAATCCTCATATTAGTGAAGTACCAAAATACAGATAAAAGGCTTCTAGGATAGAAATGTCATGTGTCAAAAAACTTGATCTAAGTTTTAAAACACCATAGTACAAAATGATACCACTAAGATGAGTAAAGTTAAAATAAGTGTTCTTACAAACTGTAGTATGACTAGGAAGTTTCTAAAGTCCTGTTAGCCCTGGTTGTGATATAACCTAACAAAAGTATGCTAGTTGGTTTAATGTCAAGTTTCATTCTTTTACATGTGATTGAATCAGAGAACTTTTTTGGACACAAAAAAAAAAAACTGACTAGAGAGCACACATACCCCAGATACCAAATCAACCACAGATTATAATGACATAAATCTTCACTCAATACCTTGTGGGGCTACATAGAATTAAAACACTCCAATTAATAGAAGGCTTTTAAGGATACAAAATTGGTATATCATAGAATGATGAGTTCTTGGGAAAATTTGTAAAATGCCCACTCATTAAGCCAAAGAAATTTCCAAAGAGTTCTCTTACTGCAGTAATACTCCCAAAAGTTCTACCCAGGTATGGTGGTGCACATCTGTAGTCTTAGTTCTCGGGAGTCTGAGGCCAGAGTATTGTAACTTCAAGGCCAGCCTGGGCTACATAGTGAGTTCCGGGCCAGCAAGACATTGTAAAAACAAAACAAAACAAAAAAAACAATCCTAAAAGTCTTACTAATTGAACAGCAAAAATCACTGGCTGCTTCTTTGGCTTCATGTTTTGTGCGATATTAACTTGCTAACCTAGTAGAATGAGAACACTGATTGCAAACACGGGTTTGCCATCCTAGACCTTTACCTGGAAATGAAGGCTTGCCTCCTGTTTCCCAAATACTGAAGAGAAAAACCCAGGAGCCACTACCTACATAGGTCAACATAAGCACTTGGGGAAGACTTGAATTTTTTACAACAATGCACAGCAAAATGCAGGAGATAGGTGTTCTAATCAGTGTTCCAGGACACTAAAAGTACCTCAAGTGAAGAAAAATGTAACGTGAAAAAAAGAAAACCCTACCCCTGTGCACATATTCTTTCCTCCTTTTGGAGCTTTATGAAAGAAAAAGGAAACTTCTTTAAAGGACATAAATTCCATTCCAGAGACTTGTAATGGCAGAAACTAAACCAGCCTAAATATCCATCAATAAAGCCATAAAGAGTGAGTACAGACATTGTGTGGTTTGTTACATTGGGATAACATTCAGCTTTTAAAAACACCTAAATATATTATAAAAAAAAACATGAATAACAAACATGCACTTAAACAATGAAGGACAGGAATGTAAAACATACTTTTAAGGAGAAGGGGAAGGGAGATTGGAGAGGGTAAAAAAGGGTGAATATGGTTAATGTACATGTATGAAAGTAGAATATTGAAACCTGTCATTTTAAATAGATGTGGGGGATGAGGGAGAATGATAGTGGGGATGAACCTAACCAAAGTACACTGTAAGCTATATGGAACTGTCATAAAGAACCTCTTTGTACAGCTATTGTATGGTAATAAAAATGTAGAACATTTTGAGAAAAAATGTTCAAAAGGTAAGCACACTAATACAAATTTAAAAGTCTATAAAACAATACAGATAAGCACAGCAAATGTATAAAACATGCAGTGTAATACAAAATCAAATCAGGACAGTATGTGTGAGGAGGAACATAAAGGAATGGGATTAAGGAACAATATAGAAGGAAGGATTCAATAGTACCTGTAAGAATTTATTTAGGTATAATAGGTATACAGGTGTTCATTACAACATTCTCTTTTTTTTTTTAATGTCTTTTTTTTTCATTAAAATATGCTGGCACGTTTAGAACTATATGAAAGGAAATATGTAAATTTTGTATAATATTTATATAGTATATAAATTATAAATAAACGCTTGGGGCTGGAGATGTGGCTCAAGTGATAGAGCACCTGCCTAGCAAATGTGAAGCCCTGAGTTCAAAACCCAGTGGTACAGAGGAGAGGAACTGTTGAAACTCCCTGCAAAGTTAAAAGCACATTCCTTCATTGATTTAATAACCCAAGAATACTGCATTGTGTGTGATTTATCACTGGAATGCAGCTTACTGCGCTAACAAAAAGGAAAAAATACATATAATCCTTTCAGTAAATACCATAAAGCAATTGACATAACTTAGTACTCAAGTCCTGATTTTATAGTAGCATTATTGGGGAACAGTAGGGTAAATACTCTAAAAGTGATGTTGAAATAGTAAAGTAATTTTAGAATTTTAGATAAAACTTAGAATCTATATGATAAAAGTTAATGTATTTGACTTCGTAAAAGTCAGGATTTCCTACATGGCTTGATGCTTTTAGAAAAGTCAGACGGCAACTCACAGGGGAATACATAATTTGGAATTTACTTGAGCTTGCTAGTTTTCCTATCAAATAAATTCCTGCAACACAATAGAAAATTGAAAAGCAAATCTCTGACACCTGAGACCTTGACACAGAATCTTACCAGTCTTGGACTAATCGTGTTTAAGACAGTACTCTTTTGGGTTGTTTGTTGGTTTTGTTTTGTTTTGCCATTTCTACTTCCCATTCTATACAGAATTTGGTGCCAGGTGTGGGGTACTGGAAGTAACAACCTAACATACAGCATTGGCTAAAAGCCAACAGGGGTTCTGACATTTTAATACAGTATAATGTGCAAGTCTGCTCTCTGCTATCACCTTTGCCCATAGGTACTAAGCACCAGTGATAGCTCCTAATCCTTGTGAGACCCAAAAATCATCCCTTACAGGAAGGAAGTATTGCTCCACTGACTAGTAGAATCCAGTAGGGCATGAGAGTGCAGGCTAGAAAACTGGTGACCCTTGGTAGGCAATGACAAAACATTGAAATTATTGCTTCAAATACCTTGGAGAGTTGACAGGGAATATTCATAATGGTGACCTGTACAAAATGAAGTGGAAAGGGGTGGGGGTTATGAGCATCCGTGCTGAGTCTGCCTTCTCATGTCTGGAATGTTCCAAGAGATAACTGAGCCCAGCTGAACTTGCAGCAACAAATCTTGTAGGAATTGCTATGTACTAATTACTAGCCCAAAAATGTTCTGTGTCCATTGAACCTGATGGTTAGGATTATTCATTCTCTCGCTTGTAATTTATGGGCTGTAAGTGCAAAGTAAAATTATCAACAGGATGTAAGGTTGAAGACAGGAATGAAAATGCAATAACCATAGTGACTTCAGATCCAAACCCATTGCCTCAGAAGATACTAGTTTTCTTTCTGTTGCTGTGTAACAAGTGCTCACAAAGTTGATGTCTTAACATAAGTTTATCTCAGTTTCCATATATTCCATAGGTTCAGGAACATCTTAGCAGGGTCCTCTGTTCAGAGTCTTACCAGGCTTAAATCAAGGTGATGGCCAATCTTGTCTGAGACTTGGATTCCTCTTCAAGTTCATGTGGCTGTTGACATTATTCAGTTCAGGAATGATGTGATGATGGCATTTATTACCTAAACCACAATATGAGAGAAAAGAGAGATTTTGATAATTATATTGAAAATAATAGCTGTAAAGAGGAACTTTTCTGGGAAAACTGCTCTCTGGGGTCATCCTGATCAACTACAGTGAGCTTTGAAAGCTGTGCAGCCCCAGTTGTAACCAGGAAAAAATGATGGACAAGAACTTTTACCAGGAGCAATGGTCAAGTTCTACCCAGAGAACACAAGCACAAGGGTTGCTCCCTGGGGCTGACGAAGGAGCTGTACTACCAGAGTAGAGAGGCTTTGAAATTCCTGCAGAGTGCTATTTTAAATATTTTATTGTAATTAGCATGTAGTAATTGTACATATAGGGTACACTGTTGTTTCAATACATGTATACAATGTGTGATCAGAGTCCACAAACGTCATTTGTGCTGGGAACATTGAAGATCCTCTCCACTAGCTGTTTAGAAATATTTAATTGTTGTGAACCATAGTTATCCTCCTGTGCTAGAGGACATTAGAAGTTATTCCTCCTATCCAGCTATAGCCATGCAATGTGGTACTCAATAAGCAATGACAGTGTGTCTTGTTCATTTGTATTGTACATTTATGAAATGTAATCATTCTATACCTCCATTCTAGGTAAGTTTATTGAGGCAGATAACATCTTTTATTTTAGTTTGCTTGTGATAACATTTGTCCCTGGTGAGAAGAACTGCATATTCACCCAGTTCTCCTGGGACTTAGAACTAACTGCAGGGAGAGAATGGGTCTTTCCTGATGTATCCCTTGGGGAGCAGCAAAGCATTCTGTTCTTTTTGTAGTAAAAAGGGTGCATTCACATAAGGCAAAAGGAGGTAATCTGGCTGAAATTGGTAGTTGCCCCTTCAACAGCCATTTTTAGCTGCTGCTTGTTTGTCATCACAGAATGAAGACACTTTCCATTTTGCCTTAGTTATGACTAAGTTCTGGCTAATAGGGAAAGTAATTGGGGTCTTCCCTATGCATCAGAACCTGTGAAATCCTTATTTCCCTTTCTCCCATAATGCTGCCTGAAACTTTGCCTCTGGAAACATCAGGTCCAGGTACAAATGGTGTTTTGCCACCTGGAACCATCTACCTGGATATTTACCAGAAAGGGAATTAATCTCTGACTTTTGTCAGATTCTTGTCACCTGCAGCTTAAACATCTTAAAATACAGGGATTCAGGTTCCCCCCACTCCATCTCATCTGACATTTAAAAAGGAAGAAGGCCAAAGCAAACAAAAGCATGGCCTTTAAGGCTAGCCACGCCAAAACCCAATGATGAACATTTTGAAACTAATATATACAGATATTGGCAGTACTGGAGTTTGAATTCAGGGCCTCATGCTTGGTACGCAAATGCTCTGCCACTTGAGCCGCTCCACCAGCCCCTGGAACTAATAATATGTCAGAGAACAATCTTCCTAAAAAAACAGACAAAACCAAAAATTCATAAAGGAAAAGCTAGTTGGGTTTCCCTTCCAAAACATTTAACATTTCTGACTACAGAATGTGTTGCATATTCACAGAAGAACCTATTATACCAATAGTTGCAGTGTTTTATCTCTTTACCTGTGTTTGCCTTTTCAATTGTGTGTTTTGTACCTTTGGTGGTTAGAGATGTTATCACTATGTGCCTCACTAAACATTTCAAAATTCTGCTTGAAAGGGATAATAGTTTGTGTTTCCCAGTAAATGTTTGAGTGGGTTGAGATCACGTTTATGAATTTTTCAGAGAAAATTTTTCAAAGAAATGGATATAGTTGCTGTTTCTGGAAGATGTCAGCAGGTGATGCTGTTCTCACTTCAGACAAATCACAGTTCAAGATTTTGAATAGAGGGAATGAGGCCTGGACCCTCTAGGAGTAAATACCTGAGCGTGTCATAACTTGGCTGTTACTCAACAGAAGGATGCTGGGAATAAAACTCATAGTATCTGAGGAAAGAGTCCTTAGGATGTGAACTTAACTGTATGTTAGTTATCGCTCACAAACATTTGCAGAAAGTTTGAATATATTCAGTCTAAGAGCAGTGACTGTTAACTGTTTTTGAAGTCAAGGACTCTGAGAATCTGAAGAAAGTTATCACTTTTCTGAAAAATAATGTGTCTATGTCTACAACATTCCCTTCTCTGTTCCTCCCTCCCTCTCTTTTTTTCTCACAACACTGACCTGAATGATTTTCAGACATTTTATGGAAAGAGTTTTGCAGACCTTCTCTGTTAAATTATTTTCAACATAATCCATTCATTCAACAAACTTTTCTCCAATTCCTCCTGGCTGCAGATACTTGAGAATGCAGGAGAGACTTAAGAGAGTAAGGTTCCTTACTCAGTAGGGGAGAGGCAGGCACTAAAAAAGTCAACAAAAAATGCTAGGTAATGATAAGTGTGTAAGAAAACAAAACACTGGAAAGGCCTCAGTAAAGGGATGGCATGTAATCTAAGAAGGAAAGAGTCGAGAATGCAATGACGAGTGTTCTCAGGAGGAACTGCTTCCACAAAGACCCTAAGAATGGAGCTGGGGAGTTGAGTGAGTTTAGCTGCCCTAGAGAAAGCCACTGGTGTGCTTTTCTGAATTCTTCCCTGTCTCTCTTTAATCATATCCAACTGACAGCCAGCCCTGTCAACTTACATACAAAATCCATCTTAAAAATGCCCACTTTTTTGTATTCCTAATCCCATTGTCCTAATACAAACTGACTAGACCTTGGAAATAATACAACAGAATTTTTGTGTCTACTCTCATTTCCATCCATTCTGTGTCCTATACCTGCAAGGAATAGTGACATTTTTATTATAGTTGTCCTTTTCATCCCCTGCTTTAAAATCCTCAACATCCATTGCTAACAAGATCTCTGCCTGCCTCCTCAAGGTGGAGGGAGAGAAGAACTGTCAATCAAATGAGAGCTAGAGAAGCTTCAGGTCCTCTACCTCAACCCTGACCCTGTACACAACAGCAGACAGATTCCCACCTTGACCAAACTCTAGCTGGGTTCATCTTGAGCTCCTTTAGACCTAGCCTTGATTTTTGGACTTCCATATACATCTCTGCAATGTTCAGTTTTACTAAGAACTCAGCTAAGTTGATTTGGCAGACTGTCCCATCTTTTGACAAATTTAATATCTGATCACATCCACCAGGTGAGATCTGGTCACCCTGGCCTGCCTTCTTTAAGAAACCTGTTAGGTTATTTAGCCAGCGTCTCCTTTACCACTGATATTTCTTCTTCATAAATTTCAATCCTGGTCACGTCAGCACGCTAAGTGAGGAGCTGAAGCCTGTGCTCCAGGTGCTTCTAATCCAATCAAGTTCACAATCAAGATTAACTATCACAGGGGCATTTCCAAGATGGCAGCTAGAGGGAGGAAGCAGAAAGCATGTCTCCTAAAGTGAAATCTTGGAGAGATGCTGGAGGTACACCTTGCAGGCAAGGCCACTGAAAAGAGGCAAAACTTTGACCCCTCCACACCTCCAGCCTGTGCAGAGCATCTCCACTTCACATTAAATGGAGAAACCAGGAGGGCCCCCAGGCTGCTGCCAGATGCCCGCACCCAGACAGCTTGGGAAGACGCGGACCACAAGGTGAGCTAAGTGGTACACGGTACTCCCACAGACAACCCTGGGCCAGATCAGCATAGCCCCCTGGACAGACCAACCCCCACCCAGGGAAAAAAGAGAAACTGAGTAATAAGCAATAAGAACAATAAAGACACGTAGCAAAGAGGGTGGGGCACCCTGAGCACCAAAGGGGTGGAGGGGAATCCCTCACAGAACTGTAAATAAACAAGCCTGGCCTGGCCAGAGAGGGCAGGAGCACCCCGCAACCAGGAGCAGGAAAGCTTGTGAGAGTGGTGGAGGGAAGAAAACTCCACAGGAGAGGGGGGAAGACCCACTTCCCATGTGAGCTGTAAATAAACACGCAGGCCTGAGAAAGCGGGTGCAGTGTCACCTCCCCCAGTGTGCTTGGAAAGGGGAAAGCTTGTAGCAGCGGCTCATGCACAGAAGAACTCTGAGTAAACAAAGCTTGCGGGGCCAGGGGAGTGCTAAGCTCACCCCAGAGATCTGCATAAATAATGCCTCCAGCGATAGCAGGCTGACAGCAGCGGGCAGGCAAGCCACAGTTGCAGATACCATTCTCAGAACTGTCTCCAGACTCTTTTTTTTCTCTCTCCCTACCATTGATGAGAAAACAACCAAACTACACCTATATGCTGAAAAACTTACTGAAACTGTATTGCATTTGAACTTGGGACACTTTGTGGGTTTGTTTTTTTTTTTCTTGTTTTGTGTGGTTTTGTTCTATTTTATGTTACCCCTTTGATGAGATAACTACAGAACAACATCTGAGACACCATCTCCAGGATTGGAGGCTGAGGGACGAACACCAAAATTATTAAGACTGAAACTTCGTTGCATTTGAACTTGGAGGTTTTTTGTTTGTTTGTTTTGGTTTTTAAATTTTATTTTTTATTCTATATTTTATTTTTTTTTACATATATACATTTTTTCTTTCATTTACTTATTTTTTATTTATATTCTTACCTTTATTCTTTTTATTTTTTATTTTCAATCCTCTCTCTGTCTCTCTAATGCCTTTTCAGCTTACAGTTGATTAGTACACTGTCTCTCCTTGTTTATATCTTTGAAATTTTTTTTGTTTGGTTCTTTGTTTTGGTTTTTTTTCTACTTATTTGTTTTTCCCTTTTCCTTTAACTTCTTTGCTTTCCATCTCCTCTCACCCTTCCATTCTAAATATCACTAGTGCTATTATTACAGCCAGAAAATACTTAATTGCACACAGTACAGGGACAATAAAAGCACCAAGGGCAATGATGGGAAGACAGAAAAAAACGGGGAAACCAGTTTCCCCACAGCAAAAAATTAGTACAGGAACCAGAGGGAAATGAAGAAAACAGATACTCAGATCCAGACTCCAACAAAATGAAGATAAACTATGCCAAAGAACTCAATGAAGCCCACAAGAATAATTTAAAAGAAGACATACTACAGGTACTCAATGAGAATTTTATAGATATGATACTGGATATGGTCAACCAAAATGTACAGGAGACACTCAAGAAATTCCAAGACAACAAAAATAGAGAATTTGAAAAAGCAAAAGAAGAAATAAAGGAAACCATAGAAGCACTGTATAAACACCAAAGTGAAACAGAGAACATGATTAATAAAGAGGTAAATGAACTCAAGGCAAAAAAGACAACATTAAAGAGGAAACGACCCAAGATATGGAAAAACTCAGAAAAAAGAAGGAAATAGAATTGCAAAAAAAAATGGAAGGCCAATCCAGCAGAATAGAACAAACAGAAGACAGAATCTCAAAACTTGAAGATGAAATGGTAATTAAAGGAAAAACTGAAGAACTACTAATTAAACAACTCAAGACCTGTGAAAAGAAAATGCAAGAACTCACCGACTCCATCAAAAGACCAACTTGAGAATCATGGGCATCGAAGAAGGAGAAGAGGTGCAAGCAAAGGGAATGCGTAATATATTCAACAAAATAATAACAAAATTTCCAAAATCTAGAGAAAGATAATAACATACAGATCCAAGAGGCCTCCAGAACACCAAACAGACCAGATCAAAATAGAACTACTCCACGACATATCATCATTAAAACAACAAGTTCAGAAACTAGGGAAAGACTATTGAAGGCTGTAAGAGAGAAAAAACAAATAACACACAAAGGTAAACCCATCAAAATCACAGCAGACTTCTCAACAGAAACATTAAAAGCAAGAAGAGCATGGGGCGAGATATTCAGGGCACTGAATGAAAATAACTTCAACCCCACGATACTCTACCCAGCAAAACTATCATTCAAAATAGATGGAGCAATAAAAGTCTTCCATGATAAGCAGAAACTAAAACAATATGTGACCACAAAGCCACCACTACAGAAGATTCTTCAAGGGATTCTGCACACAGAAAGTGAAACCCAACATAACCATGAAAGGACAGGCAGCACCAAACTACAGGAAAAGAAAAAGCAAGAAAGTAGAGAGTAACCTCAACTTAGGTACACAAAATCAAACCTTCAAACAACTAAGACAACTAAATGACAGGAATCACCACATACATATCAGTACTAACACTCAATGTTAATGGATTTAATTCACCCATCAAAAGGTGCCATTTGAAGAAATGGATTAAAAAGGAAGATCCAACAATTTGTTGTTTACAGGAGACCCATGTCACCGGCAGAAATAACCATAGGCTTAGGATGAAAGGCTGGAAGAAGATTTACCAAGCCAGTGGCCCCCGAAAACAGGAAGGAGTAGCAATACTTATCTCTGACAAAGTAGACTTCAAACCTACATTGATCAAACGAGATAAAGAAGGACATTCCATACTAATAAAAGGGGAAATAGACCAAAAGGAAATAATAATTATCAACCTATATGCACCCAATGTCAACGCACCCAATTTCATCAAACATACCCTGAAGGACCTAAAAGCATATATTAACTCCAACATAGTGGTTGTGGGAGACTTTAACACCCCATTATCATCAATAGATAGGTCATCCAAACAAAAAATCAACAAAGAAATCCTAGATCTAAAATATACAATAGATCAAAGGACCTACTTGATGTCTACAGAACATTTCGTCCAACTTCTACACAATATACATTCTTCTCAGCAGCCCATGGAACCTTCTCCAAAATAGATCATAACCTAGGTTACAAAGCAAGCCTCAGGAAATATAAGAAAATAGAAATTATACTGTGCATACTATCTGATCACAATGCAATAAAACTAGAACTCAACAACAAAAGTAAAGACAAAAAACATGCAAACAGCTGGAAACTGAATAACTCATTGCTTAATGAACAATGGGTCATTGATGAAATAAAAGAGGAAATTAAAAAGTTCCTGGAAGACAATGAAAATGAAAACACAACTTTCCGGAACCGATGGGACACAGCAAAGGCAGTCCTGAGAGGAAAGTTTATAGCCATGAGTGCATATATTAAAAAGACTGAAAGATCCCAAATCAATGACCTAATGATACATCTCAAACTCCTAGAAAAACAAGAACAAGCAAATCCCAAAACAAATAGGAGAGAAATAATAAAAATAAGAGCTGAAATCAATGAAATAGAAACCAAAAAAACCATACAAAGAATTAATGAAACAAAAAGTTGGTTCTTTGAAAAAATAAACAAGATCGACAGACCCCTGGCAAACCTAACTAAAATGAGGAGAGAAAAAACCCAAATTAGTAGAATCAGGAATTCAAAAGGGGAGATAACAACAAATACCATGGAAGTCCAGGAAATCATCAGAGACTACTTCGAGAACCTATATTCAAATAAATTTGAAAATCTTAAAGAAATGGACAGATTTCTAGATACATATGATCATCCAAAACTGAACCAAGAGGACATTAATCACCTTAATAGATGTGTAACACAAAATGAAATTAAAGCAGCAATCAAGAGTCTCCCCAAAAGGAAAAGTCCAGGACCTGATGGATTCTCTGCTGAATTCTATCAGACCTTTAAAGAAGAACTGATACCAACCCTCCTTAAACTGTTCCACGAAATAGAAAGGGAAGAAACACTGCCTAACACATTTTATGAAGCCAGTATTACACTTATCCCAAAACCAGGCAAAGACACCGCCAAAAAGGAGAACTATAGGCCAATCTCCTTAATGAACATTGATGCAAAAATCCTCAACAAAATAATGGCAAACCAAATTCAACAACACATCAAAAAGATTACTCACCACGACCAAGTAGGCTTCATCCCAGGAATGCAGGGGTGGTTCAACATATGAAAATCAATAAACGTAATAAACCACATTAACAGAAGGAAAGACAAAAACCACTTGATCATCTCAATAGATGCAGAAAAAGCCTTTGATAAGATCCAACATCATTTCATGATAAAAGCTCTAAGAAAACTAGGAATAGAAGGAAAGTTCCTCAACATTATAAAAGCCGTATATGACAAACCTACAGCCAGCATTATACTAAATGGAGAAAAACTGAAACCATTCCCTCTAAAATCAGGAACTAGACAAGGATGCCTACTATCTCCACTCCTATTCAAGATAGTACTGGAATTCATAGCCAGAGCAATTAGGCAAGAGGAAGGAATAAAAGGAATACAAATAGGTAAAGAAACTGTCAAAATATCCCTAGTTGCAGATGACATGATCCTATACCTTAAAGACCCAAAAAACTTTACTCAGAAGCTCCTAGACACCATCAATAGCTACAGCAAGGTAGCAGGATATAAAATCAACATAGAAAAATCATTAGCATTTCTATACACTAATAATGAACAAACTGAAAAAGACTATATGAAAACATTTCCATTTACAATAGCCTCAAAAAAAAATCAAATACCTAAGTGTAAACCTAACAAATGATGTGAATGACCTCTACAAGGAAAACTATAAACTTCTGAAGAAAGAGATTGAGGAAGACTATAGAAAGTGGAGAGATCTCCCTTGCTCATGGATTGGTAGAATCAACATAGTAAAAATGTCTATACTCCCAAAAGTAATCATGTTTAATGCAATTCCCATCAAAATTCCAATGACATTCATTAAAGAGATTGAAAAATCTACTGTTAAATTTATATGGAAACACAAGAGGCCACAAATAGCCAAGGCCTATATATACTCAGTCACGATACCCGACTTCAAACTATATTACAAAGCAATAACAATAAGAACAGCATAGTACTGGCACAAAAACAGACATGAAGACCAGTGGAACAAAATAGAGGACCCAGATATGAAACCACACAACTATAACCAACTTGTCTTTGACAAAGGCACTAAAAATATGATAGAGAAAAAGCAGCCTCTTCAACAAAAACTGCTGGGAAAACTGGTTAGCAGTCTGCAAAAAACTGAAACTAGATCCATGTATATCACCCTATACCAACTTTAACTCAAATTTGATCAAGGATCTTAATATCAGACCACAAACTCTAAAGTTGATACAAGAAAGAGTAGGAAATACTCTGGAGTTAGTAGGTATAGGTAAGAACTTTCTCAATGGAACCCCAGCAGCACAGCAACTAGGAGATAGCATAGATAAATAGGACTTCCTAAAACTAAAAAGCTTCTGTTCATCAAAAGAAATGGTCTTTAAACTGAAGAGTACACCCACAGAGTGGGAGAAAATATCTGCCAGCTACACATCAGACATAGGACTGATAACCAGAATATATAGGGAACTTAAAAAACTAAATTCTCCCAAAACTAATGAACCAATAAAGAAATGGGCAAGTGAACTAAACAGAACTTTCTCAAAAGAAGAAATTCAAATGGCCAAAAAACACATGACAAAATGCTCACCATCTCTAGCAATAAAGGAAATGCAAATTAAAACCACACTAAGATTCCACCTCACCCTTGTTAGAACAGCCATCATTTAGCAACACCACTAACAACAGCTTTTGGCAAGGATGCGGGGCAAAAGGAACCCTCTTACATTACTGGTATGAATGTAAACTAGTACAACCACTCTGGAAAAAATTTGGAGGCTACTTAAAAAGCTGGACATCGATCTACCATTTGATCCAGCAATACCACTCTTGGGGATATACCCAAAAGACTGTGACACAGGTTACTCCAGAGGCACCTGCACACCCATGTTTATTGCAGCACTATTCACAATAGCCAAGTTATGGAAACAGCCAAGATGCCCCACTACTGATGAATGGATCAAGAAAATGTGCTATCTATACACAATGGAATTTTATGTAGCCATGAAGAAGAATGAAATGTTATCATTTGCTGGTAAATGGATGGAATTGGAGAACATCATTCTGAGTGAGGTTAGCCTGGCCCAAAAGACCAAAAATCGTATGTTTTCCCTCATATGTGGACATTAAATCAAGGGCAAACACAACAATGGGATTGGACTTTGAGCACATGATAAAAGCGAGAGCACACAAGGGAGGGGTGAGGATAGGTAAGACACCTAAAAAACTAGATAGCATTTGTTGCCCTTAACGCAGAGAAACTAAAGCAGATAGCTTAAAAGCAACTGAGACCAATAGGAAAAGGGGACCAGGAACTAGAGAAAAGGTTAGATCAAAAAGAATTAACCTAGAAGGTAACACACACGCACAGGAAATCAATGTGAGTCAATGCCCTGTATAACTATCCTTATCTCAACCAGCAAAAACCCTTGTTCCTTCCTATTATTGCTTATACTCTCTCTACAACAAAATTAGAAATAAGGGCAAAATAGTCTCTGCTGGGTATTGGGGGCGTGGGGGGGAGAAGGAGGGGGTGGGGTGGGTGGTAAGGGAGGGGGTGGGGGCAGGGGGGAGAAATGACCCAAGCCTTGTATGCACATATGAATAATAAAAGAAAAAAAATGATATATACAGACTTCAAATAAAAAAAAATTAACCTAGAAGGTAACACACACGCACAGGAAATTAATGTGAGTCAACTCCCTGTATAGCTATCCTTATCTCAACTAGCAAAAACCCTTGTTCCTTGCTATTATTGTTTATACTCTCTCTTCAACAAAATTAGAAATAAGGGCAAAATAGTTTCTGTGGGGTATTGAGGGGGTGGGGGGAGAGGGAGGGGGCAGAGTGGGTGGTAAGGGGGGGCATGGGGGCAGGGGGGAGAAATGACCCAAGCATTGTATGCACATATGAATAATAAAAAAAAAAAATTAAAAATAAATAAATAAATAAATAAATTTCAATCCTTTGACCCCACCCTGCTCCTTGGCTATTTCTAGTTTTTTCCATTGTAGTAAGAATTGATCATAATCTCTGTCCCCCAAACCCTGCCAATGGGTATGTTTTTTCAGTTTTTTTAAAAAAAAAGCCATTGCACTCATCTCTATACATAGTGTGATGGTCCTGAATGAAATCTGCCTTTCTTTCCTTTTTTCTTTTCATTATGTGGGAGTGCATCATGGCATTTACAAAAGTTTTTGCAATATATCAAATATATCATACATGAATTCACCTCCTCCATCATTCTCCTTTATTCCCTCTATCCCCCAATTCCTGGAATAGTTTCAAGAGGTCTCATTTTTCCATTTACACACATGTTTACTCAGTATTTTCATCATATTCACCCTCCTACACCCTTTCCTTGCATCCTCCCATCTGCCACTGGT
Source organism: Castor canadensis (assembly GCF_047511655.1). Classification (NCBI taxonomy): domain Eukaryota; kingdom Metazoa; phylum Chordata; class Mammalia; order Rodentia; family Castoridae; genus Castor; species Castor canadensis. The sequence continues at coordinate 36,510,591 of NC_133387.1, read as the reverse complement.
ACCAACCCCCAGGCAGGACCTCTTCTGCCCTCCTGTTCTCTGATTTTGTAAAAGAAAAAAAATGACATTTTTGTTTGTTGAAGATAGCTGTACAGGGAGTTTCCTTGTGACATTTCCATGTATATGTCTATTATAACCTGCAATGGTTCATCTCCTGTATTTGTCTTCTTTCTACCTTAGTCTGCTTCTTATGATGATTTCAACAGGTTCAAAATTCTATATTCATTCTTGTATATTCACCTTAACTTCCTCCTTTTACCCTTCCTCTCTCGTATGTGATGTCTGCTTAGTGTAACCTCTTTTTTAATAATATTGCTGTATTTGTTGTATTTGGTCTATATTCCACATATGAGAGAAAACATGCGCCTTCTGAGCCTGGCTAACTTCACTTAAGATGATGTTCTCCAGTTCCATCCATTTACCTGCAAATGACAAACTTTCATTATTCTTTGTGGCTGAATAAAATTCCATTGTATATAAATACCACATTTTCCTATTCCATTCATTGATAATGGGGCATCTTGGGTGTTTCCATAGCTTAACTATTGTGAATAATGCTGCAGTAAACATGGGTATGCAGGTGTCTTTATTGTAACCTGACTTACATTCCTTTGGGTATATCCCTAGAAGTGGGATTGGTGGATCATATGGCAGTTCTATTTTTAGTTTGTTGAGGAGTCTCTGTACAGTTTTCCATAGTGGTTGTACTAATTTATATTCTCCTAGCAGTGGATAAGGATTCTTTTTCCCCACATCCTCACCCACATTTGTTGTTGTTTGTGTTCTTGATAGTAGCCATTCTAACAGGAGTGAGGTAAAATTTTAATGGGGTTTTGATTTGCATTTCCTTTATGGCCAGGGGTGTTGAGCATTTCTTCATTATTATTATTATTATTATTGCCATTTGGACTTTTTCCTTTGAAAGAAGCTCTATTCAGTTCATTTGCTCATTTCCTCATTGGGTCATTGATTTTTGGAGGGTTTAGGTTTTTAATCTCCCTATATACTCTGGTTATTAATTCCTTGTCAGATGTATACCTGGCAAAGATTTTCTTTCATTTTTGTGGGCAGTCTCTTCAAGTTGGTAATTATTTATTTTGTTGTAAAGAAGCTTTTTAATTTTGTGTAATCCCATTTGTCAATCCTTTTTCTTAGTTGCTGGGTCATTTGAGTTCTATTTAGGAAGCCATTGCCTATGCCTATTAATTCCAGTGTATTCCCTGCTTTGTCCTTCATTAGCTTCAAAGTTTCCAGTCTTGTATTAATCCACTTTGAGTCAAAACTTGTACAGGATGAAAGACATGGTTTTCTGCATGCAGATACCCAGTTTCCCCAGTAACATTTGTTGAAGAGGCTGCCTTTTCTTCTTTATATGTTTTTGGTGCCTTTGTCAAAATGCAGGTGGGCGTAGTTACATGGCTTCATATCTTCTATTCTGTTCCACTGGTCTTCATGTCTGTTTTTGTGCCAGTACCATGCTGTTTTTATTGCTATTGCTCTGTAGTATAGTTTGAAGTCAACTATTGTAATACCTCCAGTGTTGCTCTTTTTGCTTAGAATTGCCTTGGCTATTCAAGATCTTTTGTGCTTCCAAATAAACTTCAGAGTTGATTTTTCAATCTCTGTGATTAATCTCACTGGAGTTTTGATGGGGATTGCATTGAACATGTAGATTGTTTTTGGTAATATGCCAAAATTTTCACAATATTGATTCTACCAATCCACTAGCTTGGGCGATCTGTACATCTTCTATAGTCTTCTTCAATTTCTTACTTCCATGTTTTATAGTGTTCATTGTTAACATCTTTCATTCCTTTGTTAAGTTTATTCCCAGTATTTTTTTAGGCTACTGTAAATGGAATTATTTTCCTATATTCTTCTTCGGTCTGTCCATTGTTAGTATAGAGAAAGGCTACTGATTTTTTTTTTAGATATTTATTTTTTTGTTTGTTTGTTTGTTTTATTATTCATAAGGCTTGGGTCATTTCTCCCCCCTGCCCCCACCCCCTCCCTTACCACCCACTCCACCCCCTCCTTCTCCCCCCAACCCCCTCCATACCCCACAGAAACTCTTTTGCCCTTATCTCTAATATTGTTCAAGAGAGAGTATAAGCAATAATAGGAAGGAACAAGTGTTTTTGCTGGTTGAGATAAGGATAGCTATACAGGGAGTTGACTCACATTAATTTCCTGTGCGTGTGTGTTACCTTCTAAGTTAATTCTTTTTGATCTAACCTTTTCTCTAGTTTCTGGTCCCCTTTAAGGCTACTGATTTTTGTAAATTGATTTTGTATCCTGCTTCTTTGCTGAAGGGTTTTATGATGTCTAGGAGTTTTTTGGTGGAGTGTTTTGGTGTAAAATCATGTCCTCTGCAAATAGGGATAGTTTGACTTCTTCCTTTCCTATTTATATTCCTTTCATTTCTTCTTCTTGTCTTATTGCTCTGGGTAGGAATTCCAAGACTATGTTGAATAAGAGTGGAGAGAGTGGACACCTTGTTTCATTCTTAACTCTAGAGGAAATGGTTTCAGTTTTTCCCCATTTAGCTATAGGTTTGTCATATATAACCTTTATTATGTTAAAGTACATTCCTTCTTTTCCTAGTTTCATCAGAACTTTTGTCATGAAGGAATGTGGGAATTTTGACAAAGGTTTTTTTCTGCATCTGTTGTGTTTTTTGTCTTTGCTTCTGTTAATATGCTATATTGCATTTAATGATTTGCATATGTTGAACCACCCCTTCATCCCTGGGAAGAAACCAACTTGATCATGATGTGTGATCTTTTTGACATGATGTTGAATTTGGTTTGCCAATATTTTACTGAGGATTTTTGCATCTAAAAAAAAAAGATGATTGGCCTGTAATTCTCTTTTTTTTGTTGTATCCTTGTCTGGTTTTGGGGTGAGTATAATACCTGCCTTACCTTCTTTAACAAGTGTCATGAATTATTTTTCCTTTAGTTAAATCTAGCTTGTTGCCTGTTTTATAGCTAGAAAGCTAAGAAGGGCATTTTTTTACATTATTGAGGTGACAAAAATAAGATAAATAACAACTATATTAAGTGCTTTAAAGTATGCCATGCACTGCTCTGTCTTTATACTTACTAGCTCATTTATACATTACAGCTCTGTGAAGTAGATAGTACTGTGTATTTTATAGGTGAGGAAAATGAATTTTCTAGAAGAGTTAAGTAATTAATCAAAGATCATGCAGCTAATGCACAGAGCAGCTGGAATTTAAGCCCAGGACATAATACAGAGCCTCCTATTTCATAAAAAAAAAGGGAGATATGGGCAACACATTTTGGTGAGTTCCCACAAGGGAAGATCACTGTGTCTCAGACACCTAAGATCATGTTTCTACCATGATGATAGGGAAGACTAACTTTAACCCCAGTTAAGTAAATGTTCACCTCTCTTAAAAAGTATTCTATTCATCTTGTTAGTATGCCTATATTAAACTCAGTGATTAGATTTTGAATTTTTCATTGAAATTTGTTTTCTTTCTTCAAATATAAGTACATATATATAACTTCTATTTTACTTCTGGACTTACAAAACCTAAAATATTTAATATCTGACCCTTTACAGAAAAAGTTTGCAGGAAATTGCTTTAGACCATAAAGGCACTTATTGTTTATTTAAGAAATACACATCCAACACTGTAGACATATTCCAAAACATCACACTGTACAATAAAAGGAGCCTGGACTTTGATGACTTCCTTGCACAAGGGCATGCATGAGACCCAGACTCTGAAGTATTGTTATGGAAGAAAATAAATAATACTCTTTTATCATTTAGATTTTTCTAAATAACATCAGTTGAAAACAATCTTAAGGAATACAAATCTGAATCGCCAAATTTTAAAATGGTATTGCCTTAGAAGATCTTCAATAATCATTTGTGGAATGAAGGAAATGCTGTTGAGTACTGAAACTTTGTGACAAGAGAGCTGAAGTGAGTAACAAGATGCAGGACAGAGAACTGCAAGGCCCCAGGGGCCCCTCACCTTGTAGTCTTTGTGTCCTCCCTCATGGAGCACTAATGAACACAGTAGATGCTGCTTCATGAATTATATAATATGGACCATTACCAAGATCACCCCAAATACATGTACATCAGTTTTTCATTATTACCACATAAGTGAAAACATGCAGGTTAAAAGTTTTTTGCAAAAGTTCTTTAAAAAAACCTCACAGTTCTCCAAGAATTTCCTACTCTGAGATGAAATGTCCTGAAGGGCAATGTGCCCAGAGGGTTTCATTCTCAAAAAAGTGGCCACATAACCCCCGAAAAGTAGATACTTGCTTTGTGCACATTTTAGGGGGTATCCATGGGTATTATTTGCTATGACCTAGTCATATAAATTCATAAGAAAGAAAAAAACTTGCTTAGATGCTCCTTCCTCTACTCAATGTTCAACAACTTTCAAGTTAGAAGTCAGAATGGCTTAGTTTCCAGAGTGGACACTTCTTTTAGCTACAACATACCTACCAATTAACATAACCTACTTATTGGGTCATAACACCCTATCTTCAGTATAAGATAAAACTATTTTTCATTCTAAACATAGACCTCAGAAGATGCAGTTCGTTTTTATTAGGTGCTCCATAAATGCCAGTCTTTCCACCCCCTCAGGGCACCTATGAATATATATGAATGAGGCTTATATAGAAGTCACTCAGTTAAAATCATGTGCTAAGTGAAAGAGATTTTCTTTGAATATGATGATGTGTGGGAAAGGTCTAATTATATTATGATTATTGTTTATTGTTTCTCTTCCCTCCCACCCTCCTGCTGCCTACCTGTCATGGGTTGGAAGCTCCACAAGGGCAAGGTTCTTTGTTTTGTTCATCAATATGGTCCATGGACCAGGAACACTGACCTACACTCAATGAGTCTTTCTCCATGAGTGAATAAGCAAACTGGAAGAAGACAGCATAGTTGCATAGTGTAGAGCAAGTAGTCTAAAAGGATTGTTGTATGAAATGTGTATTAGTCCATTTTCTGTTGCTATAATAAAATACCTAAGATTGAGTAACTTATAAATGAAAGAGGTTTATTTAGCCCACAGGTTTAGAAGATGAAAGTCCAAACAGTATAATGCTGTCTGGCAAGGGCCTCATGACAGATGGTATCACAGCAGGAGTGCCTATAAAGAGTGATTACTTGGTGAGATAAGATGCCAAAGAACAGGGAGGGTCATGTCTTGGTCTTTTATACCAACTTTCTCTTTCAAGAATTAACTGAGAGTCTCATCAGAATGATCTTAACTTCTGAGGACAGCACCCCCAGCACCCCCAAAGACCTAAGCATCTCCTATTAGGCCCCACTTCTTAAAGGTTCCATATCATCTCTCAATAGTAGTATACTGGGTACCAATCTTCAATGATTGAACTATATCCAACACAAAGCAAAATATAAGAATATCTATGAAACAAGAATTCTTCCTTATATAAGTTATGGAATACATAGGTTTATTCCTGGAAACATTTTCACAAAACATACTAGAAAGCTCACTTTCACTCATACTTACCCCTCTGCTAAATACTTCTCCTTCTTAACCTCATGTACCTTTTCTGTAAGTCCAAGTTCCCCCATATACCTTGACCCAAAGGCTAACCCTCAAAAAAGGCTCTGAATATTAATTTTTCACTCTTTTGAATCCTTATAACATTTACTTTGTATGTGTCTTAAAAGACTCATCCAATTATAAGTCTTATTGTAGTTACTTGGGTGACATCTTAATGTATTATTACTCTATTTACCCTCACAACTGGAACAACAAAATGGACAAAACATATGGAACAATCAAGACCCTGGACATAAAACCCTGTGCTTTCAGGAAACTCTAAAGGGAACAAATGAAAGGAGCCCTTTTGAGTTTCAGGTCCCAGTGTGTGGAAGGGAGACTATGGCACAGCCCAACAGAAACACTGAATTGAGACAGTGCTAAAAGTTTGGGGAGATTAAGACAGGTAGAGTTCACAGGAAAGAGGTCATGGTCATTTGTTATGGCAGCCTTAGAAAATTAATACAGACAGGGTACAGTCTAACCAGTAAAAGTTTGTTCTGTGTAGGGTTGCTCCTTAGAGGGAATTTTCATTGACTTTTTCCTAATCAATGGAAAGATGAAGGCTTTGAGAGTAAAATGTTACTCCAGAGGGGATGATGTGTCATTTTGGTGATGCAGGTCTAAGTGTTCCAGTGGGATACAGTGATTTAAATTAGAAAACATTGGGAATTTTCCAAAAGATTGATAGAAGATGAATGCTTGCTTTACATCCAAACTTATTTTAGCGTTAAATGCCATAAGCAATAACATTATATGACTTATAGGAACATGAAAATAGTGAAATACCAGTCAATATATTGGTTCTCTCTTACGGATCCTTAAAGTGGAGTGCAAGCAGTCCAGAAACACATAGACAATCCAGTGGATTGTAGGGAGGAAGTGCTAAAATTTATATTTGTGTTCCATTCATGTTTTAATTTATTTTTATTGTGTTCTGAGTATATTGGTATTGTGGATCATACTAACTTACAAATATGTTACCTGCTTTGGGAGTGACCTTAAATTTTTAAAAAATTCTGGCCAGAGTTTAGAGAACTTTTTTCTGCATACTTATTTAGTCACTAAATTCTATATTGCTTTCATTATATCTTGATTAGAATCCAAACACAGCTTGTTAATATCTGAACTTTATCTGCCTTAATCTTCTCCATCTATTCCTAAATTCTTAGAATTTAGGTGTGTTTTTATTTCTGTGAAGAATAGTTTTCTTAAAGTTAAGTTTCTTTTTCATATGTTTTTATTAAACCTTTGCTTAACACTATCACACTCACACACCACATGATAACATTTCAGTCAATGACATACCACATGTACAATGGTGGTTCCATAAGATTATATCACCTAGCAATGTAGGAATCTTAGTTTATGTAAGTACTGTCTGTGATGTTTGCATAACTATGAAATTGTCTAACATCTCTCAGAACATATTCTGTCACTAAGTGACATATGTCTATATTTGTTTTCTAGAGTCCTTAGTAAAGCAATAAATAATAAATTGGTCATAAAAGAAACAGTAAAGTATATATTTTATTTTAGGCTGTCTGCTTTTTAAAATGGATACGTACTCTTAGTTGTGATTTTTTTTAGGCAAATGTATAATATATACCAAGTATTTATTCTTACCTTATATTTTGGAATTAAATTTATCAGCATATTTAAGGTTTGGTAAGGGTTCCCTTACTCCTAAGTTATACTAAATCCTGGAAAAATCTGAAAAGTATTATTCTATTTAATGGCTTTGGTACCAGGTACCAAATAGCACTTGGATAAATAATTTTTTAAACCTACATAAATTATTTATATACAAATAGATAGCTGTGAGAGCAGATTTTGAGTTGACATGGGCAGGAAGTAAAGTTCAAAGGCAGCAGAGGAGGAGAAAAAGCTCACTGGGAGTGTACAAAGTAAACTTCGTCCTATCTCCCAGTTTGGTCTACTGAATCTTAAGAGTCTTAAGATTTAAAAGAAAGCTAAGAGGTTATTTAGTCTGAGTATAACTTGAGGTTCCTACACACAAAACTTTAGTTTTAAAACTCAGAAGTACCAACAAAACAGGATTAGTTGGTCATGTAACCTTCTGTCTTCTGGAATGATATCATAGGACATTGTTGGTCCTAATTTACAGATGAGGCTAGGTGGTCAGCCCAACCTCTTTTACAATAATCTCAGCAATGGGAAACTAGCTAATAATTCTGTTGAATGCTCCTCCTTCAAGCTGAAATATGTTCCTATGTTATTTACATGCATTGGTTCTTTCTTACAGGAAATCCCCACAGGGTTTCTACTTTGTAAGTCTAGAAATGCAGATTGTTGAAAGGTCAAGAAACAAAACAACAACCATATCCCTCCCTCTCTGCCCTCCAACTCAACATACTCATTTCAATTCAATTCAACACAGAAGACCTATGCTATGCCCAGGAGATGTTCTAACAAAAGATCATGAGGCAATGAACAAAGCTATAAAGAATACTTTTTTTTTTTTTTTCAAATTTTGAATTATCTTTTTTATTTTATTTTTTTTTTATTATTTTTTTTTCATTTTTCTTTTATTATTCATATGTGCATACAAGGCTTGGTTCATTTCTCCCCCCTGCCCCCACCCCCTCCCTTACCACCCACTCCACCCCCTCCCGCTCCCCCCCTCAATACCCAGCAGAAACTATTTTGCCCTTATCTCTAATTTTGTTGTAGAGAGAGTATAAGCAATAATAGGAAGGAACAAGGGGTTTTGCTGGTTGAGATAAGGATAGCTATACAGGGCATTGACTCACATTGATTTCCTGTGTGTGGGTGTTACCTTCTAGGTTAATTCTTTTTGATCTAACCTTTTCTCTAGTTCCTGGTCCCCTTTTCCTATTGGCCTCAGTTGCTTTAAGGTATCTGCTTTAGTTTCTCTGCGTTAAGGGCAACAAATGCTAGCTAGTTTTTTAGGTGTCTTACCTATCCTCACCCCTCCCTTGTGTGCTCTCGTTTTTATCATGTGCTCATAGTCCAATCCCCTTGTTGTGTTTGCCCTTGATCTAATGTCCACATATGAGGGAGAACATACGATTTTTGGTCTTTTGAGCCAGGCTAACCTCACTCAGAATGATGTTCTCCAATTCCATCCATTTACCAGCGAATGATAACATTTCGTTCTTCTTCATGGCTGCATAAAATTCCATTGTGTATAGATACCACATTTTCTTAATCCATTCGTCAGTGCTGGGACATCTTGGCTGTTTCCATAACTTGGCTATTGTGAATAGTGCCGCAATAAACATGGATGTGCAGGTGCCTCTGGAGTAACAGTCTTTTGGGTATATCCCCAAGAGTGGTATTGCTGGATCAAATGGTAGATCGATGTCCATCTTTTTAAGTAGCCTCCAAATTTTTTTCCAGAGTGGTTGTACTAGTCTACATTCCCACCAACAGTGTAAAAGGGTTCCTTTTTCCCCACATCCTCGCCAACACCTGTTGTTGGTGGTGTTGCTGATGATGGCTATTCTAACAGGGGTGAGGTGGAATCTTAGTGTGGTTTTAATTTGCATTTCCTTATAAAGAATACTTGATCAATGTGTCTGAACATGATAGCCTAAGAAAAGTATCTTTTTTTTGGAAAAAGGTATAATAAGCAATGCATACAAGAAATAGAAGTGCAGATAGGCTAAAACAAGTTATTTGGTATAGTTTGTTGAATCAGTTATACTTGACAAGTTATTTCAAATTGGCCTGATTGTATATTGAACATCTTCAGCTCAAAGGGTGAATGACACACTTATTCAAAGAGACAAAAATTGAACTATAAAAATAGATTATAAAGATAATTTCTTTGGGGGTAAGGAAAAACACAAAGAAAGTCATAGCTTCAATAATAATCCATATTCATGAAGTTTCATTATTAACAAGGAAATAAAACCCCATCATAGATAAATGTGAATACGATGCTAAATGTAGCAACTGTGCAGTAGCATTGAAATACAGAATGAGATGAAAAACTAGAATGAATTATGCAAAGTAGAGGAGAAAAGTTAGAATTAATATTAGGCAAGAGTGGGCAATCACATTACTTAATATTACCCCCTGATATGTACTTTTATGATAAAAACAATGTTTTTTTTTCCTCTTTGTTCTTTTTTGGAATTAAGTTCTATATAAACCAAATATGCCAAATGATTGTAAAATCTCCACTTTAAGTTGCATGCCTAAGTATAGTCTTGCATATTGGAAATGAGAACAAAAGTAAATGTAACCCACATCAGATAAGGGAGTATATATCAGTTAAAATAATAGAATCAATTTTTAGAAATTTAAGAACAAATATACTGTGTTCAATAAAAACAAATGTAAGCTTTTATCACAGCTATCAGATTTTTCTCAATTCCATCTATAAAATGGCTCTAACCTGATTTCTGATTTTTTTTTCAGTGCAAAAGATTATTCAGTTATGTATTTATAGACATGAACTTGAAATGTGAAGCCAAAACCATGAAGTAACAAGCTATGCACATGGGAAGTGAGCTGATGGCATATTATTTTTGTACTTGGAATTATGTTATGTGATGGTTCTCACTAGAGCTGAGAGTTTTTAAATCATGAGATTTTAGCAATGTGCTATCTTGCGACTCTGGTTTCTGAAATCCTAATCAGTTATGGGCTACAACTATGTGGTTTTAAAGGATATTTGATGATATTTTACACATCCAAAATATCTCAGACAATGGATTTTTATTTTGATTAGAAATGCTATAATAAAAAGCACCTTTTGGGTGTCAAGAATTAAAAGAAAGCATATTATTACACTTCCACACACTAAATTGCAGCAGAAAGACTAGTCTGTATTAGAGTATCTTCCCAAGAGTAAAGGGACCTAGCACCATAGTACAGAAAAATGGGGTATGTAGTGGAAGTGAGGTATATTGTTACTTCTCATGAGCAGTGTCAGGAGCAAGGGACTTAGAGGGTTTTCTAAAATAAAATTTTGGGTTTTTTTTTTTTTTTTCTTAACATGTTTGATCTCTTTGTTATCTCTCAGATTTTTTTTTTTTAATCTCGTCTTCCTTTGGTCTTCTCTCCTAATTATGTGTGCAATGTAAAGGAGCTATGTTGATTTCTCTATGTCTTTCAGGAGAATTCTGTTTCTTAGTTTTTCTTTGAAAATAAGGAACCATGCTCCATTGGCTTAGGTTGCTTTCAGATCCTTCCTCCTTCCCTTCTACCCTCTTTTCCTTCCCTCCCTTCCTTTTTTCTTTTTTTGAAACAGGGTTGAGGCCCAGGCTTGCCTCAAACTTGAAATCCTTCTTCCTGTACCACTTTGCTCAGCCAGATTCTTTAAACAAGGCTCTGATTATTTTATTTTCCATTCTTGCTCTCAGAATTATTCTGAATAGTAACAAAATTTATTAAGATAATTTGATTTTTAAACAAGTCAGGGATGCTAAGAATGTTACAATTGACTTGTCTGTGAAAGGCTTTACATAGAAACTAAGATATCTTTGTTGGGAATGAGGGGGAAAAGGTAAATGTGACTTTAATTCATAATGTCTAAATGTAGTCATTTTGAATCATTTACTGTACATCTATGTATGTAGGCTGATAATGGAAATGCATTCTTCCTTATAACATGTAGGATTATATCTTAGGGAAGTTTCCCTAAGTCTTATGCTATGTGAATAATCCTTTCAACTATATTTAAGGATAGTTGAAATTCCATCTCTTTAATACTCTATGAGAGAGTAAAGACATGGTAAATTCCCTTCCAAACCTGTTTTTCTGCTCTTACTGGTTCTTGAAACCTAGTTAGGTTGGATTTAAACTTGTTTAGTTTTAGGTAAATCACTAAATAAAGAAAATGTAGGATGTCACTCATGAACATAGACACTGATCAATTACTTTAAAAACCCAACTAGTAAACGTGGGTGAGATTTTTCAAGCAAAAACTAAAAAGTCAGAACAGTTATTTCTTGTGTTTAAATTTCAGATGAACTCTGAAAATCATTTACAAAAATATTCTTAAATTTATAACAAAGTATAAAACTAAAGACCATGAAAGCATATATACTTCCAAACATCACTTATAAAACAAAAAATTACATTTATTATTTTAATTTGAAAATGTTTTTGTTAGCATATATTAGTTGTACAGAGGGGTTTCATGGTGACATTTTTTATGTGCTTATAACATACCCCAGTTAGATTCACTCTTACCATCATTCTCCATCATCCCTCTCCCTGCTACTTAAAATGATTTCAACAGGTTTCATTGTTCTATTTTTATACAAGTATATAAAGTACATAGGTCATATTCGTCCTCTGTCCTCCTCCCCTCTCCTACTAGTACCCATCTCCTAATAGGACCTGTTTTACATTCCTGTCTCTTTCATTTTTGTAAATATATATTCATTGTTCAAAGGGTTTTCACCATGGTATTCTACTCAGGAATATATCCTACTTTAATCAGATTAACACCCTCTATTACTCTTCCTCACAGTTCCCTTCCTACCTCCTATTATTCAACAGCTTTCAGTGAGTTTTGTTATTCCATCTTCCTACACAGATGCAATGTATTTTGATATTATTCACCCTCTGTCATGCTGTTTTACTCTCCCTCCTCTTCCTAGTCCCCTCAAACAGTCCCATTATTACAAACATGTTCTAGATATATGTCTATCTATAATCATGTTTGTATTTTTGCACATATCTATCTTTTGAATCAGTTTTCCACTTGTCTTTCTGAACCTGGCTTACTACACTTAATACAATGATCTCCAGGTCCATCCATTTACCAGCAAGTGACACAATTTCATTCTACTTTATAACTGAAAAATACTCCATTGTGTATACATACCACATTTTCTTTTTTTTTTGGTGGCGCCAGGGTTTGAACTCAGTGTTTCACATTTGCAAAGCAAGCACTGTATTGCTTGAGCAACACCTTCAATCCATTTTTGCTCTGGTTATTTTGGAAAGGGAGTCTTGAGAACTATTTATCCTCTGGATCTCAGACTCCCAAGCAGCTAGGATTACAGATGTGAGCCACCAGTGGGCATCTGGGCTACTTTCATAGCTTTGCTATTGTGAACAGTACTGCAAAATCATGGGTGTACAAATGTAAGAGAAGTACTTTTAAAGAAATTTTGAAGTCCTTTGCTAGTAGTATTGATGCTTATTCAGCACAGGTAATTTATCAGACTAAGACACAAATTTTAACCAAGTTAATTGTGTGCCATCAAGCACTTTTGTCATTGTGAAAATATCATTGAGTGTTCTTATATAAACTAAGATGACTACGATACCATCAGGTGACATAATCTTATGGGACCACTGTCATATAAGAGATTGCCCAAAAAATTGTTATGCAGTACTTGACTGCATATAAACCAACGTAAGAGAAATTTAGGAACTCACCTCTTTTGACATAATTCCCATTAAGTTAATGATCATTTAATTTCTATTATCCGATTTAAGTATGATTATACCTCCTGATGCAAGCATTCAAGAAAGCTTACCATATAGCAGAAGGCCAGATCTTAAATTTTACCCTGGGTTAAATCAAAGTAGTTGTATTTTGTGTCTGTGTTAGTCAAATGTAAGGTTTGTAATTTCTTTTGATGAAATTGATTTTTCATTTCTTTATATGACACTCAGTATTTATTGAGCATGTACCATGTCAAACACAGCACTATTTGTACCAGAGGGTAAACAGGGCTAAAACCAACAACAATAATAACAAATAACACCAAAGATCTTGATTTACTAACAGAGAGGAAAGATATGGGCCAGATGTTGTGCTCAAGCTTTTTTGTGAAGCATTCACAAAGAATCTTTGTAATAAGTACAAGGGTAATTTTACAGATAAAGAAACTATAGCTCATTCAATCTCGGTAACTTGTCAAAGAACATCCAGTTAGTAAATGGCAAGGTTAGGAAAACAGCACAGCCTTGCCTGGCTCTAACCCTTGCTTTAGTGACACACCACAACCTTCCTGGAGCTGCATCGCTTAGGATAGGACCAGTGAACTTGGGGGTATGGGGAAGTGGGAGTTGGTGTCACAAAGGAGGTGCTATTTCAAGTGAATCATTATAAAAAGCTGTGATTCTGCAGTTGTGGTAGGGAGAGGATATTGGGCAGGGAAGGGTAGTCCAGAGAAATATGCTATGGGCAGGTTGTGTGAAAGAGAATAACATGTAGCATATTTTCCAAAATGCTGTGGTATGAAGATGGGTAGAAGTGCCCTGTAAGAGGCCCTGGGTCCCATGTAGATCTCATCCTTTAGGTAGACACTGGAAATGCGGTGATGGTGAAACTGGAGGCCAGGAGCCCACTGCCTTCTTCTGTATGGATCATGATCAGGCTATCCTTAAAGGCTATGACAGGGGAACAGAGAGAAGTGATAGATGAGTTCTTGATGCTGATTGAATGTAAGAGGAAAGAAAACTTGAGGTATGTGTGTGTGTGTGTGTGTGTGAGAGAGAGAGAGAGAGAGAGAGAGAGAGAGAGAGACAGAGAGACAGAGAGACAGAGAGACAGAGAGAGAGAGGTGAGAAGGGCAGAGAGAGGGGAGAAAAGAAGAAGGATGAGGGGAAAGGAGGAGGAGAAAAAAAAGAGGAGGAGAAGAAAAAGAGGAGAGCAGGGAATTAGCTCACACAGTTATGCTGGCTGAGAAGTCTGACAATAGGTCATCTGGAAACTGGCAATCCAGGGAAGCTGGTAGCAATTTTAGTTCAATTCCAAAGGTCTCAGAACCAGGAAAGTCTATGGTGCAACTCTCAGACTGAGGTTGAAGACCTGAGAACCCAGGGAAGGTAGTACTGGTATAAGCCCTGGAGTGTAAAAGCCAAGAGCCTAGAGGTCTCATGTTAAGAACAAGAAAGGGAAAGGGTGACTCTGCTCTGATAAAGAGACATATTCTCTTTTCCTCTATTTTTGTCCTCTCTGGGCCCTTGGATGGTACTTGCCCATATTGAAGGTGGATATTACCCATGTAACTCACTCAGTCTTATGTACCACACTAATCTCCTCTGGAAATACCCTCACAGACACCCCCAAGCTAATGCTTTACCAGGTTTCTAGTTATTCTTTAGTGCAGTCAAGTTGACACCTAAAATTAACCATCTCAGTCACTAAGGCCTGTCAATTCTACCTCAAAAATTTTTTTTTAAATCTCCACTTCTATAAGTCTCTGGGTTGGTCCTTTCTATCAGTATGTGCAATGCTGAATAACTGGACTGCCTCATTAGCATATCTTTATGCTAATAAAGGCCCTTTAAAATCAGTATTAGCTTTATCTGTCTCCATCAATTCAGCATACAGCCTGCACTCCAGCCATACTGAAGTGGCTGCACTTTGCAAGATTATGCTGTTTCACTTCTGTTTTGATGCACAAAGGCATATCTTCAACTCTTATCCCCAGCCCTGACTGCACACCACAGAGAGTCAATGGTGAGTAATATAGGGCTGACCCTCCAGGAGCATCTCATAGACAGTTAGAAAATTGTGGCTCAATTGAATCTATTCACTTAGGTTCATTGACAGTCAAAACCCAGGCCCCCTAAAAATTCATTAAATTAAGCAGACAATATCCTTGTTCTGTGCAGTGCAGTTATTCTGGTGGGTTACTTTATCATCATGTAAGTGTGTTCATGTTGTTTTATTCTACTGAGATGCCAGGCATTGGTTAGATACATATATCATTTGTTAGTGTGCTGCCATAAATAACTATGTAAAAAGAATGTGTGAGCCAGTTTCTCTTCTGCTGGCCTGTATCACACTGTGTAGAGCAATGTGTGGAGCAAACAGTAGTGAGAGTGAGACTGGCATTACTGAAAATGTGAGAGTCGTTCTATCATACATGCCATAAGTAGATCCTACATGTAAAAATTATGGATGAAACTACATGTATGTGTAGGGGTAGAAAGGTGTCATGTGTGCTCACCCATCTTAAGGGTCACAGCAACACTCTCATAAGACAATTCAGTAGAAGGAAATCATAGCAGGTGTATCTTTACACGATACAGGAGGCTTAGAAATGAAGACTCAAAGACCCCAGGAAATTTGTGTGTGTGTGTGTGTATTACTTAGGTTTGAACTCAGGAAGTTGCTCTTGCTAGGCAGGTGCTCTACCACTTGAGCCACGCCCCCAATACAGAAAACTGTTACTATGCTCAGGTTTGATGAAGAATGGACAGCCATGTAGAAATGTGATTGGCCAAAAGAATATAATGTAATGGTAACAGACTGAGTGAGAGAGGAGCCCAGCAAGGCCTGTGTGTTCAGATTCTTCTTGGCCCCTCAGTGTAGCTAGTGTTCCTTCTGCAGTCATGAAACTACAGAATGAGGGTCTTCAAAGGAGAAGGCAGAAGAGATTCCTAGGTTTTATGGCTTGCTTTGAGGGAGAGGAGTTTTGGGAAGAGAAATTCTGACTTCTATGACTCGCTTTGCCTCCAGAAGGAGGATCTGGAGGCAGTAAGATGAGAGAAGGTCGGAGACCTTCCAATTGGAAAAAGCCCTCTCCAGTTTCCTTCCATTCAAATACTCAGCAGTAATTTAGGGTATTGTATTCTGAGCCCCAACATAAAACAAAATTTCTAATAAAATATTACGCTGAATGTTCAGAATTCTAAATATATCTTGGCTGTAGATGGGGAAAACCTGCAATTGCTTCATTAACATCTAATACATGGAAAGTTAAATCACTTACTGACAGAAATAGACTCGAAAATGTCATTTGATAGACTATCTCATAACATAAATATGTTTTATTCAGCATGGGAAAAATGTTCATACTTTATCTTTCGGTTAATGTAGCAAGTTCAGAATGAGGCAAAATTATCCTAGAGAATTGCTTATATTAAAAAGAAGCTGAGAGTTGAATTGGGATAGCCAGAAAAATTGGAGGCTTAAATAATTCATTTTGTCAGGATTTTTCGGAAAACCCTTCCCTGTGCTACTCCAAAAACAAAGGCAAATAACATCTTCTAAATAATATAAATGATAACCAAAACCACGCTAAATAGAGCCATTTTTCTTCAGGCCTGTTCATCTGTGATGGGAGCACTCCTCATACCTTCCTCTAGCCACCCTGAGTTTATTCATCCCTTTGACCCCAAATCCTGAGAGAAGAGAGTGGAGTGCAAGGTTTGAGACTCCGGGGCCAGGCATCCGTGGTTAATTGAATTTTGGCTCAACCTTAACGCAAACACGGGAGCGCCTTGTGCCTCAGTTTCCCCATGTATAGACTTGGGGTAGCAGCGGGAACTGCTGTGTGGCCTGAGCGTATACAAAGCGTGGAACGATGCCTGGCACACAGTAGGCGCTCGGCATAGGTGAGTTACTACTACGTCAAGTTTCCTTCGCGCGCCTCCTGGCCGGTCTTTCTAAATTTCAGAACGCGAAGGGGCAGAGGACCACGTGACCGCCCCGCGAACGCCACTGCGGGGTCGGCGGAGCTCGCCCGGGGCGGGCGCGGCACGGCGGGCGCGCGGCGGCCGCGCACTGTCCCGCCCGCCCGCGTCCCCGGCGGCGGGCGGGCTCGGGGGCGCCCGTGCCGCGGCGGCGGCGGCGTTGCGAGCGGCGCCTCGGGGCCGGTGAATCATCCCGGCAGACACCGAGAGCCGCGGCAGCAGAGAGCAGCGCTGGAAAATGGCTGAAGCGGCCACAGGCTTTCTGGAGCTGCTCAAGTCGTGCATAGTTTGGTCTTGGACGTATCTCTGGACCGTGTGGTTCTTCATCGTGCTCTTCCTGGTCTACATCCTGCGGGTGCCCTTGAAGATCAACGACAATCTGAGCACAGGTAAGGCCCGGGCAGCGGGGCCCGCGCCCGCCCCTCCCCCGCCCCGGAAAGTTTGTGCAACTCGCGCGGGGCCGCGCTCGGCGGGGGCGCGCTGGGCCGCGCGCGCCGGACGCCCGCGGACACCCGCCGCGACGCGGCGCCTCAGGTGGCGGCCAGTGGCAGAGGGGGAGCGGAGCCACGCACACGCCGCCTTTGGACCGGACCGGACTGGGCCGGGGTGAATTGGAGGAGGACGGAACCCTAAGTCCTTCTTCCCGCGTTCCCTCCTGGCCTTTCAGACGTCCCAAGTGCGGGGCTGCGGGGCTGCGGGGCTGCGGGGCATGCGGCCCGGCGCGGACCCCCCCACGCGGGGATTCCGACGGAGCCCTGCTGAGGGTTGGGGTGGGCGGCAAGGTGTCCCCGTGAGTTAGACCCCGACAGGGACCCCCCACCACCACCACCAGGTACCCACAGGAGTGCAGATGACGTGTCAGGTCACCAGAATGTGCGGCAGAGAAGGGGGAGCTGGATTTGCTTTGGTCCCAGGTGAAGATTTGAAGGATCTCTGCCGGTCTCCTCCTCGCTGCCGCCCTCCGGCTAAGCCAGGCGCCCTCGTCTCATGTTCACCGTCCTAGGTGCGGAAGGGAATTAGCACAGGGCCTTAATCTACTTGCAGCCTGCTAACCGAATGGTTACAGACTCTCTACAGAGAGGTCTCCCGCCAACAAAACGCTCCCGAGAGAATTCAGAAAAAAAGTATACTTTGAAGGAAGGTTGCAATCCATGAAGTCTGGAAATAATTGTGAATATACCTTTCTTTTTAAAATTTAATGTTTTGTTAGTGAATGTTGTAAAAACGGGCTTCACTGTGATATTTTCATACATGCATATGAGGTGGACCTTTGTTTAAAAAGTTTGATAGTACTCTGGGAAATCCTTATAGTCCTGAATTATATACAGGTAAAGATACACACATATATGTATATATCCTTATAGTCCTGAATTATATACAGATAAAGATACACACACACACACATACATATATGTATGTATGTATTTCCTATTGTGTGAATTCCAGGTCTGGAAATGCATTGTCTTGTTTTAGAACACTTGCTATAATGCACTCATTTTGTGCTTGCAACATAGTAAACTTCACCTTGATTACTTTAACTTGAATTCGTTCCTCTTTGCGCCTGCTTACATTTGTGTCACAGTTCCCCCTGGATAAGTATCCCTGAAGACATAGGGTTCTGCACCCTAGAATCACCTAATCATCGGAATAGGTGCTGCTCAGCCCTTTGGTCATTCCAGAGACCCTGGCTTTCTGGCTTTCTGACACTTCATCTTTTATGGTGGGTGCTTCTCATATTATTGTCTTCCTTGTTTCAGGCAAGTGTATCTTTACAAAATCTTCTAGCCTTAAACTCCTATAATTTTTTTTTTTGGGTGAGACTAGGGTTTGAACTGAGGGCTTCGGGCTTGGAAAGCAGGTGCTCTACCTGCTTGCAAAGCAGCTGTGCAAGCACAACCTCTAGTCCTCTTTGCTCTGATTATTATGGAGATGGGGTCTTGCAAACTCTTTGCTTGGGCTAGCCTGGAACCTCATTCTTCTGATCTCAGCCTCCCAAGTAAGTAGGATTACAGGTGTGAGCCACCAGTGCCCAGCAACCCTATACTTTTAAGAAGCTGTTTGAATATTTGCTTCTGTATTTATAGGCAAATGCATTGGGTTTTTTCTCCTAGAAAATTCATTGTAGGATTTAAAAAATTGTGAATTAATACACATTTAAAAGTTTTATTTCAGAACATGTCTGTTTACCACATCTGCTTAAAATAGGTTAAGTAATTATTCGTACACCTGTGTGTGTGCATATGTGCACACAAGTGTCACATACCAATCCCTTATACAAAACAGGTAGGAAGCAAAATACCTACTAGGAAAGAGTGCAGTTTTTAAGGAAGAAAATTGTTAGCAGCATTATGTCTAGCATTTCTCACAGATACATTGTCAGTTTGTTAGGAACATCTTCTTGTTTGGGCTCCTAAGAAATAAAGCATGTTTGAAGGTGAAAAGGCCATCTGGATGTACCTCATGATAAATAACAGGCTGGGCCTGAGGTTCTTTTCCCAGTGATACTGGACTTGTTTTCTTTGTGGTTTTATGCACATTTTAGTCATGAAGAAAGATAAAAGGAGAATCACACAGAGAACACTCACCTCTCTGCTATTTGTATGAGAATATAGTGGAGGAGGGGAGACTTTGGCTTCAATTTTGAGACATGAAATTATGGCAGTAAGCCACCCCACAACAGGTTAGGTTTTTCAAAGGCAGTGGTAGATGTTGGAAGCCTTTTCTCTTCACTTTTAAGTAAAAGTGAGAAGTTTTAGTAGGAAGACTGCCAAAAGATTGCCTGTCAGTTCCCTCTGTTTCTTGCCAATTCCTCATCCCCTTGGAAACTTCTATAATGTAAGTTATTGAGTGGGAAGGCCCATAGACAAAGAACTTGCTAGCTAGCACTCCCTGTAGGTGAGGCAGGAACTCCCCTCCTCTGGTCAAACTTGCCCTTGCAGTGAGATCTGATGTGTTCTAAGAGGACTGTATTGTTTAACAATCTTTAATCCTGTGGTGCCTGCTCTTCCTGTGATGAAGTATGGGTATCCCTGCAGAGGCTATCAAGTGTAGGACTGCTTTTAGGGGAACTGCGGGTGGCACAGGCCTCACATGCCAAGAAATGAGGCAGCCAGGAGCCAGGGCTTCCGTGACATAGGCCTGCCTTGGCATCTGTGCGTAATGAAATCTGGTAAAAGTGTTCTGAGTTGTTCTTGGATATCTACTTGGCATGTTCTCCTCAATATCTTGATTACTTGTGGCAGTTTTCATATTTTAAAGCTCATTTAATCATATTTTGTGGTAAATGTGCTTTACTTAATTTTTAAAAATTTCTCAAATACCTCCTATGCATAGGGCACTATGACAGTGCTATGATGTGAAGGATGTAAATAATTGTAAAATACAGGTTAAATAAGGAGTTTATAACATGAGTATGACTTCCCGTAATGCAAGGTTGAAGAAGCAAGCCCATGGGAATTTCCCTTGAACTGAACTTAAGAGTTTGAGGAGAATTATGGTTCTGAGTGTGGGGTACCAAGGGGTTGGACATCCCAAACAAGGGCACAGATATGTGAAGGTGTTGGTTGGATCTAGAGAACCTTGAATCTTGTGGAATTTAATTTAAAATAATAAAAGAAAAGGACCTTAATGAACAACCATACCTTTTAGATCTCTTGTATCACATTTTTTTTTTTTTTTTTTTTTTTTTGTGGTATTGGGACTTGAGCTCAGGGCCTTCACTTTGAGCCACTCCACCAGCCCAGTTTTTTGAGATAGGGTCTCATGCAATATTTGCTCAGGCTGGTTTTGAACCATGATCCTCCTAATTTCTGCCTCCTGAGTAGCTAGGATTACAGGCGTGAGCCACTGACGGTTGGCCTATTTTTTAAGTAAAAATACTTTTAAGGTTCTTTGTGGGGTGTAGCATAGTTTCCTTACACTTTCCTGGGCTTGCCGGTGCCAGTTAGGGTAGAGATGTAGTTGAGAGACTTTCACAGTATTCTGACAAATGCAGACCTGACAGAGAAAGAACATCACAGGGGCAACAAAGTTTTGTAATAAAAAATGAATTTTTAACAAGAGAGGGGAGAAAATATATTAGGAATAGAACACACTGGTTAGTTTTTAGAACTGATTTTTCATTCTCAGTCCTAGAGTTGGAGTTGAAATAGTTTTATAATTTAGTGAAGATAGAAATAATTTTAATGAGATTTTAAAAAGATCTTAAATTATGTTACTTTCTAGTGAATTAAAATTATAAGAGCTTTTCTAGAAAGACAGAAAACTGTAGCTTGAAGCAATAATGGAAACAATAGATTTTTCTAAAAAAAAGTACAGTAAGTTACTTTATACTGTTAATGTTAATAGCACGTTCTCATCTATCTTATGTTCTAAGGTTTTAGATACTTGCAATTAAGTTCTTTTTTTTTTGGCCCTACTGGGGTTTGAATTCAGGGATTTACACCTGCTAGGCAGGTGTTCTGCTTGAGTCACACCTCCATGCATTTTGTTCTGGTTATTTTGGACATAGGGTCTCACTTTTTGCCCAGGCTGGCCTGGACCTTGATCCTCCCATTTTAAGCTTCCTGCTGTTGCTGGGATGACAGCATGCTCACATTTTTTTCCATTGACATGGGGTCTCCCAGGCTTTTTGCCTGGACTGGCCTGGAACTGTGATCTTCCCAATCTTAGCCTCCCATGTGGGATGACAGGCATACACCACTATGCCCAACTAATGGTTGAGGTGGGGTCTCTTGTGATGCTAAGGATGGAACCCAAAGCCTTGCACATACAGATGCTCTACTACTGAGCTATAATCCCAGATGCTCAACTCCATTTGTCTGTGTGTGTGTGTGTGTGTGTGTGTGTGTGTGTGTGGCAGTACTGGGGTTTGAATTCAGGGTTTCACACTTGCTAGGCAGGCACTCTGCTACTTGAGCCATGCCTCCAGCCCTCAACTCCAAATTTTATGTGACTTCCTACAATGACTTTCCATTGTACTGAAAATAAAACATAAACATGTTACTTAACTTACAAAATCTGATGATCTCCCCTTCCTATCCCTCAAATCTGAATTTCTACCTCTCTTTCTCTTCATTACTACCTCCCACACAGGTTGGATTCTTTCTGGGTCTTAAATATGCCTACCTAAAGAGAAAAGGTTAGATCAAAAAGAATTAACCTAGAAGGTAACACACATGCACAGGAAACTAATGTGAGTCAACTCCCTGTATAGCTATCCTTATCTCAGCCAGCAAAAACCCTTGTTCCTTCCTATTATTGCTTATACTCTTTCTTCAACAAAATTAGAGAAAATGGCAAAATAGTTTCTGCCAGGGAGGGAGAGAGGGAGGGGGTGGAGTGGGTGGTAAGGGAGAGGGTAGGGGCAGGGGGGAGAAATGACCCAAGCCTTGTATGCACATATGAATAATAAAACAATAAAAAAAAAGATATGCCTAGCTGATTCCTGCTTTATGACTTTTGCATTGGCTGTCCTCTAACCACCTGGAATGCTTTTATACCTGATTTTTGAGTGGTAGTCTTTTTGCCATTTGCCATACCTCTGCTTAAATTCCCTTCCTTCAAGATACTTTCTCTGATAATCAGATCTAAAATGAACATTCTGTCATTGTCGTCTCACCAGATTTGAGTTCTCTGTGTAGCACTTAGCACAGTTGAATGTAATTCTTATTTATTTGTTAATTGATGGCATTGTGCCCCTGTTCCCAGGAACCCTGTTAGAGTAGGGACCTCATTTGTCTCATCTGTCTTATTGTGTACCCTTAGGGTCTAGAACAGTGAGTATCTGAACTTAGCACGTGCTTAGTTTGTATTTGTTGAATAAATGAAAAAGTGTGTCAGTTGGTGGTAACTCAGCAGTACACCATCTTTTAGGAAATCTACCATGCAGTTATTTCTTATGAGGTTATAATTGTGCTTACTGACTCTAGTAAAATTATGAAGAGTACCCTGAAATGCTTATTGATATCCAAAATAATAATGCATTTGGACCAGTTCGTTCGGTGTAAAACTTAAGGAAGATTGTTCTTCTGGTCCATATTGTAAATTTAATAAAGAATGTTAAGGGAGAGGATGAGGGAGGGGAATGGGGGAAGAAATGACCCAAACAATGTACGCACATGTGAATAAATGAATAATTAAAAAAAAGTAACAGAGGGGATGAATATGGTCAAAGTACATTAGATGAATGTATGAAAATATGACAAAGAAACCCATCTGTACAATTCATATATGCTAATAAAATAATTTTTAAAATTCAGAAAAAAGAGTCAAAAATGGATAGTTTTACGTGCCAGTTTGTGTATCATAAACTGGTACTTCAAACCTGGATATACAGAGTTAAATTCTTCATGTTATCTGTAAGAGTGGAGCTTAAGGGTCTACCAACAAGGAAATAAATCATCTGTGTAAAGCATGGGGAGTAGAAGAAGGATTTGGGTTGGAAAATTTTCAGAACAATATTGATATTTTCAGAACAATAATGAGACTTAACCCACAGAAATGTAACTGGAAATGACTAGAAATACTTCACCAATTTTTCAATGTATTTACCTGTTCCTCTCACCACTCTCTAACTTCAGGAACCGTTTCTAAGGTTATATAAGAAGCCAGAGTGAAAACAGTTTTAGCGTTATAGAAATTTGCTTTATAGTTAATTTTTTCCACAGAACATGACATATGCTTACTGAGAAAAATAAATACCAGCTGTGACAAGATGAGAGGCGCACATTTAGAATGAAAAGATTTTAGTTTTCTATGTGTTGGGTGATTACTTTTTCTCCTTCCTCACAAGATGAGGAAAATAATCTCTTTTATAGATTTATTTTGAAGTTTAAGTGAGATAAGATGTAGCACTGAGCATATCATGATAAATCGCTTAGCAACCATATATTGTAACCTGGTTGTACTAGTCCACTTCACTGACTCTGACCTTTGTTTAATTATTTCTCATTCATTCAGTGGTTAGTTTATTCAGTCATTTGGAGAGGGAGGTGCCTGTAAAATTGAAGCTGTATTATTCTTGTCATTATTTGGACACACAATCTTACGTCGGTTATCTTTCTCCAACTTTTTGCCTTTGTTTTCTGTGTTGAGCAATTAGCACTGTCTAATAGGCTGTCTTGGTCACTAATGCCTCCAGGTGTGCTTTGCTTCCTGTGAACTGTGTGTAGAAGTCATATCTTAGTGACAAGTTTGAGTGTAAATCTGTTGACTGGAACTAAGGAAGGATGAGGAATTAACACTTATGAGTTCTTATATGAATCAGACATTGTCTTGCCTGCTAATCATAACGCCTGACTCCCTGGATTTGTTCACAAAAGTCTGTTTATATCCTTTAATATAGCAGGAATTCTCTTTGAACATGTTCAAAACAAATAAGTATGATAGTACAAGCAGAAACATTTAAAAGTACATCTTAATGGACTTTATGAATGAGGATAAGTACTTAGTGGAGACTTTTGTAGTGTTTTTGGAAGAGACCTTTCTCTAGTCTCCACAGAAGAGTTTTGAGAGAGACAACTGCAACTTTCTCATCTTTGTATTTCCATCTTATGGTTATCGCATAGTGATGGCACATGAAAAGATGGATTACCAGCTCAGACTGGATGTCTTTAGGGCCTTCCAGGACTGACAGCACTTTGGTCCTTTTCTTATTTCACTTTATTACCTGTGTTTTTCTTTCCTGTTAGTTCACAGGTATATTGTTAGTACTGAGCACTCATGACTGGGCTTATTATTTGTCTCATAACTGAAGCTCAAAGGATTCACCTGAGGTAACTGGGCAAAAGTTCAAAGACAAGGGACCATTCCTGTATTGAGGGGAGGTGATTGCCAGAGGAGGAACAATGGGGAAACTCAGCTGGAAACACTAAGAAGACAGAATAATATGGTGTCTTATGACTAGGAAGGTGGGACATTGTTCTAGATGTGGGGCTGGAATGGAATTGATGGAAAGTGCGCAACTGGACAAACATCACCACTTACAGGGTGCTTATACACCTAAGATAGCCTGTAATAGGCATGTCTTTGGGCACTAATGAATATTGAGTGGTTGCATTAGTTGATTTTTAGCTTGGTGATAGAATTGGTCCCTTGACTAGAATACAACTTCATATGCCTTTTTTTTTTTTTGAGACATTGTCATACTGTGTATCTTGAGTGCTAAGACTACAGGTATGTACCATTGTGTTCAGCTGAGAAATTGACTTTTAGAGTATAAAATACTGTTTAAATCAAGGCTTATTTTACCCATCACTATAAGAATTAGGTTATTGATCATAACCACCCTACTGAATGTGTTTGTTGTAAACATGAAACAAGATCTTCTAACATCCTTATTGTATTTGCGACGTCATTGTGAAGATATCTGTAAATGGTTTTAAGTTTTCCAGAAGAGAGAAACAATATGTAATGAGCTCTTTTTTAATGTTATAATTGGGCAGGGCAGTTGCTTATGTCTTACTGTTACCCATCACTTAAATATAGCAGGCATTCCTGGACTACCAAATATGCTAAAATAAGAAAATGACAGGCCCAGTTAACTCCTGAAGCATTTGTTAGCTGTGGCCATGGCCAGAGTAATCACTGTTCACTTGTAGTTACTAAATACCATAGCAAAATAAGAGAACATTTATCTGAGAGAGCATTTCCCCCCCCTCTGAATTTTAGGAAGCTTAAAGTGTGCTAGTTATTCTCTTACTCTGAAAAACTCTAATTTTAGTTCCCATGTTGATCTCCAAATCTAATAAAAGATCTTGTCCTGAAGAACACAAAAGATCTTGAGTGTCAGTCTTTCGA
The DNA here is from genome assembly GCF_047511655.1 of Castor canadensis. NCBI lineage: Eukaryota > Metazoa > Chordata > Mammalia > Rodentia > Castoridae > Castor > Castor canadensis. Next base: position 36,484,832 of record NC_133387.1, on the reverse strand, counting down.
AAGTTTTGATCAGGTTTGTAGAGTTAAAGAACTTTAAAGGAGTCTGTTTGGTTAGTGAGCAAGGCCTGTTTGCTTTATTATGAAAAAGCTTAATGATTTAGAAATAGTACAAACACAAAAAGTAGTAGAAACATTCTGAGGCATTAAAATAGTCTTTTAAAAAGTAGCTTTACCTAGAAGCAGTTTGGGTGTGGATTTGTGTGCCATCTAGAGTTAGCAGCATTTTTTGGTTTTGTTTTGTTTTGAAGTTAGTTGTAATACCATTCTGATGAATTGTTTTATTAGCAGTAGACACTAGTGAAATGCTTACAGTTCTTCCCTCTTTTAAGTGTTTCTAGTTTCTGGTCTTGGAAATAGAGAATGAACTTTCCTTTCAGATTGTTCTTTCATACTTACTTGATAGTTGCTGTTCATTGAGCATTCCTAGTAGAACTAAAAAAAAAAAATGCTGTTGAGGTGCTTCGCAACTTTTTATACCCATTGACTCAATTCTCTTTCTGTGACGTATGTTTAGAATTGTAAACTGTCACACATTCAAAACTGGTATGACCTGGCTTGCGCTTTTCCTCAGGGGTCTTTCCTCTCCCCTCCTCTCCTCTCCTTTCTCGCTCATTTTCCTCTATCATTGACATCTTTTATTTAAAGCAAACCTAAACAAATTATACTTTTCTCATTTTAGGGTTAAAACTGAGACTGATTTTTTCTTAGCTTCTGTATGTTGCAGAAATATAATATTTGACCATTTTCATAATGGCTTCCTTTTAGGAAAGAAGCCTTACATTTGAAAGATGAAGCATGAGAAGCTAAGTTACAATTTTTAAGTTTTAGAAGCCAGCTTCTTAATTTTTTTCTCTCTAAACTGGAAGTTGCATATGCATTATCATTCAGTAAACATCTGAAAATGTAATTTTAAGAAATTTATGGCAAATCTAGTCTGTTACCATAGAGAGTCCACTATTCTAAAAAAAAAACAAAAACACCTTATTCTTTTTTCTTCTGTTATTTAAACAATCAGATTCTGTTTTTGGAGAGAAATCATAGAGTCTCATTTGATGACAAAATGAGATCAATATGCAGGCATTAGTAGCTTGAACAATATAAGTGTTCCCATAAATGTTTAGTTTTACCATGAGAATAAATGTGATGGAGAAGAGTAATAAGATACTTAAAAAAGATAAGGCAAATAACATGCTACTGTTTGGGCTGGAGAATATCTAAATTCAAAGTTTGCATGAAAACTGGCCAGATGCTGAGAGAAAATAAAGATTTATTATTGTTCAGTTGAAAGAGAAAATGAAATAATATTGGTAAATATTGTGATTGTCAGTCTGGGACTAAGAGGGGAAACGGAGTTGTGTAGCCCATAAGGGCTTTGTCCTTGTTATGTCTTGAACATTGTGGCCAGCCATAGTTAAATGCTCGCCTCACTTTCTAAGAATAAACATGACCTAGGTGCACTGTATAGAGGATGAGGGTGTAGTTTGGTGATAGTGTACTTACTTGCCTAGCATGTGTAGGCACTGGGTTCCATGCCCAGTACTGAAAAATTATATTAAATTAAAAAACTAAAAAGTTTTTTAAAAGAAGCAAAAAAAAAGCCCTTTTAAAGTGTTTTCTTCTGTTTGTAATACCTGCAAAAGCAAAATGATGTATAAAATATGTAGACATTAAGATAATTTTCTTTTAGTGAACTGTACTCCTTTTGTTTCTGACATTTATCATTTCTATAATATAGTCATTAAACAACCTATTCATATAGGAATGCTTTTGAAACTTGGTTTTATGGAAATCTCTTTTTAGCATTGATTAGCCAACCAGAAGATTGAAGAGTGCAGGTAGACAGTGTCAGTCTTTCAAATCTGTTTATTTACTAGAGATTTTAAATAATTTAGGCAAAGTTCATATGCCTTTCTGGACAGGAAGTCCAGCTGTTGGTGAAATGACATTATTTTCACCTTGCACTTAAGTGGAAAGTCTTGGCACATTGCTCTCATCCTTTTCTTGGAGGTGCTGGAGAACAAGTAACATGTGCCTCTCAGCACATTGTTGGGTGCCAGTCATTCCCTGTCCTAGATTTCTTATGGCAGGATACAGCAAATGTTTCAAAACCGATAATAAAATTCTCCAGTGCATCAATAACTCAACATATTATATGTTACTCTTAGAAATAAGTTACGTGTTAGTAAACCAAAAAACCTATGATATACTGTTGCAAAGTATCAGAAGATTCACTTTGCTATTTGTGGATTTGTGGGTTTCTTTCACTTTTTTGTCTCTAATTACAAAGCAAATCAAATAAATCTGGATTTCTCAGGCTATATTCATTAAATGAGTAGGACTAAGGATATGATGGTGTAAATAAGTGATAACAATTCTGAACCTATTCTGGCCTCCACAGAACTGAGCAGTGCTCATTTGACCCTGGTGGTGGCCACTTCTGTAAGTATTCCATCTGCATCTCTGTTACTTCTGACTCCCGGTGCTTAGGACCTCTGACCCATCTTCCCTTCTCACTGGTCCTATTGCGGACATTCAAGAATGGCCTTGGTCAGGCAGTCTGGGGGCAGGTCTGCAGGTCTATCTGACCAAGTCCCTTTGAGTCTTTTTGCTAATTGTGCCCATCTTTTCCACATTTATATCATCGGCTTGCAATAAATTTGATGTGCCACATTTTAGCAAAAGGTCAATGTGGGTTCAATTAGTTTACAATTCTTGATCTTAATGCTAGTTACCATATTTATAACTGAAGGTGATAATAGTAAGCACCTCATAGGAGTGCAATGAGAATTACGAGATGAATAAAGCCTAAGCCAGTGCCAGTACATTCTAAGTGCTCAATACATTGCAGATATTTAGTTGTGGCCTATTGTTGCTGCTACCACTGTAATTCTGACTTATTTCTTAGTGTCTGACTCAGTCATCTTTTTTGGTTATTGTTCAATTAGGCTGATTGATTTCTTTGCCCTGCACCCTTGTCTGCACTGCTGCTAACTTGGGGCACACATACCTGTTTGGTCCTAAAGAAGTGATTTTAGTGTGGAGCATAGCTGACTGGGGCACTTTAGCTTCAAATTGTAGGTGGAAAAGAAGTTTGACTCTGGAGGCCACAACTTCAGTGGGTGGGTTGGCCATTCCAGGATTCTCTTAGTATGCTAGTGATTGGTAACTTGCTGCATCATTATTATTTTTTTGGGTAGTCCTGGAGTTTGAACTTGGAACCTTGAGCTTGCTAGGCTGGTGCTCTACCACTTAGGCCAAGTCCCCCAGACCATTCTGCTTTTAGTTAGTTTTCAAACAGGGTCTTGAGTTTTTACCTGGACCAGTCTGCTTTGTGATCCTCTCATTTATATCACCCATGTAGCTGGGATGACAGGCATGTGCCTCCATGCCTGGATTGTTGGTTGAGATGGGGGTCTCAGTAACTTTTTACCCAGGCTGGCTTTGAACCATGATCTTCCGGATCTTCACTTCCTGAGTAGATGGGATTACAGAAGTGAACCTCAGCACCTAGTTTACTTGCTGAATTTTTCAACATGAATCCATTTTCTCCAGTCAGGTATGCAAGGAATGGTTAGTTCTTTAGTGCTAGTAGCTTAGCTGAGTCATTTTGTGATCCCTTCTTGCAGCCTTACAGCCTTACATCCTTTGGTAAAACTCACAAGCCTTTTGCAGACATCTTCAAAGAGAGGGACCATAGGTCAGGAAGGCTAGTCTTGTGTATGGAACAACATGTCTTTACTGGGTAAGAGAGAGGTTGTCTTCTGATCTGCAGGTGTGATACCCTCAGATCTTCTTTCACTGAAGGAAGCAGTTTCCATGAGGGCTGGTGAGGACTATTCCCCTTCTGATATCTTAGATTCAGCATCTTGATAGGCAGTGAAAGAAACCAAAGATAGAATGGGCCACTAAAACTCAAGAAAAAGCTTTTCAACTAGAACTTTGTGTCAGGATAATGGGAGAAGTTAAATGCTTTGGTATGTATTAGAAATAATTATGGCTGATAAAAATATGGCACTGTGCTTATGAAGGGCTTAGCAGGAAGTGATCATGTACCCACATTGGTAATTAAGAGTTAATGGAAGGGGGCTGGAGGTGTGGCTCAAGAGGTAGAGCATCTGCCTAGCAAGTGCCCTCATACCATCAAAAAGAAAAAATTAATAAAAGGACTTTGTAAAGAAGCCTTTGTAAACAGTGTGGGCAGGATGATACTAAGAACACTTTATTGATAACAAAGGATCAGTTTGTTGACTGAGATCACTAGAATCACCTCTTTTCAGTTTTTCTTAAAGATACCCTACTTTTAAGGCTCATAATAATTTTCATCTATTCTTTTCTTTATGTGTCTTTAGTTAAAAGATCCTGTCAAATTTGTAGTACTTCGGGAATTTCTGATCCATACTTCTGTCTTTATTTTAGCCCTTACAATCTTATTATGGTAATCTCCCAGCTGATCTTCCTTCCTCTAATCTTTCCTAATCTCTCTTGCAACCAGGATATTGCTTTCAAATCCTTTAATATCTTTCTGTTGCCTAGTGAACAAAACGGAGATATCTAAACCTAATACTGCCTTTAGTTGCAGTGGACCTTTTTAGCTTGATGCTTGCTTAGTACTTTCCTTTATAGTTCATGCTCCACTCAAAGTATATGTTGCCTCTGTAACGTCATTTCATTGTGTTCATATTCTTAACTATCTCAGAAGTTCTTCAACTGTTGTTATCTATGGAGTCCAGATGACTCATCTGCAATTTATCTACCTCTAGTTTTACTCCAAATCCCAAATGTTCATATAACCAGTGAATCCCATTGCTCCTTCACCCACTTGACCTTTTCCTCTTCATTTGCACTTCTGCATCATGGTGCATCAAGGACTGTCAGCCCCTGGCCCCTGAGGGTCCCTAGGTCTTTTCCCCTCAGTGCATATTCTTGTATAAGCTGAGCTTTTTCACTTGATGTTAGTCCAAAGGAATAAGTTTATATGGAAGTCCTTCTTGTAGCCCTCATTTATTTTTTTAAATTACAAATTTAGGGTTTTTTTAAATTAAAAATTTCATTTTAATAATGTTAAATTCACAGAAAAGTTGAAATTTCAGTACAGCTTTTTTTTTTGTACCTTAGAACCATCTGAGAATACATAGCTGATGTGGTATCCTATTACTCTAAAATACTTTAGTGTGTATTTTCTACATAACCATAGTATAACCATGAAAATGAAAAATTAGATTAATCAATCAGAAATTAGTACAATACTACTATTTAGTTCTCAAATCCAATTTAAGCCTCACTATTGGTTCCAATAATTTGCTTTATAGCTAAAATAATCCAGTCTACCTTGCATTTAGTTGCCATGTCTGTCTAGACTCCTTCAGTTTGGAACAGTTTCTGTCTGTCTTTGACTTTCATCACCTTGACACTTTCTTTTTTTGGTGGTGATACTGGAGTTTGAACTCAAGGCTTTGTACTTGCTGACAAGTGTGGTACCACTTAAAGCATGTCTCCAGTCTGTTTTGGTCTGCTTATTTTGAAGATAGGATCTCGCTTTTTGCCCAGGCTGACCTAGACCACGATCCTCCTATTTTATGCTTCCTGCCATAGGTGGGATGACAGGCACAGCCACTATGCCCAGCTATTGGTTGAGATGGGGCCTGGGCTGGCCTTGAACCTCCACTCTCCCAATCTCAGTCTCCCAAGTAGGTAGGATTATGGGTGTGAGCCACTGGTACCTGTCCATGAATTTGACACTTTTGAAGAATTCATGCTGGTTATTTTCTAGAATGCCATTCAGTTTGGGTTTGTCCAATGGTTCTTCATGGTAAAATTCAGGTTGTGTGTGCATCGTTGGTTGGAATTCACAGAAGTGATGCTGCACTTTTCTCATCACATCATACAGGTTGTACATGATTTGCATTTGTTTCATTACTGATGACTTTCACTTTGATCACCTAATTGAGGTGATCAAATCACCTGAAAGGATTCTCCAACTATAAAGTTATTTTGTTTCTTTTTGTAGTTCATAACTATTTTTGGAGAGGCACTTTGAAACTGTGTTAATTCTTCATTAGATTTTAATATATTCATTTATTTTTTTCCAAACTGTGTAAATGCCTGGTTTTCTGTTCTATTCAGTGAACTCTAACTTGTTACTATCATAATTATTTTGATGCTCAAAGTGACCCAGATTTGGCCTGTGGGAGCCCTTCAGGTTGATGCCTACATTTTTGACATATTCCTGTAATTTTTTGAGGACTCTATTACTTTCAAAGATGTTTAGTTTCATCTTGTACTTAACCTGTTTCAACCTTATAATCAGCAATTTTTATAAGGTTCCCTTTTTAAAAATTTTAGTGGAAAAAACATTTAGAAGCCCAAGGTATGCATATTGACATTTGGAAGTTGCTGCTGCTAGTCTTTTATGGAATAGAATGAGGCAATATATGTATAAATATATGTATAATATATGTACATTTACATGAAAATTGTTGTCTATTTCTTTCTCTTAAAATCATAAGTTCACATTGACATATCAGATTCCAGTTTTATCTCTAGTGATCATTCTGATTTTCTTCCTTTCCATATTTCTTCCTTCCTTCACAAATGAGAAACTTTAATATGTTTACTTACCTGCTCAATCCATCTCTGTGTAATCAGTGTCTCTTAACAATTTTTCTCAACGCACACTGGCTCTGACATATTGGACTCTGAGCACCCATGCTCAGAGGCTCTACTCATACTCTTTGGCTCCAGTACTCTGGAGTACTCTGCTCTACATCACCCTCACTCTGTGTGGCCCAGGGGATGCCTTCCTCACACCAGAGGCTCTGACACTAGGTGTGGTTCACTGCTACTATACATACCCTCCTTAGAGCTTGGGCTCTCTCTCCCCAGGCAGGGCTGCTCCTCAACCTGCTCTCATTCTCTGTGCTTCCGGTACCCCTCACTCTGTGTCCCTGACCCACCTTGCTTGGCCCCAAATATGGCTTCAAACTGAATTATTTAGAAGACAGAGCCCTAGCAGTATAATTGACTCTCCAACCCCTTGCCTTCTCTTTCTTCCTATTCATTTTTTCCTTTACATAATCCATTAGTTATTGCAGATCTTTAATTCCAATAGCAGTTTCTTTTTGCTCCAAAAACTTACCTTCTTTCATTAAGCAGTGCCAGTTCTTAAGATGGAATTGATCTAAATCTGTGAATATGTGAGGATTTGAGGAACTGAACCTTGTTGAAAGAGCATGTCTGCTGGGAAACAGCATTCTGCAAGCAAGCTCCATTGTATATCTCTCTCCCTGTCCCTCTATCTCCTTTTCTCCCTCTCCCTCTCTCTCTCCCTCTCCCTCTTCCTCCCCTTCTCCCTCTCCCTCTCCCTCCTTCCCTTTCTCTCTCTCTCTCTCAGAGAGATAAAGGAGAAAAAAATTTAAAGTTTGGTTGAATAATTAAAGGCTTATCTTGTGAAGGGGAACTTAAATTTTAAAAAATATACATTTCTGGGAAACATCTTCCCTTTGCCTAAAACAGGCTGTAGATTAAGCAGCATCTTTCAATTTGGTAGAATGACCTTCTGGTCTGTTGACTTCTCCACTAGATCAAAAGTTATTCAAGAACAGGACTTTCAGGCTGTGAGTCCCCAGCCCCAACTCTGTTCTGTGCCACAGGAGGCCCTGGTTCAGTTAATACTAGTTTGCTAACCCTGGTTTGTACTTGGGTCTGCTGCCGAAGTCCATGATCTTTCTACTACACCTTGCAAGATCAGGACTAAGATGGGCTCTGCCCCTTGTTAGCTAACATACGGTTATTTTGAAGTCCAAGACATTATCTGTAACCTAGCAGCACTTGCCTCCTGTCCGTGTGGGAGTCAGTTATGTGTAGCCTAAACTAAATGCTCACCAAGTGTATGTACACTTCACACACGCTGTATTTTTACCATTACTATTTCCAGTTATTGTTTTATTTTCCCCAATTTTTTTTTTTTGAAAGGATCTGGATAGATGAGGGATAGATGGGGAGGTAGACTCTACCTCTTAATGTCTGTATTACTTACTCTAAAGTATTTAGTATCTGAGTGCCAATTTCCTCACTTGCACAGTGGGGATTTAAAATGTGCTTACTGTGTTGCTGTGAGGATTAAATGAGCTGCCACACAGGTAACTGAGCAGAGTGGGGCTCAGTCCAGGCATCATTTACTGTCTCCATTCAAGAGGTCCACAGAAGGATATTTACACAGCCAAAGCTACCACTCATCACTATGCAGTCTTGATCATCACAGAACTGGCATTGCCTGGTTCAGTAGCTTCATGATTATTATACATATTAGCAAAATAGGGTCCTGACGCAGAAGCCTGAACTGCTGTGGTTTGGATTTGGGTGGTTAGTTTACATCTACCACATCTACAGTAATCTGGAGTAATTCTTTTTGCCACTAGATGGTGCTAGTCTATGTGTTTTTGAGGTTTTCCTATATAAGATTATATATATTATTTGGGGAAAAATAACATCTTGTTGATCTTTGAGAATTGTATAGTGATATAATACTCATGCTGATCATGCTAATGAGATATTTAAGGTTAAATTGTAGTGTAGGGGCAGATATTAGATGAGAATTTCAAAGTTCTATTAAATTATTCTGTTTAGCCCTGTATTTCCTAATCACTAAGTTTAAACATAAGATATTTACTAAAAGCAAGCAAGCAAACAAACAAACAAAAAAAACCCAAAAAGAATTATATGGGAAGAATTAATATAATTATTATTACATTTTCCACCAATTTTGGTGACCATGAAAATTGGGCTGAGGCTAACTCTTAAATTAATTAAAACTATCAAAGTCGTAAAGCAAGTGGGGCATGGTAACTCATACCTGTAATCCCAACTACTTGTGGAAGGCAGAGATCAGGAGGATCACAGTTCAAGGCTATCCCAGGCAAAAAGTTAGTGAGTCCCCATCTCAATAAACAAGCCAGGCATGGTGGCTCACTCTAATTCTAGCTATGCAAGAGACATAGGTAGTATGGCTGTAGTCTAAGGCTGCTTTAGGCAAAAAACACAAGACCATGTCTGAAAAATAAAGCAAAATGAGTTGGGGGTAGGGCTGAAGTGGTTGGAGAACCTGCCTCGCAAATGTGAGGCATTGAGCTCAATACCCACTACTCCCTCCTGCCACCAAGAGTCATAAAGCAACTTATCATCCCATATAACTCCCTGTTGATTTTTCCATATGATCAGAAAAACTTAGCAGACAGTTTACACTCAGACATACTACTAGTTGGTGATCAGCATCATAGATAACTCAGCTCACATCATTCAGACTAATACCATTTGCCTCATGTGTCCCAGAGATGGCACATCTTCCTTTCATGAAGCTGAGATCATTAGCTGTGTGTGACTGAGGTTAATTGCTATTGTAGAGACTGTGGAGAGCAGACGGAAGGATTACCAGAACATGTGGTGCACAGTGTCCAGGTGAGCTGCCGGAGGAACCCTCTTAGAGATTTCCTATTTGTGTTCTACACACAGCTGGCATGATCAGGTTGAGAACCAGTACTTTGGCGAAAGGTAATTTTAATTTTTAGAATTTACCAAATGACACTCAGAACAGTTCTGGGTGCGTGTCTTTTATAACTGACAATGGGGATGGTTCTGCTTTTTCCATTCTAACTTCAGTGGAAGGTAGGATGGGGACAGGGATTGGTGGCCAACTGAGAGTGAGTGGTCATAAAGCAAGTCTGTGAGTTGAGAGCTGGTGGTTAGATAAGGTAGGAGTTTATTTTCAAGCAACAGAGACTAACTGGCTAAGTTACAGAAGAATGAAAAATTTCAGAATCTACTGAAAAGCTGAAGAAATAGATTTCAGAAAGGATAAAATCTAGAATGTCTCCAGGGATCTAAGGAGCAGAAAGTAATGGGTAGTTCTCTTAGAATCAGATAGTTTTCATAGTGAATGAATTGCAGCTACTTCAGTTCATTATTGCTGTTTTTTTAAAAATCCCTGCTAAATATCAAATTCTTTGAAGAGGATGACCATGAGTGGGATGGGCAGGGGAGCAGATTTTGGGAAGGCTAGGTTTAAATCAGAGATACTTAGACATTCAAACTGAGTATCAGGTAGATACTTGGGTATTCTGAGTTGGAAATAGAATAGATTTTGTACACAGTTCATGGTTGTATTTAATCATGTGATTATATGTGCTTACAGAAGCTGTAAATATATATGAAGAGGCCTTAAATTTCCTTCTTGAACTTTGCAAACCAATCAGGTTGGGAAAAAGAGAAAGAACCAGCAAAGGAGTCTGAAAATGAGCCTAAGAATTACAGCTGAGCCTTTAGTTAGAACTCATGTGTGCATTCTCATCTTCTGAGCCCTTTCAAATCATCCATCCATCCACATTTCCAGTCTCCAACTTCCTAGCTACCATCTCTTTAGTATTGCTCTCTGAAGTCCTTGCTTTTTTAGCAGGACACTAGTAATTGCTTAGGAATTTATATAGACTTTAATCCTACATCTTCTCTTCTTACAGACAAAGGGAGGACATTTATTACTGGAAGAGTCTCCCTTCTTCACTGTTCTTAGCAACTCCAAAGGAGGGCTATAAACCACAGATGAGTGCTATTGTGCTACATAGAGCCACATAAATGGTCTTAGTATTTTTAATCCTTAGGCAGATTCCTGATAAAGCTGAGATGTGGTTGAGAGCCAGGAAGTGGGCTCACTGGAGAATGCCTCCAGTCGGTAACCTCCTTGACCTTTGCGCCTGCCAGGCCATCTGGTCTTGCTATTTAAGGCTGTGAGAAGAAAACTCTTCCTTTTTTGGTGTTCTATGCTTAGTCCCATATTCTCATCACTAACAACTGGTTCTGGTTTACTTCCTGACTCTGTACCATCCCCTGAACTTATACATACTGATTTCCCATAAGGTTGATCACAGCAGAGAGAGAGAGAGAGAGAGAGAGGGAGAGGGAGAGAGAGAAATGGACATATCATTTGCTCAGACAGATAATTCACCGGAAACTTGTCACCAGAAGTACTCTTACTCACTTCTGGAGTTGATCTCTCTCTCTGGTACCAGGAATCACCCACCATAACTACCTTTTTTATTTTCCAAAAAATTCTCTAGTCATTCTTAACTCTACATATTATTTTTCTCCTTTGTTAGTTTAGGATACTGACCTGTAAAAATTCAAAGTAGTTGAAACATTCTCATAGTTCTATAAAAGTGCTTACAGGGTTTTCCTGAATCAGTCCGTATCCCATCTATATCACCTCTTTGATGAGTCTGGTGGTCAGAGTGTTTATTTGGGTCTCTTTGGAGTAACATTGGTTGCAAATTAGGTTGCCAATTTACCCACTTTTGTAAAATGAAATATTTTCTCTTCAGTTTCTTTTCACTAAACCAGTTCATTCGAGGCAGCATTTTGGTAATCTTCAGCATTTAGCTTTGTGTGTGTGAGCGTGTGTACGTGTGTATGCGTGTGTATGGTGGGGGCTGGGGAATTGAATATAAAATGTCGTTCATGCTAGGCAAGTGAACTACACCCCAGTCCAGCTTTAGTTTTTACTGTGTTCTTCTGAGTCCTTTAACATATTGGTAGGTACAGGTTTTATAGTTAAATTTACTAGAAAGATTTGTGGACAAATATATTTATTCTATTAATATTAAGAGCACTAGAGGGCACTCTTTAAACACAAAGCAGAGTTCTTCATTTCTTGATTTTTGAAATCTCTATGACTAGTTATTGATTAATTGAAGCTAATGATTTAAATGATTGTTGTATTCTAATGAAGTATGGAAGGAATAAGTCATAATGTAAAAGATTCCAAAAATACTTTATGTAATCAACAAAAGTTAAGAATACAGCAGTCTTCATTTACTCATGAGCTATGAGGCAGAGATCAGGAGGATCAGGGTTCAAGGACAGCCCTGGCAAAAAGTTAGCAAGATTCTTTCTCAACAAATAAGCCGAATATGGTGGCTCACATCTGTGATCTCAGCTGGGAGACTTAGGTAGGAGGATCACCATCTGGGCCAGCCCTGGGCTAAAATGTGGGACCAAATCTGAAAACTAAAGGAAAAAAGGTTGGGGGCCTGACTAAAGTCTCCAGAACCACTAATAATAAATAAATAAATAATAGAATTTATTGACTTAAATTGACTATCTACTTTGTTTCAGAAAGCACTTCCAAAATGCACATTTCAAAATGACATACTTGGGAACTGAAAATACCATTTATTTATTCATATCTAGGGAAGATTACTATGTTATAGGCTCCCTATAGGACACAAAAATTATAGATTCAACCCTGTCCTCAATGAATTTATAATGATAGTGTCACCAGCAGAGACATGATATATAACCTCACACCAAAATTTTGAAATTTCTAGAAGGCACATCACCAGAGTAAGAAGAAACAGGTGAAATTATTTTCAAAATTTAGTTTGTATAGCCCAATATATCCAAAATGTTGTTACTTCAAAATATAGTGAATACAGAAAATTATTTTAAGTTATCTTTTATCTGGAATGCTTGGAACTAAAAGTTTGGATTTTTTTAGGTTTCAGAATCTTTGCACATACATAGTGATACCTTGAGTATGAACCCAAGTCTAAACAGGGAATTCATTCGTGTTTCATATACACTTTATACATATAGCCAGAAGGTAATTTTATGCAGTATTTTTAGTGTACTTGCACTTGGTCTGTGACCTGTCATGTGAGGTCAGGTATAGAGTTTCCACCTGTGGCATTATGTTGGCACTCAAGACCCTTCACTATTTTGAGCATTTTGGATTTCAGATTTTTGGACTAAAGGTGCTAAACCTATAATGAGATATTTATGAGATATTCAAAATCCTTTTTTAATACTAAGGCTTTAAAGTCCAGCATATACTTTATGCTTATAATAACTCTTCCCATGGATCTGTAGCTAGCTCAGGAGTCCCATGTAGCATGTGGCTACCACTTAAGATGGTCTGGGGCCCCGCACTTTCACCAGGCTGCATTGTTGAAATTTATCAGTAGCTTCTCTTGTCTTTATTGAGGTTTCATTTATGTATCAGGAAATTCACCCATTGTGCAATTGTGCCACTCCATCTTTTTAAGACAGCACCTATTGCAATTCCAAGGATCTATTTTCTTCTCATCTTTCTGAGATTCTTTTTCTCCCTGGTTTTATTGTCTCCATGTCTTCCATATTCCTTTTTAAAAAGCTAATTGTGCTTGTTGCTTTTCATTATCTCTTCTTTTAGAAAAATTTCCCGTACATCTCTTTATCCTTGATAGAAAACTGTATGTGTGGTATGTGTATGTGTGCACATGTGTGTGGTGTGTAGTATGTGTAGTGTGTGTATGTGTGTGCATGTTTGTGTGTGTGTGTGTGTTCATGTGTGGTGTCTAGGGATGGGGAGATTGGTTATGTTTAACCTTTCATTTTTCGGTAGAGTAAGTGAAATTATTTTTTGTTTTTTTGACTTTTTAAAAATTTTATCATTTTTACATTTACTTACATGTGTTTACATTGTTTGTCCCCCGCCCCCGCTTCCAGGAAGAACCTGTTCCGCCCTCTTGTTCTCCTGTTTTGTTCATGAGAAAACATAAGAGATAATAAGAAAGACATAGCGTTTTGCTAGTTTGAGATGAAGATAGCTATATAGAGAGATTCCTAGTGTTGCTTCCATGTACTTGTGTATTGAAACCCACAGTGGTTCATTTCTACCTCTTTACTACTTCCTAGTCCCCTTCCCATAGTGGCCTCTGCCAGTTTAAGATTACTATATTTGCTCCTCTATGGTGAGCACATCAACCACGTTCAAGTTTTTGCAGTTTAAGATTACTATATTTGCTCCTCTATGGTGAGCACATCAACCACGTTCAAGTTTTAGGTTTCCTTTCCTTTCCCTATTCCTCCGTGTGTGTTCCGCCCTTAGTGTGTGACCCATGTCCAATAATATTACTGTATTTGCTTTAGGTCTATAATCCAAATATGAGGGAGAACATGTGATTTTTGGCCTTCTGAGCCTGGCTAACTTCACTTAAGATGATGTTCTCCAGTTCCATCTATTTACTTGCGAATGATAAAATTTCATTCTTCTCTGTGGCTGAATAATACCACATTTTCTTAATCCATTTGTTGGTAGTGGGGCATCTTGGCTGTTTCCATAGCTTGGCTATTGTGAATAGTGCTGCAATAAACATGGTTGTGCAGGTGCCTTTGTAATAACCTGAGTCACATTCCTTCGGTATATCCCTAGGAGTGGGATTGCTGGATCATATGGCAGATCTATGTTTAGTTTTTTAAGAAGCCTCCATATTGTTTTCCAAAGTGGTTGTATTAGTTTATATTCCCACCAGTGGTGTGTGAGGGTTCCTTTTTCCCCACATTCTTGCCAACATTTGTTGTTGGTGGTGTTCTTTATGATAGGTGGAATCTTAGTGTGGTTTTGATTTGCATTTTCTTTATGGCCAGGGATGGTGAGCATTTTTTCATCTGATTTTTGGCCATTTGGACTTCTTTCTTTGAAAAAGTTCTGTTTAGTTCAGTTGCCCACTTCCTTATTGGTTCATTGACTTTTGGGGAGTTTAGTTTTTTGAGCTCACTGTTTATTCTGGTTATTAGTCCTTTGTCTGATGTATAGCTAGCAAATATTTTCTCCCACTTTATGAGTGGTCTCTTCAGTTTAGAGCCCATTTCTTTTGTTGTGCAGAAGCTTTTAATTTCATGTAGTCCCATTTGTCTATCCTTTCTCTTAGTTGCTGGGCTGCTGGAGTTCTACTGAGAAAGTCCTTGCCTATACCTATTGTTTCCAGAGTATTCCCTGCTCTTTCTTGAACTAACTGCAAGGTTTTGTGTCTGATATTAAGGTCCTTAATCCACTTTGAGTTGATGCTAGTACAGGGTGATAGGCATGGATCTAGTTTCAGTTTTTTGCATGTGGATAACCACTTTTCTCAGCAACATTTATTGAAGAGGCTGTCTTTTCTCCCATAGTATGTTTTTGGCGCCTTTGTCAAAATTCTCTCTAAACATTCTCCTTTATCCAGCTTGGATCAGTTTTTTTCTAGACTGGGTAAACTTATCCCTTTTACTTTTGTTTGCATGTTAACTGTGTCTGTGGTTATAATACCCTTCCTCTAAGGGCTTAGTTTTGTTTTGTTTTGTTGTATGTATACATAGGGAAACAATCTTCAAAAAAGTTATAATGATATTTGTTGCTATAATTCCACTAAAAATGTTATATGAAGTGCAGTATGCAAACCTAGGCTGAGGTGTCTGTTCTGTGGACTGAGAGAGCTGCCAGGCTCATAGACACACCCTTTTCAGGTTTCTAATGAAATACCACCCCAGCTCAACCCTCTTTGACCTTTTAAACTTGTAAATCCCCTTTCCTACCCCTCCCTCTTCTTTTTCCTTGCTTGATATTTTCTTTTTTTTCCATTTATCACCCTCTTGACATTCTGTGTGCTTTGTTTCTGTCTTTTCTCTCCAAAATGAGAGCTGAAATTTTTTGAAGTAGTTTTTTAGTTGAATATAACATCCATACAGAAAAGAACAGATCATAAGTATACATCTTGATGAAATTTTACAAAATGACACATCTATGTCACTGTGTCCCAGAACAAGAAACAGAACATCACCCGCACTCCAGAGACCTTCCTCATGTCTCTCCCTATTAGTAACCCTGACCTAAACCCCTCCTCAAAGGTTACTATTCTCTGTCCTTCTACTTCCATATATTAATTTTACCTGTTTTGGATTTTATATAACTGGAATGAGTATAGCATGTATTATTTTGGTCTGACTTCCTTCCTCAACACTGTTTTAGAAAATTCCATCTATGATGTTATATAGTGGTTTGTTCACTCGCTGTCCCTCACTGGCCCTGTTGAGTAGTACTCTACTCTGTGACTACAATTTATTTATCCATTTTACTGTTGAATATATTTGGGTAGTTTTCAGTTGGTGCTGTTACTATTACAAATAGTATTTGTTTTAAAGAATCATGAAAGGCTCCCAGACTTCTATTTGTTCCACCCTCCTACATGCTTCCTTTGAGGCCATGAACAGGGCTGATGACCCAGGGAAACGAATGTTATCTAGCCATTTTTGTATCTTCCACTAACTGAGCTCCATCATGGCAGAAATCTAGACCAGATCATCTTTGAAATTACAGTATTTGACATGAGCCAGGCACATAGTGATCTGAAGACTGTTTCTAAGGGATCACATAAGCTTTTATTCTTAGAATTGATACCAAAGGGATAGGAGAAATAGAGTTTATAAGAATCAGGAGTCAAACTGAGCTCCACCTTGTAGAAACTTCAAAACCAGCAATTAGAGGAGTTCTAAGTACATTGAAGTCATAAATTCAGCTAAGGAATCACTACAACTCTTTGAGTATATTAGAAAAGATATTTTCAGATAGAAAAGCATGTACCACAGATACTAAATGAATTTTTTGCCTTTGTACAAGGTAGATATTGGGAGGTAGAGGCCTAACTCTGAGTTTTCTTGTTTTGAAGTATGGTAAAATGTATAAAACATATAATTTTCTCAGTTTAGCCGTTTAAATGTACAGTTTCATGTCATTGAGTACCTTCATATTTTAAAATTATTTATGTGTTTATTTTTAATTATACAAAGGGTTTCATTACATTATTTCCATACATGCATATAATGTGCTTTGATTATATTCACCCCTCTGTTACCTTTTTTATCCCCCATTTCTCCTCCCTCTTTTTCCCTTCCATATCCCCAATGGTCCTCTTTTACTTTTATGTTCTTTTTTTCCCTCCTAGGTTTCACATGTGAGAGAAAACATGGACACTTGCCTTTGTGAAACTGGCTTGATGGATTGTTCCCTTTATTAGTATTTAATCTCTTCTGAATAATTTTGGCTTGAAGTCTACTTTATAGTATAACTGCTCCAGCTTTCTTTTGGATTGCATTTGCTCTGTTGTTTTCCATCTTTTCACTCTCAGTCTGTCTGTGTCTTTGCCAGGAAAGCGTGTTTTATAGAGAAACAAACAATTTGATCTTGTTTTTAATCTAGCTAGGCAAACTCTGGGGAGTTAATGATCGTTTACCATCTATACTGTTGTGCAACCATTGTCACTGTCCATCTCTAAAACCTTTACGCCTTCTCCACCTGAAACACTGGTCTTCTTCCTATCCTTTGGCAACCACCATTATACTTTCTGTCTCTATTAGTTGAACTACTCTAGGAGTCTAATATAAAACAAATCATGTAGTATTTATCTTTTTGCAATTGGCTTATTTCACTTAGCAAAAGGCCTGCAAGATTCTAAATAGTATTTAGAATACTGTTCTTAAGAGTGGAGCATGTTTTGGGATCAACTAGTAAATACAATATATCTATTGTTCTGATATTTAAAGGTATCTTTCCAGAGTTTTGGGTATAGCACAGTGGCAGAATATGTGTTTAGTATGTGCACAGCTAACCTCAGTTTGATCCCCAGCACTAAATAAACAAATATGCAAACAAACAAACAAAAAAATCAACATTGAAAAATGTATTTTATGTAGTAGTAAAAAATGATTTGAAAAACCTGTTAACTCTAAATTAAAAATAAAGTTATCTTTCCAGTGTATTAAAGAAGAGCATAATTATTTACCAAAATATGTAATATCTAATTTATCATTGTTTTTATGTATAGTAAATAATAGAATCATTGATTAAGGAAGAGAACGTAACTTTTTGTGGAAGTTAGCTTAACTTTTGTAATAGAATGTATGAGAATATCTGGGAGGGTGTAATTACCTTCAAACACAATGATTTTAGATTAAAAGAAAACCTTTGGTGATACTTTTGTTCACTAGACTATTAAAAATGAGTTAAGTAAGGCATTGGGAGTGATAGTTTGACCTGGAGGAGATATGTCTTAGATACCTCCATGCAAAAGAAAACTAAATATATAGTTCTGAGACATGTAAATTTAGCAGTGATACCTAAATTGGGAGATAGATCTTAGGAATAAGTGTAATATCTTTTTCCCTCCATTTAAATCGATGACTAGAGATTTCATGATGAACCAGTCATCTTCTGTTTGCTCTTTCAGATCACTTTTCACCTGTTTAAGCTTTGGGTTCAGCCCTGGAAGTTGACCAGTATTGACTTTTCCAGTCTGTGGTTCTGCCTTCTAGTGGCATTTGACCAATGAGAAGAACTGGTAGGAGACTGGGGACTTTAAGGAAAGTGAGTCATCTGGTTGTGCCTCTTTACCTAAGCTATGTCCCTTCTGTACCTTTGCAATAGCTCCTTTACTAAATTCTCAAAGTATGTTAATTTTCATGTGGACTCTGCCTTCTGCTAGGATCCTAAAAATACATACAACAAAATCTAGTGGATAGTTGAAAGAGGGGAAAGAACTATGGACCCAGGACATCTGGATATTAGTCTTGGCTCTGCCTTTACTTGTGAGACAACATAATCTCTTGGTGTGTTTATCTTTAAATAGTTAGAAATAGTATTGTTAATCCTCTCCATCTAGAGGTGAATTTTTTGGTAATGTGCATATATACACATCTAAGTTTGCCCTACAGCTTTTTGAAAAATAGGTCACCACAAATGAAAGACACCATTATTATGTGAAATGCCAAATGAGAAGAATAAACCCTTTCTGGTGAGGTGATATGAATGGGCAAGAAAGTGACTTCCAAGCCTTAAATGGCAAGGGCTGGCATTGGGAATGCATGGAAAGCAGAAAGTAAGAGAGAAGCTGTTTGATAGAATGGGATGGGATGATGTCATACAGTATAACGTCCTTGTTTTCCTTAGTTTGTACTTGTTTCTTCCTTACTCCTGGTGTTCAGCTCCTGCTATGGATCACAACTTTGTGTACGTCTGGCATTTGCAAATTTAAATGCCTTTGGTAGGAGTCAAGTGGGTAAATGAAATAAGGCAATGAGTTACTTATTCTAGTCCGTTGCTACTGTGGGGGAATATGGGTAATTTATGGACCTGATCTTCTAACTGTTCATGGAAAGTTGCAAATGTCAGTTTTTTTTGTAGAATTTTCCAACTTACAAATATTGGTAATTAATTTAAAAATTTTAAATATTGCTTGGACTTAATAACACAAATCCAAATGTTAGGTATAATCTGTGCGCTGCCAATTTTTGATCTCTGATGTATAGATCCCTAGTAACCGAATATGATTAAACCGGTATCCTTATGCCTTCTCACTTCTATAATAGATGGGTATGTCTTCCTCCATTTGGTTTCTAGTATTAACTTTGCACATTCCTAATTGTTTATGTTTAACTCTTAGGTCCAAATACATGGTAATGCATTTTTGGAAACTCTGCATAGGAAGTGAACTAAAACCCTGCTCACTCTTGTAAAAGTTGGGCTAGTGATAGACAATATGAGCTTGTTGGTGCTACTTCATCTTATTAGGTTTGTTATGTAGATACAGTCCTTCCTAATAGGTAGGATATGAAATCTTTATTATGTTCTCTCTGTTAGTCTGTTAGCTGTCATATTCCGAGTTAGTCTGTTATTCTGTATGAATATCACTATGATTTAGGTATTTCAGTATTTTCTTATGGCGCAAATGAGTAATTCTGTTTTTACCAAATGAGGTAGATAAAATCCCTAGATGACACTGAGGTATGATTTGCACTTTCTGGTACACAACTAAATGAGTATCTGTAGCTGCATGTTTTCACCAATTTGCGTCTTATAAAACATTTCTAGAGAAGATGTTCCATAAGAAAAAGATTCTATGGCCAGTAAGTTGGAGAAATAAACCTACCCTTTGGCCCTATAGGAAAGTCAGAAGGCACATTTGCCTAGAAGATTATATGTCCTATAGGAAAGACACAATTAACTTTGTTTAATTAGAAATTAATTTATCCCCTCCCCCATCGTTCATCTATTTATTGAGTATCTTCTGTGTGCTGTCCTCATGGAACTTATGTTCTGGTGAGAAAAAATGATAATGAAGAACCGAGCTAATAAACAGATTCCTCATAGACTGTGAGAAGTGGCAGAAAGGACCAAACATGGGGTCATGATAGAGAATAACAGGGGCCCATACAGAACTTGAATGGGCAGGGAAGAATTCTCCAAGGAGGTAGCATTCAAACTGAAGGAAAAGGAGCTGGCTTTGTGCCTTTTTCAGAATAAAAGTGTGCCAGGCAGAAGGAACAGCAAGGTCAAAAATAACATTAGCAAAATATTTTGTGACCTGCTATGTGCTAATAAGCACTTTGTGTGATGATCTTTTATCATTGCTTTATAGATGAGAGTCTTGGCTTACTGTGCAGTCTGCCTAAGGTCTCAGAGTGAGTCAGTTTGTGGTGGAGCAGGGAGAGAACTCAGGCATGCTTGTGCCTTCCAGATTACTTAAGGTTGGAGTCCCCATTCTTAAAACAGTGGGCCTGTTAACAAACTTAGGCACTCCAAATTGAAGAGCTCTGGTTTAGGACGAATTGCAACAGGATCACCTTCCTTATCTTAGAGCGTTAAAGAGTTCTGAAAAGGAAAACACTTTCACAGCCTTATCAAATGCTTTTTCAAGAGTTCATATACTAAACCTCTCAGATATTTGGAATTCAGCCTTCTGGGCCTCTGTGCAGGCACGGTTCTAAGGAGGGTAAGTGTGTGAACAACCAACAGTGTGAGGAAGAGTATCCAGTGGAGCAGCTATGAATTTAGAAGGAGCAAATAGACGTCTGTTGCTCTGTGGCCCCAAGTTACTTCACAGAGCTTTGTAAAGTCCTAAAGCCACTACAGATTCTTCTTTTGTTAATAAAACAAACTTTGGCCCTTAGTAGTAGATGATATCTACAAAAGCTAGAAAAGTTAATTCAGCTACTAGTATTATTTCACTGATCAACATTATCTTGTAGATTGTTTATTTAGGAGAATTATAAGAGAGATACTCCATTCTGTGAACACTAAAGATTTGTTCTAATATCAAAGTTTCTATTTTTTGTTGCCTAGAATTTCAGTCTGCAGCTTTCCCCACCCCCTTTCGTGGGACTGGGGCTTGAATTTAGGGCTTTGCACTTACAAAGCAGGTGCTCTACTGCTTGAGCCACACCTCCAGTTCATTTTGTTCTGGTTATTTTGGAGATGGGGGATCTCACTAAGTATTTACCTGGGCTGGCCTCGAACCATGAGCCTCCTGATCTCAGCCAAGTAGCTAGGATTACAGGCATGAGCCACTAGTGTACAGCTCCAAAGCCAATTTTTAAAAAGATTGTAGAGATGAATTGTATTGTGAACTGCACAGCACTTACTGTTACTGCCATGGAAGAATTCTAAGTCTTTTCTGTGAACCACCCTCAAATATGTGGCAGATTATATGCTCAGGACATTTTAGAGCAGTTGTCCAATGGAACTTTTTTTGTATTAATTGAAATATTCTTTAATGCAATGTCTGTTTCTTGCACTTACATGGCTGGTATGACTGAAGAACTAATTTTTTTTTTTTTTTGAGACAGTCTTGCTGTGTAACCTAGGCTGGCCTCAAGCTTGAGATTCTCCTGCCTTAGCCCAGAGTGCTGGGATTACAGGTATGTACCACCATGCCTGACTCCTGAATTTTTAATTTTAATCAATTTAAAATTAAATAGCTATATATAGTTAGTGAGTATTATATTGGACAACATGGGAAGAGACAAGTGACCAATAAGCAGAGTGGCCTTGGAACTTTTTCAAGCAGCTTGTGTAATACCTCTTTTAGGGTTAGTTTTATATCCTTCCTCGTCTTCATTTGCATCTGCATTTAATTCTGTCAGCTGTCAAAATACCTGGTTTATTAAGAGAAGCTTCTTCTGAGTTTTATGTGACTTAAGGAGACAGGGAAATATATTTGAAGGATGGGAGGTAGGACTGTCCCATTAGGGGCTGTGTGGAAATGTATGTGTGTGGCTTTGTGTTGTCCAAATGAGTGGTCAGTGCTACTGGTCTCTAGTGCTTGGGGGCTAGGAATATTAACTGTAATTTTATCCTGCTTAAAGCACCTGTAACACCCCTTTAGAAAAATACTGTTGGCTTTTTTTGATGGTAAGAGATTTATTAAAATTTAGAGATCCTACCATCCAAGGGATTATCTCTTTCCTGAAAACCTCATATATTTGACATTTGCCAAATCTCTGGATGTGAGGATTTTCCTCAGTGTGACCTGTGGTGTCGTGAATCTGGGACTCCTTTTCAGTACCAAGCAATTAGTAGAACATTTCAAAGTTGATGTTCGCAAACATGGAAGAAGCTATTGACAAGTGTTTAGAGCATAAGCTGTGAAATGGCTTAAAAAATCAATGAAAGTAGCTGAAAAACTGTTCATCTGCAAATGGAGGGAAGAAAGTGGAAAGAGTAGGTGTCATCTTGTCAGCTGAAACCTCACTCAAGCGGCACTGACCTATCTCTGTGTAGAACACAGATCAGTCAAACCACTTGTATTATTATGGAGATGGTGTTTTAGAATGCATTTCCAAATTTATAGGCCACCTTCTTCAAAGACCATAGTGGGAAACATCAATACTAAGCACATCTGAGTGGTTTTCTTGCTATTTTCTGTTATGATCTGGAGCCTAGGTGTCTGTTTGCCTGGAAAGGAACTTTTCATTTGGTAAATGAGCTGGAAGGCAAGTCTTCATGTCTATGTGAGTTACAGAAAGGATCAGTGATTAGTAAAACGACAAAATTGCCAGGGTCTTGTAATGACACTTTGAGAAGCAATCCCTGTCAACTGTTAATAGTGCCTTCAAACTTTCAAGATTGTTCTGGGCCAAACTTGGAAGCAGGTATGCTTTTTGTAACTCATTATAATCAGAGACAATTTTTGATAGTCTGGTACTGCTGTCATTTGTTGTTGTTGTTGTTGACTATGGGTAATAGACTGATAACTGCATTAATGTCAGTATGGGGGTGTATGAAAAAAGGGAAAGGTTACTACTTCCCATATTATTCCCCTATCTCCCCAATGTCATAGTAATGGCAGCGTCGTTATCTTGCTCTGTTAGAATATAATCTGGTAACTATTATGCCTAAAGACTAAAAGTAATAAAAGTATATGGAAACTTTCTTTAATGTTGGCTGGAGATCAATTAAGATCTATTATTTTGTGATTTTAAGTTTTTTCAATTTGTTTGTATCAATATTTGTTTATGTTTATAAGCTTCATTAGTTATATCTAGTTGATAGCATGATGTATTTTCAGTAGTCTATTTAAAATTATTCATCTAGTATGTTCTCCCTCATATGCGGACATTAGATCAAGGGCAAACACAACAAGGGGATTGGACTATGAGCACATGATAAAAGTGAGAGCACACAAGGAAGGTATGAGGATAGGTAAGACACCCAAAAACTAGATAGCATTTGTTGCCCTCAACGCAGAGAAACTAAAGCAGATACTTTAAAGCAACTGAGGCCAATAGGAGAAGGGGACCAGGAACTAGAGAAAAGGTTAGTTCAAGAAGAATTAACTTAGAAGATAACACACATGTACAGGAAATCAATGTGAGTCAACTCCCTGTATAGCTATACTTATCTCAACTAGCAAAAACCCTTGGTCCTTCCTATTATTGCTTATACTCTCTCTTCAACAAAATTAGAGATAAGGGCAGAATAGCTTTTTTTCTGCTGGGTAGTGAGGGGTAAGGGGGAGTAAGGAGGGGAAAGGAGGGAGAAATGACCCAAACATTGTATGCACATATGAATAAAATAAAAATTAAAAAAAAATAAAATTATTCATCTATCTAGGATCTTTGTTAGCTTCCTAAGGGTTTGTGTGTGTGTGTGTGTGTGTGTGTGTGTGTGTGTGTGTGTGTAAGGAGGAATCCTTTCAATATGAACCATTGAATGAAAAAATTGTGCAAATCAATACTATATATAACAAAATGTGTTATTTTCGGTGACAGACTCAGTGTCTACTGAGTTTGTTCTTTAAAATGTGTACTTTTTCCCTTGTTCACTGAAGGGCTTTAAAAAAATGTTTCTTAGGAGGGAAGGGGTTTGACGGGTTGTCTGGGAGCTGGAGTTGCTGATGATTTGATTCTCTTTACCTAGAGGATATCTTTGTAGGATGACTACAATCTGTGTCCAGAAATCTCTTTCGTTTTCAATTGTCTCTACAACTTTGAGATTAGGGTCTCTTAAGATGGTGTTGCCGTTGTCTGTTGCCTACTTTATAATTTGAAAAGACTGTCTTTTATAAGACTGTCACTATAAATCCTATTCACCTTTTTTTTTTACATTCATATGGGTGAGTACTGACTAGTGTAGATAGTATATTTGTGGGAGGTTAGTGGTCCAGATGCAAAATGATTGTCTTTTGGATATGTAACAGAAAAATTGTTAAGTTATGGGGAAAAAAACCCCTCCCAATGTTCTGAAATGATTTCTGGGACAATGATAATCAGAGGCCTAGGGAGAGCGCTAATGGGTTCTTTGGCCTTGCTTTTGTATTATCCACTTGGCTCAAAATTTTACGATTTCATCATGGGCAAGTCTCTGGAAAGGATGAAATATTCAGCTTGTTTAATCTCCTAACTATTCAAAAGCACATGTTGGATATGTTGAAAATAAGTGAGTAGTCTATAGACATTTTGAAAACTCTGGCAAGGCTGGTATTCATAAAATTTAGAGCTCTTGGTTGACTTTTTCATGACAAAGATGGAGAAAATGATTGTGATAAAGCAACATATGAAAGTTTCGATCACAGAGTTTTAGGGTCCAACACATTTAGTGTCTAACACATTTACTTAGTAAATGATAGTTTTTGATTTTCTTTTTTTTCAAAACCTTTTCTTTCATTGAAAAATGTAAGGAGCCAACATTCCTAGGATGACCTTACATAATTGCTAGCATTGTATTTGTCATTATTTCATACAGATACATTGATACTTTAGTGCCGAGCTGAACTACTAAAAAGAATGCTCCAGTCTGTAGACCATGACTGAAAATTCAAAAGCTCTATACTTTATTCCTCATTCTTCGAGTTGGTCTAGGGGACTTGTGCAACCAAGTTCTTATTCTGTGCTCTGGGATAAAAATGTGGAAGCTGTCATTGAACTGTTCCCCAAATGACCTAACTTACTCACCTTTAAGAAATCTGTTTCCTTAAAGGCATAGATTATAGTGATCTATGTCTGAAAATAGGCTTTTGCCTATAGAAATAAAACTTTTTTGTTTTTATGTTCAATTTATTTATTTATTTATTTATTGTGGTACTGGGGCTTTAACTCAGGATCTTCATCTTGAGCCACTTTGCAGTGGTTTGTTTGTTTTTGTTGTGGGTATTTTTGAGATAGGGTTTTGTGAACTATTTGTGCGGGCTGGCTTTGAACCGTGATCCTCCTGATCTCTGCCTCCTCAGTAGCTAGATTATAGTCATGAGCCATTGATGCCCAGCTTATTTTATTTTTAAATTTAATGTATTTATGCTTTATAGTGGTATTTAAAAAATGTCTATGAACTATTGTTTTTTATCTTGTGATGCTTTAGTATAATTTAAAAATAGTACCTACCTTAAAAAATGGATGAGTTACAGAAGTGATTAAAAAGATAACTTACCTTTCATAGAATAGTTTGCGTGCAATGAAGCATTTTGGTATTTTATTCTGTATTTCTATAAAGAAGACTTGCTGCAAGTGGAATTAGGACTACTTTAGATAATAGTGTATAGAGAAGTAGCATGTTTTTTGTTTCCTTTCCTCAGCTGTTTTTGAAACATGGTTATGTTTAAATATCTTGCTGTTATACAATGCCTGGAAGTTCACTGGCCTCTGTATTTTTGTTCATTATGATATAATTTATCTTTAATGTGTAGTTTTTCTTTTAAGAAAGAAACACACATTCCTAGCATCTTTTACATTCTTAATGAAATAACAAGGCAAGTCTTGTTAAATGTAATTTTACTGAAATGGAATGTATTTATTAATATATCAGCATCATAATGCTGATAAAATAATTTAAAAGTTTCCATTTTATTTATCATCATTTACTTATGATTTGTTATGGGAACAAGTTTTGATGTGATGTCATTGTGTGAATATAAAATCTAATGGATTGATCCATTGTCAATCCATTCCCTTCTAGTTAGTTCCTGCCTGTAATATGCCATAAATGATCTGTTTGCCTCTCTGTCTTCACATTGGCTCTTACAGTTAATATTTAATGAACATTCTTGGGCCAAGTCTTTAATGACATGTTCAGAGACATTACTGACAGACCCCATGAGATTCAGTTTCTTCTCTGCAGCTCACACTTCCCCCTGAATGCTGATGGGCTATGGAAATAATGACCACATGGAGCACTGCTTCAAGAGACAGCATGCTGCTGATTTCCCAGACAGCAACTTAAAAATAAATTCAAATACTCACTTAAAGTATGTAGGGCATGTTTCTTCTAAGGAAAAAAGGTCCTGGGAAAAAATCTGAATTGAATTGAGACTACAAAGTATAATATGTCAAAAAAGATACTCCGTCTATAATTAGGAATTTTAGCATGCAAAAAGCTAGCACATCTTGTTTGTTAGACATGACTACATAGATCATAAGTAGAAATGTTTCAGAGATGTTTTATTATTTAAGAAAGTCAGTATTGGTAGCTTAATTAATAATAGAGAATACCAGTGTCTGATATTTTTCCATTTATAGGGTGCTTTTACCCTTATCTCCATGTGAACCTCAAAGCAACTTGTATCTCACGTCTGTGCAACTGAGGCACGGTTGCCTAAAGAAGAAGCCAAAAAGGAATTTTGCTCTAGTTTTAGTATTTTTCCCACATGATGCTTTTTTTTGTGGTTGATTTATAAGTAGAGTCAGGGTACATTTTTAAAGGAGTGTCCATATTTTACTGGAAATAATAAAGCTTTCAAAGCACTCTTGTTAAATAAATCTTTACCTTTAAAACTTCAGCCATTAACTCTTTCCCTTCCTACTTAGCACCCTTGTGTTTTAGGGATGCTGCCTTGGTTGGTAGCCGTATAACATAATCACCTATTCTGAATGATTTGTACATTTTCTGAAATATAAGAAGTTGCTTTCTACTCAAGCTTCTCCATTTATTCACTCAAGAATCATTGCTAAGCATAAGATTAAACAGTTTTTATGCTTTGTATTTTATGTTTTTAGCTGTAATCAAACTTTTCATAATTGCTACTTAAAGGTAGTATTTCTTAATACATTTAAGAACAGAAATGTTTCTAATTTTCACCAAGACTTTGTAGTTCTTTTAGTCAGTTGTTCTGGTGCTAATCCACATATATAGTTCCAGGTTATAGCATTTAGTATTAATGTATTTCAAGACTAATTGGCCCCTTCGCTGATAGACCTCACAGTTTTTAGGCTTATTTCACATATAAAATGAAAATGCTTTAAAAAAAAAAACTGGATAGAAAGTTTTTCATAGTGCAGTTGTGCTACTTTTGCAAGGGTGAAGAAATACATAAAATAGAAAGCAAAAACCATCAGTTATTCTACCATCAAAGATAACAGAATATACTTCAAAAATTTTAAGTTAATTTTATTCTAAAAATTTGTTTAAAATAATTCAATTGTGGCAAAATATACATAACATAAAATTTACCCTGTTAACCATTTTTAGGTGCAGTTCAGTAGTTTTAAGTATATTCATATTGCTGGGTAGCTAGTCTTCAGAACTTTTCTATTTTGTAAAACTGAGACTCAGTGAACAGCAATTTCTCATCTTGTCCCATTGTCCCAAGCCTCTGGCAACCACCATTGTACTCTCTGTCTCTATTAATTTGTCTGCTTTAGGTTCCTCATGTAAGTGGAATCATATCAGCACTTGTCTTTCTGTGACTGGTGTATTTCATGTACTATACTGTTCTCAAGGTTCATCCATGTTAGAGTATGCATCATAATTTTCTTTTACTTTTCTGTTTGTTGTTTTAAAAATCCCACAGTGCTACCATATTATTCCTATTGCTTTAAAATTATTATTCCTGCCCAATAATGAGTTGCAGGTATCTTCCTGTATCAGTTTTTATACACCATTATGTATGCATCATTTCCTTTACTATAGATTATTCAAAATGCTTGAGACCAAAGGGTTTCACATTTCAGTTTTTTTCAGATTTTCAAATATTGCATGTACATAATGAGGTATCTTGGGGATGGGACCCAAGTATAGACGCCAAATTCATTCACGTTTGATATACACTGTGTATACACATAGCCTGAAGATATTTGTATATTTATTTACTTATTTGCATATTATAGTTGTACCATGGGTTCATTGTGACATTTACAAAAGTGCTATGATATATTTCATCCCTCCCATCTTTCTCCTTTATTCTCCTTCCCGCCTTTCTTACAACAGTTTCAACAGGTCTCATTGTTCCATTTTCCTACATAAACACATAGTACTTCCACCAGATCACCCTCCTCTTTCACCTTTTCCTTATGCTCTCCCCCCTCCCACTACTACCAGCCCCTAGACATGACTCATTTTATCTTACTGTTCTGAAGATAATTTTATGTATTATTTTTACTCTGTCTGCATTTGGACTGCCCTGTTACATGATGTCAGGTGTGAAATTTTCCACCATGTCTGCACCGAAAAAGCTTTGGATTTTTGAGTATTTCAGATTTCAGATTTTTGGATTAGAGATGTTCAACCTGTACCAAATCTAGCATCCCTGTTCTACAGGTGGAAAAACTGAGTCTTGGAGGAGACTAACTTTCAATTTGTCAGTAGCAATGGCAGGGACCAAGTGCAGGACTGCTTGATTTTAGAGTGAGACTGCACTCAGTATTTGTATTGGTCAAGAATGTGATTATTGGGGGATCCAAGATGGCAACTAGAGTGCAGAAGCAGGCAGTGTGAGCTCTGTAAATCAAAAATCTTGCTGAGAAGCTGGAGCCACACTTGGCAGAAAAAAAAGCACCAAGAAGAATCAACACTCTGACACCCTGAACAAGCCTGTACAAGGCTTCTCCACGCTGCTTACACTGAGAAACCAGGAGGGCTCCTGCGCGGCTAGACGCCACTCCAAACCTGCTTGGGAGACATCTGGCAGACCAACAGGTGAGCAAATAAGCATCATGTGGTATTCCCACAGCCACCCTTGGGATAAACCAGCATAGCCCCCTGGACAGATTGACCCCCCCCCCCCCGCCACAAAAAAAAAGAACCAACTGAATAATAAACAGAGAACTGAAAAGGAACACACAGCAGAGGGGCGGGGTGCTCTGAGTGCATCTGAGAAGGGAGGAGGGGCAAGGAGCTGCTCTCCACGGTAACTCTTAGTAAACAAAGATGGGAAATACAGAAGGGTTGACAACAGGTGGGTGATAAGCCGCTGCCGGAAATAGACCAGATAGTGGTCCGCAAAGCTCATCTCCTGAGCCAGTGAACAACATCCAAAGTCAAACAATGCTGCAAAAGTGAAAAACAGCCAGCAAACCAGCATAACATGCTGACAGCAGGGAGCTGGCTGACAGATATCTGACCTTGCCCCAGAGAAAGGGGGTGAGGCAAAGAAACAAGCCCCCCAATAAACCAACATGGCGAAAACCCAAGTCCAAAGCAGGATGGCTGGTGGGCTACAGAGCTTTTTTCCAGAACCTGAGGACAATATACACATTCAAACTGCCACACCTCACTGAGGGAGGAGGTGACTAAGCAACTGCCACTGAAAAGAAAAAAAACTGGCGAGTCTCCCCAACCACCTGGCGAGACTACGATAGAGCTTCTGCTTAAATACGAGCATCAGGCCTGGATGCTGAAGGAGAAACAGCAGAACTACTAAGACTGCAATTCTATTGTTCACAAACCTGGAATTTTTTTATGTGTTTGTTTGTTTGTTTTCTTTCCTGTTTGTTTGTGTGTTTTTGTCTACCTCTCCCTGTTGATTTCTTTGATTTTCTTTTTTTGTTTGTTTTATTTTGTTTTGTAGGTTTTACTATTGTGAGTTAGCTAATACTAAATTACACATAGACCAGGGACAGAAATAGCATACCTACACTAAGTTAAAACCCAACACACCCACAAAACAAAATTAAACCAAGGGAAAGAAAACAGGTAACTGAAACCACCAATAGCCTATCAAGAACATAGTTACACAGTATCAAGTGGAGCAATGGGAAGACAAAAAAGGGATGGAAGCCATTCTCCCCCCAAAATAATTTAATACAGGATTCAGAGGGAAATGAAGAAAATGGATACCCAGTTTCAGACTCCAACAAAACAAAGATAAACTATGCCAAGGAACCCAAGAGCCCACAAGAACATTCTGAAAGAAGAAATCCTGCAAGTAATCACTGAGAATTTCATGGAAATGTTACTAGACATGATCAAGCAAAATACACAAGAGCCACTCAAGAAATTCCAAGACACCAAAAATAAAGAATATGAGAAGACGCAGAAACAAATAAATGAACTCATAGGAGCCCTAAATAAACACCGGAGTGAAACAGAGAGCACTATAAATAGAGAGATAAATGAATTAAAGATGAAAATTGACAGTTTTAAAGAGGAAGTGACCCATGATATGGAAAACCTCAGAAAAAAGAATGAAACAGAAATACAAAACACAATGGAAGGCCACTCCAGCAGACTAGAATGAGTGGAAGACAAAATTTCAGAATTTGAAGATGAAATGGAAATTAAAGGAAAAACTGAAGAGCCATTCGTCAAATAGCTCAAGACCTGTGAAAGCAATATGCAAGAACTCACTGACTCAATCAAAAGACCAAACCTGAGATTCGTGGGCATTGAAGAAGGAGAAGAGGTGCAAGCAAGAGGAATTTGTAATATATTCAACAAAATAATAATAGAAAATTTCCCAAATCTAGAGAAAGCTATGCCCATTCAGGGATAGGAAGCCTCCAGGACACCAAACAGACTTGACCAAACTAGAACTACCCCATGACATATAATCATTAAAACAACAAGCATAGAGAATAGAGAAGGAATATTGAAGGCTGTAAGACAGAAAAAACAAATAACATACAAAAGTAAACCCATGAAAATCACAGCACATTTCTCAACGGAAACCTTAAAAGCAAGAAGAGCATGGAGTAAGGTATTCTGGGCACTGAATGAAAATAACTTCAACCCTAGGATATCTACCCAGCAAAACTATCATTCAAAATAGATGGAGCAATAAAAATCTTCCATGATAAGCAGAAACTAAAACTATATATGACCACCAAGCAACTGCTACAAAAGATACTTCAAGGAATATTGCACACAGAAAATGAAAGCAAACAAAACCATGAAAGGACAGGCAGTATCAAACCACAGGAGAAGAAAAGACAAGGCATCAGTGAGTAACATTGATTCAGCTGCACACAATCAAACCCTTAAACAACTAAATGACAGGAATCACCACATACCTATCAATATTAACACTGAATGTTAATGGAACTTAACTCCCCCATCAGAAGACACTGTTTGACAAAGTGGATTAAAAAGGAAGATCCAACAATGTTGCTTACAGGAGACCCATCTCATCGACAGAAACAATCACTGGCTTAGGGTAAAAGACTGGAAGATTTACCAAAACAATGGCTACTGAAAACAGGCAGGAGTAGCAATGCTTATCTCGGGACAAGTAGACTTCAAACTTACATTGATCAAACGAGATAAAGAAGGACACTCCACACTAATAAAACGGGAAATACACCAAAAGGAAATAACAATTATCAACCTATATGCACCCAACGTCAGTGCACCCAATTTCATCAAACATTTTCTGAAGGGCCTAAAAGCATATATAAACTACAACACAGTGATAGTGGGAGACCTTAATACTCCCCTATCACCAATAGATAGGTCATCCAAACAAAAAAATCAATAAAGAAATTCTAGAACTAAATTATACCATAAATCAAATGGACCTAGCTGATGTCTACAGAATATTTCATCCAATTGCTGCACAATATACATTCTTCTCAGCAGCCCATGGAACCTTCTCCAAAATTAATCATATCTTAGGGCACAAAGAAAGCCTCAGCAAATGTAAGAAACTAGAAATAATCCCATGCATTCTATCTGATCACAATGCATTAAAACTAGAACTCAACAACAAAAACAACAGTAGAAAACATGCAAACAATTGGAAGCTGAACAACACATTGCTCAATGATCAGTGGGTAACTGATGAAATAAAAGAGGAAATTAAAAGGTTCCTGGAAGTTAATGAAAATGAAAACATGACCTACTGGAACCTATGGGACACAGCAAAGGCAGTCCTAAGAGGAAAGTTTATAGCCATGAGTGCATATATTAAAAGGTCAGAAAGATCTCAAATCAATGATCTAATGCTGCATCTCAAACTCCTAGAAAAGCAAGACCAAGCAAATTCCAAAACAAGCAGAAGGAGAGAAATAATAAAAATAAGGGCCAAAATTAATAAAATAGAAAAAAAACATACAAAGAATCAATAAAACAAAAAGCTGGTTCTTTGAAAAAATAAACAAGATTGACAGACCCCGGGCAAACCTGACCAAAATGAGGAGAGAAAAACCCAAATCAGTAAAATCAGAAATGCAAAAGGGGAGATAACAACAAACACCACAGAAATCTGGGAAATCATCAGAGACTACTTTGAGAATCTGTATTCTAATAATTTGAAAATCTTGAGGAAACAAATTTCTAGATACTTCTGACCATCCAAAATTGAACCAAGAGGATATTAATCATCTGAATAGCTCTATAACACAAAATGAAATTGAGGCAGCAATAGAGTCAGGACCTAAAAGAAAAGTCCAGGACCTGATGGATTGTCTGCTGAATTCTATCAGACCTTTAAAGAAGAACTAATACCAACCCTCTTTAAACTGTTCCATGAAATAGAATGGGAAGGAACACTGCCTAGCTCATTTTATGAAGCCAGTATTAACACTCATCCCCAAACCAGACCAAGACACCTCCAAAAAGGAGAACTATAGGTCAATCTCCTTAATGAACATCAATGCAGAAATCCTTAATAAAATAATGGCAAACCGAATCCAACAACACACCAGAAAGATCATTCACCACGACCAAGTTGGCTTCATCCCAGGGATGCAGGGGTGGTTCAACATACGTAAATCTGTAAATGTAGTACAGCACATTAAAAGAAACAAGGACAAAATGCACTTGATCATCTCAATAGATGCGGAAAAAGCCTTCAATAAGATCCAACACCACTTCATGATAAAAGCTCTAAGAAAACTAGGAATAGAAGGAAAGTACCTCAACATTGCAAAGGCTATATATGACAAACCTATAGTCACCATCATACTTGATGGAGAAAAACTGAAACCATTTCCCTTAAAATCAGAAATGAGACAAGGGTGCCCACTATCCCCACCCCTATTCAACATAGTCCTGGCATAGTAGCCAGAGCAATTAGGCAAAAAGAAGAAATAAAAGGAATACAAATAGGTAAAGAAACTTCAAAATATCCCGATTTGCAGATGACATAATCCTGTATCTTAAAGACCCAAAAAACTCTACCCCAAAACCCCTAGACACCATAAAGAGCTACAGCAAGGTGGCAGGATACAAAATCAACTTATAAAAATCATTAGCTTTTCTATATACCAGTAACAAACAAACTGAGAAAGAATATATGGAAACAACTCCATTTACAATAGCCACAAAAAATATCAAATACCTAGGAGTAAACTTAACAAAGGCTGTGAATGACCTCTACAAGGAGAAGTATAAACCCCTGAAGAAAGAGATTGAGGAATAGTACAGAAGGCAGATAGATCTCCCATGCTGATGTATTGGTAGAATCAACATAGTAAAAATGGGTATACTAACAAAAGCAATCTACATGTTTAATGTATTTCCCTTCAAAACCCCAATGACATTCATCACAGAGATTGAAAAATCTACCCTAAAGTTCATTTGGAAATACAAAAGACCACAAATAGCCAAGGCAATACTCAACAAAAAGAGCAATGCTGGAGGTGGTGTCACAATACCTGACTTCAAACTATATTACAAAGCAATAGCAATAAAAACAGCTTGGTACTGGCACAAAAACAGACCAGTGGAACAGAGTAGAGGATCTGGATATGAATCTACACAGCTATGCCCACCTTATTTTTGACAAAGGCAGCAAAAACTTGCGATGGAGAAAAGACAGCCTCTTCAACAAATGTTGCTGGGGAAAGTGGTTATCTGTCTGCAAAAAACTGAAACTAGATCCATGTTTATCACCCTATACTAGTATCAACTCAAAATGATCAGTGACCTTAATGTCAGACCCAAAACTCTGAAGTTAGTACAGGAAAGAGCAGGGAATACTCTGGAAGTAATAGATATAGGCAAGGACTTCCTCAGTAGAACCCCAGCAGCTCAGCAACTAAGAGAAAGGATGGACAAATGGGACTACATAAAATTAAAAATCTTCTTCATAGCAAAAGAAATGGTCTCTAAACTGAAGACCATTATTTGCTAGCTACACATCAGACAAAGGACTGATAACCAGAATATACAGGGAAGTTAAAAAACTAAACTCTCCCAAAATCAATGAACCAATAAAGAAATGGGCTACTGAACTAAATAGAACTTTCTCAAAAGAAGAAATTCAAATGGCCAAAAAACACATGAAAAAATGCTCACCATCTCTAATCATAAATGAAATGCCAATCAAAGCCACACTAAGATTCCACTTCACCCCTGTTAGAATAGCTATCATCAAAAACACCACCAACAACAATTGTTGGTGAGGATTGGGGGAAAAAGGAACCCTCGTACACTGTTGGTGGGAATGCAAGCTGGTGCAACCACTCTGGAAAACAATATGGAGGTTTCTTAAAAGTCTAAACATAGATCTGCCATATGATCCAGCAATCCCACTTCTGGGGATATACCCAAATAATGTAACACTGGTTACTCCAGAGGCCTCTGCACACCCATGTTTATTGCAGCACTATTCACAATACCCAAGTTATGGAAACAACCAAGATGCCCCACTATTGATGAATGGATCAAGAAAATGTGGTACTTATGTACAATGAAGTTTTACTCAGCCCTAAAGAAGAAGGAAATCTTATCATTCTCAAGTAAATGGATGGAACTGGAGAACATCATTCTGAGCGAGGTTAGCCAGGCTCAGAAGACCAAAAATTGTATGTTCTCCCTCATATGTGGACTTTAGATCTAGGGCAAATGCAGCAATGTTGTTGGACTTGGGTCACACGCTAAGTGGAGAGCACATATGGGAGGTATGGGGATAGGTAGGAAACCCAAAACATGAAAGTGTTTGATGTCCCCACTGCAGAGGAGCTAATACAAAAACCTTAAAGCGACAGAGGTCAATATGGGAAGGTGACCGGGAAGTAGTGAAGTGATCAGTAGAGATGAATCAGTTCCGGTTGTAACACACTTGTGCATGGAAGCAATGCTAGGAATCTCTCTGTATAGCTATCCTTATCTCAACTAGCAAAAACGCTATATCTTTCTTATTATTGTTTATGTCTTCTCTTTAACAAAAATGGAGAAAAGGGCAGAACAGGTTCTGCCTGGAAGCTGGGGGGTGGAGGGAGGGGGAGGGAGAGGGCAGGGTGCATGGGGAGAGAAATGGCTCAATCAGTGTATGCACATATGAATAAGTGAATAAAAAATGTGATTATTGCTTATTGTGGGAGAATGAAGCAATTTTGAAAAACACGTTCTTTGGAGGTAAAGGACCTGACTTTAAGCTTTTGTATAGGGAAGCTCCCAACTTGGTATTAATGGTTGCAAATGCCGTCTCTGAAACATTTCCCAAGCATTACACTTTAGTGTGTTTTCTGCTTGGGATCACTTACATCCATGTGAAGGCTGGGCTATCTCTGAGAAAACTGAAGTTATCCTGATCAGAAATATATTTTCTGTGACCTTTCAGAAAGTCAAAGATAAAAGAACAGAGAGGAAATTATCTGCCTCTTATCTGAAGGAAAACAAAAAGTGAAAATGTCATTCCATGAATTTTGTTGGAAATATGTTGAAACCCTCAATGAGATGGGTTAGTTACTGTGATCAGTGCAGCTCCTTACAGGATTCTTGTATTTTAGTTGTAGAAAATTCCTCAGAAATAACCTTTTCATTTCCCAAATGGAGTTCTGTTCCAGAATGCTTAGTCAAAGTTGTTAACTGTGCAGTAGTTAGGATTGTAATGTAAAATTCTTATTTCTCAAAAATTGTCTTTCAGCCAATGTTGGTGAAAGAGGCCAGGTTTTCTTATACCACACTAGCTATTATTATATTTTATATGAAATTTTTTTGAGAAAGTTTCCTGGCTTATATTGTAAATTGAGGAGACTTGGAAATCTTAACAAATGTTTTTCACTTTTATAGAATTTTTGAGGGTTAGAAATATATGTGGGTTAGAAATGATTTTATCCTGTAAAAGTAGTTGAGGATTTTTCAGCAGCTGACTCAGTGTCTGCATTTGTAATGCCATAGGAGTGAACGATCAAGGTAGTGTGGGCTTCATGATTAGGTGTCCTCACTGTATCATTAGAAATGAAATGAGAAGAAAGTTTTCTTGATTTCTCAGCATTGGTCCATCAGACAGCTGGTGGAATCCATTACCTTTGTGAGTCTTGGCAATGGCAAAGACCTAATTGAAAGTCAGAGCTCTTTCTGAGAAAACTCAGGTCAGGTACAATAAAGTTATAGAACAGAGGTTGACAAACTATAGCCCCCAAACTGCTTATTTTTTTTTTAATGCCTTGCAAACTAATGTTTTTTCTTAATATTGATTAAGAAAATTCAAAAGAAGGATAATATTTTTGCGGTATGTGAAAATGATAAGAAATTTGTTTTCAGAGTCTATAATTTTATTCTATCACAGGTAAGCTCATTCATTTATGTATGTTTATGGCTACTTTTGTAATAGCAGAGTTGAGTAGTATGATAGAGACTGGATGGTGCCGCAAAATCTAAAATGTTTGCTATTTGGGATCTTTGTAGAAAGAGTTCAACAACCCCTGCTATAAAACAGCAAGAATGATTTATGTCTTGGAGTCCCATGGAAATTTGTGGCCTTATTTGCTTACCTAGAATGCTAGCTGAATACCACCATCTTTTTGAAGAATTTCTCCACTGTTTTTGTCTCTGGAGCAACCTCCAGTGTCCATTAATGACTGTTTTCATGACTTTCTTTGCTTATTTTCCAATGGTTCTTTTAGCCAGCCATGTGAATACACCAAAACCACACAGGAAAGCTAAAGAAGCTTTTCTATAGCGGAATGTGTCTGACATGGGCATCTCCTGTTTATGCAGAAACCTGGATTTTGATTCTGATTTCAAATGTATGTAAAATGACTTTCACTCTCAGAGAGTGAACTGAATAAGCATATTTATTGCTTGACTCAGATATGTAGGGAGAACATTTTAATCTTTCATATTTTAACAGGCATTTTAGCAACTTTAGCCATGTTTGTCATGACTTATAATTTTGCATTAATAATTTTTTCTTTAAACTTATATACTTAAAATAATGTCTTTTTTTAAAAAAACAATCCTCTTCTAATAGAGTAAAGACATTAATGGTTGAGATATTATACTGTACCTCTTATAAAAGTGATTTTTCCCTCCTTCCAGTTGTGGTTCTTTAGCATCAGTTCCTTTGAGGCCCATGTAAGAGAGCATCCCTGTCACTGAATAAAAGGTCTGCACTTGGGCTGGTTGTTGTGTATACCTGTAATCCTAGTTACTCAGGAGGTAGAGATAGGAGGATCACAGTTTGAGGCCAACCGTGGCAAAAGTTAGCAAGACCCTATCTGAAAAAGCAATCCACATGTTGTCCATGCTTTTAATCTAGCTCTTCAGGAGGCAGAGGTAGGAGGTTGAGGTCTGAGGCCAACCTGTGCAAAAGTGTGAGACCCTATCTGAAAAACGAACTAAAAGCAAAAGTACTGGGGGCATGGCTCAAGTGGTAGTGTGCTTATCTAACAAGTTTGAAGTCCTGGGACTTGAATCCCTGTAATGCCAATGCCAGCAATAGCAACAATAAAACCAAGAGGTCTATATTTTGCAGCCATTGCAAGCCTTGGATTCTTGGATTCTGCCACTGTCTTTTGGAGCTACTGTCAAGTTTCACCCATGCCTTTGGTCCTAATTATGCTTTTGTGCCTGCTGACGATGATTCTTAACTTTGCCTTTGCCCCGTGCCATAGGGAAAATATAGCACCCAGGTCATGGCATTGAGGTGAACTGTTGGTTTCACTCTTCATTTCATAGGCTATTTTGTCATCTGGTTCTTACTTGTTATTTATCTGCCATAATCTAAAAGTTTTGCAGTATCTTTTTCTTAATAGAAGTGTATTGAATAGATGCATATAATGGAGCTCACCAAACACTGAAAGAGGGGGGAAGAGGGAGAGAGGGAATGGGAATATATAGTGGAGGGGGTGAACTTGTTCAAGGTACACTGTACACATGTATGCAGTTATCAAGGTGAAATCTCCTATTGTCTGAAAAATCAAAAATTTAAAAAAGCTTTGAAGATATGGAGGGTAGAGCTCACTAATCAGAGGAGTTGGGCTATACTTGATCTTAGCCACAAGACTGAGAAGCAGTAGGAGTTGGGCTAAATGTAGGGATCGTCTTCATCTGGAGAATGCTTTTTGCTCTGTGTTCTCACATTTTGGATGACCTTGAGCTCAGTAAGCAGTGAAGAACATAAGGAAATGCTGAACCACTTAGGCTGCAGTGGGTGGAAGGAAGCTTGGGAGAGTGGCAAGGTGAACTACCTTAGGTGAAGTCTATTCTAGACACAGCAATAAGGGGAAGTTGGATGAGGCATAACCTTACAGCATTTTGACTTAGTGCTGACATGTTGTGGGATGGTGAGAATTGAGACTGGAGGGAAAACCCCATATTATCATTTCTGAAATGTGGGAAAACCTTTAATAACAAAGCAAGTTACTATATGGTTTGGAAGTATACATTATTAAGGTAAAATTATGGTTTTTCAGATTTAAGAAGGAAGAATGAAGTGGGGGCTATGCTCTGGTAGGTAAAGAGCCATGGACTCACATGAACACGGCAGAAACTACTCCAGGTAGGAAAACCATGAAAGGGAAAGAGAGGAGGGTTCCATTTCAGTCTCTGAACTGTCACTGTGGACAACAAAGCACCCCTGTCCAGCTGTCTCAATCCTGGAGGAGGAGTCTCCATTAGAAGAAGGTTTATTGCTGGCATCCAGGCTTCATGGTCCTAAGAACTGTGAGCCCTGCAGTAGTCACGGTCTCCAACAATTAATTCTGAGTGTGTATTTGTCCACTTACCCCTAAGCTTACTGTCTAGAAAGGAAATGTACCTGTGAAAAGGGGGAGGCTTGCTATGAACCTCAGCATTCAGTGTAAATGCTCTGGATGAGGACAATACACCTATGCCTTGGTTTCCCACCCTTGAAGGCTATTCCCAAAGCCCTAGCTGAAAGCAGGACAGAGGAAGGGGTAGTGTGGGCTGTATGAGGAGGAGCCTTATTAATGTGGAGTTACTTGAGTTTTCTTATCCAGCTATACTAGGTGTGAAGTAGCTCATTAAAGTTGGATTAAATTTAGGATTGTCCAATTCAACCTCCTCATTTTTCCAGAGTGGGAAAAGACACAAGACTTATCTCAGACCAGAGAGGTAATGATCGACAGTGTTGCCAGCTAGACTCAGTAATGGTGCTTCTTCCAGTCTGGATCATGAGGGGTTAAGTTGTATTAGGAATATAGGATCTGGTTCAGGGGTTCAGTGTGCAGTTATTATGACTTACCACTGGTAAATTGCAGTTAGGACAGTGGTCCTTGGTCCATAGCCTAGAATAGGTGACCTGAGAAGAACCTTTGACTTAGGTAAATTGTTATGCATTTTGGGGAGGACTTTGATGGGATTGTTTTGGGATGAGGCATCCAGGCACACTAGCAAGTCTTACTTGTTTAGAGTGACATGGAAATAGAGAATTGTTGTGGAGGTGGAGTAGTTGAAGGCTATTCTGGGTGAGCTTTGAAGATATATGCAAATGGACCTTCTCTAAGTCTTTTGGTGTCCAGCACTATCTGTTGTGACATTTGGAAAACTGCAAAGTAGAGAGGGACTTAGTGGTTTCCAGGTGTGCAGTAGGGGCTGAAGATCCTTTATGATTGTAACTTTCTGCACTTGAGGATTTATTTCTGCTTAACTGCCTAATGCAACTCATTTTAACCTCTCACATTGACTTTAAACATCCTTTTCATTTTTGCTTCTCTGCTTAATTTTTCAATATGTTAGAATTGAAATTAACATATACATTTTTATAAATTCTTAACTGAAATATTTGCCAAATAAAGGGCTGATATTACTGGGAAGAGTGAACCTAGTTCTTCTAAACAATTTTTCTTTCCACTTATTGATCACCTACTCTACAGAGGTAGTGTTGTATCATGGTTAAGCACTAGAACTTTACGCTGGGCTACTTGGTTGAATCCTAGGTCTGCTTTGTGCAGCCTTTGCAAGTTAAGTTTTCTGTATTCCATGCTTCAATTTCCTCAGATGTAAAATGGACATAATACTTTATAGGGTTGTTTTAAGTGTTAATTAAGTTAATACACAAATTAGAACAGTGCCTGGTACCCACAAAGGCATTTATGTACTAGCTGTTCCTATGTTCTAGATTGATTGAGGCCCTTTGTCAATTTGTGATCCTACTGACACTTAGAAAAATTTTAAAACTTGCTTAACATACAGTTAATAAGTGGCTAGAATGAGTCCCACATCTCCTCTGTCTGACTTGAAGCCTGGCTCTTATGCTGTTGGATCTGAAGAAGGGCAAGTCACTTACTGTAAAGTAGGTTAAGCATTTATGTGTTTCCACCTATCTTTCTAATTAGATTTTTTTTCATTATGTTTTTCTTCTATTAGTAAAATGTTTCTCTGACTTAAGTAGAATGAGCAACTATAAAGGAATAAAATAAAGCCTCTTTTAAAATAGTGCTACTCACATAGTTAGATAAGAACTTTAAAATCCATGCCAATAATACTACATTGTGAAAGACATAAGATGTTATTTCATGTTATATCTGATAATGGCAATCAGTGTTTTCACACTTTTAAGCTTTGTGAAAATTAAGGAGTTACTAGGTTTTGTTCAGCTCACTGTTCTAAAACAACTATGACATTAATGTTTTTAATAATTTTCATAACCTAATTAACAAGAATAAACTACATAAAATTTGTATAGTTCATGGAAAGCTTCCTAATCTGTATCCTAGACTAAGGTATGGAGAAAAGTGAGATGGGCCTCCGTAGGACAGTGACAGGTAAAGTAGATAAGAATAACAGTTTTTGACTTTTAGCAGAACGGTGGGGTAATGTCCTCTGCTTATAGTTATGAAGCATTGACCAGATGATGACTGATTTAAATGGCTATTTTTCATGTATTTTATAAAATTATTTGGAAGATCTGTTAATTGATAATATTGATGTCAGAATTTGTAGATTTCTATACTATATACTTTTGATATTGTATGAAAGTTAGAAATGATATTTTATAGCATTGTCAACTTTATAATTAACCTGTGGGTAACTATTCAGTGGAAAGAAAAGCAATAAAATTAAAGTAAATAAAACACACCACTACTACAACAAAACCAATCCAAATAACCAATACTGTATCTTCTTCAAGGAATATGCAATTTTGAGAGTGATTTTATAACTCTAAATTGGAAATTGATCAAACATTTAAGTTGTTTGAGGGAAAAAAAAAAGGAAAATTGAGAAATTAAAAAAATTATTTGCATTTGTCTTTGTTTATTTTGGCAAGGTAAAGAAATTTATCATTGTTAAAGTTTATTTCAAGTTTTAGCTGGGATAGATGCAAGATTAAAACAATTGGCAATGAAGGAAAACATGGTGCAGAGTATTTGGCAATGTGACATTAAAGATTAGATTAGACAGTCTGTCTCAATAATGACCATATGTCCTTCCCAGCTGATATCTATTTCAGGACTTGATAAATGAGTCAGAGGTCCTAGGACTTTGGTATGTGTTAAAGGATTGTTCTTTCATCACCTTTGTTAGCTTTATTAGGTGTGTTAGAGAGTGTGTTACAATGAGTCAAATGTGCATGGCATACTTTGAAATGAATGAACATAATGACAAAATTCTGACACTGACTCCTTTCAGGTCATGTGGCTTTGTAACACTAGGAACTAGGATGAACGATCCTGTATTCATTTCATTCACAGGAATAAGATAATTGACTTTTTTTCCCTAGCTGAGCCTAATAGTACAGGAGTGAAATAGGAACAAATGGGAGAGACTTCTAGAAGGGTGACGTTAAAGGAACAGTCAGAGGAGGGGAGAGTCGTGGCAGTTGCTTGCAGGGTGGAGATAAGCAGAAGTGTGCTTGTGCTTACTGTCACAATGTCACATGGCAGGAGGCTTCCCCAGGGCAGTTGCCTGTCCGGGGAGCTGTTTCGTTTTGTGGTTAATAGAGTTGTACTTTGGGAAATAACCCGGTTTCCTGCTTACTGCCTCATTATGGATTACACAGGTAAAATTAAATTTAAAATATATTCTGGCTGTATAAAATTACTTGTAATACTTGAATTTATGTTTTAAATGATGTTGTTTGTGGGTACTTTAGAAATACATCAATTTATTCCTTACTGTGTATGAATTTGCCATATATGAATTGTGATTAGTTTAGGATGAGACAAGAGAATTTCTCAGACATACCCTTTTGTTTCTTCTATTGCAGTTTGGGTCACACTCAGACAGACTTAAACTGCAACCCAAAATCAATCTACATGTATTCTCTTTGGGCCAAAAGGTTTAAAGTACAAACATGTGAGTTCAGGTTATGCCACACAGAGAATCAAATATTCACAGACTAAATTTTATTTCAGAGTCTTGAAACAAAAGTTCTGTGTTGCTAATCTTATGCGGAAAGGAAAATAAATATATGCACACACAAGGATATAAGTATATTTGTTTTAGAGAAGCCCTTACATGGGATATTACAGATTTATTGAACAAGTCTATTTGAGACAACTAACTTCATTTATGCTTTAGAAGGTCACTCTGTGCGATAATATGTTGAAGTAAGGAAGAACACACTTGGCTAGGCCAGTGCAGAGCAATCAGTTTTGTAAAGTTCTGTCAGACAGCCTTGCTATGAGTATGCTTTCAATTATCAATTTGTAACTTTTCCCTTCAAATAACAGAATTAATTTTGATTAATTTTCTCATTTTTCTGTTGTATATTGCCATGAAAATACTTCTCTTTTATTTTAAAGTAATACTTTGTATATGTATAACTGGTATTTTAAGATACACAACTTCAACAATTTCAACAAATAGCTATCAACAGGAGTACTAAGAAAACAAAAACATTAATGAAAACAAAGAAGGTAGAAAGTCACAGTTCTGATGCTTTCAGTTTGTCGTGTGTGCTATAAAGAGAAGACTGAAATAGAGTTTCCTTTAAAAGTATCTGTGAATTACTTTAAAATTTTCACTGTTATCTTTATCAACAGCTTTCTAATTTTATGGTAATTATTTTGATCACTAAGTTATTTTGAGTATTAATTTTTTTCTTTCATTGCCAATATTATCCTGAAATTAATAGTACTCTTTATGAATGAAATGGCCAGGTAAGGCTAATCAGAGAATGAATCTAAAGATCCCTTTGGTTTGGAAGGTATTCTGTGATTATTTTGGAGGGGGGTGTTGAGGGACCTCAGATCAGCTTTATTCTTCCTTCATATTCCTACATTACATTTTCCTTAGGCGGCACATTAACATTTGTGTTCATTCTCTGAGCTGGCTACAGAAGACAATTGGAGCTAACTAAACTTGGGGAATCATTTTTGTCAATGCTGGTTTTCAGCGGCCTGGATCCAAACCTCCCAAAGTGCTGAGACCTCAGGTTAGAGAAGGCTTCTTAGGTGTGTGATTTGTCCAGTGTTTTTGACATGTCAGGTACCTAATGTTTTTTAGCATACTCATTCTGATGTAGTTGTCTAAAAAGTAGACTGCTTGAAAAATATTGCAGCTTTTAGCGTACCTTTAGAAGTCTGTGTCAGAAAAAAGGCCCTCAGAAAAA
The DNA here is from genome assembly GCF_047511655.1 of Castor canadensis. Lineage (NCBI taxonomy): Eukaryota > Metazoa > Chordata > Mammalia > Rodentia > Castoridae > Castor > Castor canadensis. The sequence goes on along the minus strand of NC_133387.1, from coordinate 36,440,832 downwards.
TGTTTCATGTACATATACACACCTTCACATATGAACTGAGAAAAAGAGCAACCTCAGTGAGTTGGTAAAGCAGTCGTTATATACAGCTCATGGTCTCCATAGGAAAATATCTCTTATTGAGGATTGGACACAGGGCCCCATGCATGCTAGGCAAGTACTCTGTCTCCTGAACCATACCCCCAGCCCTTTTGTTTTTAATTTGTTTCTGAGATAAACTCTTTCTAACTTTGCTTGGGCTGACCTTGAACTCAAGATCCTCCTGCCTCAGCCTTCTGAATAACCGGAATTATAGGTATGAGCTACCATGCCCAGCTAAGGGACCATTTTCTCATCATGCTTTTTCTTCTGCTTTTCTGTGGTCATATGCATTCATTATTTGAGTGGCTATTCATATACAACATCTTATATGCAATTTGAAATAGATCTTTCCAAGGGAAAAATAAACAAACAAATAGCTTATGTAAGAAAATTTTCTGGGTTTAAGGTTCATCCATTTTTAAGTGTATTGTCTTTTCCTGTACCCTACAGTCATATCTCACTACCATTATTGATATTCCCTTTTGGTTTTTGACCTGACTGATTACTTTTAAAGGGATACATTTTTATTAATTTGCAATGTTATTAATACTACAATTTTGGTAGTCTTTTTTGCCACTTGTAGTTTTCTCTGGTGACTTTTCTTTTTTAGAGCTTTTTTTCCTCATATACTTGTGGCTGGATTGTTTTCCCTTTATTTCAGTAGAGTCTTTAAAATGCTGTATAATTTTGGCAGTTATTTATTTTTCAAGAGGCATTATGGTAGTGTGGTTAAGAACATTGCTTTGGAACCAGATTGCCTGGGTTTTGAAGTCTAGCATGAAGTTTACCACCTATGTGACATTGGCAAATTATTTAACCATCTGTCAACTATAGGAATTACTGGTATCTACTTCATAGAGTTAATGAAGATTAAATGAGCAACATGCAAAGTGTCACAAGAGTGCTCAGCACCTAGTAAGCAGCAAGTGTTAGCTATTTTTCTTTTCTACAACAAAAGATTTGTTCTGTCTTATGTAGCATCATAACACTTTATTCATAATGGTTAAACATTTTTAGTAAGATGAAGGTCAAGCTACTGTGAATAAATTGTGTTAAATACACACAAAGAATTACTGTGCAGTCATTAAAAGGACAAGACAGCCAGGCATGGAGGTACATACCTGTAATCCCAGCACTTGGGAGACTAAGAAAGGAAGATTGAAAGTTCAAGGCCAGCCTGAGCTACCTGGTGTGACTGTCTCAAAAAACTAAAATACAACAACAAAAAGCCAAGTGAGAGTGGTTTAGGCCTATAATCCTAGTTATTCAGGAGGCTGTGATTGGGAGGATTGTGGTTTGTGGTTAGTCCTGGCAAATACTTAATGAAACACCGATCTCTAAAATAACCAGAGCAAAATTGACTGGAGGTGTGGTGCACAGTGGTAGATCACTGGCTATGCAAGTCTGAAGCTCTGAGTTCAAACTCCAGTCCCCCCCCCCCGCCACAAAAGGATGATATATATAGATATATAGATATAGATATAGATATAGATATATATATACACACTGATCAAAAAACTATTAATGATATTTTTAGATGGTGGTGTGATGTAATTTGCAGTTCCACATTCATACCATAATTTACAGTTTAAAAACTCTGTTTTAAGACAGGTTTTTGTAAACTAAATCATTGGGTGGAGAGGAGACTTGAAGTCTTGAACATCCTACTCTATATGATTTTTTAATTGAGGAGTTATGGGGTTATACACACACATTTTTTGTGCATTTCAGTTTTTTTTAAACCTTAAATTTTTTTCTTTTCTCCTATTGTATAGGTATCCTAATGAAAGTTAACATAGTTTGTGTGTTTGTGTGAGTGTATTTTCTTTTGGTGGTACTAAGGTTTGAACTCAGGGCCTCTCACTTGCTAGGCAGGCATTCTAACATTTGAGCCATGTCCCCAGTCCTGTTTTACTTTAGTTATATTTTTTTTCGATAGAGTCTGGTGTTTTTTGCCCAAGGCTGGCCTTGGACTATGATCTTTCTGCTTATACTTCCTGAATAGGTAGAATTACAGATGTGGACCAGTACACCCACCTTGTGTGTTGAGATGATGGGGTTTTTCTTACTTTTTGCTTGGCTGTCCTTGAACTGTGATCCTTCCAGTCCCTACCTCCTGAGTAGGTGTGATAGCAAGTGTATACCATCACACCTGGCCCTAGAGTGTGTGTGTTTCTAAGCCAGATTTCTAAAAATAAGGTAATGCAGGAAGACTTTTATTTGTCTGAGTCAAGAGACAAATTGTTAATATCTTCAATTACTTCAGTGTGTGGGTGAATTAAAAAGAAATAATGTTGGTCATAAATGCCCAGTTAGCCACAGGTGCACACAGGTATGTGAATACAGCCTTGAAATGCCTAAGGTACTCTGGAAAATGTTAGGATTTCCCAAAGGGAAAAATGAAGACAAGTAAGGCAAAAGGCATAAGATAGGAAAAATATGTATATATAAAACTTATAGAGTAGTGGTTTTCACCCTGGAATAATACTTGCAGAGTAACTCAGGAGTAAGCTTAACATTAGAGTGCTCTCTGTGTGCCCAGCAGTGTTGTAAGCACACACACTGTTGACTAACACACACGTGTGTGTGTGTAAATTAACAGTACATATACAGCAATACTCATGGTTTCATCTAGGTGTGATTGAGTGAACAACCCTTGATCTGTCAATCTGTCACAAGCTTAGAAAAAACAGTCTCAGACTCTTCAGAAATTACTTTTAAGGGTAGACTATTTTTCTCATTTCTGATATTCTTAATGCTCTGGAAAAGTTGTACTTGCTGAAATAAAACCAAAAATCCTGATTGCCTATCTTTGTGGTTAGTATAAAGCTAGTAGTCAAATTTCTTTTAAGTCTCTTCCTGAGATCACAGGATGAGGAGCTCTCCAGGACAGGGAATGTATATTTGATTTTGGTCTTGTGCATTTTGTGACAAAGGAATTCCCCTCTGAATTGCTGCTCCTCTGCAGCCCCTGGAGCCTATGGCTCAAGCGGCGCAGTCAGACTGTGCAGTGTCCCTGACGTCATCCAGCGTATGCATAAGCCTCGCTATTGTCTCACTGCTACAGCAGGGCTGAGGATTGCAGTATCCGCTGTTGCTGCTGCTCCCGGTCCTGCCCTGCTGCTACCTAGCCCTGTCTCACTGCATCTCAGGAGAGCCCCGTCGGCCTTCCTTTGCCCAGTGGACTTTCAGAAGCAGCTCTCTGATTTTGGGTTCTCTGGGGACCTTGCCTTTCACTCATACAGGAGAAAACTGAAGCTCGTAAGGGGAGAATCTGGCAGCTGGACTCAGCCTGGACTGCATTGTCTGGCTTCATGACCCCTGCTGTGTAGCCAGATCATCGCTTCTCTCACAGGCACTCTTTGCTTTTTCTCCCCTCCCCCCCTTTTTTCTTTCTTCTAATTTTTAAAAAAGCAGCTTCTGGAGCCAGCCATGTTTGGCACTGAATCTTCATGTAAGTAAATGGATCCCACTTCTCTGCTGTTTAGAAATCTGCTTGCTCTCATGGTTTCATTGGCTTGGAGTTCCTATCACTTTGCCTTAGGTCATTAACAATATTTGTATTTTGGCTCTAATTACAGAGGAATTGGTCTCAGGAAAGGGACTCCCCTTAACTGGGTTATTCATTCTTAAGGCCAAGGATGTCAATGTGGTCAAAACCAGGCCTCCAAGAAGGAGGCAAGAAGACAGGATCTAGGCACCCTCTCTGGAACATGCTAATTGATGGGCTCAGGCCTGTCACTGATCTATTGTTGGGTACTCATAATGGTGCTTAAACCCTAAAATAGGTGCTGGAAGGATCTGAGATGGTAGTGTTTATAAAAAAAAAAAAAAACCACAAAAAAAAACCCAGGAAAGAAGACTTAACATTTTTCATCTCAGGAGAGAAGAAAGGTATCACATTATATAGTTCCCTCCATATTTTTATAAAAACATCAAAGTAGATGTTATGTGTAGATTAAAAAAGAATATGAGATAGCTTTGTTTTTGAAGATGGATTTTTTTCACAGTGCTTTGGTTTTGATATGCTGACTAGCTTCACGATCTAGCTGCATCATATGTCTTAAAACTTATACAGCAGATTTGCTTTGGTGCAGAGCAGGCCCTGCACAATGAGCTGAGCTGGACAGCAGTTATAGATACCTAAAACTGGTATTTAAAAATGATAACCACCCCATTTGAGGATTATTGAAAGTTGGGTATAGAATAAGGTAACTCATCAATGCAGTTGTACAGGCTTTGCAGAATATTTTGTCATCTGTAAACAAAGGTGAGACTTAAGAATTTCTGAAGAGTTAAGAATTTCTGCCTGCTAGCCTAGAACATCAGCATCACACTATCTTTATAGGGGATGGTGTGATTATGACAGGAAATTTAGGAAATCTGTTTCTTTTATTTGTAATTTGACCTTTACTTTCTGATCTCAGGTGTCATTGTGACTGTTTGGATAGCTGGGGATTATTGCAGAATAGTAGCCTTTCAAGAGAGCTAATAATCCTCAGTTCTTTTGTTTCTTGATTGGCTTTTTAAAAAGGCTATTTTAATTGTTTCATTGTGGAAGCTTCCCATCTCTGAAACTACCACATCATCTGATCAAGTTCAAGACAGAATAATAGTGAGTGCAGTGTCCCATTCAGCATGTAATATTATTTCCTAATAATTAAAAAATAATTTTTGTTCACTTAGAGGTATGTTTGAAACTATTATCATCAAGAAATAGAAATAGATCATTAACTGGCAGAGATCTCCCAGCTTCTCATTTCAATCATGGAATTTTGTTTATGTAGGAGCATAGGCATAGGATTGAAATACTTATACTGTATACTAGAGGAAAACTAGTCTTATTTTTTGTTTAGCTGAAAATGGAAGTTGAAACTCAGTGTGAGGGAATCTTTGGGTTCTTGGGCTAGGGACTCTTCCATTGTCTGGCCTGTTTTACCCTGCAGATTTAGTCTTTGTCAATCATCAAACCTTATCTCTTGATAATATCATCCATGTGCTGTATGCTGTGCTTGAAAACTGTTGGCTGCTTTTGGTCTCCATAGCTACTAGATTACTGAACAGAAGAGAATACCATTCAGAAGCAGAACACGATCGTGCAGGTTTTTAACATCTTTTGCTTTTCCTGACTGTTAAGTGTTGTGTTTTGCTTGTCACTGGAAGCCCATCAATATGAATCTTCATACCATCAGACGATATTGATGGTATGAAAACAGACTGTCTTTTTTAGGCAACGAGATATCCTTAGTCTGCTCAGACTTAAGACAAGAGTATTTTCTTTTGAGGAATAGCTTTCTAGGCCTTTGATTTCTACCTTTTGGAGGTTATTTTATAGACTTGAAACTATCTATATTTAGAATATACAGAAAGAGTCACCTTTGAAATTCTAATTGGTCTAGGAGTCTCCCAAACCACTTATTGCATTCTTTCTAAATTACCATAAAAATATTTGTTTGACTATTCACCCTATGTGCAAACCTGAGTAGGTCTTGGAAAGGTTAACTTGTTTTACACTTATTCCAAAGAGTTCTGGTTGCAGCACCTTACTTGAGTTGCTTGTTTTTCTTTTTTAAATCAAGGTACAGAAAAATGCAGAACTCTAAGTGTATAGTTCCTTGCGTTTTTGCCCATGTTTACACCTGTGGGACCACTAACCAGATCAAAATACAGAACCTTTTCACTTCTTTAGGAAGTTCCCTAAAGACCCTTCCCAGTCAATGTTATTTCTTCTCTTTGCCAAAAGGTAACCAACCACTATTCTGACTTCTAATGCCATAGATTCACATTGTGTATGGTTCTATTTCTGACTTGCTGTTTGCCTGTAAGAGAAAGAAATTTCTTCATTTTCAAGAAAGGTGTGATTTTATGTTTCACACCTTTTGAGATTAGGAATTTGCATGGCCTAAGAATCAGATTATAATAGTTTCTGTTCCACTAAAATAATAATTGCTTGACTAAAACACATTCTCCCCTTCCCCCACTAATCTTTCCAAAAATAAAAAGTAAAGACTTTGATCAAAAATTTACCTGGAAGGATACATTTTATAAATGTTAAAGACTTAAAGACTTCACAGGTATGGCAGCAGACTTAATAAATGCTGTTTTTATATGTCTCACATCATTTGATCATTTATCTGCAGCAGTACTGGTTTTGTCTCTCTGACTTAGTGGATCTGAATTTCCCCCAGTTGTACAGATTGGCCACAATCTATTATGGGCCCACTTTGAAATTGAAGTCTCCTGCAGTATTTGTAAGCTAATTATTACAAAGTTGGGAGTGTAGTGACTCTGAGATATTCTGTGACTCTGTTACCATCTTGATGTATTTCACTGAGTTTTTTCTTTACTGAAATTTCCTGTGTCCAAAAATGGCAATAGTATATTTGCTCTTTATTTGTGTTAAAAAAATGCAATTACAATTTCTGGCATCAGGATAATTTAGGTAAAAGAAGAAAGTACTATCAGTAAAATTTCTTGAGGAAAGTGGCCATCAAATGCATATTTGGAGTACTTAATTTGGCTTGGTGATAAATATATCTTTTAAAATCCATTAATTATATTTGCAAAATTAAAAAAAGAATTTCCTCTTAAAAATTATAAGAGTAAAACACATTTCCACTTTTCCTTTCATGGAGTAAAAAGACTGATAAAGGGAGAAAAAAATGTTCATTTTTTTCTTTTTGTGGTATAGGGGAAACTGATTTTATATTGCTGCCGCTTGGTTATATCCTCTCTCATAAAGCTTGTTATTCTCCAAAGAACAGATAGTTTAAGCATGATGAATATTCAGCAGCGAACGGGCTCAGTCTTCCTTTTTTCTTTTCTCCCATGTTTAACTTTTCCATTTCTCAAGGGTGCCATTGAAGGGTACCATTTAAGAAGTGCTGGGGAGGTAATAATGCTCTAGTCAAACACATTAATGTATCTTCCTAAGCACCTGCCTTATTAGAGCTGTGTCTTACCTGTGGAAGATCAGGATGTCCCAGGGGAAAACAGTGCTATTTAATCTCTCTCCCCAAATTGTTATATGAAATAAAGAGAACATCTAGAGCATCAGTAAAGGGGTGGGGGGAAAGGGGAGAATCACCAAAGTACCAACAAAGTGGTATCTAGTATAAGACCCAATCACCTGAGCTTATGGGTTTAGGACAGATGGGGTTTCAGCTTTAGTTTTGGGTATTGCCTTAGGTAGGTAGGCAGAATCTGGAAGGATTTGAGGTACTTGCCCAGTGTGATTTGTATGTGATAGACAATGAAAGTTTAACTGTTGCCTTTTATTTTCATTACTGATAAGTGCATTAATTTGGAACTGACATCTTTTCCTTTTTAATACCAAGCATGGTATCAGGTTACCAAGAACAAGATAGTGATTGCAAATTTTGGGCCATTGTGAGAGAGATTGTCAAATGAATGTACTGTAGCAATATTAGGTCTCAAGATGTAATTAAGTAGGCTTCTCTTTAATAAAGACGCAAGGAGTTATGTGTATTTCAGGGCCCTGTTTGACCACTGGTTACACATGAGATTAAACTTGGGCCTGTCAATGTGGTGTAATGTCTGTGAATCAGTTGAGATGCACGTAGTGGCTGTGGTCATTCAAAAATGGCTATTCAGAACTGGACCATTTCTCAGATAAGTTTTAGTTATTATTACATAATTGCGTCAGAGATTGTGTCCTTGGCATTATAGTACTACATTTCATTTTCCCTTTTATTGGTATTTGTCATAGGAACCGATGTGATTTAGGAACACCAGCCATTTTCCTTTCTTACAGCTTTACTCTGTATTGTTATCTGTTAATATTTAGCTATATTGGATTTTAGATGTTTTTATCTGCCTTGAAACAAAAATAGAAATACTTAAGGAGGTTGCACAAAAACTTTCCTTTAAGTCTGCACTTGGAGCATTGTATGTAAATGGAAAAACATTATTCTTACATGACTTAACAAATAGAGTACCACAGATAGCTAAAGTAATAAATTGGAAAAAATAATTATGAGTTAAAGGGATTTATGTTGGGACATGGCCATACAGGAGCTTGGGAAAGTCAAGGCATGTAATGTTTTTGACTTGTCTTACTATATCATACCTCCCTTCTAACAACATAGGTTCTGAAGTGAAATTCTTTTTGGGCTTCTTGTCTGTAAATGGTTGACATTGTAATTTTTAGAACTGAGAATATTTTAAACTCAGATAGGAATAATTTTTTCTTTTGAATATTTATATACTTATTCTGCTAGTACACAAATGGAATAAAAATATACATTTTCTTATTTTTACTTGAGAGTTGGTCTCCTTTACTGTTCTGTAATTTGTTCAGCAAAAATTATACATGAGTCTTCAGTGATTTGTTGTTTTTCATTGTCACAATGGATCAGATTCATATCCTGTATAAACTGTGGGGAGTGCACTAGGGAAAATCGCCATATATGGAAACTTTCTCCATAGATTCCCCATAGAGTTATACAGGATGTGAATAGGACTTATTATTGTTATGGGTTCTGAGCTAGAAAAGTCACTGGTCATATGTATTTTTTAACCTTAATAATAGTCACTGCATTAAATTCTGTTCAAATGCTAGAAAATGCTACAAACTTAGTGTTAGTTCAAAGTCACATTTACTGTGCTAGAATAATAAGTTGTAAGGTTTCCACTATATTTCATTTGGATTAATAATGGAGCCAGATCATTATGAGCTGAAAAATAAAGATGCAGTTTAATGCATGGTATAGAAAGGGCATCAATCACATGCCAGGAAGAGTAACTAGGTATGGAGATTCTGGCTGCCAGTTGCCTGCATTTAAAACATGGCTTTACCACATACTACCAAGATTTGAGCCACCTAAGCTCAAAGTGTGGCTTATTGAATGAACATTTGGTGTTAGGGAATTAGCCTTTTGGGGGCCAGGACATCTATATGAGGGACTGCTTATCAAGAGGCATCTGTGGAGAACAGTATCCTGCAGTGGGAACAACTAGGCAAAGAAAGGGAGATGTCACTTGCTAAGACAGGGTAGAAGACTGGAAGTTCCATCATGGGGCAGAGACTGTATAGAACTGGGTGCAGGGGCAGGCATCTCTAACTCTTAGGAATGGCTTAAGCCACTAAAAGTTGGATTGTTTTCCACTTTAAATACTTTACCCGTGCAAATGTTTTCATGTTAGTGTAGTAGTCACATGAATGAGTACTTAAGTAAACTTACTGAATTAAGGAAACAATAGGAATCTTTAGTGTTCCAGAAATGTCCCCATAGATGTAAAATAAGCAACTTATGTCACATTATGGTTCACAGTAGCGTTAATGGGTTAATGAGCCGTAACCACCACTGGTCTCTTGAATGAAATTTCCACCAGTTTAAGATTGATCCCCAGTGTGTGGCAGGGTTCCTGTCATATGTCAAACATCAATATTTTTTAAGATTTGAATTTCTATGGATTAGGTAGTATCAGAAAAATATGGCATGTGGGTTTGTGGGGGTTAATGCAGGGTTCAACAAAGTTTTCTAGGCTAAGAATTTTTCACACATTACTGGTACATACCAGAAGCATGTTAGTGAACAACTCTTTATTTATTTTTTTAATTTAACTTTATTTTTATTATATTATTGTTTTACCGGGGGAACATTGTGACATTTACAAAAGTACTTACAATATATCTTAGTTAAATCACCCCCATTATTCTCCTTTATCCTTCCCCATCTTAGAATAGTTTCAACAGGTTTCACCTTTCCATTTTCATACATGAGTACATAATATTTTCACCATATTCACTCACCCTTTCCTTGTATCTTCCCCCATCCCACTGATTCCAACTCCCCAGACAGGACCTGTTTTAGCTTTCTGTCCTTTGTTTTTGAAAAAAAACACTTTTTGTTTGCTTAAGATAGCTATACAGGGAGATTCATTATGATATTTCCACATATATATATATATACATATATATATATCCCAAATTGATTCATCCTGCCATTCTTAACAAGTCATATGTGAAGATGCTGGTTTATAGCACCAGGAGGAGTAGGTGATGCACATAGAGTAATAGCATGTGGACATATATTACTAACCCCAAATTTGTTACTGCAAGGTACTGATTATTTGCCGTACATTGATAACTCAACTATGTTTGATCTAAGTTTCATTATCATTTTAAAAGTTATGAAGTCATAATAATGAGTTACTGTAATCATTAGTTTGTTTACAGCATGAAAAATTTTTTTCCATTCCTGCTGTAACTACAGAAACTAACAAATTTTTTTCCCATTTCTTTTTAAGGATTTCAGAATACTAAGATTTAGACTTTTGGGTATATTTGGGGCAGTAGCAAGCCTGATTGGAATGTGTATGGATTAGGAAATCACAGTGGCTCCACTATAGTATTCTTTACTAAGTCTTCCACCCCTGGCTACTTTTATAGTACTTGAGTCTGGGGAGAGGGTTTAGTGGGGTCTGTCCTAGAGATATAGATGGGTTATCCAAGTTTAGCCTTGCCTCACAAGTCTGGAATTTCTCATCTGAACTTTCCTAGTTTGTTTTAGTGTAGTTGTGATCCAGTTATCTATTGCTATACCACAAACTACCCCCAGACATAATAGTTTTAAACAAGCATGTATTATTATCTTTCACAGTTGTTTGGTCTGACTAGCTCTTGTTGATGGTTGTCACACTTAGGTCACTTATGCAGCTGTGATCAGATTTCTGTTAGCGCTATAGTTACCTTAAAGTCTCATCTGAGCTGGAAGAGCAGGATAGCTTTGCCTCCTTGGCTATCACTTGGGGCTCAGTGGTGTTGTAGGCAGGAATGCCTATTTTTTATTTCTTCATGTGGCTTGAGCTTCTTACAGCACGGTGGTAGATTCTCAGAGGTAGTATCACATGGCTGAGCATTCAAGGTGGAAGTGTGAAGTTTCTCATGATATATTCTTGAATGTCACCTAAGTCAATTCCACTGTGTGATATTGGCCATTGTAAATCACTAAGATGAGCCAGATTCAAAGGAAAGGGAATAAGACCCCTTTTTTGTTGTGAGGGAGCAATAAGGTCACATTGCAGAAGAGTATGTAGTATGTAAAATATCATACTGACTGTCTTTGGAGAGCTCAGTTTGCCACAAATAGAATTCAAACTCAGAGATGCTGCTGGGCTCTCTAAATCAGGGGTCTGCAGACATTTTATATGAAGGGATGGAAAGTGAATATTTTACACTTGCACACGGTCCTCTTTGCAGTTTACTCAGTTCTGCGATTTAAAACCACACATGGGCAAATGAGCGTGGCAGTGTTCCAATAAAACTTATTTATTGGACACTGAAATTTGAATTTCTTGTAATTTTCATATGTCAAAAATATTTTTTTCTCCCCACCAATCATTTAAAATGTGAAAAAAAATTCTTCGCTTAAGGGCTGTTCAAAACCATGCAATCTGCAGGCTTTAGCTCAGGGGCTTTAGTTTTACTAATCCCTCCTCTTAGTATTGGAGTTAAATTTCACTTTTAATTACTAAAGAATTAAAGCAAAGAATAAGATGCACATCCACATATTATAAATAACTAATTTTGATATATTGTGAAATACTGATGGATGACATATTTTCAGTTATTGTATTATTAAGCATAAATTTGAACTTACATGTCTGCTTTACATATTATTGGACTCTTGCATATTTTGCTAAAAAAAAGTTCTGCTAAAAATAAGCGAAAGACATTAAAACACCAAAACCTAAGTTATTTTAATTGAATATTGAATTGATATTCCAATATTGATTTTTTTTATTCATTTATTCACATGTGCATACATTGTTTGGGTCATTACTCCCCTCCCAGCCCCCCCACCCCCACCTTCCAGGCAGAACCTGTTCTGCCCTTATCTCTAATTTTGTTGAAGAGTAGAAATAAGCAATAATAGGAAAGACAAAGTGTTTTTGCTACTTGAGTTAAGGGTAGCTATACAGAGAGATTCCTAGCATTGCTTTCATGTACAAATGTGCTACAACTCAAGTTGATTCATCTCTAACTGATCTTTATACTGGTTTCTGATCTGCTTTTCATGTTGACCTCTGTCGCTTTAAGGTTTCTGTATTAGTTCCTCTGCAGTGGGGACATTAAACACTTTCATGTTTTGGGTTTTCTGCCTATCCCCATACCTCCTGTATGTGCTCTCCCCTTGTCATGTGACCCAAGTCCAACAACATTGCTGTTATTTGTCCTAGATCTAAAGTCCACATATGAGGGAGAACATACAATTTTTAGTCTTCTGAGCCTGGCTAACCTCGCTCAGGATGATGTTCTCCAGTTCCATCCATTTACCTGCAAATGATAAGATTTCATTCTTCTTCATGGATGAGTAAAATTCCATTGTGTATAAATACCACATTTTCTTGATCCATTCATCAGTAGTGGGGCATCTTGGTTGTTTCCATAACTTGGCTATTGTGAATAGTGCTGCAATAAACATGGGTGTGCAGATGCCTTTGGAGTTTGGAGTAACCTGTGTTGCATTCCTTTGGGTATATCCCCAGAGTGGGATTACTGGATCATATGGCAGATCTGTTTAGATTTTTAAGAAGCCTCCAATTTTTTTTCCAGAGTGGTTGCACCAGCTTGCACTCCCACCAGCAGTGAATGAGGGTACCTTTTTCCCTGCATCCTCGCCAACACTCGTTGTTGATGGTTCAGTATTGATAATATTGAATTGAATTTGAATTGATATTGAATTGTTGTTCCAGTCTGTTCTCAGAGTAACACTAGATGACAAATGGCAGCTTTCTATTTGATTTAGTTGCACAGATATTTGAGGAATAGCACGTGCGAAAGCCAGAGGTATGAGAGTAAAAAGATTTTAAGAAATAAGTTCAACTGGACATAGAAGTGAGGTAATGAGAAAGGGAGATCAGAAAAGGTAATGATATTAAAACTTTGTTTCTTATTCAGGTAAGGCACTGTAGATGAGATTTTTGTTTTCTACTCTAGTGTACATGCATCAAAGAAAAAATGGTTGTCATTTGAACTGGCATTCTAACATGCAGAATATGATAAAGGAAATCAGCTTTTCTTTAATGTTATTGATAGACAATTTGCATATGATATAATGCATTTACTTTCAATGTACAGTTTGATGAATTTTGAGAAATATATATTTTTAGGTAGCCATAAACAAGATAAAGCACATTTCCATCACTCTAAAAGTTCCCTTGTGTCTCTGCATAGTCAATCCTCACATTTAGAATTTCATTTAAATGGTACTACAGTATATTCTACTTTGGTTTAACTTCTTTCACTCAGTATAATCTTTTCAGCCATGTTGTTCATTTTTATTGCTGGATAGCAAAAATAATGTAATTTGGTTCATCCATCTGTCTGTCTGTCAATGCTGAGTTGATTCTTGTTTTGGTCCCTTATGAATAAAACTGCTATATAAACACTTGTGTATAATTTTTTATGTGGACATATGTTTTCATTTCTCAGCAATATTTTGTTTTGTGTTTTTTTCTCAATGCTAGGGTTTGAACCCCAGAGCAAGTACTGTATCACTGAACTACATTTCCAGCCCCCATGTTTTCATTTCTCTTTCTCAACAGTTGCATACTACAAATGAAGTTGTTGAGAAATTGCCAAACCTTTTTTTTTTTTCCTAAGTGGTTATGCCATTTTACATTTCCACGAGCAATGGATGGGCATTCAATTGCTTCATCCCCTGTCAACATTTGCTGTTGTAATAGTGGCTGTGTAGTGGTCTATCATGATTTAAATTTTTCTCATTCTTAAATTGTTAAACAGCTTTTCACATACTTATTGGTCCTTTGTATATCTTCTTTGATGAAGTATGTTTTTGAATAATTTGTCTTAAAATTATTTTCTGATTATTGAGTTTTGAGAGATCTTCATATATTTTGATAGAAGTCCTTTGTCAGATATATGTATTAATACCTTCTTATAGTTTATCATTTTCTTTTTATTTTATTAATGATGTTTATTAATTTCTTGTGTTCTATGTAAAAAAAAAATTGTCTACCTTAAGGTTGTGAAGATTTTCCCCCAATATTTTCTTCCAAATGTTCTGTATGTACCATGATCAGTTGTGAGTAAATTTTTATGTATTTTATGAGCTAATGATGGATTGTTAATTTTTTACCAAATAGATATTCAGTTGTTCCAGCACCATTTCTTCATCTTTTTCTTTCTTTCTTTCTTTCTTTCTGTTTTTCTGATACTGTGGTTTGAACTCAGGGCTTCATGCTTGCTAGGTAGGCACTTTACCACTTGAACCACTTTGCCAGCCCAGCTGCCATTTCTTGAAAAGACTGTCTTTCCACCATTGAATTAGTAATTTTATCAAAAAAAAAATTAGTTGTCCCTATATTTCTGTTTTATTTTAGAGGTCTGTGTTTTTATCCTTAGGCAAATACCATAATCTTAATTGCTATAGCTTTATGATCACTTTTGAAATCAGGTAGCATAAACTCTACAAATCTTTTAAGACTCTTGGTCATACTTGATCCTTTTAAAGCCCAATAAATCTTAAAATTTGCTTGTCAGTTTTTATAAAAAAGGCCTGCTAGTATTTTGATTGAGAGTGTATAGAGCAATCTAGGGGAAAGCTGACACTTTTAACAATATCCAGTCTTCTGGTTTATGAACATGGTATATTTGTCTTTTAGTTTAGGCCTTTAATTTCTCCCAGCAATGGTGAAATTAGGTATGAATTAACAAGAATACGTGGGACTTTATTTTTTCCACTAATAAAGGAATACTTATTCAGAGAGAGGTAACTTACATTACCCATTGACTTTAAGTTTTCCTAGGAAAAGGACTACCTAGTGAAATGTAAAAGTAGTGTGATTAGTAAAACTTCATTAATTTGAATTTGGAGGACTTATTCACACTTGTGAAAGTTTTAAATAACCTGAAAAATGATATTTTGCTAAACGTTACCATGAAGAAGTGTTTCAGGGATGTTTTAACAAATAAATTAGAATGGTTTGTACCTAGAACATTTAAAATTATGTTCATGTAGATATTACTTTTATGGTCCTTAAAACATTCTGTCCTCTTAACAGGACAGATTCTTTCTTTGTGTTTTTTGTTATATTTTAGGAAACCACTTTATTATATTTATGTCTACTTCCCTCCAGCTCTTGCCTAAACTATTCACGTTTCTTTAATTAGAAAGACCTGAATTTGTGAGTTTTTATATGCAGAATCAGGATCTCTCTTCTTATTAATCAATTCTATGGTTCTGTTGGTTTGCCAGGTTTTCTGAGAATCTGATAAATCTATGTACCTCATGATCTAAAGTGATTTGAAGCTAAACCTCTCTCAAGATAAATTCATTTGTTGCCTTTAAAAATTAAGTAGAGCTTGAATTTATCTTTGAAAGAATCTCTTCTATTTATTATGTCGCCTTGGGAATCTTAACTTCATCTCTTAGCTTCATTTTGTTCATCTGTAAAATGGGCCTAATAGTTAACCTCATGGAATTGTCATAATGCTTAAGTAAAATAGGTAGAGTGGCAAGCGCTTAATGGCCTACGATCAGCAGTAATTTAATTATTCCTAATGTTTTCCATACCAGAAATGCCTTATATAATAGCATCATTAACATACTGAATGGATTTAATATAAGATAGAGTATAAGCAAGGATAGAAACAGTAGCATCAAACACATACACATAGGAGAGAATGAGAAGAAATTGTCTTAAATGGGAGAACATTATTTGGTCCCTGCCATTGGCATTCTAAGGAGGCACAGTAGATGAAATTATAATTTGTGCATGTGTACTTTATTTCAGTATTGATTGGAGTAAATGTTTTTGCACATCCACATTTACATGTTATCAGTAATCTTGCTTCTCTTCACATCCAGTCTCCTCTCTTCAAGTATTGTTCTTTTGAGTTTCTGTAATAGTCACCTTACCTTTTCTCGCTAGCTCTCCTTTCTTAAAACACATGTCCATTCTACAGGGTGAATTTAATTTTTGTTGTTGTTGATATATAACTGACACACAATAAAAAACATAGATATTCAGTTCTATGTGTTTTGATAATAGAATTTGGCAGCATCACCCAAAGTAAGATAAAGAACATTTCTGTCACTTCAGAAAGTTCCCTTGTGCCCCTTCAAAACAGTTTCCCTCTTCACCGGGCAATATTTTCCTATATTTTTATCATTTAAAGTTAGTTTTGCCTTGGATTTAATGTATATGGAATTATACCATTTGTATTCTTTTATGTCAGCTAGCTTGCTGATGATGTTCCTCAATGCCTAACACCTGTTCAGAACACTCATAGTGACTCCTTATTGCTTTTTCAGCTAATATAAACTCTTTGACTGGGTGTGCAAAGCTAGCCACCATATGGTCCCAACTTTACTATCTGGCCTTAACTCCCACTACTACTCTGTATATTTGTTATAGCTAAACAGAGTTTTATTTGCTTTTACCTGAGTCCCTTTTCTCATGTAAGGCCTTCTATTTGGATTTTCCCATTTCCAGCTGTTCATGTCTTATGCATTCTTTCACTCTCTGATGTTCATTTCTGATACCAGTTACTTATGGACTTTTCTAGTTTGTCTAAAACAATTCTCAACTTCTTTTTAAACCTTTATCCCATTATCATCATCCACACAGAACTTCTTTTCCAATGTCATCCCTCTTCTACATCTTTCTCCCCATTCACTGTTTCCTACTGATAAACAATCCCGTACTTTTTACTCATCTATACATTATGATGGAGAGACTATGGATCCTGATTTTTATGTCTGGAGTCAGACTTGCTGGGCTGAAATCCTTATTCTACTAGTAGCTACACAACCTTAGGTACATTAATTAGCTTCTCAAGTTTCTTCTGTAAAATGAGGATATAGATAATTCTATGTCGTGACACTGTTGTGGGTTTAAAATGCCTTACAGTGTTTCTTACCTGGTAAAGATTCAATGAGTGTCACCTGTTATTATACTAGTCGTTTATGTTGTTGCCTTATCCTTTTGGTTGAATTGTATTTTCCTTAGGGCTGGAGTTGTACTAGTATCTGACTAAATATTAAGAGTAATTTATCCATGTAATAGTTTGCTGTATGAAAGTCTATGATATGTTAGGAGAATAAAGACTTATTTTACAGATAGAACCTCAGGGGTTCTAGATTTTATGTTTATGTCACTAACAACTATACTTAGTTAATTTCATCTCTCATAGTCTTTACTTATTAAACATGAAAACATTAATATCTTTATTCTGGAAAATGTCTGAAAATATGAATGGAATTCATATCTTGTAATGGTATCATTTTAATTTATTTTAAGCTTTATATTTAAGGAGAATCTGTCTAAATACTAAGAGCCACTGGTGATTATGTATGTTTGTATATTTTATGTTTATATAATTTATATTATGTTAGATTTTCTTAAAGTCATGCTTATTTATAATTTTTAAAGCTTTATATTATTTTCATACAGTGTTGTAGCATGTTTTGCGTTGTTTGATCTCAATTTAGATGGATTATGTAGCATTTTTTTCCTCCAAGAAATTTGATAAATTTTTCTTATTTCTAATTGGGATGGACAGAGTTATTAATATCTGAGGAGTAAAAACAAATGGATGGCAGTCTAGGTGTTTTGTTGATAATTTCAAAGCAGATGAAGACCCAAGTTCTCAGAGCTCTGGTATTTTATGTTTTTTAGGATTTACACATCAGAGATGTTTTTGGCTGCACAGGGAGAACACCAGCAGTACTGTTATCCTAGTTAGTATTTGTGCATTATGAAAACCTTTTACTGTGGTGTTGCAATATACCTAGTTTCCCTTCAAGCTTTCACCAAGCAAAAACTGGTGTTTACATTTGATTTCATGCAGAAGATTGGTGAGCTGTGTTTTTGTTTTGGCTTTTCTTAGATGTAAAACACCAGAGCTCTGAGAACTTGGGTGATTATTAGCCACACACCTGACTGTGGTTCATTTATTTTTAATGTTAAATTGACCTTTTCCAGCTTCTCTTGTTAAGGAAGTTAGAGTCTGCATAACACCAGCTGTGTGTAGTGTCAGAATGAAACAATAATTCAGGGATGCAGAGTATGTCTTGCCTTTGTTTCCTGATATTGTGCATTGATTTCTTTTGTAAGGATACTATTTCAAACCAATGAAAGCAACATTTTCTATTTTTAGGTTTTCTGGGGGGTGGGTGGGTGGGAATGCAGGCTTCTTTAAAAAGCAAATAATTTGTCTGCAAATTCAAATTTTATTTGGTACATATACTTGCTTAAATTAAAACACATTCATAGTAGAAATTTTAAGTGAGTCAATTAATTTCATAGTTGTCAGACCTTTTGTCTTTATAGCAACTTGATTATTTAAAGTTTTTCTTCTTCATGCTTTTAAATTTTTAATAAGGGAAATATCTGCCCTTCTGTCCACTGTGGTCAATATGAAGGCATTTATTTTTCCAGACATATTTTTGGGATTTTTTCTACCTGACTTTTTAATGTAGATAAAGTTGAGTTTCATTTCTACTTTTCTTTGACATTGAATCTACTCTAATTATAGCTTCAAAAATTAGGATTAGTCCTGTTTTTTTTTTGAATGAGTAAATTCTTTGTAGAATATCCTGCCATCAAATAATTCATTAGCTCTTGATTTGATATGAATCAGTAAGTATTTGCTGCTATTTAATATGATGATAAGGGGAGTCTTGAGATGTATACAAAAGAAATATATAGTGTCAAACTTATTTCATAACCCATTCTGATACTTTCTTTGGATATTAGAATGATATACCTGTGATACTGGTTTTTCATTTTCTGATCTGGAGCACATTGGTGAAGGTCCCAGGCTGACAGGTAAAATAGTTACTTACATTTAAAAGATCTCCCTGGGAATTGTTTATTACTCTATGGGAAGCTCATTTCATGATATTTTTTTCTAAACATGCAAACAATGAACTTTGATTGTATTCACTTCCTCTTATTACTCTTTTTTAATCCTCTTTTCTCCACTTTTTTTTTTTTACAATTTACAGTTTTTGATGGGTTTCATTATTCTCTTTTCACACATACATACATATAATGTATGTTAATCATATTTACCCCATCACCCTTTCTGTTCACCCTCCCTCTCTTGTTCTGCCATGTGAAGACTTGATTACCCTTTGTTTCTAGAGAACTCCTTACTCCGTAAGCACTAAAATTGCTATTTGGCCTTTCATGTAGTTAAATCACCTCCTTAACAGTGAGCTGTTCTGAAGACAAGTGAGTGATACATGTGACTGGACATGAGCCCAAGTGATGCAGGATATTTTGTCATTTGTATTGTGCGAGGCCCCCAAAAATCATGCTTGCAATAAGGGACTGATATGATTATGAGTCAGTGGAACTGGTTAATTTGGATAGGAAATTACTGGATATTTGACTCACTCAGCCAGCTGGACTTCTATTTGATTTTTAAGAATTGATAATAGGAGTAAGTCTGAGTACCAGCTGTGCTAGGCTCTGTACTTTTTGTTTTCTGTCCAGCCACTGTTTTTCACAAATGAGACATAACCATTTATGTTGACTTCTCAGAGAGCCCTATTGAACAGAGGAAGCAGGGACATCTCTGGGGCATATTAATATTAATATTAACATTCACACATCTTTTTCTTTGGCTGCCTATTTTGTGTTTTGAAATGGTAGTTGCCAATAACAAGATGCCCTGCATTTGGTGGAAAAGCTCCAATTGTTTAATCTCCCAATCCAAACTTCCCTAGGGATATGCAGATCCATGATAACAAAGTCAGATTCTATTTTTTTCTTTCAGCACTTCAAACTAAAGTCCTGTTTTATAATCTTACAAAATGTAGCATATCACTTCATGGTAAGTCTTCTAATCTAATTTGACAGCCATTGATTAGGCCCAGAATTCTGGCTGTAGGAATGTGGGCAATGAGTGGCATGAGCAGCTCTGTCCCGGCCAGCTGCTTATGGAAGTTGCATGGACAGCCATAGTAATTGCCTGTTTTGTGGGGCAGCCTTCCCCCTAAACACTAGTATTTTATGCTGGTGATTAGAAGAATTTGGCATTTGGGAGTAAGGTCTTGTGACCTTGTATTTTATATGCAAATATGTAGCATTTAAAATTATTGCATAATTCTATAACAAAAGCTTCCCGAGGAGAGCCAATTTCAAGCTGAAGAGAAGAAGATTTTATTTTGTATACAAACTGAGAAAGTTTTCAAATGTAATAATATATTAAAACGAGGTACAAAACAGAGGTGCCTGTGGCAAAAAACTGGTATAGAAAGGTTGACCCTAGCATCCCATCATTACCTCCAGGAACCTAAGTTAGGAGTAGGCATTTTCTTTCAGAATCAAGATAATTGAGTGTTGTGGTTTTTTTTTTTTTTCAGATTTTCTTCTTGGGGATGGTAGGAATATATGTTTTATTCAGTTTTCACAAAACTTAAAAAAATTTTATATATTCACAGTATACTCTGTTGCACTTAAAGATTTTTTTCTGTTGTTTTTATGATGATACCCAAGGGCTTTTCACTGCTAGACTGTGCTTCTGAATGTATCGGGGAGGGATCAATTGGGGCTTAATTGTATGGCAAGTAGTATCATCTTGAAATTCATGAAGTTATTTCTGGGTAGGATTGAATCCAATATCTGATATGGTTTACCTCATCTTTTTCTAACATTTAAGCTGACTACTCGATGGCAAATGGATGCTTTGGGACATAAATTACTGCAGTAGGCTCCAGAGGACAGTAGTGTTAGTCTATATAAGATCAAGAGCTACATTAAAAAACCTTCAGTGAAAGAGTTTTCAGATCATTGTGCTTAGTGTGTAAAGACATTGAGGGTAGATTTCTTGATTAAAGGGGACTTAGGCGGTGTAGGGGTGGGCTTTCTATTGTGCTATAATCTTAAATGAAAAATGTCTGATGAGAGATGATTGATACCAAACAATAGATCTAATGTGACAGCTTTTTAGAGAATAATTTTCTATAATTTGCCTGAAGTCTTTTTCATTGCTAATTATCATTCCTAAGCTGCTTTGGAAGAGGTTTGTCCATTCTTGGTTTCTACATTAATCCATGTAGGCCAGTTTAGCCTTCCTTATAAATACTGCTCTTTCCCTTATTGGGTTGGCATGTAATGACACTTTCATTTCTCAAGGCGAGAGAGAGAGCTATTGCTTAGAACATGAAACCGTTTTAATGTACATCTAAAATAATGTATTATTTCCTTAGCACATCAATTCATTTTCATTGTAGAATTCTTAAGCAATACAAATAGCAAAACAGAAAGGGAGAAGAAAAAGAGTACCCTCTGCTTTAGAGCCAGACAGACTTGGGATTGGATCTTATCCTTTACTGGGCTAGTGATATTTGGCAACTAACTTTATAATACTTTTGATTGAGGATAATGCCTAGTCCATAAAGACTTAAGGATTAATGAGATAGTGTATGTTAGTTGACTTAGCACAGTGCTCCACATATAGTAAGTTTTGAATGCACAGTTATATAAGTATAAATATGAATAAATATGTATTGAGCATTTGGAAGACAGTGCATAACATTAGGGATTTTTTTTTTAAACCAGTAGGTATGACTGTCACTATGAATTGCTGATTGGTGACAGTTCCTTTTGGGAGAAAACACATTCAAGTAGCTGATATAGTTAGACTTTTATATTTATATATCAGGTAGCCTATGTAATAACCCCATTGCCAGAAGGGTTTATAGTTAACTCTGAACTAATTTAATGTCTTGAAGAATATTATTCTCTAATTTTATTGCAGTTAGAAGTTATCCAATGGAAATTAACACACACATACATACCATCAAACCTTATCATCCACCTTTGTTTTTGTCTCTCTTCTTCCCTATTCCCTTCACTCTATCCCTTCCCTTGCATTTTCTCTGTGTTGGTTCTAATTATCATTAGTAGAAAATGCTTTCTGGAATGTTCAAATACTTCTCTGGGGAACAGTTCTCAGATATTGTATCTGCCTTGTAATGTGAAGACTGTAAACATGACTATGACAGTCTGGGTGATACCTGTGCAAGGGTGTTACCTGGTTTCCATGTAAGGGATTTAGAATAAATGTGTCATACTGCAATGCAGATCTGAATCTTTACTGCATAGTCATCTTTTACACTAAGAACAAATACAAGTTTAGTAACATGTAGATTAGGCATTTATTGTAAATTCTATTACTGGAATCTTCTGCTTTTCCCTTCCAGTGAAGTCTAGAGATATTTATATGCTAAGGAATCATTCTATAGTCACTATATTGGCCATATCTATAAGACAGTGGGATTTTAAATAGGTATTTTAAAAGAAATAATATTAGCAAAGAATGAATGTTTGCAGAGCAGCTGTCAATGGTATGAATATTGCAAAGTGGTTGTTATTGGGAGCAATTATTTGATTGGACTGTTCCCTTTGTTTTCACACACTTTCCTATATGATGTTTCTCATTGAATTATTACTTTTTTAAAAATCACTCTTCTTTTCAAACATAAATGCTCCTTCTCTTTGCATGCACTTATTTCTATTTTTCTAAAATAGCTGTATGGGCTGTTTAAGCCAGGAGTATTTTACCTTGAAAAATAAGAAAGGTATTTTCTCTAAGCCAAATCCCAAACCTGTATAGTAAACAGAATAATGGCCCTGTCCTCCTCCACTTTCTGCTGCTATGACAGAATATCACAGTCTGGTAAATTATAAGCAATCAAAGTTTATTTGGCTCCTGGTTCTGGAGGCTGGGAAGTCTAAGATTGAGGAATCTTATCTGATGGGAGCTTTCATGCTGCATTATCCCATAGAAGAAGGTGGAAGACAGAGGACAAGTGAATGTTGGAACAGAGAGAGGATGGACATCAAATTTATGCTTTTACCAGGAGTTCATGTGATAACCAACCCACTCCCTGTGATAATGGCATGTGTCCATTCATGTGAATACAACCTCTAAGACCTAATGCCTTTTAAAGGTCCTGCTTCTCAACAGTTTCAATTGCTATTAAATTTCAACATGAGTTTTGGAGGGGACATTCAAACCATAGCAGCCCCACTTCTTAATCCCTGGAACCTATGGATATGTTACACTGAATTGCACAGGGAGATTAAAGTTTCAAACCAGCTGGAATTAAGATGCTAAAGGACTGCCTTTAAAATAGAGGGGATCATCATGGATCCATCCATGTGGCTCAATGTGACCATAAGGGTTTTTAAATATACGGGGTGAGGGAGGGGATGGGATGCAGAAGAAAAAGCAAGTGTAGTATGATACAAAAACTGCTGCTGCTGGCTTTGAAGATGGAGGAAAAGAATCATTAGCTAAGGAATGTGGGTGAACCTTACACATCCTTCCAGGAATATTCTTATATAATAAATACTCGTACTTATTTCCCTCTTATTTTACCTAAATGAGAGTTTACAACCCACATTTGTGTATTCCTTAAGCTTTTGCTTTTTAAAAAATGTGTTTTAAAAGACATGTAGAGACTGCCATTTAGATTCATTTTGGTAGTGCTGGGGATTGAATTCAGGGCCTAACACTGAATTCAAGGCAAGGCAAACTGCTCTACCTACTACTTGAGCAACACTCAGACTTTAGTTTGTATTTTTTAAGAAAGGGTCTCACACTTTTGCTCAGGCTAGCCTCAGACTGTGATCCTTCTACCTCTGCTTCCTGAGTAGCTGGGATTACAAGTATATGCTACCATCATATACGCCAGTTTTGTTTTGAGATAGGATCCTGCTGATTTTCTTCCTGGGCTGGCCTTTAACTGTTCCTTCCCTTCTCTGCCTCCTGAGAGGCTGGGATTATAAGTATTCCCCAGCATGCCTGGCTGATTATATTCCTTTTTTTGGAAAAAATAGTGGCTCCTCTATATGATTATATTGTAACTTATTTAATTCTTTTGATAGATTTATTTAGTTCTTTTGATAGACTATTAAATTGTTTTCGGTTTGGGCTATTGCATAAGTGGAATTGATAGATCATTTTATGAATTTAGAATTTTGCTCAATATTTCTGAATTACTCTCCAAGGAAGTCATCCAGCTTAAACTGTTTTACCCATGTTTGGGTTAGATTTTACCTTGGTTTTTCTTTACAGTAAAGAGGAAAGGGTAAGACACTTAGAAGTCTACTTTTGTTCCAGATATTGTGGTGTGATTGCTAGGAGGGATTTCTCATTTGTCCAGCTGATCTAGGTGTTAGAAACCACAAGGTTTCTTTTGTAATGACAAGAGTGGACATGGGAGCTCTGCATATCCTGCTATTTCTGTGGACTGATTATGAGGTCACAAAAGAAGGGAAGGGAGCCTCATGACCTCCAACCCTGTCTTTACCTTATATGGGATAAAGATGTGTACAGAAACACAGTATGTAAATAGAGTGATGATTTCTGCATGCAGTTATTTTGTTATGCAGCTTGTCTCTAGAATAAGCAGAAGCTTTAGGTATATTTTGATCTTTCAGCAACCAGTAAAGTGGTACTCCCATGAGCAAGAAAAAATGATGCAGCACTTTTGGGGCCCTCATGTCTCCTATAGGACATTTTCCCCCCAAGAGTCCTTGATAAAACATAAACAATAATGTATGACATTGCCTGCTATACCTCACTTTTATCAATGCCATGCTTTAATAGACATTTTAAAAAATGTCAGTCATGCCATTTCCTAGCTACATGATGTTGGGAAAATTGCCTAACCTTCTTACCTATAAAGTGAAGATAATGGTTCATAGTAATAACCATGATACACTTTTATTCTCACAGTTTTTTTTAAATGATGGGTGAAAATAACATTTCATTTTAACTTGTTTCTTCAACGAGGAATGAGGTTAGATGTTCTTCTAACAATTTTTTAATGTTTTTATTGATGTATCATGTTGTTTTAAAGTTGATTTTATTGATGTATAGTAGCTCAGTTTTGATTAAGAAGATTGATTTTTGTCTGCTGTGTAGTGTGCAAATATACTTTTAAAGCTTGTAGTTATGCATTTTAATATTTACATAGTCAGATTTATTTATTTGTTTTTTTGCATCTTAGATCAAAATCCTTCCCTTTTTCAAGATTAAAAAAAATTATAAAACCCTCCTGCAGTAACTCCTACTACATTTATACTTTTCCTTTTGGATCTTTGATCCAATAATGGAAAATTTTTTCTCTTTTTCAGGAAAAATTCTTTTAATTAAATGTTTAAAAGAGATTTGGCATAATCTATATGGCCTTTTGTTTAAGGTATAATATATTTTAGCTAGGAGTTCTACTCTCTATATATTCTTTCATTGTGATAGTAATAAATGCTATTTTCTAGCTCTCCATGTTCTCATGTTTGATTATAGCAATTTGGGAGAGGAAAATATATTTAGGCTTAGTAATTTTTTTGACTTATTCTCCCAGTGGAAAAATAAAGACAAGTTATTTATATTTTATAATCTTAAGTTGAAATTGGTGCTGATAAAAATAGTGAAATCAAGCATTGGTATGTATTGCTGGAATGTTTGTGATCATTCCTTTCCATTTTTTCCATTGTGGCCTAACAAAATCCTGTTCTTTTATTTGAAAGTCATATGTTTGAGACAAATTAAATTGTCAGATCAAGAAATATTGACTTGATTAAATATGTATTTCTTCCATGATGACTGCCTCACATTCCCCATAGCCACAAGATTTCTCAAAGGGCAGGGAGTTTCCTGTATTGTCTTTAGCCAATTAAGGCTTATCATGAAGTCTAAAGGGAGCCTACCTCATCTCCCAAGATGAGGAAGTGATTGTCTGCACCATTGTAATGCATAGCTATTGCTATTCACTGGAGTCTCTCAGATTCTTCAGATTTGATTATTAGTGATATTAATTTCCAAGTCTAAGCTTATAAAACAACACCACTACACCCCTGTTAAATAGTATTTCCATTCCCAGTTGCAGATTCTAGTATATTAGTGCTTGCTTTATCTGAGGATACAGATAATAGTCTGTTTCTTAAATATGCTGGCTGTTCTCCTTGATTACTTTTGCACTTGTTAGTGTTCTAGAGGTTTTGAGAGAGCAATAGGAAACCAATTTTATCAGTAATAGCAAAAACTCTAAAGGACACTACAGTACTCTTCCTCTTGGGTCACCCTCCCCCCACATCTTGTCACTGTTTAGTTGTCCACATGCATTGTTCTTTTACAGTACACAGACATGGGATGGGCACTTACACTCTTACCTTTCTCTTCTGTCTCAGAGGATTTTTCCCCTTTGCTTTATAAGGAAAAGAAAGATTGTTATAGTTTTTGTTTCCATGTTTGATGACATGTTTCATTTAGGGTAATGGGGTTGGAGGGAAAGAAAGAAGTGGGGAGAGAGGGACCCTATCTTTCTAATAAAAACAAATTTGATATCATTAATTTAGTTAAAAACATAATAAGGCATGATCTTCTTGCTTTGTGTACTTAATTGATTTAATCCTAAGGCAGGTTTTATCATTCCATTTCACACAAGAGAAAATGAATTTAGATAAATTTTAAAGAAGCATCTAGTTGGGCTGGGACCACATGACAAGGGGAGGGCACATATGGATGATATAGAAATAGGTAGAAAACCGAAAACATAAAAGCATTTGTCCCCACTCCAGAGGAGCTATACAGAAACCTTAAAGCAACAGAGGTCATCATGAGAAGGGGATCAGTAGCCAGGGTAAAGATCAGTTAGAGATGAATCAACATGGGTCATAACACGTGTACACGAAAGCAATGCTAGGAATATTTCTGTATAGCTATCCTCAACTCAACTAGGAAAAACGCTTTGTCTTTCTTATTAGGCTTGTCTCTTTTCTTCAACAAAACTAGTGATAAAGGCAGAACAGGACCTGCCTGTAACTGAGGGAGGAAGGGGGGAGAGGGTGGAGAAGGGAGGCAGGGGGAGAAATGACCCAAACACTTACCTAGCATGGTCCTGGGTTCAGTCTCCAGAGGAACAAAAGAACAAAAAAACAAACAAACAAAAGCAACATCTAATGTCATACAACAGTCAGTACCAAGAATCAAGCCTAGGATTCTTTATGTCTTCTAAGATAGTGATTGTTCAGTCATTATTTAGAGAGGTTGCTACCTTTCCAAATATATTACATGTAAGCATCTCCCACATTTATATGTCTAGACACTTCCAGTCTAATCTAGACCTCTCCTTTGAACTCCAGACCTGCTCATCCAGTGGCTAAACCTATCTCTAATGCTTCTCCACCTACTAACCACCCAGTTATCCCTTTTCTGGCTATGATTATTCTATCCTCTTGGCTACTTGGGCCAAAAGCCTTGAAGTCATCCATGACCCCATTATTTCTTATACTCTTCATGCTCTATGTCAAGAAGTCTTTGCTTAATCAGAGTATATTGCTACTGTCTCTACCATTGCTACCCTGGTCCAGGATACCATCTACCCAGATTACTACAGATATCTTCTGATTAGTAACATTGTTTGCACTCTTGCTACCACCAGTCTATTCATCAACCAGAGAGACTTTTCAAACTCTAGTTAGACTAACTTTCCTTTCATTTTCAGAATTAAAGCCCAAAGGTACTGACCCCATTATCTCTCTGAACTCATCTTCCATTATATTCTCTCTTGCCAACCTGTTCTAGCCACACAGTCCTTCTTCCTGTCCTTGAAAACCTGCCACCCTGCTGCTTTAGTGTCTTTGTACTTCATGTTCCCTCTTCCTGGAATGCTCTATTTCCATTTCTGTAGAACTCACTCCCCTTTCAAGTCTTTGAGCAAATGGTGCCTTCTCAGTGAGGCCCATCTTGACCACTTACTTGCTAGCAGTCTTCATCTCTCTTATTTTGTTTAATTTCCCCCCAGCACATCTGTTACCTTCTAATAGATTATATAATTTATTCATTAACTTGCATTGCCACTCTCTCCCACCTTCTAGCTTCCCATCCCAGCTGAAAGCTTCACAAGGGCTGTGACTTTTGTCTGCTGGATCCATCCTTGGATTCCTAGCACTTATGTCAAGACCAGGCATATTATTGCTGGCCAATAAAATCTGTGGAATGCATAAGTTTATTCACAGACATAGATCAATCTCTGTGCTAAAGACTGAGAGATACAGGGGCCATCTGTGACTCTCAAGTTTTTATTTGATTCTACCCTCTTAGGATTTCTACTTTTAGTTAAAGGAAAATCAAGTTCTGGAGAGGTTGTAACTCCCAGTGGTGGAAGGAGCCAGCAAGTGTTGAGCAGTTGCTTTGTACCAGATGCTTTGTAGACTCAAGGGATATGTTCATTTACACTGCACAGACACCCCCTGAGGAATATGGCATCTGTGTTTTGCAGATGAGGAAGCTAGTTCAGAGAGATTATGCACCTTGCTGAAAACCAGCCTCCCTGTAAGTGGCAATAAGGAAAAGTCAATCCTGTAATGATCAGTGCTTTTTCTAAAGCTCTGCTATACTACTTTTCTGTTAGTTCCTTATCAACTCATCTATAAGTTATGCCCTGTTTCCTTACCCATTGCATATGAGACCTTTCCTAGTCTGCTTGAGGAACCTCAATTTTTCTCTCCTTTGGGGCTCTGCCAACTCCACTTTCCCGTTAAAGACTTGCTTTTCATTTGAAAAGCCATATGCTTTCAGTTTCACATGCCTGCAAAGTGTTTTTCCTGTAAGTAAAATGCCTTTTCTTCCCTTTTCTTCTTTATCCTTGAGTCCCAGGCTTCTGTGAAGCCTTTTTTAGCCTTTCTTGGGAAGGCAGTTGGTCCCCTTGCACAATGCTTCCCAAAGTGCCATCTGTCACCCTATGTGCTGTGTTCTAGTTTAGTACACCAGGAATGGGCTTTCTTCCCTTCTTCTTTGTTTTACTTATGCCTAGGACAGGGCCTGCAATATACCATTTACCAAGTATACATTTGCTTACTTGGTGTCTTAATGGTGATTTGAGCTATAATGGGTAATGGAAACACCTAGGGACTTTCAATTTGAGAACAGAATAGCAAGAAAAGTCTAAAATATCACCTCAGAAATACTATGTATTTCACATATAAATATGAAAATATGAATACATATGTATTTCATATATATCATATATTTATATATGCTATTATTATTTACTATATTTGTTATAATACTCATATAATATTTAGAGTATTATTAATTGGATGAACTTTTATGGGTTTAAAACTTTGCCCTGCTAATTACTTCATGTTTAACTTTGCCAAGTTACTTACCTCTGTGAGCCTCTTCTTCATCTGTAAATAGAGGACAATTATGGTTCCTACCTTGCAGTGTTGCCAAGAGGATTTAATGACAATGCTCATAAAGGCCTGTCACATATTAAACACCAAATAAAATATATTTAATTATAATAAAGCTTGCTGGAGGTGTTAGTATTTGTACTACATGGTCTCAGATCTAGTTGCGTTGAAT
This sequence comes from Castor canadensis, assembly GCF_047511655.1. Lineage (NCBI taxonomy): Eukaryota > Metazoa > Chordata > Mammalia > Rodentia > Castoridae > Castor > Castor canadensis. The sequence goes on along the minus strand of NC_133387.1, from coordinate 36,411,368 downwards.
ACTAAATTAAGCACACCAATCATTTTAGAACAAGCAAGCCATTAGGTTTTTGTTTTACCTTGTTGGTTCATCCATTATGCTACTCACTTTTTTTTTTCATTTGATATGATGAGTTGAAAAGTCTTAAGCATTTAAATACAGGAGGTTTAGAAATGGTTGTTATGGCAGGGGAAGCAGTGAAACCTGAGAAATATGTTTTGTCAGAATAATTTAGTTATAAGCAGTGATAATCTTAGTGTTGCTCATGAGATGGGTTAAGGAGAGGTTTTACTAAATAGAGCTTTTGATCACAAGAACTGAGTCTCACTCAGAGTCTGTGGAGGACCCTGAGATATGGTGTCCATATGATAGAATTATGTTTAGAGAGTTCTCAAGGAAAATTTTAAAGCCCTGAAAATGAGCATATCCAGCTGCATTACAATTGTACATTAATTTATACCCTAGCAGTTCATGCCCTGTGCTCAATAAGGAAACTTTCTACGCTGGCAATAATGGATTTCCATTAAGTAGCCGCAACGTGAAGTCTGTGACATCTGAGGGTAAGTTAGCCATCTTAACAACAGGTGTTGGAGGCTGGGGATAGTTTTTATGATTATAAGTCTTTTTGCCAAGTTTTCATTCTAGATATTGTCCTGAAAGGGCATGCTGAGAAATTAAATACAGAAGTGAACAGTTGTTTAAGAAAACCACTTGGAAGTCATGGATTTTATTTTCTCTGTCATGCTTTCATTATACTTGCAGAAATACCACAAATTACAGATGAAGAAAAGTATGCTTCAATTCATTAAAAGTATGTTTTGCTGCTAGAGAAACAATAGTGAAAAAGATGGGAATTGTCCCTGCCCTCATGGAGTTTATAGTTTAATGGATAATGCAGAAAACAAATGTGCAACACACAAAGTTACCAAGCAAGGGACAAAGGTGAAGGATAATTGGTCTTTTAACTCTGTTAAGGAAGTTCAGGCTTTCTGAGGACTTGAGAGTTAAGGTACAGGGTTCCAGGAAGTCAGCATTGTGAAGGGAAAGTGGTCAGACAGGGGCTTTGCATAGCCTCTGCTCTGTATGGGCAAAGGACTTGACTGTGGTTCCTATAGAAAGGAGGCCAGTGTGGCTAAAATGGTGAGCAAATATGGAAAGGCAGGCAATAGCCAGCTCATGCAGGAACTCATCTCCATAGCTTGGAGTCTGGGATTTATTCCAAGTGTGTGGGAAGCTACTGTAGGGGTATAAAACTCAACTGAGTTCAATGTTTGTATTATATGGAACGTGAGCTGGAGGGAATGGAGCAGACATGGAAGGAGTCAAATTAGGAGACTTTTGGGTAAGATGAGAAGCAGTGGTGGACTAGGGCTTGGGCTAGGGTAGTTGAATAGAGTGGGAGAGAAGAGGATAAGCTCAGGATATATTTGGATGGTAAAACTGGTGTGGATTGAAGGAGACAGAGAAATCAAGAATGATTTCCAACTGGGAGGACATCTGAAGTACCGTTAACTGACATAGGAAATTATCTAAAGGAGTTAACAGAAGGACAAACAAAGACCAAAGGAAATTTGAAGTTGACAACTCTTAGCCAAGTCTAGCCACCACATGTTGTTACTCCCATTCTCTTGCTTTTTACCAAAATAAAAGCTTTTCATTTGCTGCAGACTCATTGAACACAGCTCATTGTCCGTGTCATCCATAATTTATGCAGTATCCTCCAATAAAAGCATTTGTGTCCAAGACCTTGTGATTCTAATCTGGTTTCCCAGAAGACATCTCAGGACAGATGAGAAAGGGAAGATTCAAAAAAAAACTGCCATCATTTATTACTAGGGTGGAATTTAAAGGGCCATCACTAAAGTATACCCAGGGGGCTCTCCTTTTTGGGGGTATATAATTTAACAAAAAGGTTATCTTTCCTCTAGAACCTGTTGTAACAATACCTGCACCCTGTTAATAGGAAACTAAATAGGTTGGTTGATGAGTTTTGCTTTCATTTGATTCTTTTTTTTCTACATGCATAACCAGAAAGGACTTCAGAGGGGTCAGCTTTGTACTCTTTGGTCTGATAATAGTAGTTACTTTTTTGAAAGTAATTATTCTCATTTTATCTTACTCTTGTAATAATAAATTTTCTTATTATAAAGAATATCTTATTTTTTGGACAGGACTAGAGTTTGAATTCAGGGCCTTGGGCTTGCTAGGCAAGTGCTCTATCACTTGAGCCAGGCCCCCAGCCTTTTTGATTTAATTATTTTCTGAATAGGATCTTGTGCTTTCTACTCTAACCAGTCTTGGACTGCAGCCTTCTTATCTACAGCTTCCCATGTAGCTGGGATTACAAAAATGCACTAGCTTATTTGTTGAGATGGGGGTGTTGCTAACTTTTTGCTTGGGCTGGTCTTAAGCCATGTTCCTCTTGATCTCCACCTCCCAAGTAGCTGGGATTACAGGCATACAACACCATGCGTGGCCCTAAATAAAATATCTTTATGTGGACAAATTGGAAAGTATAGGAAGTAATATAACTTCTTATAATCTCAATACTAAGAAGTAATATTTTCTTCCAGTCTTCTTTAAAATCTAATTAGTGTGATGCTTCATATTCTGTGTGGAAAATTGTAGCCTCCATTTTATCCATTTAACATTCTCTTGTGATTCTTTTCCATATTTTATTAACCATTATTCAAACACAGCATTTTATTTTACTGGGTTTTTTTTTTTTTTTTTTTGTGCTGGGAGTATATTGTGGCATTTGCAAAAGTTCTTACAATTATATCAAATGTATCATACTTGAATTCACTCCTCTCTCATTTTCCTTTATCCTCTCCTTCCCCCATTCCTGGAATAATTTGAGCAGGTCTCATTTTTCCATTTACAAGCATGTGTACACAACATTTACACCATATTCACCCTCCTACATCCTCCCCCCTCCCACTGGTACCAGACCCCCCAGACAGGACTTGTTCTATTCTCCTGCTCTCTGATTTTGTAAAAGAAAAAAAAATGACACTTTTGTTTAAGATAGCAATACAGAGAGTTTCCTTGTGACATTTCCCTTAGCATGACCTGTTTTTCATAATATTGCTATATTTGTGTTAGGTCTGTATTCAATATATGACAGAAAACATGCAGCCTTTGGCCTTCTGAACCTGAGTTCACTTAAGATGATGTTCTTAATGATGAGGTACATCCATTTACCTGTAAATGACAAAATTTCATTCTTCTTTGTGACTGAATAAAATTTCATTATATATAAATACCACATTTTCCTAATTCATTCATCAGTAATGGGGCATCTTAGCTGTTTCCATAGCTTAGTTATTGTGAATAGTGCTGCAATAAACATGGGTGTACAGGTGCCTTTATTGTAACTTGACTTACATTCCTTTGGGTGTATCTCTAGGAATGGAATTGTTAGTTCATATGGCAGTTTTTCTTTTGTTGTTGAGGAGCCTCCATGCTATTTTCCATAGTGTGTGTACTAATTTACATTCCTATAGCAGTTTACGAGGGTTCCTTTCTCCCTGCATCCTCGCCAGCATTTGTTGTTGTTTGTGTTCTTGATGGTAGCCAGTCTAACAGGAGTGAGGTGAAATCTTAAGATGGTTTTGATTTGCATTTCCTTTATGGTCAGGGATGTTGAGCCTTTCTTCATGTGATTTTTAGCTATTTGGACTTCTTCCTTTAAAAAAGCTCTGTTCATTTCATTTGCCCATTTCTTCATTGGGTCATCGAATTTTTTAGAGTTTGTTTTTTTGAGCTCCTTATATATTAATCCCTTGTCAGATGTATTTTCTCCCATTCTGTGGGCAGCCTCTTCAATTTAGTGACCATTTTTTACTCCCACCTGATTTTTCATAAATGCACCAAAAACATGATGGAGAAAAGATAGCCTCTTCAACAAATGTTTCTGGGAAAACTGGTTATCTGCAATGCATAAAACTGAAATTAGATCCATTTGTTTCACCCTGTACAAGTTTTGACTCAAAGTGGATTAAAGACCTTAATATAAGACCTGAAACCCTGAAGTTAGTGAAGGAAAAAGCAAGGAATACACTGGAATTAATAGGCATAGGCAATGACTTCCTAAATAGAACGCAGATGGCTCAGCAACTAACAGAAAGGATTGATAAAGGGAACTACATAAATTAAAAATCTTCTGCAACAAATACAACATTTTAAATTTCTATGCGATAGTCTATGACATGGAATACTAAATTATTTTCCTGTTGTCAAGCATTTGGATTACTTGTTTTTATAGAGAAATTTTAAGTTTTAGGGAGAATACTGGACATTTATTACAGAACACAGTGTTTTAACAAAAGAAATCTTTTACCCAGGCCAAAATAATGTTTGAAAGCCACATGTTCTTTGGGCAGCTTCAGAAGAATACTTGGTTCATCAGGACAACAGCAGTAAAACCTCCATCTCCTGGCAAGCCATTTCTGGACTTTCAGCTCCTACAGTGCTTTTTGATGACATGAGAGGGGCCAGAGCTAACATGGACTCCCCTTGCTAGGCTATTCAGCACCCATTCAGAGATCTGTGCTAGCCCTTTGAAGCCTTTTGGTATGTCCATTGGCAGCCCGGACCTCTGATTTTGCCTTACAGCATCAATTAGAAGTAGGCAGAGATCAGCACCACCCTCTAACCATGGTTTTGGGCTGCCAAGTCTACTTCTTCATCCTTAGCCAAACCTTCCACTGTAGCAGTGCCTCAGGTTTTCCAGCTCACTTCTTGTTGCCATCCATCCAGTAGGAACTGGCTAGATGTTGGGGGTAATGGTGAGGCAGATGCAGCACCTCAGAGTTTATGCTTAGTGAGAATTAATGCAAGAGAAGGAAGAAGGTAGATTGTTGTCTATGGTTTGAGACAGTGATCTACCAAAACAGAGTTCTGATAGTTCTGACCTTAACTAGCTTTTCCACACACTGTGACCACTCTACCTACATTAAAACTTGTACACACCCTGCTTTAAAACTCTAAAACAAAAGACAAAAGAACCCAGTGAGTGGAGTGGAGGCCTTGCTCGGTGGGGCTGTGTCTCTGCTGGTTTTTCGCATTTTGGACTTTTCAGACTGGTCCTCAGCTGCTACAGTGCTGGTGTCATAATCCTTCCTTACTGCTATACCTGTGACAGTACACGTGCCACTTGTCCCAGGTGGAGGTGAGCAGAGTTGGGCTGGCAGTCTACCTAGAAGGTAACATTTATTGTACTTCCCTCCTGTTCGTAAAAGGACACTGCAAACACAAAATATAAGTGAATTTGACCTTTTGCCTGGTCATTCCTTTATCACACTTAGTCGATGCCTTGAATGTGCTGTGCTTGAGGTGTCTGCCAGGTAGCATGTTGTGGTATTTATTTGGCTTGGCTTATTTGGTAATTTGGCAAATGTGTCCTCATGAGTAAACAAAGCAGTCTCACTTGCTGAGTTTTATGTGAACATTTTCCTAGCACTTTATTTTTCTTTAAAAGCAGCATATCTGATGGACATTTGTTATTAAACTCTAGCATGTCAAGGGAATACAGCAAACAAATTCGGATTTTAGCAATATATCCATTTCATGCCATTTCTATGCAAAGATGAAGAAGTATAGTCTAGCTATGGGGAAAATCAGATGAATTAGGAGTGTTTGAATTGTATCCAGTTCTGATGTGGTACAAGGAAACACAGACATGCATCCATTGGCCCTAAGTTAACATTTTTACTGTACTTATTACTGACATGGTTGTGGATATTTAGGTAGTAATAATTATAGTTATGAATAATAGTTAACATTCACCCAGCAATTGTTCAATTACTAAAAAGTAATTCACTATACTAAGGAACTTATTTAATTGATTTAACCCTCTGAAATGTAGGTGGTGGTATGCCACAATTTGTATGTGAAGAAACTGAGGTGCAGAGAAGCAGTAATTCCAGATCATACAGCTCATCATGGCTGGATCCAGGATTACATCTGAGTGCCAATTCAGATCATCATGACCATGGTCTATGTTCTTACCACTTTCTTTTTAATTGTGCTGGGGGGGTACATTATGGCATTTACAGAAGTTCCTACAATATATCAAATATATCATACTTGAATTCACCCCCCGCCTCTACCATTTTCCTTTATCTCCTCTCCCCACCGTTCCAGGAATAGTTTTAACAGGTATCATTTTTTCATTTACATACATACATGTGTACACAGTATTTGCATTATATTCATCCTCCTACACCCTTTTCCCACATCCTCCCCCCTCTCATTGATTACCCCCCACCGCAGGACCTGTTCTACCCTCCTGTACAAAATTAGAGATTTTGTAAAAGAAAAAAAATGACAGGGAGTTTCCTTGTGACATTTCAATGTATGTATATATTATAACCCAAATTGGTTTATTTCCTCTATTTTTCTTCTTTTTAACTTAGTCCCTTTCTTGTCCCAATTTGTACTTATTCTTTCAAGTCCCAATTTGCTCATTTCACTTGTGGAAATTTATTTATCTGATAAAATATCAGGCTTTGTTGATGTTCATATTTGGGTGAATTCCAAATAAGAAAGGGTGAGACCCTTTCTAACATTCTTCCTTCTTTCTTCAAGTTGGCAGTAGGACTTTTTGTCCCAGCTGAATGAACCAGGTGGGATGGGAAAGTTGTGCCAGGTGGGAAGAGATTTCAAGCTTTGCTAGTGAATTTATTCCTTCCTCCCTTATATGTGAATGTTATGTGAGATTACATGAGGTAAATGAGGTAAATAAAGTATAACTTGAAAAGGACTTGATTTTTAAAAGGTTTTATTTTATTTAAAAAGTTTTAATTGACAAATAATAATTGAATACATTTATGGAATACAATGACATTTCTATACATGTATACAATGTATAATGATCAAATCAGAGTAATTGGTATGTCTGTCACCTCAAACATGTATCATTTGTTTGTGTTGGGAGCATTCAAAATTCTCTGTACTAGCTATTTCAAAATATAAAATTAGTTGTTGTCAACCGTGGATACCCTACTGTGCTACAGAATATTAGAAGTTATTCATCCTCACCATTTGTACCACCTCATTAAATTTATTCCTAGATATTTCTTTTTTTTGTAGCTGTTATAAATGGGATTGTCTTCTTGATTTCTTTCTCTTTTTTTAAGCTAGTTCATTTTTGATGTCTAAAAGTGCTAGTCATTTTTGTGTGCTAATCTTGTATCCTGATTTACTTTTTTTTCTTTACTGAATTTGTTAGTTCTAGGAGGTTTTTTTTTTTTTTTGGTGGAGTCTTTTTAGATTTTTCTGTATATAACATAATGTCATACTGGGGACACAACTGGTAGAGCAGTTGTGTGGCATGTCAAGGTCCTGGGTCATTCCCCAGCACAGGGAAAAAAAATGTTATCTGCAAATGGATATTTTGACTTCCTCCTTTCCAATTTGGATACCTGTTATTTCTTTCTCTTGCCTCATTGTTTTGGCTAGGGTTTTTTCCTTTTTCCCCCCTTTGTGGTTCTGGGTTTTGAACTCGGCATTACACTTGCTAAGCCAGTGCTCTTGAGACACTCCCTAAGTCCTCTTTAGGCCTAGGCCTGCCTGGATTGTGCTCCCTTGCATAGCTGGGATGACTTAGACATGCTTCACCATGCTCAGTCATTGTCTGGGCTTGTGAGCTTTTTGCTGAGGCAGGGCTCAAACAGTGATCCTCCCATTTATAGGCTTCAGCCACCTGTGTGTGTTTGTGTTGCTACTAAGCTATATTCTTAGCCCTTCATTCATTTTTAATGTGCCAAAAAGTTACTTTCTTTTACCTGTGAGTAGTAATTTGAATTATTTCACAAATAAAAATAAAAAGTAATTAAAAGTAAAAATAAGTAAAATATTAATAATTAAAACTAGATTTTGAAATTCCTTTGGTTAGGGATTGTTTCTTCAACAGTTGTTTTCTACACAGTTCCCAACATTATGTTTTAGATATAATTGATGCCCTTTCCATGTTATTGATTTGATGTGAATTTTTAAAAATTAAAAAATGAGTCTTATTTAGAATGGGAGTTACTGGATGCAATAAAATGTGCATAATGTAAAAAAAAATGAGTCTTAGGGAGTTGTTTGTTAACATGCTTTGAGTTACAACTTTTTCTAATAGAGATTGTTTGATTTATGTACTAACATATTTACCTCAAATGTCAATTTAGTTGACCTCAGATATCTAAACACAGCTTATGATAGTCAATTGAAGATCTCTGACATTATCTAGATACTGCTATTTCAGATCCATTCTAAATATTCAATTTGCATATATTATAAGGAACTTCTTTACTGGCATTTATTTTTCTTCCTTATAGAATACCTTGAAAATAGATAGTGATATAGTAGAGTCAGAAGACCTGAGTTTGTCACTGAGTGTATGTATGAACATGGGCCTATCATATTAACTCCTGGGAACCATCAATTTGTACTGGAATGTAAGAGGGATAAAAATCAAAGATACCTTTCTGGTTTTTTGCAAGTTCTATTACCATCTCTAAATGTAATCCCATCAGAGGGAGATGTTTGGCAGAGCTGCAATTGGTTTAAATTCCCTGACTTAGATAAGGACTGTTTGCTGATATGTTCCACGGATCCCAAGTGTATATGTACTATTAGAGCGCAAACTCATTTTCCACAAGTTTTTATTTTTAGTCTGTTATTAGTGTTTGTAAGTGGGTGTCGGGAGTCTCAGGAATATTGACTAACTTATGTGAATGAGTGGTTAGAAACATGTCTATATTTTTTTCTTTTTGGGAATAGATTGTTCTTCAACCAGTCAGGCCATCTATCTAAATAAAAGAGAAATCAATAACACATTTTCTTTTTGCCTAAGAGCAGTCATTTCCCATAAAGTTTTCATGATGATGTTTTTTATTTTTAGTGTTTTCCAGTGAAATGTAAACACTGCTTTAGCTTTAAAGGTCTTTAGAAGTTATACATTCAAGTAAAAAGCAGTTGGTTTAGAAAACAAGATGTATTTTATTTAGTACTAATTGTGATATTTTTTCTATTGGTTGCTAATGGAGACTTCCTTTTTTATGAAGGATATTGTGCCTCTTGAAGGCTGAATTTGCTTTGATTTCTTAGTTCATTGTGAAATTGAACATGATTCTTAAGAGGAAATCAAGTGTAGAAAAAGAAATGTTTAAGAATTATAAATCCTATTTTCATATTCAGCCTTTGTGTTTATGACAAATCACTCTGAAGAAAAATTTTACTCAGCTTTTTTTTTTTTTTTTTTGGTCAGTACTGGGGTTTAAACTCAGGACTTCACACTTGCTAGGCAGGTGTTTTACCACTTGAGCCACTCCGCCAGCCCATACTCAGCTTTTAAGTCAATAAATTGGCCAGATTTATTCAACAACTGTTGTGCGATACACATAGCAGATATAATTTCTACTTTGGAATAGATTATTACTTAAAGGGAAACAGTTTCAAGTCAATAAGTAGTGTGTCTTTGCCTGTCTAACATGTTAGACTGAACAATAACAGCAAAGTTTTATTCATTCATTCATTCATTCATTCATATATGTGTGGATGTGAATGTGTGCACGGCACATGTATGGTGATTATGAAATCCCTGCATGGCACATGTATGTGTAATTATGAAATCCCTGCTAACTGTAAACATATATGTCAGGACTTAGCCTAGAGTTGCAAATTGTGTCATCTTTTAGGCACATTTCATAGAAGTGCTGCGTCTGGTCGAAAGGATTATGGATCGTTCTCTTGATAGTAAAATATATATTAATATATTTCCAACCTTGGGTCTTAGGCTTTCACCAATCTTTAGGATTGTTTAAGTATTAAAATTTTATTTTGAAATGTATATCCATTTGATCAGTGTAACCAGTTGACACAATGCAGTGATATCCTTTGCCATGACAAGCAGAATGTGGTGGTATGGCCTTCTCAAAGCTGACCTTGGTTGGGTCTAGACACTGGCTAGTGAAAGGATTAAAAGTCTATGGGTAATGGATGGAAGTCAGTACTGCCTGAAAGCTGTAAAATCAGTTGAAACAGGAGATGCAGAGAGGTCAAGAAGAATATCAGATAGTTCATTGACTGCAAAAACATTGTATAAGGGAAAGATTTCTAATTGTGTTGCTGAAGCTAATTTCCCTCTATTTTTCTTGGGATTCCAGCTAAGCATAGAAAACCTAGCCTCCTTCCTAGCTCCTCTTTGTAGCTAGAAGAGTTAATGGTTCTATATGGATGCTCTGATCTAAGTAAAGGCTGAGCATGGAAATAGAATACTGAGAAGTTGTTTTATACAGCAATCTTAAATAGGCATGGTGAAGTTTCTTCATCCCCAAAGAAAGTAAAAACAAGTAGTACAAAGCCAAAGTATTAGGGCCCATTGTCTCAGCTACTTCCAACTGTTCAGGAGGTGGAAATCAGGAGGATCATCGTTCAAGGCCATCCTTGGCAAAAGTTAGTGAGATCCCGTCTTAGTCGGTAAGCTGAGCTTGTTGGTGTATGCCTGTCATCTCTGTTGCAAGGGATGCTGATCCCAGGCAAATCCACAAAAACACACACTGACATGGAAAATATGTGCAGTTCTAGTTCTCTTCAGTGTCTCTGCCTGGAGAGTACCATTTAATGCCAATGTGTGACATTTATAGTACTTCCCAACAGATACTATTTATATTAATCTGTATCTGTGTTCTTATATAAGATTTGAAGTACAATAATTTTCAGAACATTAAATCGGTATTAGGGAAACACTTAGATTTCTTCAGTGATTGCAGTACAGTTATGACAATGATATATGACATTTATTTAAAGGTGCTTTTTGTTTGGCTTCGATTTTTTTCCATATGGCATTTTATTAAATAGCAAAACATTGCTATCTTTTTCTGTTAAAGATAAAAATTAAAATGTATGGGAAAACGTACATGAGAAAAGTTTTTCTTTTTCATTATCCTACTCAACATATTAGTAAATAAGCACACATTTTGCTTTTCCTTTAGTTAATGCTTTCTTTCAAAAATTTAAGAAGAAATGTGATGTAATGTAAAAAATGTGATGTGACTACAAAAGCAAAAACATTAATGAAGTATCCAGGTAATTAAGAAATTACTTTCCTATACGTTTCTGTCAGCACCTTCCAGAAAAGTCTCAGAAGAATTTGCTTTTTTTGCTACTATTTAATTAACTTGAAAAGAGTACTAAATGTGATATAACTACAATCATGCTTCAGAGAAGGTGGTTGCCGTAATTGATTAATTTCAGAAGAATTATTAAACACAAAACCGGATCATCTTGCTATGAACTTTTCCAAAAAATTCCTTAAAATTAGTTCTTGTATTTATTGCTTCATAAACTTGTTTCTTAGCACAGGTTCACTGCCCTTCTGAAGAGTAGTACATTCTTTGGCCTGGGCTTTTAGGGAAAGGCTTTCTTTTTTCATACCGGTTTGCTCCCCAGAGATACATCTAAGGGAGAAGATCTTCCACTGTATCAAAGGACAAAATTATACCAATTTAGTTTAATGATCTTAATTGGCTTTTCTTTTAATAACATAATTGGACAACACTTCATTTCATAACATAGAATAAGTACTCCCATGAGTCCAGCAGAAAAGGTTGATTTTGTAGATAGAAAAGGGCCAAAAATAGAAGAAACAAATGAAAAAGATCAAAAAATTGCTTGACAATGTCAAAGTTTCTTACCTTGTAGGTCAGGGACAGGGAGACAGAATAATAGACAACTGATTGGTTAACATCACGTTATTTTAGATTACCTTTTTTTATTTGGTGTAAGAATTAAGGCAAAGGGTACTTCATTAGGCTATTTAAAACTGGCCTGTTTGGGAAATTTGGTTGTTATTTTCTAACCTTGATTGGTTGGAAGTCCAGATATATAGCTTAGTTTCAGCTTGGTGACATTGAACTCTAATAAGATTCCACTTGAGTTTTAGCTGGATCCTAGTGCAGGAACTAAGTCCAAAATAATAGATTCCTGTAACTTTTACTTAACATCTGTAACAACTTTGTTTCCCAGCAAGTAAGCATCATGGGGTAGGAAGAGTCCTTTTTGTATTTTCTATAGTTCATAGTATATTAACAAAGCTTAATATATGCTCAATAGAACAAGATAAAAATAAAACACACTTTGACCTTTCAAGTGGAAAAAAAACTAATCACTTTTGTTTTTCTTTTGGGTATATCCATTCATTTGACTAACATTTATAGAGCACATTGCCTGAAACCCAGCACTCACTTTCACATATATTAGCACAGGGAATTCTTTGAGTAAGCCTGTGATGTAGAGCTGTTATTGTAATTACTTTGATAGGAACCTAGACTCAGGAAGGGAAGTAGGTGCTGAGGTCCTATAGCTAGTTGGAATGGAACAAGGAGTTTGAGCTTTTTGGTTCAAGTCTGCTTGCTATCATGCCAGTTCACTCTTTTGTATTCTATCTAATGAAGGCTGTGTATGTAGAGTAGGTAGGAAAGAATTCTGCCTCAAATCCTTGTTTTCATTTTTGTGTGTGTCTGTCAAGGTTATGAAATCTGTACCACAGTGTAATTCAAGTCATCCTTATCTTTTCCTTAGAACACAGCCATAACCTTTAGACTGTTTGTTTTTCCCCTCTCAGGGGCCAGTTATCTTTTTGAAATGTAATTTGGATCATGTCATCTTTCTGCTTAATAACCTTCAGTGATTTTCCATTGTACTGGGAATACTTATTTTGGTTTACAGTGCTCAGCACTTTCTGGCTCCTGCTTATGTCTCCCTCCAGTATCATCTGACCATTGTTCTTGGAATGCTTCAAGCTCTCCTTGCCTCAGGACCTTTGCACTTGCTTTTTCCTTTGTAGTTCTTTAAAGTTCACTCATTCTAGCTGCCTCCAACTGGTCCTTTAGATTTCAGCTGAAATGTCATTTTCGAAAGAAACCTTCTTCCTCTTTCCATTCTGAGTCCTCCTATTTTATTCATGTTCTTTCTAACCCTAGCTTTTATAAATTTGCTGTTTATTCATTAAATAATAACATTTAGAAAATCCTTCCTGTGTGCTGATCACCCGCCTTTACCCTGGCCCTGGATAAGTAAGTAAAATATTTTCCAGTTTATAGCAAGTGGTGAACCAGGATTAGGTTTCCTCTATAAGATGAAAAGTTCTGGCAAGAACAGGCCATACCTGCATATTGTTATATTCTCTGTTCTCAGTGCTGGACACAGTAAGTTTTAGACAAACATATATTGAACAAATGAATCCATAGCATTGACTTTTTTTTTTTTTTGCACTACTGAGGTTGAACTCAGGGTCTTGTGCTTGCTAGGCAAGTGCTCTACTATATGAGCCATACCCCTACCTGCTCCCCCTTTAAAAAAATAGCAGCTTTATTGAAATATAATTCACATGCAGTGAAATGTACTCTTAAAAATGTGTAGCTCAGTGGTTTTTAGTATATTGACAGTTGTGTTTATCGCTATCTAATTTTAGAACATTTTCATCACCCCATAAAGAAACCGTATACCCATTAGCAGTCACCTCCCATTTCCTTCTCTTGCTATTCCCTAGAAACCAGTAATCTATTTTCTGTCTCTGTGAATTTATTTATTCTGGAAATTTCATGTAAATGGAATCATACAGCATGTATCTTTTATGATCGGCTTCTTTCATTTAGCATAATGTTTTCAAAGTTCATCTATGTTGTAGCATGTATCAGTGCTCCATTGCTTTTTATTACTGAATTCTTTCATATGGATATGTCCCATTTTATTTATCCATTCATCAACTCTTGGACATTTAGGTTGTTTCTACTTTTTTGACTTCATAAAAATATTTATGTGAAGGCTTTTGTACAAATTTGTGTGTGGGCATGTATTTTCAGTTCTCATGGGTATATACCAAGTAGTAGAATTGTTGGGTCATGTGTCAACTCTATTTTTAACATTTTGAAGAACTTCCAAACTATATTCTAGAGTGACACAATGACTAAGAAAACCACAGTTGAATGATGTTTAAAACCGATTCTATTTAGAACTATTATAACAAGGGGAAGAGACCCCAGTGAAGAACTAGGCTCAAGGATAAGTGGGGATTTATAGGCAAGGAATGGTGTGTGTGTATGTATGGGGGGATGAGATTAGTAGATCAAAAATTTAGGATGAACTGAGCTCCTAGCATTCTTGTTAAAGGCTGGCCTGAGTGACCAGTTATCAGTATTGGGAATAAGGAATTTGCTTGGATATTGAGGATGATCAAATATTAATGGTAGAAAATTATGACCAAACTGATTTAACAGGATTCTTGGTAAAATGGGGGCTACAAAGATGAATACAGTGGTCCAAAAGTCCATGCTTAGTTGGAAAGAGCTAAGAGCCTGGCTTAAGTTTGGTCAAGGAGACATTTTTTTGTCATACCCCTTAAGACAATTCAGATTATTACCTTTCAAGTGCATTTCCTCAACTGTCTTAGAGAAGGAGGCTTCTCTTAGATGCTCTTAAATACACACAGATATATTTCACTTAGCATCCAACAATATTGATTGATATGGTATTAGCTAAGCTAGGGTATAGCCAGGGAATATTTACTTAAAGCTGATAAAGATGCTTTATTTTCTCTTGTATGCTTACATATAAGTGTTTTGCTATTGTTCTTTTTACTTTTTTAGATCTGTATGGAAAGATTTGGAAAGTCTGATACTTTAGTTCTCTTTGGAATCTCATTGGTGTAAAGAGTAAAAGATAATATACATTGTGGTATTCACAGTTTAGGACACTAGTCTCATTTAGGTAAATTACTATTCCACCATAAATGAACATTTGAAATAAAGAATTATTTATTTTTCTTTTCCCTTCCCATTTTTCATATCCTTTCCCATATTTTTTCTTTCCCTTTTTCCTCTCCCTTTCCCCTCTCCTTTTCCTCTCTCCCTTTTTCTCTTTCCCCTTCCTCCTCCCCACCATCTGCATCTCTCCTTTCTTTCTTTCTCTTCCTCAGGGTGGGGCATGGCTCTGATCTAGATGTTTTTGTTCCTATTATTTAATACTCTTATTGAAATAGAGTAGGTTGCTTTCAAATTAGCCTTTAACTATTAAGAATGATTTTAACTTTCTCAGAAACTGTTGCATCTTGAATTTTTTTCTACTACTACCACCCACCTGCAATCTGCCACAATTGCACTAATCTTCAATTAATGTAAAATCAGATTTGTTTTGGGAACCTAGCAGTGCTTCTTGGAAATAATTGGCTGTCTTGAGGAGTTAGGAATCTAGAGTTGTTACTCAATTAGAGAAATGAAGGCCTTTGAATGACTAAAGCAGAGCTTCCTAATTTTCACCAAGGTTAACCATAGCCTTTCCTGTGCTGTGAGCAGTTAACATGTACTAGCTCCGGTTGTGTGGGCTTTTATCCCAGGAAGTGGATTCTGATGATTATAATTGCTTGGGTTACATTAACACTTATGGCATATGCCTCTTACCTTACATGGTGCTCATTCTCTATGTATTTAACTAATGTGCCAGTTTTGCCTTTCATTTTGGAAACCATGATTTTAGAGGGTGTGAAACAAAGAGTAGTTGGGGAAGAATGAATACCCAGAACTCAGTGCCAGGATTAACATACTGATGCAAATATTCTAAGAAGGCATCTTTTGAGACAGACAGGGACCTTGCCCTGGAACGTGATGCTAGTCAAGGAGGTACTTGGCTTTGTTTGGCTGCATTTTGCTCTCAGATTGCCAGCTACTTAAATATAGCTAAAAGAAAGAATATTATCATATATTTGAAAATCTAGTGGAATTTCTAAAGTTTAGAATATTGATAGATGAAAATAAAAAGCTTAGAGATCTAAAAGGATTTTTATTCTTTCTCCTTGTGTAGAATTATTTTTAGAAGATTGTGTCTTCTCTTTTTGGATAATTTTCAAATGCGGGAAAATTTTTTCACTCATTATAATATGCTTAGATGTAATTGAACTTTAATGAGCACATTGCAAAGATAAGTTTAGATGGGCAAACTATTTTAAGTTAGGGGGATGTGGAATTTTCAGAAAGAGGAAGTAACTACTGACTTTGAATGTTATCCCATAGTGGACCTTCAACCCTTCTCCTATACTGTTTGATTCTCCTGTTTAGTCATAAGCTTGATGTCTAGCACTAGATGATATCACTCCTTTTTATATCCTTTTGGTTGATTAATATTACAGAAGAGCCCCCCTTTTCCTCCTGTGGAGTCTTTGGGTATTCATTGAGAGACAGCAGGTGCTTAAGATCTTCAGTAATTGCCCTGAGCCAACTAGGTACATGTGGAAGCATAGTTTGATTCATAGGCCACCAAGGTGCCCCTTCTGAGCTGGGCTCTGGGATCTGCTGTAGGTTTTAGGCTCTTCCCCTCAGTTCATATACTTCCTATATGGGATTGTGTGCCCTAGGCAATGGGACTATAGGACAGAGCAGCTTACTGTAGAAGCATGATCTCCTTTTAGATTGATTTTGTATCTACCCTTCAATATAACCATGGTTACTTGAATGTAAACCATGTTGTATTTTTGTTGTGAAAAGAGACCAGAGTAAGTCTAGAAATGGCTCTTAGACCTGGCTCACTATTAACTTGTAACATTGGATAAGTTACTTAATATCGTCTCCTCTATAAAATAAGAGAATGAACTGTAAAAGGTAAAGCGACATTTTCCACAGTGTGTTCTATAAATTATTACTTTAAAAGATATTATAAGTATGATTTTTAGGGTCTGGGAAGAGGGAGAAATGGGGAGCTGTGGTTTAATGGGCAGAGTATTAGTTTTGCAAGATGAAGAAGTTCTGTAGGATGGTTGTGCAGCCAGGTGAACTTATTTAACACTACTAAACTGTACACTTAAAATGATTGAGATGGGCCAGATATTGGTGGTTCATGCCTGTGATAATAACTACTTGGAAGACTGAAACTGGGAGAATTGTGGTTCAAGGCTAGCCCGGGAAAATAGTTCACAGGACACCATCTTCAAAATGTTCAGAGCAAAACAGACTAGATGTGGTAGAACACCTGTTTGCAAGCTCAAAGCCCTGATTTCAATCCTCAATACTACTAAAGAAAAAAAAATGATAAAATTTATATTGTGTGCATTTTGCCACAAAATTTATTGACATATAATAGTTTTACAAGGGGGATACATTGTGATATTTACGTATGGGTTTACAAAACTTCTTAGTTAGATTTACCCTCTCCATTGTTCTCCCTCTTTTTCCCTCCCTCACTTCTTGGAACAATTTCAGCTGGTTTTATTCTTCTATTTTAACATATGAATACAAAATACAGCTACCATATTCACCTTCATTTACCGTTTCCTTATGCCCATCCCCTCCCACTTGGTACCCACCCTTGGAAAAGATCTGTGTTACTTTTCTGTCCTTCATTTTTTTAAAGTGTATATTGATGGGTTTTACCTTGGTACTTCAAGCTGCTGCTTGACTGATAGTCCCTCTCTTAAGCCAAGCTGGGCACCAGGGAGGGGTCTAACAGGTGTCAGTTAGGGAGTTAAATCACTTCAGCCCCAACATCTTAGCTTACTTAGAAAAAAAAATAAACATTAAGAGGGTGTTTATAATAAAGGCTTATTAACATTATCAGTGATTTATCAGTATTTAAACCAGTCACTGGTGGCACATGTCTGTAATATTAGCTATACAGGAGGCTGGAGGTCAGGAGGATCATGGTTCGGCCACCCCTGGCAAAAAGTTGGTGAGATGCCATCTCAACAACAACAAAAAAAAATGCTGGATGTGGTGTCAGGTTCCTATCATCCTAACAATGGTGGGAAATGTAAAATAGAAGGATCATGGTCTGGGGGCTATCCTGGTCAATGTGAGACCCTGTCTCTAAATTAACCAGAGTAAAAAGGGCTGTAATTGTGGCTCAAGTGGTACAGCCCCTGTCTAACAAGTGCAAAGCCCTTTTTTTTTTTTCATTTTTCTTTTATTATTCATATGTGCATACAAGGCTTGGTTCATTTCTCCCCGCTGCCCCCACCCCCTCCCTTACCACCCACTCCGCCCCCTCCCGCTCCCCCCCGCCCCGAATACCCAGCAGAAACTATTTTGCCCTTATCTCTAATTTTGTTGTAGAGAGAGTATAAGCAATAATAGGAAGGAACAAGGGGTTTTGCTGGTTGAGATAAGGATAGCTATACAGGGCATTGACTCACATTGATTTCCTGTGCGTGGGTGTTACCTTCTAGGTTAATTCTTTTTGATCTAACCTTTTCTCTAGTTCCTGGTCCCCTTTTCCTATTGGCCTCAGTTGCTTTTTAGGTAAGTGCAAAGCCCTTAATACCACCATCAGTCAATCAATCAATCAATCAATAGATAGATAGATATATAGATAAGATAACAATATTTAGCAGTGCTCTAGCCATGGTCATCTTCTGGCCCAGTGCCCCAGGTGATTCCCTCTAAATTTGTCTTACTGAGAGGAGGCGATCTAGGTCTTTTCCAGCTCAAACATGTTGTTCTTCAACGACACAGTGTAAAACCTAGATAGCCTGATTGGTAAGATTAGCTTAGGGCTTCCTGACTCTTTGTATGTCTTGGCGTGTGTAGAAAGTAATATAGTATGGCACACTGTGTAAACAGACTGGGCACTCAGTGCTGGGGAGGTCCGTAATCCAGTCAGCATTGCATAGGTAAAGATCTGGTAATCAAATGTTTAAAACATTGTCATTGAAGAAACTGCGTTCTTTGGGTATCATCAGTGAACTTGTTTGGCCTGTGAGAAAGATATCAAAGGCAGAGCACACTAAACCCTATGCTATTTGCTTTTCCTTGGCAACAATTTATTGTTCCCTTAGTTAAACCAGAAACTTTCCTGATAATCTGTGTGGCTGTCATTAGTGGTCATTAGACTAACTGGGAATCACCGTGGTATGAGAGTGAGAAATGAGCTTTCCAGGAGGATAATTCTGTTCTACAGTTTATTTAATACATTGCAGTGGCTACAGCCTCCTATTTATTATTTTATCATAAGCGGAATAATTCTCATTTAACAGAGGAAATTGTTTTTTCAAATTCATATTTCCTAGAGGAATAATTGTTTTATACAATCATATAGATTAGAGGTTGGGAGAAAAGCTTATTTGTATTCATATATTCTTTAAAAAATGTGGTATAGATCAGTGAGTGAGATTTGTATTTTTTACACTGAATGCATCTCCCTGAAGCCGTGCTCAGCACTCACCGTCAGTTGGTATTATTCTGTCTTCTGAATGGCTTAAAGATTTGAGACTAAAGGAAAAAAAACCAAGAGAATAGATTAGATTTGAAAATGACCTCCTATATCAAAGGGGATGATAGAGATACAATCAAAGTATGGTAGATGAATGTCTAAAAATGCCACAGTGGAGTCCATTATTATATACAATTGATATGTGCAAATAATAAAAAATACTTTAAAAGAGAAAATGATTTACATGTGGTCAAGTTAGTATTTTTATTCAGTTTAGCTTCAAACTAAGGTAAGTAGTCAGTACCCACTTGATAATGGACTTTTTGATTTCAGATTCTCCCCAGATCATGTTTTGTACTTACTGCCATTTTCCTCTTAGAATAAATCTTATTTTTCCATTTATTTGCTCTTTACTATTTTTTTCTAAGAATCTTATTGGTGAGACTTCAAGTTTTAAAACTAATTATGTAAAGCTGCATCTTTGTTTAGTGATGGGGATCCACCAAAAAATTCCATTGACAACGTATTCTGGGCTTTTGAGCCAGCAGTTTAATCACCTACTAAGTTTGTTTGATTTGTTACTTCTTGGGATGTGGCCACACAGAACTAATTCTTTCTAGCAATGCAAGGCTGGTGGGAAGGAGCAAGAATTGGGGAAGAGACACAGCCACTTCAACTAGTCCATCTTCCAAGTGTGGATGAAGGTCAAGTACAGAGTCCGAAGTAGTGTACAGTCTTGATGCCCAGTAAGGGCACATGAAACCACAGCAAGAGTGAGTTTGAGGCAAAGAAAGGGGGAACATGTGAGCTAATAGTCACAGGCTTGCAGTTCTCAGATGCCCCAGCCATCTGTGCAGACACTCATCATCAGAAAGCACAGAGGCTGGGCTTTAGCTTCTGAAGAATGAGACTGATAGGGGTGGGGTGTGAAACAGGTTATGGAATGAGACCTGCAAAAACAAGCAGAAGAAACTCAGTAATGAAAATGGGAGAAAGCAGTAGGCTATTTAACCTTATCTGTAGGTCTCTTTGCAGTCTAATACTGTGCAGCATTTTAAGTGAGTGAAATAGGTCTGGAAATGGAAAGTTACCATGCTGTATTAGGTGAAAATGCAAATTGTAGTGTATTATGTAATGTGTACTTTTGGCAGGGAGGCATGATCTTAAAGAAAGGAACTTTGGGACATGGTAAGGCAGAACTGTATCCAGGTAAGTGATACAAACACCTTAGATATACTTGATAGGGACACATACTTTGGCTTTTGCTTCATTCAGTGATCTCCCAGAAGGACCACAATTATTGAATAATAATTGTGTATATTGGCAACATGTCACCAGTGCTCCTGAAAAGAGCAGCTTATAACACGGCAGGCAAAGTATGAGTGGTTGTAGGTGCTAGCTCTGCATCCCAGCTGCCTAGATTTGAATCCTGCTTCTACACTTTCTACCTGTGTGTCTTTGGGTAAGCTCTCTAGCTTTTCTGTGCCTTTGTCCCCACCTGTAAAATGGGGCAATATTAGTAAGTACCTTGTAGGGTAGTTGTGAGAATTAAATGAGCTAGTGAAATATGTAGAATAGTGTTTGGCCCTAATTAGCGCTATACAAGTGTTTGTTAAGCAAATAAACAAACAAAATACAAACTTTCGCTTTTTCCAGGAGTCAGTCAGGAACTAACCTGTGTTTGTTTCCATCTCATGTGGTTGTTCTTCTCTTAGGACATTAAAATTTATAAAAGGTCTTGTTTCAAGAACTGTGGAAAAAATACAGTTAAAATTATTGTCAACAGAATATTGGATTGGATTTTTTACCTTGATCCTTCTGAAATTCAGGAAAAAAAATCACACTAGTTCCTTTAAATCAGAGGGTTGCTGTGTATCTGTCCTTTAATGATACAGTAGTAGATACTTCCTGTGTACAATTAATCTGACCTCTGGTTTAGATGGCTGTCTTTTTCCCTTCATAGATAGTGCTTTCACAGTTGGGAAAAGTAATCCACCACCAAACTGCATGTCATCCTTTTCCCTGCAAACATGTTGGGAGCTAATTTGACAAAAGATAATGCAAATTTACACATACCTATGAAGGGCCAGGCCTGACTGGCACATAGAAAAGTCACTTGATATACTGTGACTTCGAATAATGAGCAAAGTAATAGGCTTTTTTTAAAAATAAGATTCTGAGAGACTAAACCTCCTAAATCTTTGTAATGCTGTAAGGTAAAGTTCAGGAAACCAGCACTATGCACATAGACCTTGCAAAATTAGATTTGATTTGCTTCTCCTTAGATACTGAGCTGTAGTTAACCGACAAACTTGTTTGCCAGTAAGTAGTGGGCTGGAGTAAATAATACTCTCTTGTGCATTTATAACCTTTTTGGCACAGATGTGCAATCTAATAGAATGATTTAAAATTAATTAGCATTGCAGCTGAACTGTGAGATGACATCACAGTTTGGGTTATTGGTGAATTTAGTACTTCTGAGTCCAGTTTGTTCATTCTCTTTAGTTTCGTTCCAAGAAATTGAACATTGAAGAATTAATCTCTTAGTGATGAAGCTGGTAACAGTGGTATGCTAACATGGTCAGAATAATTCTTAACCTTTCTAAGCATTTTTATGAGTAATAAAGATGTAAACAATTACTTGAAAATAAGATACAAATCTATTAAAATGTAGTGTATTCATGAAAATTTTACCATTACCCTTCATGATGTATAAGTATAAGTACCCATAGTTTAACATTTATAATTTTTTACTTTGAGTATACATTTATGCCCGTTGAGCCCATTATGGTGAAAATTTCTATTCTCTGGCAGAAGTTCTACCTATAACATAAAGGAAAGGAGGTGGGTAGGGATGGACTGGAATGGGAGTAAGATAACAAAGGGGTTATATGTTTTTGTGCTCTCAAATTAAAGCATTTGGACTAATTGGAAGGCTAAGAAGTCCTCACTGTAGCCTGTTATGTCCCTGAAGTCCACTCCTTGGAGGTCTGGAAGAAGTCAGGGAAGGAAGGTGTGTGTTTCTGTCTTCTCTACTTCATAGCTTCTTCTGCTCCCAGGAAAGAGCTTGTCTGTTGGGCCTGAGGTGGACAGGATCACTCATCTTCTCAACTCCCTGCCCTAGAGTTTTCTAAAGTAGTTCCTCTGTAAATTGCAAGGGATTCCTATAATGAAATAATTTCTCCTAATACTCCTTAGAAATGATGAGAAAACTTCAGAACATCTAATTTTTCAAATAGATTGTAAAGCAAAGATAAAGAAAATATTGACAAATTCATGATAAAACTGTAAGCATACTTTTCATTTGTAGATTATTGATTTAGGATTTAGCTAATCAAGACACCTGTTTAGAATTTAGCTGATCATTAGATGTGTGTCTGTACATACACTCAAAACTCCTTTAGCATAAGTACTGAGAATTCTAAGTGGTTTATAAATATTGCCTTACTTTTTTATAACATCCCATGGAGAAATGTAGAAGTACAAAATATATGTCTATAAGCAAGTATGACTAGCATGCAAATTTATTTATGATCCTAAAGGACTGTTTTTAGTCAGAGAAAGACTCATATTTAGGAATCCCGCAATTCTGTTTTTATGCTGCAGCAGACAAGGTGCTAATATAACATAAGCCATAATAGCTCCAGATGAGATTTCCATGGAGCTTTAACAATGTAGAATAGATAATATGTAGTAGAATAAATATAATATAATATAATAAATTATATAATATATATATATTATATTATTGGTATTGTAGGATTTGCCTCATTTTAAGCAAACCTGAATGAAATGAACATTTCCATACTTTTGGATTTGTAATCTGTGAAGGGGATGGCCCAGTGTGGGTTTGCAGTTTGAAGTTCTTTTGTGAAAGAGGTATTGGTTTCTAACCAAAACCTTTATTAAGTAGGGAGATTTACCTTTAAGGATATGAGTTGCAAAAGTTTGTAGATTTTTAGCTTACATCCTGTGCTGGTCTGTCATTTGTCTTAGCCCTAAGAAGGATTTATGTTCCAAATCCCTCAGTCTATAGTTGAGCAAAATTGATCCAGAGACATTAAATCAAGAGAAAGAAAGTCTGACCCCAAGATTTTTCTAGGAAATGGTTTTGTATATAACTAGAAGGGGCTGAGGGGAGAGAGTGAAGAACTCTTACATGCAATATGTTTATCTAATAGTTTTATATAACAGTGACATAGACTCCAAAGCCTAGCTTATAGCTTTATAATGTTGGCAAGATACAACTGGGCATTTCAACAGTTTGACAATAAAACAGGAAATAAAAGGATTTCAAGAATTATAATCATAGCAGCATGGTGTCCTCTGCTGCTGCTAGCTAGCTACTTGGGAGATGCAGGCAGGAGGAGAATAAGTTCCAGCCCAGGAAAAGTTAGGCCCTGCGTGAAAAAGTAAAAAGAAACAAAAGGGTGGTGGAGCACTTGCTTAGTAAGTGAGAGGCCTTGTGTACAATCCTCAGTACCACAAAAGGAACTATAATCATGTATTTACAACCATAGTTTTAGGAGTATTGCTGATTTAGGTGTGTTAATTAATCTAGCCATCTGGTGACACAAATTTAATGTACTTACTGCCTTGTCATGTAAGCAGTGAATCCAAGTTACCATGTTTCTTTCATTCTTTCTATTGGAATCAATAGAAATTATGCTATTACCAATTTTCTACCACACAGTAACTTGAATTAAACAATGCTGCTTAATGAATGTCTATGCCCAGCTGGAAGAAGCTAATTGCCAGTTATATGCTAGCAAGAAAGATGCTCTGCACCATGGTCATTCCTACTGTTATAAAGCTTGAGAAAGAAAAGAACAAAAAGAGTCATGGTTGCATGAATGTCTTTATGGGTGATAAAGTTTGAATTAGCATATGCAGAACACTCCAAGATAATCAGTGTCCACTCTGTTAGTTAATTGTTTGGGGTGAATACTCAGTGTTTTGTTCCTTCTATAACTAGCTGTAGCTTAGCAATTAAGTCATGACACCAGCCCACTGCAACACCAAAGGACAGATGAATAGGGAGGGTAGTGGGGTGGTGACACTGTGTGGTGCATTCTATGCATGTTAACTCAGAGTTGCTGGCTTCCTAAATGGCCCTCCATTTCTGTTTTGGGGACAACTTTTAGATCTTGAATAATCTTTGTGTTATTCATATATAGTGATAAATGCACTAAAAGAATTCCATAAAAATTTTTTTATTGTAATTTTAAGCATTAAACATGGCTCAGTGTTCATGTACCATCTTTTTAAAACTGAAATTCAGCTACATGTACATATATATAATATTTTTTGTCTTTAGTTCTCCTAGAAAAGATTCTTTGATAGGAGGGGTTTTCTCTGTGATGTGGTTATTGTTTCAATTGCTCTTTCAACTTATTCTTAAATGCCTTGGTTTAAAATAAGTTGAAATTTTCTTTAAAAAATTTTTGCTTTAGAAAATGACTTACTCATTTTTTAAAATTCCATGTTTTACTTATTACCAAAATAATACATATGAATATTAAAAATAATCTATAGAGAAAGTAAAAAATGTATAAAATGAAAGTTCTCTGTAATGCCATCCTTCAAACAAAACTGTTTTATGGTTCTTAGCTTTATGTCATGCTTTCAAAACCTTTTCTCTCCAACTAAAAGATACTACCACCACATATAGTAGAAAACTTCAAGTTTATAGTAAAATAAAGAAAGAGAACAATAACTCTTAATTCCCTATCCCAGAGGTAAGAACTATTGGGACATTTGTTTGTTTACATCCTTTCCCATTACTTTTTATACTATATATGTTTAGAAACTGTATATATGTTTATGTACCTATACAGATAACTAATGTATAATTTATGCATTTTTACTAAAGGTGTCAAATTGTGCATAGTTTACTCAAGTACTTTTTGAACTAAATGGGTGATCATTTTCCTAAATGATTTATAACATGATTTTTAATGACTATATATACTACTCTACAATATAGACATATATTTAACTATTTTCCTTGTTGGATATTTATAGATTTTTGGTTTTTTGGCTTTTCTAATAATACATTTATAGATACACTTTACTATGACAAATACTTGTACATGTCCAGTACTATCTCCTTAAGTTTAATTCCTAGATTTTTAAAGAACATACAGGTGCTCATTTCACATGTACAAACTCTGGGACTGGTAAGTGAATTAGCAAAATCTCATCAGATTTTTAGAATGACTGTAGTAAGTAAATTTGAAAATTCCAAATTTAAGGCTTTTTCTTTTTTAAAGAAAATTTAGAGTGGTACTGGAGTTTGAACTCGGCCTCATATTTGCTAGACAGGTGCTCTATCACTGGAGCCACTCCATATTAGCCTTAGCCTTTTACTTTAAATAGATAGCTTTATAGCCTTAGCCACTTTGGATTTAAGTATTCAAATATAGTAGTTGAAAATATATCGCCACATTTGTGCAAAGCAAACCTGTTGTGCTTTTTTCTGTGATATTAGGATTCTAACTCAGGACCTCATGCCTGCTAGGCAGGCACTTGAGCCATGCCCCAAGTCCTTTTTGATTGAGTTAGTGTTTGAACAGTCTCACATTTTTGCCTAGGCCAGCCTGGACTTCAGTCCTCCTATTTATACCTCCTTTGTAGCTGTGTTTACAGACATGCTCCACCATACCAAGCTTGTTTAATTTTGCCCTACTGGCATTGAACTACAATCCTTTTGGCTCTTCCTCTGAAGTAGCTGGGGTTGTAGGCATGTACCATCACACCAAGCATATGCCACTGAGTTTTTTATCTGTTGACTATTTATAACTACCAAAACCCAAATCTGTGTGAAAAATAAAGTGACACATGGATTTTATGGAACACTTAGTATCTAGTATAAGTAGATTTTCTTGAAATGAAAGGATAGATGATGTTAATGATTGTTTCATTGTCTTTCTTGTTTTAGGCAGACCCCTCTCTAACAGGAGAAAATACATTACATTTTGTGTTTCAAAATAAAAACAAAAAGTTATCATAACTTGAAAAATGTAAAAGAATACTATCTCAGATATTGATTAAAGTAATCACTGTATGGTCAAAATAAACACAACTTTATAAGTGTTGTAACTCTGACACCTCTTGTTAGTTCCTCATGGTGAGTGTGTGATGTGCCCTTCTGTCACTGCCACTCTTAACGAGTTATCACTAAATCCAGGTTAATAATCTGTAGATGGCATACCTGAGTGTTTCAACTTTAAACGCTTTTCAGATTACTCACCTTTTTGATATTTTGGGCCCAGGAAATGTTGGGACACCTCCCCATCATTTATGAAACTTTTCATTCTACTAATCATTTGCATCAAACTTCAACATTTGTATAGAAACTATTGCAAATATGAATAAGTAGAACCTGGTGCAGAAATTTTCATCATTTTATATCTCTTACTGCCACAGATTATCTAAGATGCAAAGACTTTTATGATTTTTGTTTTTGATACGGTCTTGCTATATAACCCAAGGGTTTGGATTACAGGTGTATACCACCATGCCTACCTGGCTTTTTTATTGTAGATGATCCTGCATTACTCTAGTTTCAAGTAGTTTGTATTCAGCTTGTTATTTTATTTATTTATTTATTTTTAGAATTTATGGTTTGCCACAATGAATGAAGAATTTAGGTGTACTAGGAGTGACTATACAGTTTGTGAATATAAAGTAATGGATTTCAATTTTAGGTAGCTGTTTTGATCCAAGGGAATTGATATCCTCTGAAATGATACTTGTGAAGAGAACCAAAATGAATTTTGAAATATTTTCAGGTTTCAGTACTTTCAGATTTGGTACAGAATCTGCAGGATATGTAGGAAGAGAGAGCAAAAAGGAGAGGGAGGAAAGAGAAAGGAGCACGAAGAGTTCATTTGCAGGATTGTGAGGGCTGGCAAGGTAGGTCAGAAATGGGTAGGGTAGGCCATCAGCAAGTACAGGCTGCAGGCACAAGATGAAGGTGTTATCTATGACACCTTCCCTCTTTGTCAGCAAAGTTTATTAAATCCTTCCAGCTGATTGAAGCAGGTCCATCCAGATTATGTAGGACATCTTTACTTAAAGACATCTGATCATGTTCTTAATCACCTCTGCAGTATACCTGCACAGCAGTGTTTGTGTTTGATTAAATAATGGACTATAACCTAAACCAGATGACATACAAAACTCACCATCATAGTTAACACCTGAACCAGTTTATGAGCCATATAAAAATACTAACTTCCTTAATACAAATTCATAGTTTATCCATGATAAAAACCAGGAATACCCAGTTTGATGGCAATGCTGGTTTCAGATTTGAACATACAAAATATTTTTATGGAACCAAAATAAAATCTTCCTTTGAAATACTATTAATATTTACTAGAATTGAGAATATTATAAAGAAAGTACATTAGGCTGCAATTATGATTTGCAAAAAATGTTTGAGGAATGGCAGCATCATTGAAATACTGATGATTTCCCAACAGGACTTAAAGGAGCAAGTGGTCACGTAACTCTGCTTTCATACTGGGGCTCCTTACTCTCCTGAAGTTCTTCTGCCATTAGGTACAGGTTAGAATAAAATACTAGAGCACCCCTACTCTTATTTATTAGGGATTAGCAAGCTCTTTCTGTAAAAGGCCAGATGGTAAAAATTTTCAGCCTTACAGGCCATATGGTTTCTGTCACAGTGTGTTACCCATTTTGTCACTGTGACAGGTACCTGAGAGAAACAGTTTAAAAGGAGAAAAGATTTATTTGACCCATGGTTTTAGAGGTTCAGTCCATGGTCTGTGGGGTCCATTGTTTCTGTGCATCGGTGAGGCAGGACATCATAGTGGAAGGGCATGGAGGAGCAAAGTTCCATGAGGCTGCTTACTTCATGGCAGCCAGGAAGCTAAGAGAGTCTAATGGAAAGGGGCCAGGGTGAAGATACACCCTTCAGAGTTACCCCCACCCCCAACCCAGTTCCTCCAACCAGTCCCCATCTCCTAGTGGCCCATTCATGAAGTTAGTGTCCTCATGATCTAGTCACCTTTCAGTAGTGCCGCTAGCTGGGACCAAGCTTTCAACACATGAGCCTTTTTGGGGAGATACCTCCTACCCAAACCATAACACTCAACTATTTAACACCTCTGTTTTAGCATGAAAGCAGCTATAAACAACACATAAACTAAGGACTACAGCTATGTTTATAAAACTTTATTTACTAAAACAGGTAGTGAGTTGGATTTTGCCTCTAGGTTGGAGTTTGCTGAGCTCTAATGAAGATGGATCTGGTCTATTGGTTAAAATAGTGATGTACCATGCTTGTAATGCTATCCATATCCAGTGACAAAGTTTTTTTTCTTAGCACAATTAGAAAAAAATCCTACTTGCAAAATTAGGAATCAATTAACTATTGAATATATGGTTTTTTGGTATTTTAATAAAAATCATAGAGAAATCAGAACAAGAATAGGAGTAGGGAATTAAGACATATATAAAATTATTAGCAAATAATATAGTTATATAATATATACTTTATTTATGATTATATAACATTATGTATCAACCCCTCTATTATATACATGTAAGGAAGTATATTCCCTCAATTCTTAAGAAGGAAAGAAAAAGGTAATATGTTGTTTTTGTCTCAGCATATAAACAAGACCAGATACAAAGATTTCCTTATGAGCCTGTAGCAGCTGCATTGTAAATTAAACTGGTGAGTACCAGCTTCCTGGCTTTGCTTCCTCCTCCATCTTCTCTTTGTTAATGAATTATCATAATGGGGGAAAGAAAGCTGAAAAATTATTTGAAAATGTATGTACAGGATATAAGACATTTGGTAAAACATTGTAGACATCTGAGTACTTGGACTGGGTATTCAGTTTAGTGGTAGAGCACTTGTTTACCAGGTCCTGGGTTCAATGCCCAGTACTGGAAAAAAGGAAGAGAGGGAGAGAGGGAGGAAAGGAGGAGGGATGGATAGCTTGAGTCTGAGAGTCTAAATTCAGTAGCAGAAATGACACTTTTTGCTCTTATACTATGTAATGAATTATAGTTGAGGTCTACACTAGAGGCAAGATTTTTCTAGTCCCTAGAAAAAAGGTCTATGGAATGACACCATCTTTGGGCATTAGATTCTTATGTATCTTTGTCATGCCTTATATTAGTAATCTTTATTCATTTGTTTATTTCTGAAACAGGATCTCGCTACATGTCCTATGCTGGCCTTGAACTTGCTATCCTCTTGCTGCCACCTCCCAAGCACTGGAATTACAGGCATGCACCACCATGCCCAGTTTAATTAGTGATCTGTAAGCTGAATAGATCAGTCCCATGAATTGGAAAGATGACTAGGGTAGCAGTGTAGACGATGGGTTAGACAGTGCTGATTGATGTCATGGAGACATGACATTGTAGGTAAGAGAAGGGAGGATAGGACCACTGAGGGCAGGGCAGCTGGAAAGAATCTGACTTGAGACATCTGTGATGACATGTTTGGGTGTAGCATTCATATGACTCCAGGGTGAGAGCTGCTGTGGAGTCCACCCAGCAGAAGGAGCCCTGAGAGCAGTGGCTAGGGATTCAAGCTTTAGAGTCTGATATATCTAAATTTCTTCCTTGGTCTGTTACTTTCCAGCAGTGTACCTTTGAAAAAGTGGCTCAAGTCATTTAACCTTCACTTTCTTTATCTGTAAAAATGGGTGGGATAATGATACAAAGTTGTGAAAATTAAGTAAGACTGTGAATTAAGACAACCCACTGGTGGTGGTTTTATGAAGTCCCCATAAATATTTGCTGCCATTGTTATCATCATCATCATCTTCTTCTTCTTCATCATTTAGAAATTAAGAGTCAGTACCACTGAAAAATTTCAGCCATTTAAAAATTGCAGTTAGAAAAGTTGTATAGAACTGGGGGCATGGCTTGCTCAAGTGGTAGAGTAGCCCTAGGTTCAATGCCCAGTCCCACCCAAAAAAAAAAAATGTTAGGGCTTTTCATTTTGGCTCACACCTGCAATCCCAGCTACTTTCAAGGTGGAGGGGTTGGGAGAATCTCAGGTTCAAAGTCAACCCAGGCAAAAAGTTAGCAAGATTCCATGTCAACAGATAAGCCAGGCTTGGTGTGTGTTTGTCATTCCAGTCAGGCAGGAGGATCACAGTCTGAGGCCAACCCTCGGCAAAATGGGAGACCCTACCAAAAAAATTAACTAAAGCAAAAGAGGTCTGGGGGCATGGCTCAAGTGGTACAGTGCCTGCCTAACAACCATGAGACCCTGAGTTCAAATCCTAATACCATCAAGAAAACTTTTATAAATTTCAGAAACAAGGACAGGCTTTATTTTCTTTTCTGTCCTTGTTTCTAAAATTTCAGGTTGTCATTTTTAGTACAGTAGGCTCCTATTCTCTGTCATCTGAGTGCATCCATCTGTGTAAAGCATATGTCATTCATAGTGTTGGTGCCTAAGAAAGTTACAGGAAATAAGAGAAAGGTACAAACCACTTCTATACAAGAAAAAGAAGACGGGCAAATTGATGAAGAAAAGGGGAGCACATAAAGTCAGTAGTGCTCTGTGATAGAACAGAAGGAGATTGTTTCATACTCAAAAGAGATAGGTTTTATATTAAAACCATATTCTTCCCCAGTATTCTACAAATGGGATTTTTTTCTGAATATTTTTCAGCAGTTAGGTTCCTGTTTGATTTTCTCTGCAGCTGTTGGTCTGTCTCATGTTACATTTCCATCATTTCTCAATCTGGCATTGCCAGTGATGAAGCCTGAGACAGACCTCATTTTAATGTTGTCTATGTTTTCTGTCTGTTTGCTTTTCATTCTTCAGAAGACATTTAAACCAGTAGTCCTGCTATCCCATGTAATGACAGGCCTCACCACTTATGCCCTTCTGTTTGTGAACAGTATTTGTTTTTTGCATGTGTGTGAACACTGCAATTGCCTTGGTTACTGGGAAACTCAGGGTTCTCAGTAGAGTGATTTTGTTTGTTTTATTTTTATGCATGTCATCAGATACTTGAGTATCCCTTCTACTTTCTGTATCAAAGACAGATGGAACTTTGCAGTAAATTTTACTTTCTAGAAAATTTTATGTAGTGGTTTTCTTCTAGCAATGTTTTCCTCTTAATTTTTACAGAAAATGTTCTGCTAAAACTGAAAATAAAATAAAACTCAGAAAGGAAATTAAAAGAAAACCTAAGGAAAAATTGTAGCACCTATGACAGATCAGTGGTTAATGTACTTGCAAGGAACGGGACTTTTCATAAATCAGTGACATTACACTAGAAAAAAGTAGGCAAAAACCATTGTTCCTCAAAGAGCAAAAACTAGAGAAAATAAATATGAAAGAATTTTATATATCTAGTATTTAAAGAAATTCCCTCTTCCTTTTTTTTCTTTCTTCCTTCTCCTTCCCTCCCTTCCCTCCCTTTCTTCTTTCCTCCTCTTACTCCCTTCCTTCCTCCCTCACTTTCTCCCTCTCTTTCTCTCTCCTCTCCCCATCCTAATCTGGTGAAATAATTTTTCAGTTTCAAGAGTCAGGCACTCTCAAATACTGCAAGAGTAGAAAGTGACACAATCATTCTGGAAATTCACTTGGTAATATTAATTGAGATCTTAAAATGCTGTGGTCTTTGGCCCATTAATATAATTTCCAATAATTAATTCTAAGGAAATAGCTAGAGATGCCGTCAAAACATGCGGCACAAGAATAATCACTGTCATTTATCATAGCATTGTGAACATCAGAAAAGTTAGAAACAACTTAAATTTCAAATGACTGAAATGTTTATATAAATAATACAAAAATTTCAAGAAGAAACATAATGAGTAAGATAATATTTTCAGAGTATATCCTGACATTAGATCATGTTCACATGATAACTTTAAATAAAAAAGAATGAGCAGTATGCCACACAGAATCAGAGAAAGGAGCCAGTGTTCCTATATCCATGTTTATGTCTGCATCTTTAGACAGTGTTGCCTCTCTCTGTGTGTGAGCCACTGGATTTTTATCTTGACACTTAGTAAATGAACAAGAGGCAGAGTAGAACTAACGTCAGCATGTGCAGGTATATCCTTTGATACTGATGTTAACTGGGAGGGAGAATCACAGCCATTTATTTAGCTTGAGGCATGTATGGTAATGAACGTGTGTGATAATAAAATGGCTCAGTGATCAGCATCTCCCCTTCACCCTCAACAGGAGGAAGTCATTGCAAAGCTTGTGTGTCCTTAAATATTTGTGTACTGAAGCTGTGCTAGGGGGTAGCCCCTTGCTCTCAGATTCAGAAGTTCCCTGAGTCCATCTGCAGAACCTAGCCTTGGAGTACCAAACTGTAATTTCAAAACCTCCAACTGCAAATCTGAAACTTGGACATTTTCGTTTAGTCTCTGAATATACTGTCAGTTTCTCAAAAGAAAAGCCTGTACAAGGAGAACAAGTACAAGCTTTGGGGTTGGGCAGAGCTGTGTAGAAAATTAAGTTTCAGTTACCTAAGAGCTGCATATCCTTTGGTGAGTCACTGAACTTGATAAAGTTCAGTTTCATCCTTGTAAAGTGTAGGTATTAATGTTTAACTTTAGCAGGACTGTGTTGGGATCAAATGCTAAAAAAAGAATGTGTGCCTCAAACATACAGCACTCCCAGTGGCCCTTAGCCAGGTGCTCAGTAAATGTAAGTCGTGTCTTCTCTACCAGGTATGCTTGTTGAATTGAAACAAGTGTTTAAAAATATGGTCTGGTAAGACATTTTTTTATCCCTAAAATCATGGTACATTTTGTAGATAGAGGTCTGAATTATATTAAGGGGGCATTTTTTCCAAATCTCTTCCTGTGTTTTCTTACTGAGTAACCATGATAAATACCTGTTTGTGCTACATGTGTTAATTTGCATTATTCTATCTTAGCAACTATTTCCAAGGTCATCACCAGCAGTGTAGTATATTGGGGTTTTCTTTATTATTATTTTGGTGGAAGTGGAAGAAGATGCATTATTTAAAATTTTTTTTCTGTTTTTTTAATGTTTTGGGAAAGAGCCTTAAAAAGAATCTTTACCCTCCTTTTGAATATTAAACAATATAATTTATTTAGTTTTATATTTTTAAAATCAACACTTTATATAGGAATAAAATGTAGGGTATCATGATATTTCTATGCATACATTGGGTAATGTTCAAGCCAGGTTGAGCATCACTCTCTCTTCAGACATCTCCTTTATGCCTGGCTTATTTCTTTGGGGTGAAATATTGAATATTCTTTTATCTAGGTTTTTAAAAAACAGACTGTCCATTATTATCATTACTTATACCATACTTCTAAATGTATCTTAGGACCCATTGACCAACCTGTCACATTCCTCTCTTCCTCCTATTTTCTCTAGCCTCTGCTAAACACTTTTCTACTCCAAGTTTTATAATATCTACTTTTAGAGTCTGCGTAAGAATGAGACCATGTGGTATTTGTTCTTCCATGCCTCCTTATCTCACTTAACATTATGTCCTCTAGGTTCAGCTATATTGTTGCAAGTGACAGGTTTCATCATGTTTATGGCTGAATAGTATTCCACTGTGTATATGTAGCACATATTATTTATCAATTCATCAGTTGATGGATACTTAGGTTGATTCCATTTCATGGGTATTAGGAGTAGTGCTGCAATAATAAACAGGAGTGTTGCAGATGGCTTATTTAATTTCTTTTGAATATTTGCCTAGTAGTAAGATTTCTGCATCATGTGATAGTTCTGTTTTTATTTATGTAATTTTTTAAATTAAAAATATCTTTTTGCTGTGCTGACGATTGAACCCCAGGCCTTGTATAAGCTAGGAAAGCAGTCTGCCACTGAACTATGAGTCTAGAGTCATAGTTCTGTTTTTAACTTTTTGAGGAACCTTCATATTGTTTTCCCTGATGGCTTTATTAATTTACATTCCTACCAATAGTGTGCAAGGGCTCCCTCTACATTCTCTGCAATTGTTTTTTTTTTTGTCTTTTGGCAATAGCTATTCAAACTTAGATATCTCATTTTAGTTTTGATTTGCATTTCCCTGATGATTAGTGATGTTGGATTTTTTATTTTCACATACCTGTTGGCATTTGTGTATCTTCTTTTAAGAAATCACTATTTAGGTCTATTGCCAATTTTTAAATTTATTGGTTTTCTTTTGCTTTTGCTGTTGGATTATCTCAGTTCCTTATGTATTCTAGGTATTAACCCTTTATCAGATGAACAGTTTGCAAATATTTTCTCCCATGCTGTAGGTTGTCTCTTCATTGTTAATTATTTCATTTGCTGTGCAGAACCTTTTTACTTTGATGTAATCCGTTTGTCTAGCATTGCTTTTGTTGCCCGTGCTCTGGATGAAGCTATCTCTTCATATCCTGAAGCATTTCTCTGATATTTCCTTCTAGTAGTTTCATAGTTTCAGGCCTTACATTTAAGTCTTTAATCCATTTTGAGTTGGTTTTTATAACTGATGAGAGTTAGGGGTCTAGCTTCATTCTTTCATGTGTGACCATCCACTTTTCCCAACACCATTTATTGAAAGAACTGTCCTTTTTCCGATGTGTGTTCTTAGCATGTGGGTTTACTTCTTAAGCTGTCTGTTCTGCTCTGTGTGTTTTTTATGCCAATATTCATTTTATTAGTATTATTATTATTACTACAGTTTTGTAGTATAATTTTGAAATTAGCTATGATAATGCATCTTGCTTTGTTCTTTTTGTTCAAGACTGCTTTTGTTATGTGTGTGTGTGTGTGTGTGTATAAAATTCAATGTAATCCCTGTTAAAATACCAATGGCATGTTTTAAAAAACTAGGAAGAAACAACTAACTGATACCAGTTTTTAAAATTTTTAGTTGGGGTCATTTTTATAGTAATGTGATGCTTTGCTTCCCATTGGCAATACCCATTTCTAATATAGCTACCTTCAAAATGTAGCACAAAATTTCTTGGTGTGAGGTTACCTGCTTCATAAAGACCTATGTCTTTTGCCTTAGTAACCTTGGGTTTTAATCAACTACTGGTCCACCTAGAGGAGAACTGCCTGGGTACTATAGATCTAGGCAATTGCTAATTAATAATATGCAATTTGTTTTCTGCATAACACATGGATGGATCATTCACAAGCAGGGATGGCAATGTCTGAAAAGCATTTGTGATTAATAAGACTAGAGCTGAAACAGAAAGATGTCATCCACTGGACTGGCAGCATTTGTATTTGGGACACAGAGAGTATCTGGAATTTAGATGTGTCTTTTCCTGGATTTTTTAAGAAACTGGTTTACTGCTGTTCAAAACTATCAACATTTCAGTTTCTACTGACTGTTACCTGAAGACATTATGTAAAGCCAGGTGTATTTGTGATTTATCCTTCACAGTACACTGACAGCCCTGGACCTGGAGAGAACAGTACTGGTCATTTGGTACAAATGCAAAGCTAACTGTAGTTAGTAGAATTGAAAATAATGAAGCCAACAGCTTATTTCGGACAATCAGGCAGTCAGAGCAATGAACAGTGAAATACTGGCCTGTCTGGTGGTTTCTCCTGTGGTTTCTTATCTCTGGGTTGTGCATCCTTATCTAGAGGGAGATAGCTTATCCAGCCTTCCAAGCCCATCTTCTGTGGGGCAACTTTCTCCTCAACAGAGAGGGAATTTACAGAGTGTAACGAAAAGAAAAACTGAACTTAGAATCAAGTTTGAGTTTTATTGCCCAAAGGTCTATACTTGTTTTTCTGGCCCAAATTATTATCTTCTTTGAGGCAAATTCTTCAACTCCAAGTTAGTAGGGGGTTTCAAAACAAAGGAAGTAAATTAATAGAAAGCATAAAAACCAGCATAGATAGAATAGAACAGAATTGTTTTTATTTTGTTATATAATCCCAGCTATTAAAATAGAGATATACATATGTGTAGTAATCAGGTTCAAAATCAAGTCAATTAAAGTGCTGCACTGTGTTTCAGTATTTATATATAAAAAGAATCTCGGGGCTGGGCCTGGCTCTAGTGGTAGAGCATCTGCCTAGCAAACTCCAGGCCCTGAGTTCAAACTCCAGTACCACGAAAAATAAAGAAGAATAATCTCAGAGGAAGTCAATACATTTCTAATGATTAACAATTCATCTTTTAAATATTTGTTTTGAGAATAAACTAGTATTATCTTTCTTAGAAGGCCTATTTGTTCTTATTACAGTGAAATGAAGTTTTAAGTTTTATTCATAGTTCATTTTCTAGCTTATTTCTAGTTCCTTTTGAGTCACACATCATGATAATATTATCTTCTTACTGCCTGACTTCCTGTCAAAATAGTCTCTGCATGCTCCTTTAATTTCCTCACCACTCGCTGTCTCTAACATCTGGCAATTTGACATTAATCCTACTACAACAGTGTTCTCCAGATTCTCATCCTTTATCTCATATGGTCAAGAGCTACATCCTGTTGAATTTACCCCTGCAACATTTGATCTGTCCAACTCCCCACCTTAATGGTATTACAGGAGCTTCCTCTGAGATAATTCCCAAAGTTGTCCATTTTATCCACTACTCCATTAATGCCAGACATATCTGTCTTAGCCACAGTTGTGTTCATAAGTGGTATCTTCTCATTGCCTGCAACACAAAGTCCACTTTTCGGGTTTGGGTTGTAGCTCAGTGCTGTCATGCTTGCCTAACATGCATAAGGCCCTCAGTTTGATTACTGACAATGAAAAGTTCACTTTTCTTACCCTGGCATTTGAGCCAGCATTCTCTTCCACTGCTTCTCCTCATCCACCCTGTTCTCCAGCCTAATCCCTTTGTATTTCCTGTATTATCTACCTGAAGTCCATGCCATCTCTATTTTCCTTCCTGACCTCAGGTTCAAACCTTAGCCTTTTTTTTTCAAAGCCCAAAAGGAAAGACATTCCATTCATTATCCTTCTCTGATCTGCCTTCCTGGAAGTAATATTTGCTTCCTCTATATTTTATCTCTGCTGATATGTTTCATAAATATCCTGTGTTATTTGTATGAACATCCTATTTTCCCTTCTCAATGGGAAGGAAAAATCTCATTATCATCTTATAGCTTGCTGGTTAAGTAACTTAAACTTTTTATAAGCTAAGTACCATTTGGATAATTGAACAAACTAGCTAATATTAACAAATTAGAGTCTTTATTGAAAGATTTAAGAATATCAATGTTGTTCCATTATTCTGTTGATATTCTTCTTGCTTTTCTTAATTATTTCCATGCATTTACATTTAACAATTACCTGTTTAGGCAACTGACTGCTGCCAGTATTTTGAACCTTCTATTAATTAGGTAGCTACGTTTGTTTCATTGCGTTAAGTAATGAATTAACTGCATTTAGTTTTGCAGCATGTAAGCTTCCTAAATCTAACCACTAAGGTTTCTGTAATATTTTTCTGTGTAACTTCCAGTAAAGAAAGAGTAAATGAGAATTTAGTGACCAAGCTCTTCTGAAGATGATGGAAAGCTCTTAGCACATTTTCCATGGCTGATGCTGTGGGAAGCATGGTGCACTCCAGTGTCAACCCTAGAACTTCTAAAAGCGTTCTTTTACATTACTCCCTAAAGCCACCTGAAGAGAATTTGTACTATAGCTCACTCCAGTGACACCTTTTCAAGAACTCAGCAGTCATTTCAGCTCCCCAAACCACCAAGCACTAAGTAAGAAAAAGAAGGCCAGTGTGTAGAGCACCTATAGATCAGTGTCAAATGATTACCAAGAGGACCTCTTATTTGACATTCAGAGGTCTTATTTTCCATGATTCTAGTGGAAGTTCTTTTGGTTACCAGCCTTTTCAAAGGAACATTCTGTCTCCTACCCCAACTCAGGGCTGAGTTTGGAGCACCCACTCTATATTTTCACAGCAACACTCAGAATTTTACTTGCCTGTTAATTTGTGTTCATATCTGCCTTTCCCATAAAACCCAGAGGTCTGTAATGATAAGAACTATGTATTGTACATCTTTGTATTCCCAGCATTCTACAAAGTGCCTGGCACACATTAAACATACATAGCTATTGGAAAACCAAGCAGGTTACCTGCCTTTGAAGTCAACAGATTTTAAGTAACACATCAAAAAGAAGAGAAAGCAGTTTGAAGCAGGCACACAATGAAAAATGGCATGTCAGATGACAAAACTAAATAGTGTGAAAAGACTCAAAGCGTACATCTGTCTGGGATCACTTAGTTTTGGAGGGAAATAACCTGGAGTACAGCAACAATATCTGGAAACAAGGCTGCCTGCTATCACAGTACTGTAGTTTATATGCATTTTGGTAGATTAGAGTTTCCAAGGAAATATTGAAATATGTTGAGAGCATACTTTTTAATAGTGCAATTAAGTATATGATGCATTTTGGAAAGATTTTAAAATTGCTTTAAAAAGAAAAGTCTCTTTGGTGCTTGAAAGGAGAACTCTTTATGCCAAATGACTAATTTCTAAGGATTCTACTGAGCCAAAGGCTTGCTATAAGAGGATAGTATCTCATAATAACTGAGACTTTCTCCATTTATCAGTAAGAAGTCCTGTGAGTACTTTTCCATTTATCAATAAGAAGTGCTCACGGTACAGGTACTATGGCTACGAAGCCCTAGACAGACCTTTTCCTGTTCTTGACCAGGATGGAGTTTCCTCATTATAACCTATTTGTAAATAAAAGAGAACAGAGAGTCTGAGATTTTGCTTCACTTGTCCTTTAGGATTATTAAGGCTGTGTGTGATGAGGCCGTGGGCAGTCTTTCATGATGAGAGGGAAGGTTGACAGATGGCTGCCCTCCAGGAAGGGAGAAGGTGACATGAAGAGTGAGTACTGTGTTGGTTGCATCAATATGGTCTGCTCCAATGTTGTTTCTTAGACCACAGTTGAGAAAAGAAAGAATGTGCTCAGCTCCATTCTTCAGTGGAGCCAGATGTCCAGGAAAGCAGAAACAGGATACCTGTGACGTTGCCAAGGCAACATTAAGAGTAGACAGAATGATTTATGAGGGTTTCTTGCCATAGGAATGGTTCTAAAAATATACCGCCATGTTTTTTTCCTCACAAAGATAAGTGCCAAGGGATTTATCGAGGGAATTGTGATACATATAAGCTTGAGCTCTTATCAACCCAAAGAGACCAGGGAGAATAGCATGGAAAAGAGAGGCAGAAGCAACAAATGAGAAGCGCTTATGGTATGCTTTTATTCCTTATCAATCCTTTAAAAATCATACAATGTACATTTAAGTTATGCCTAGCGAAAAAAGATCATTTACTGGGATATTTTGAAGATATATTTCCATATTTTAAAAAGTTCTTTTTGGCTTCTACTTTAATATTTTAAGAAGATTATATATCAGTGCATGGAATAACATGTTACGGTAGCAGAGATAGAAACTACATTTTACTTACAAGTAGTTAAGAAAGAAGCTCTTGGTACACATAGAATTGGCCTTTCCTATACCCTTTTTGGGTATACTGCAATTAGCCAGCATTATCAAATATTCATGTTGACTTTCACAAGTTGTTTATTATTATTATTATTCATTTATTCACAAGTGCGTACTCTTGTTTGGGTCATTTCTTCCCCCTGCCCTCCACCCCCACCCTCCTCCCTCCCTCCCCCCTCGCTTCCAGGCAGAACCTGTACTGTGCTTTTCTTCAGTTCTGTTGAAGAGTAGAAATAAGCAATAATAAGAAAGACATAGTGTTTTTGCCAGTTGAGATAAGGACAGCTGTACACAGAGATTCCTAGCATTGCTTTCATGTACAAGTGTGTTACAACCCAAGTTGATTCATCTCTAACTGATCTTTACACTGGTTCCTGATCCCCTTCTCATGTTGACCTCTGTTGCTTTAAGGTTTCTGTATTAGTTCCTCTGGAGTGGGGCAGAAGTTGTTATGTTGATGGCTACATCAGTTTTATATTACTGCATAATAGGTTACCATAAATATATCTGCTTGAAACAACACACATTCAGGAGTTTAGGGCAGACATGGCTTAGCTGGGTCTCATGCTTTTGCTTTGGCTCTCACAAGACTATGATCAAGATACTAACCAGGCTGAGATTTCAGTGTGCAGCTAGGAGAGAAGCTGCTTTCAGGTCATTGAGGCCATTGGCAGAAATTACTGCTGTAGAGCAAAGGACTTCAGTTTTTTAATGGCAGTTGTGGAGGTTGCCTGCAGTTCATTTCCACATGGGCTTGTCAACATGGCCACTCCATTAAGCTAGTAGGGTGAGTTCTGCTATGTCTGCCACCAGACATAACAGTTTGCTAGAAACAAGTCCTCTGTCCCAACCACATTCAAGAAGAGGGAGCTTAAAAAAGGAATGAATACCAGGAGGGTGAGTATAATTGGGTCACATTAGTGTTTGTCTGTCACAGGGTCATTCTGAGGAAGAGAGTAAAGATGCTGTTATTTTAACCAAAATATCCAGTAAGACTAACAAGACATTAAATAATCACCTTCTTCCTTTCTAGATGTATCTGTTGCTACTTCTCTAATTCTCTATTTGTGCCTCTATTTTTTTAAATGCAAGCCATTCTCTCTCTCAATTCCAGCCAGCTTACTATTATAAGTGGATATAACAGAGAAATACATTTAAATTATTAATTACTACTGCTATTTAATATTAAATAAAAACAGGTGAGTGGAATGTTATTTTTATCTCTTTAAGAAATACAAGTACTGTTTTTTTCATTGTCAATTACATTTTGCATCTCTACCTCCTGTGGATCAGTGATTTTCAGTAGAAAAATCTTTTTCTATTGTTTTTTATGTCTGTATTGCTAGGGAGTTAAGAGTGGAGCCACTAAAGCAATTCTAATTCAGCTTGATCTTTTTCTCTTTCTTATAGAAATGGGTTTCATTGACTTCTGTGCTCAGTTTCTGAGAAACCTACTAAAAAGTGTATAGTGCAGATATGAATGTTCATAATTCAGAATAATAAAGCAAATACTTTGTTTTGGTGGTTTTTTTTTTTAATAATAAGGAATGTGGGTTTATTTACAGTGTGAAAAGGGGGATTTTGCAAATTTTGACCACTTTAGATTCAGACTGGCAGTTGAAAGCTGTAGGACTTTTTTCTTTTAAAAAAATCTCCTCCTTCCTTCCAGTAATTGACCGTTGCACGGGAAATGACAAATCACTATGTGGTTTTTTTTTTTTGTTTTTAAGGCAAAGCAAAGCCTCCTCAACTTAACTGTGCCTTCCTCCTCTTGTCTTATGGACCCAGGCTGGTCACTACTTTGACAACTTCCTTTGCCTGCCTAGAAGATTACACCGAGTTCAGATCTTGAATGTTGACTAAGCACTTTGCTGGTGATTGCAAACCACAGACAAAAGCCAAAACAAATTCACTTAACATGGTTGCAGAGGGAGGAGGGCTTATGGATGCCTGGGGTAGCAAGGATGAAGGAAATCAGTGCACCCTTCCCCATCCTAGTCTTTGCAAAGGGATTGTTGCTTTAGCTCCTTCCATCCTTAACACTTGAATTTGCTTAGGAAAGCTGAGCTCTCTTCTCAGCACCAAGAAGCGGGTCCCTTTGCTCCAATTGCCCTCTCATCCCTCTCCTATTGCCTTCGGTCTGGTTAACTCGTACATATTCTTCAGGACTTCATTTAGCTGTCCCCTTCTCCTGGATATCTTCTCTAACCTTCAAACCCAGGATGCATCCCTTTTATGTATATTTATAACATCTTGTGCACATAGTTTGACTATACACTTAATAAACTTTATAGTAGTTGCTTGTTTACTTGTGTGTTTCCCAGCTGGACTGTGGACTTCTAGAGGGTGGGAACTGTGCCTGAGTCATTCTTTGATTCTTCATCTATGGTCTCATTCATAAGCAGAGAGAAATGTTTGTTGAATGAGTAGATATGGGATCTTCATTCACTTTTGTGATACTTCTTTGTTTTCTGAGCTGAGCTCAGAATAGTCCTACCTCTAAAAACCATTCTAAAACCAGACAGGATGTGATTTTCTGCCAAATTCATTAAGGAAATATAAATATCATTGCAAAAGTGCATTAAGTCTGTTGTTTTAGAAATAATAAGAGTTTAGTATCTAACTAAAATGACTTAAAATGTATATAAGACACAACACCATTGACAAGCAACTGGATTAATTATGTAGTTGATATGAACAAAGTAGTGGGAATTGGTCAAGAAGGTGCCTTACAGTGAACTTTCATTTTTAGAGGTTTATGTGTCATCTTTTTCCCCTATAATTTTGATGGCAATAATAACCTTTCAAGCAAATTGAAAAAATGTACTGATACATGCAACTTGTCAATTTGTCCTTCCTTCTTAGGGGTAACAATACATAGTATTGTAATATTTTTTGAAATATTTTTTATTATCATACTATTGTTATGAGGGCACATTGTGACATTTATAAAAGTTCTTACAAAATATATTATACCTAAATTCACTCACTTCATCATTCTCCTTTATTCCCCCTCCCCCATTCCTAGAATAGTTTCAGCAGGTCTCATTTTCCATTTTCATACATGTATACATAATATTTCCACCATATTCACTTCCCATGCTCTTTCCTTATATCCTTCCCTGTTCCATAGTATTGTAATCTTTAAAAACTACTTAGTATAGTTAATATGGTTATTCTTCATTCATTCTAGGCAGGTGCTTTACACTAGAGCCACTCTACCAGCTCTTCATTTGTTCTAAGGTTGAAATCCTGCTTATTGACTCATCAACGGGTCTTATGTACAGGTTATAAATCCATGAGAAGCATTCACAACAATAGTTTGGAGTGGTAAAAACTAAAAAGCTCCTCTTTTTATATATATGTAACTTTTTTCTTTCAGGATATATATAACTTGACACCTAGTTTTCTGAGTCTATGTAAGAGTTAACAATATTAATAGAATTTTTTTATTAAAGAAATAGAATTTCTACTATACCAGAAGGAAAGAGTTGGCTTTACTGACATACTCATTCATTTTTCTTCCTTTCTCCTTTTTTTTTTCCAGTAAGTATGTTTTTGAACACGTTAACACCGAAGTTCTACGTGGCTCTGACAGGCACTTCCTCACTAATATCAGGGCTTATTTTGGTAAGTGGTGGGATTCTTCTAATTTAAAAACATGTTGATTACTACTATACTGTTACTATTTGCACAAGAACAAAATCTAGAAGCATATATACCAGGGGCGGGGGGAGGTTAGGACTTTCACCACCTAGGTTACATACTTCTGAAATATTTGAAAAAGAAGTTTTATATAATTATACATCATTTTTGTGTTACGTATGGTTTTTAAGGTTGACATTTCCTTCTGAAATGATGTTGATAATATATGTGGTGTTACTTTGCTGTAATTACTTCCAAAGAAACTTTAGCAACCCTACATAGTCTTCAGATTTGGGAAGGAGGACTAAACAGACTTTAATAGAATGTAAAATCCAAAAGTCTGGGAACCACTGACTTAAGAGCCTAACAACTTCAAGTTGGTAAACATAAGTTGTCCAAGAGGAAAAGAAGAGCAAAACTAGAGCGAGAACAAGGAATGGAGAACACCTTTGGATAATCTCTGAAAAGTTCTCCAATCTAGGAGAACCAGGGCAGAGGAAAATGATCTGAGAGAGGATTAGATTGAAGCTGACAGAAACCACAAAAATACCACAGAAAAGAGGATCCCAAGATGGAGGCTAGAGGGAGGAAGCAGAAAGCATGCCTCTTAAAGTAAAATCTTGGAGAGATGCTGGAGATACACCTTACAGGAAAAACCACCGAGAAGAGGTAAAACTTTGACTCCTCCACACCTCCAGCCTGCGCAGAGCATCTCCACTTCACGTTAAACGGAGAAACCAGGAGGGCCCCCGGGCCACCGCCAGACACCAGTGCCCAGATGGCTTGGGAAGATGCAGGCCACAAGGTGAGCTAAGCAGCACACAGTACTCCCACAGACTACCCTGGGCCAGATCAGCATAGCCCCCCTGGACAGACCGACCCCCACACAGGAAAAAAGAGAAAAAAACCTGAATAATAAGCAATAACAACAAAAAAGACATGTAGCAAAGAGGGAGGGGTGCCCTGAGCACCGAAGGGGGAGAGGGGAAATCCCTAACAACAAGCTGGCTGGAGAAGGCAAGAGCAACAGCACACGCCCAGCAACCAGGAGCAAGAAAGCTTGTAGAAGTGGCAGTGGGAGGAAAACTCCACAAGAGAGGGCGGAAGGCCCACTTCCCACGTGAACTGTAAATAAACAAGCCAGCCGGACAAGGCAGGAGCAGCAGCACACATCCAGAAATCAAGAGTGGGAAAGCTTGTAAAAGTGGTAGTGGGAGGAAAACTCCACAGGAGAGGGGGGAAGGCCCACTTCCCACGTGAACTGTAAATAAACACGCCGGCCTGAGAGAGCGGGTGCAGTGTCACCTCCCCCAGTGTGCTTGGAAAGGGGAAAGCTTATAGCAGTGGCGGTCACACCCAGGAGAACTCTAGGTAAACAAAGCCTGTGGGGCTAGGTGAGTGTTAAGCTCATTCCTGAGATCTGCATAAATAAAGCTTCCAGCAACAGCAGGCTGACAGCAGCTGGCAGGTGAGTCACAGCCTCAGATAGCCATTCACAGAAA
This sequence comes from Castor canadensis, assembly GCF_047511655.1. Taxonomy (NCBI): domain Eukaryota; kingdom Metazoa; phylum Chordata; class Mammalia; order Rodentia; family Castoridae; genus Castor; species Castor canadensis. The sequence goes on along the minus strand of NC_133387.1, from coordinate 36,366,616 downwards.
TGTCTCCAGATGCTTTTTTTTTTTTTCTCCCTACCTTTGATGAGACAACAACCGAACTATACCTGCATGCTGAAAAACTTACTTATACTGTATTGCATTTGAACTTGGGACACTTTGTGGTGTTTTTTGTTTTGTTTGGTTTGGTTTTGTTTGGTTTGGTTTTTTTCCCCTTTGATGAGACAACGACAGAACTACTTCTGAGACACCATCTCCAGGATTGCAGGCTGAGGGATTAACACCAAAATTATTCAGACTGAAACTTTATTGCATTTGAACTTGGAGATTTATTTATTTATTATTTTTATTTTTATGTATGGATGTATGTATTTATTTATATATTTATTTTCCTCAATCCTCTTTCTGTCTCTCTAATGCCTATTTGGCTTACTGTTGATTAGTACACTATCTCTCCCTGTTTATATCTTTGAAACTATTTTTGTTTGTTTGTTTTGATTTTTTTTGTTTGTTCACTTGTTTTTCCCTCTTTCTTTAACTTCTTTGCTTTCCCTCTCCTCTCACCCTTCCATTTTAAATATCACCACTGTTATTAATACAAGCTAGAAAATACTTAATTGCACACTGTACAGGGACAAGAACAACACCAAGGGCAATGACGGGAAGACAGAAAAAACAGGGACACCAGTTTCCCCACAGCAAAAAATGAGTACAGGAACTAGAGGGAAATGAAGAAAACAGATACTCAGATCCAGACTCCAACAAAATGAAGATAAACTATGCCAAAGAACCCAATGAAGCCTACAAGAGTAATCTAAAAGAAGAAATACTACAGGTAATCAATGAGAATTTTATAGAGATGATACTGGATATGGTCAACCAAAATGTACAGGAGACACTCAAGAAATTCCAATACAACAAAAATAGAGAATTTGAAAAAGCACAAGAAGAAATAAAAGAAACCATAGAAGCAATGTATAAACATAAAAGTGAACAAAGAACACGATTAATAAAGAGATAAATGAAATCAGGACGAAAATAGACAACATTGAAGAGGAAATGACTCAAGATATGGAAAACCTCAGAAAAAAGAATGAAACAGAATTGCAAAACAAAATGGAAGGCCAGTCCAGCAGAATATAACAAACAAAAGACAGAATCTCAGAACCTGAAGATGAAATGGTAATTAAAGGAAAAACCGAAGAACTATTAGTTAAACAACTTAAGACCTGTGAAAAGAAAATGCAAGAACTCACTGACTCCATAAAAGACCAAACCTGAGAATCATGGGCATTGAAGAAGGAGAAGAGGTACAAGCAAAGGGAATGCATAATATATACAACAAAATAACAGAAAATTACCCAAATCTAGAGAAATGTATTCCCATACAGGTGCAAGAGGCCTCCAGAACACCAAACAGACCAGACCAAAATACATCTACCCCACAGCATATTATCATTAAAACAATAAATACAGAGACCCAAGAAAGAATATTGAAGGCTGCAAGAGAGAAAAACCAAATAACATACAAAGGTAAACCCATCAAAATCACAGCAGACTTCTCAACAGAAACATTAAAAGCAAGAAGAGCTTGGGGTGAGATCTTCCGGACACTGAGTGAAAATAACTTCAACCCTAGGATACTTTACCCAGCAAAACTATCATTCAAAATAGATGGAGCAATAAAAGTGTTCCATGATAAGCAGAAACTAAAACAATATGTGACCACAAAGCCACCATGACAAAAGATTCTTCAAGGGATTCTGCACACAGAAAGTGAAGCCCAACATAACCATGAAAGAGCAGGCAGCACCAAACTACAGGAAAAGAAAAAGCAAGAAAGTAGAGAGTAACCTTGATTTAGGTACACACATTCAAACCCTCAAACAACTAAAACAACTAAATAACAGGAATCACCACATACCTATCAGTACTAACACTTAATGTTAATGGACTTAATTCACCCATCAAAAGGCACCATTTGACAAAATGGAGTAAAAAGGAAAATCCAACAATTTGTTGCTTACAGGAGACCCATCTCATTGACAGAAATAAGCATAGGCTTAGGATGAAAGGCTGGAAGAAGATTTACCAAGCCAATGGCCCCTGAAAACAGGCAGGAGTAGCAATACTTATCTCTGACAAAGTAGACTTCAAACCTACATTGATCAAATGAGACAAAGAAGGATATTCCATACTAATAAAAGAGGAAATACACCAAAAGGAAGTAACAGTTATCAACCTATATGCACCCAATGTCAACATATCCAATTTGATCAAACATACTCTGAAGGACCTAAAAGTATATATTAACTCCAACACAGTAGTCGTGGGAGACTTTAACACCCCATTATCATCAATAGATAGGTCATCCAAACAAAAAATCAATAAAGAAATCCTAGATCTAAAATATACAATAGATCAAATGGACCTACTTGATGTCTACAGAACATTTCATCCAAATTCTATACAATATACATTCTTCTCAGCAGCCCATGGAACCTTCTCCAAAATAGATCATATCCTAGGGCACAAAGGAAGCCTCAGCAAATATAAGAAAATAGAAATCATACCATGCATTCTATCTGATCACCACGCAATAAAACTAGAACTCAACAACAAAAGGAAAGACAAAAACATGCAAATGGCTGGAAACTGAATAACTCATTGCTTAATGAACAATGGGTCATTGATGAAATAAAAGAGGAAATTAAAAAGTTCCTGGAAGACAATGAAAATGAAAACACAACCTTCCAGAACCGATGGGACACAGCAAAGGCAGTCCTGAGAGGAAAGTTTATAGCCATGAGTGCATATATTAAAAAGACTGAAAGATACCACATCAATGACCTAATGATACATCTCAAACTCCTAGCAAAACAAGAACAAGCAAATCCCAAAACAAATAGAAGGAGAGAAATAACAAAAATAAGAGCTGAAATCAACGAACTAGAAACCAAAAAAACACACAAAGAATTAATGAAACAAAAAGTTGGTTCTTTGAAAAAATAAACAAGATCGACAGACCCCTGGCAAACCTGACTAAAATGAGGAGAGAAAAAACCCAAATTAGTAGAATCAGGAATGCAAAAGGGGAGATAACAATAAACACCATGGAAATACAGGAAATCATCAGAGACTACTTCGAGAACCTGCATTCAAATAAATTCGAAAATCTTAAAAGAAATGGACATATTTCTAGATACATATGATCATGCAAAACTGAACCAAGAGGAAATTAATCATCTGAATACATCTATAACACAAAATGAAATTGAAGCAGCAATAGAGTCTCCCAAAAAAGAAAAGTCCAGGACCTGATAGATTCTCTGCTGAATTCTATCAGACTTTTAAAGAAGAACTGATACCAACCCTCCTTAAACTGTTCCACGAAATAGAAAGGGAAGGAAAACTGCCGAACACATTCTATGAAGCCAGTGTTACACTTATCCCAAAACCAGGCAAAGACACCTCCAAAAAGGAGAACTATAGGCCAATCTCCTTAATGAACATTGATGCAAAAATCCTCAACAAAGTAATGGCAAACCGAATTCAACAACACATCAAAAAAATTATTCACCACGACCGAGTAGGCTTCATTCCAGGAAAGCAGGGGTGGTTCAACATCCGAAAATCATAATGTAAATGTAATAAACCACATTAACAGAAGGAAAGACAAAAACCACTTGATCATCTCAATAGATGCAGAAAAAGCCTTTGATAAGATACAACACCATTTCATGATAAAAGCACTAAGAAAACGAGGAACAGAAGGAAAGTACCTCAACATTATAAAAGCTATATATAACAAACCTACAGCTAGCATTATACTTAATGGAGAAAAACTGAAACCATTCCCTCTAAAATCAGGAACTAGACAAGGATGCCCACTATCTCCACTCCTATTCAACATAGTACTGGAATTCCTAGCCAGAGCAATTAGGCAAGAAGAAGGAATAAAAGGAATACAAATAGGTAAAATATTCCTATTTGCAAATGATATGATCCCATACCTTAAAGACCCAAAAAACTATACTCAAAAGCTCTTAGGCACCATCAATAGGTATAGCAAGGTAGCAGGATATAAAATCAACATAGAAAAATCACTAGCATTTCTATACACTAATAATGAACAAACCGAGAAAGAATATATGAAAACAATTCCATTTACAATAGCCTCAAACAAAATCAAATACCTAGGTGTAAACCTAACAAAGGATGTGATGACCTCTACAAGGAAAACTATAAACTTCTGAAGAAAGAGAGTGAGGAAGACTATAGAAAGTGGAGAGATCTCCCATGCTCATTGATTGGTAGAATCAACATAGTAAAAATGTCTATACTCCCCAAAGTAATCTACATGTTTAATGCAATTCCCATCAAAATTCCAATGACATTCATTAAAGAGATTGAAAAATCTACTGTTAAATTTGTATGGAAACACAAGAGGCCATGAATAGCCAAGGCCTATATATACTCAGTCACGATACCGACTTCAAACTATATTACAAAGCAATAACAATAAGAACAGCATAGTACTGGCACAAAAACAGACATGAAGACCAGTGGAACAGAATAGAGGACCCAGATATGAAGCCACACAACTATAACCAACTTGTCTTTGACAAAGGAGCTAAAAATACACGATAGAGAAATAGCAGCCTCTTCAACAAAAACTGCTGGGAAAACTGGTTAGCAGTCTGCAAAATAACTGAAACTAGATCTACTTATATCACTGTATACCAATACTAACTCAAAATGGATCAAGGATCTTAATATCAGACCCCAAACTCTAAAGTTGGTACAGGAAAGGGTAGGAAATACTCTGAAATTAATAGGTGTAGGCAAGAACTTTCTCAATGGAACCCCAGCAGCACAGCAACTAGGAGATAGCATAGATAAATGGGACTTCATAAAACTAAAAAGCTTCTGCTCAACAAAAGAAATGGTCTCTAAACTGAAGAGACCACCCACAGAGTGGGAGAAAATATTTGCCAGCTACACATCAGACAAAGGACTGATAACCACAATATATAGGGAACTTAAAAACTAAATTCTCCCAAAATTAATGAACCAATAAAGAAATGGGCAAGTGAACTAAACAGAACTTTCTCAAAAGAAGAAATTCAAATGGCCAAAAAACACATGAAAAAATGCTCACCATCTCTAGCAATAAAGGAAATGCAAATTAAAACCACACTGAGATTCCACCTCACCCCTGTTAGAATAGCCATTATTAGCAACACCAACAACAACAGGTGTTGGTGAGGATGTGGGGAAAAAGGAGCCCTCTTACACTGCTGGTAGGAATGTAAACTAGTACAACCACTCTGGAAGAAAATTTGGAGGCTTCTTAACAAGCTAAACATTGATCTACCATTTGATCCAGCAATACCACTCTTGGGGATATACCCATAAGAATGTGACTCAGGTTACTCCAGAGGCACCTGCACACCCATGTTTATTGCGGCACTATTCACAATAGCCAAGTTATGGAAACAGCCAAGATGCCCCACCACTGACGAATGGATTAAGAAAATGTGGTATCTATACACAATGGAATTTTATGCAGCCATGAAGAAGAACGAAATGTTATCATTTGCTGGTAAATGGATGGAATTGGAGAACATCATTCTGAGTGAGGTTAGCCTGGCGCAGAAGACTAAAAATCATATGTTCTCCCTCATATGAGGACATTAGATGAAGGGCAAACACAACTAGGGGATTGGACTTTGATCACATGATAAAGCGAGAGCACACAAGGAAGGTATGAGGATAGGTAAGACACCTAAAAAACTAGATAGCATTTGTTGCCCTCAACGCAGAGAAACTAAAGCAGATACTTTAAAGCAACTGAGGCCAATAGGAGAAGGGAACCAGGAACTAGAGAAAAGGTTAGTTGAAGAAGAATTAACCTAGAAGGTAACACACACGCACAGGAAATCAATGCGAGTCAACTCCCTGTATAGCTGTCCTTATCTCAACTAGCAAAAACCCTTGTTCCTTCCTATTATTGCTTATACTCTCTCTTCAACAAATTTAGAGATACGGGCAAAATATTTTCTGCTGGGTAACGAGGGGGTAGGGGGGAAAGGGGGAGTAAGAAGGGGGTGGGGGAAGGGGGAAGAAATGACCCAAACATTGTATGCACATATGAATAAAGTAAAAATTAAAAAAATACCACAGAAAAAAGCTAGAGTAAATATTAGAATGAATCACTCCAAAGTTTTCTAACTTTCTGGTCAAGCAGAAAATTTTCATTAGGAGGCAGTATTCCTGCTATTTACAGGTAAGTAATAAACTAAATGTATGGAGTTTACACAACATCCAGCCCAGGATAAGGAGTAGGTAGGCAGTAAAAAGAGAAAGTCATGAAAGGGAGGTCAGTTCAGCCAGGGGTGATGGAAGAGAACACTATGGGAAAACCAGGGAATCCTGGTTCAGTTTTGGCTGAATCCAAGGTCATTGAGTGAAGGGAGTCTTCTGAAGGGAAGAAAGTGTAGTGTTTCCACTCAGCACATATTGTTAGTTTCTTGCAAAGTCAGGTCTGGAACCCCCATTTCCAGGTTCTTAATGAGGTATTTTTAAATGGACTGAAGTACACTCAGACTTAATGCTTTCACATGCTTGATAAACTCATCAAGTTTGTTCTGAAAACCAAGTAGTCTTTTAGTGTATGTATTTTTCATGGGGAGCGGAGAGGTATTACAAGTCTACATTTAATAGTTATTTATATTTTAAACAATGTTTTATAACATTTTATTTCTAAAGCATCCTTAAAATATTCTTGTTAAACAAATAGAAAATAAAAGCGAACATTTTGGATACAATTTTATATTGAAACCAGTAGTTCTCTCTGATGTGGAAAGGGAGGTTTTTGTTTGTGTTCTGCTCCGGATGTTTGCTTCAGAATAATTGCCTGCTTAGGGGATGCTCACTGTGTGCTAGATGCTGACCTAAAGTGCTTGCTTTCAACAACAATGCAGTGAAGTAATTGCAGGTATTGTTTCTTTTTACTTACAAATGAGCTGAATAGTAGAGTAGAACAGGCAAGTTAGTAGCCCACCTTAGACCACACAGCTAGCAAAAGGCAGAGGAGATTGGAATTTAGGCTGTTTTACACAGGCATTCTATATTCTCAGTCATTTCACTGCCTTTCTGGTTAAGTTCCCAGCTGGTTTTTCAATCCTGCTAAACAAATGGCTGGTCAGGATTTTATTCTAGCAGTATCTTGGTGTGGGTCTACGGGCTATAAGTTAGTTACCAGTGTGGGCTATTGCCTTTTACTTTGGTATGCCAGGCCCATTAGTCATTTCTCTTCTAAATCAGAGATGGTGAAGTCCGTCAGCAATAAAGGGATTTCCCTGTCTGTCTTTGGGGATCTGGGTGGCACAGCTTTCTCAAGCTTGCTGAAACTGGTTGGTCAGTGCTGGTCTGTCTTATGGTCCATATACTTTGCAGCATTTTCTGGAAGCAGAGAATACTTCTGCCTGACGGAGTTCTTTAAGCACAGGAAAACTTGTGTAGGAAGAATTTGAAAGGGCTTTCTCAGAAATGCTGTCCTGTTCTGATGGCACAGTACCTATAGAGTATGCAAATAGCTCTTGATAGCTTTAGGCTCCTGCCTTATAGAGATTGTTGACTGGGGTGTATAGCCTAATCTCTGGGGACTCAGTTTTGATAGGCCTTGAAAGGAACCCAGGGGGAGGTTTCTATGCTGCCACTGTTCCTTTCTGCTGAGTGCATTTTAGGGAGAGGCAGCACTGAGGTAAAGGATGAGGTAAATAGCTGTGTGCGTAGAACACTTATGGTTTGTTTCCTGGCACCTAGGAAACAGTTACCTAACTGTGTTCCCCTGAGCAATGTTCAGAGAGTCTGCCAATAGCTTTCAAACTACAGGGCTTCCCCTGGAGAAAATTGGCTATTTGGGGACCTCAGGATTCCTATGGTACAGACTGAAATTGCTCTGCCATTTGAATGAAGTCTCAGGAGAAGAGAGGTAAAAACAAAAAGCCTAGAATTTTCTCTTTAAAGAAAAAGTCAACTAACTCAACAAGTATACACAGAAGTAAAATTCATTTGACAAATGAGGCTGTATTTTATAACAATGCATTTAAAAATAAGTAGGTGTATATTCTACTAGATATCACTGGTAGTTCTTATTTCCCAAGTTGAAACCAGCAGTGAGTTTGCTATGCCACCTGTCTCTTTAATTCCTGTGACTATACCCATTCAGGCAGCCTCTCCCTTGCTTCACTTCAAGCTGTCCTTCTGCCTGCTTGGCACAAGCTTTCCCATCCCAATTCAGTTCCAGCCACAGAAATGGCACCTGTCATCACACGCCAAACCTGCCAATTTTGTCTTTTATCTTCATGCAAGAATGTGCAATCTGCTTGAAGTAGCCTCTTCATGCAATGTTTATTTCAACAGAGAATATCCAGGTTTTGTTTTTGTGTTTAAGAATGGTATGGTAGATATATAGAGGACATGCCCCATTGCTGTAGGTTTTATTGGTATTAATACATAGATCCCTATGTCCCTATTAATTTGTATATAGACATATCCCTATGCCTACATTTCACACACACATACATCTAGGGCATAATTTTTATATGTAGAATCAAGAACATAAAAGAAATTTAGGATAGTAAGTATAAGAATTAGTTAATGGATGGGATATAAAAAAGGATGTTTTGGGAAAAGTGGTGGAAGAAATAAGAATTGCATAGGAATCAGCTATAACAAAAAACCCTTTCTTTGAGTTCTAACTCTATGCCAGATACTATATCCAACACTTTAAATACATTGCTTCGCTTAATTCTCATTTAAATTCTAAGTGGTAGTTGTAACTGCCTTTATACTACTGAGTATAAACAGATACAAAGATTAAATAATTTGGCCAAGGTTTAATAGAGCAGGTAAATGGTGAAATTTGAGTCTGGATTCTCTGACTGAGTCCTCCTTCTCCTCCTGTTCAAAAGTAAAAGCACAGTGAGACTAGAAGATTGTTACAGCTCCTTCCAACTCTTTTTTTATTCATCTAAAGAACTTGACCTGTAATAGCACTTTAATTGATACTTATGTAGACCATACAAATGACAGCTGTTCTTAAGCTAAGAGTGAAAAGAGTGGGGAATTTGATTAGAAGGGCTTTCAGGGTGTGGGGAGCAGCCCATAAATGTCAGGCTGTGCCAATTATGTAGCAACTTGTTTCTTGGCTATAGAATACAGGATGAGAGAGATGCTGTGGGGAGCAGATGGCAGGAGAGCCTGCAGACAGTGAGAGGAAACTGAGGCTTATTCAGTTTTGTCAGATTACAGCTTCTTGGATTCACCATGAAAATTAATGATCATCTGCAGGAGACCAGTGCCAGGCTAAGAGAGTAGATAGATGCCTGTCAGGGTCTATGAATATGAACTTTCAAGTGTTCAAGTGGATCTGAGTAATGACTAGACATGGCAGAAGTGAAGATGAACAAGCCAGTTGTAGATAACAAGACAAAATTGCCTCTTTTTTTTTTTTCCTATTTGTGTTCAAGCACAAATTGATAGGCTTACAAGTCATGCAGTTACAGTGCTGGGGCAGGAACCCCTAGAAGCCATCTAATCTAAACGAGTTTCAAAAGGAAACTACAAAGTTTACAGTCATTACTATAATGCATGCCAATTGTCTTGTTTATCTCACTTAAACTCAGATCATCTCCTTTTGTTAAAAAAAAAAAAACTGCTACCATCTATATTTTTGAAGACTTAAAGTAGGTGTCAATATGGCAGTCTTTCCATCTGGGAGTAGACTGCCAAGCAGCTTAATATTCATTCTCTCCCGCATTGTGTCTATCCTCCTGTGGCATCAGCCTCTACTTTAATTCTTAGGAACCACTTAGCTAATTTCAGGGTTTGACATCTTTTATTTCCCATGGGTTTAAAAGAATTGATGTGGAATTACCAAGGTTCTGCTATTTGGGAATCTTGAAGCATTTGGGGTACAGTATAGCATCTAGGGAAGTCCCTGACTCATGAAGAAAAGTGTTTTATATTGAGAACAGGCAATTCAAAACAAGTTGTCTTGTTACATGGACCTTCATGGCATCTTCAGGAAAGATTCGACTTTACAGTCTTCAAGATAGGTAGAAGGGCTGGGGTTATGTCCCTTTGCCAGACTTTTGTTCCCTTCTCTGGGTAAAGATGAGACAAGTTTATACCTTAGGCCAGTGGTAAACCTGGATCTCTGACCCAAGCCCAGTGCCCCTTGGTCACCCTTTCTGCATCTATGCAATAGTAATGGAAGAGGTCACTCGGCATCGGTAAGTGAGTCCTGGCCAAATGGGTCTTTGTTTTAAATAAACATATAGCTTATGGCCCTTCTGTCCTGCAAGATGTAGGTCCCAACTATCTCTTAAGCATTCACATTCCTAATTCCATCCCTACCTCCCTTATACCCAGAAGATAAGCCTTGCCTATACTTCCTCTGAAATCAGTGTTACACAATTTTGCCCTTTTGTTGCCCTTTTACCTATGAAACAGCTCTAATCATATTTCACTTTCCAGAATAGAATATGCCCCTCTGTTCTTTCATTCTTCTCTTTGTTCCTGTCTCAGAACTAGAACTGGTAAGATGAATGTATGGGGACTTTGGCATAGGGACTCTTGGTCATTTGTACTCTTTCCCACCTTCCATTTCTCTTTTCACTGGATTTGTTACCTTCCACAAATATGTGTGAGCCTCTCTTTTTTATAATAATAAAAATAAACATAAAACCTTTCATAATTCTGCTGTTTATTTAGATTATATCCAATGACATCAATTGGGCAAGCCCTCATCATTCATCCATTCAATCTTCTAATATCTGTCAATCCAGTCCATCTTCCCTCCCCATCCAGCATAAACTGAGTGCTGACTCTGACCTTACATTCCACATTAGGAAACTGAGCCTCAGAAAATCAGGAGAACCAGCCAAGGTCACCCAACTCAGAGCTCTACTTAAAAGGGCATTTGCCTTTGAACTAGATGGTAGGTCATCGTTGGCTTCCTAAATCCCAAACTCAATTGATACTTTTTAATTCTCATCTTCCTTGATCTGTGTTATTGTCATGTAGAATGAATAGGAAGAAAGACAGTAGAGAAGTTAAGGTTTTAAGGCTGTGAAATGCATAGATTTATATTTTAAGTTTTTGGTGATTTGGCAAATTAGAAACTATTTTTGTTCTACTGTGGCAAATCCATTAAGCTGCTAGCATGTCCAAGAACTACTTTTAGAATCCATATTTGTTTATGAAAGCTTTATTGTTTACATTGTAAGTATGCACCAGGGAAATGAATTCAAAGTGACACCAAATATGTACGTATTAAATAACACCATCTGCCCATTTGGATCTGGACAGCTCTTTTAAACTAGGTGCTCACCCAAAGCCTGACATGTTTCAGGATAAGGAGAAGATTGTTATACTAAGACTTTAAATTAAAAGACTTGGTTTGAAGTTTCAAATCTTTCCTTTCTTCAATACATATTGGAAGGATAGGGGTCTTTATACTAGCACCCGGTATACAGCAGGGGCTCTACTATTGATGTGACAGACCTGAGAAGACCCTCTTCCCCTAAACCCCTAAAAAGCTGTGTGAATAACCCAGTTTATACTGAGATCTATTATTTCTGCATTAAAAATACTGAGAGGAAGGTCTGTCTTCTATTATAATGCAAATGTCCAGTTAATTTGAGTCATTTGCCTTTTAGGATGAATTGTCTGGTACCTTTTGATAGACTACTTCTGGGCTGGTTTTTGTAGCTAAGAAAGCACAGAAGGCAGTGTCAGAAGGCCCTTAGATGGAAATGAAAGGCTACATTTCTGTTTACACAAAGCAAGGGCATTATAAAAAGAGCTTGTAAGATAGTGGTAGAGAGTTGAAGCTTAAGGCTAAGCAACTGTTTAACTTGCTGTGTGATGTTGGTCACGTCACTGCATCTTGATGGGTAGTCCTTGTTCTTTGCTCCTCATCTGTAAATGTATTCTGTACTAGTCCTTTAAGATCCCTTTTAATGCTGATGTTCTGTGGTTCTGCTCGAGAAACTGAGATATGTAAAGAATTTCAAGTGTGTGTGTACTTGTGTGCGTGTGTGTGTGTGTGTGTGTGTGTGTTGGGAATGGGCATGAAGCATTGTGGATCTGTGGCATGAGCTGTTAGTGGCAGGGGCCAGACTCTTGTAACTCAGTACTGTATGATGGAATCAATGAAGTAAGGAGTAATGCATGGCAAGTATTTCATTAGTACACTATGGACAGCAAGGCAAATACTTAGGGCAGTGAAGGCTCTTCTTCACTAGTGATTGAGAGCCACTGCCACTTCTGTGACCAATGCGTTCTTTGGACCCTTTCTCCTCTTGTAATAGGTACAAGCCATGAATCTCTTGAAAGTTTTATTGAGTTCAGGGCAGAATAGTGAGTGGTAGTCTTTGTCACAATGATTTCCACTAATAACCTAGTTGTTATGCTATACCAACCCAAACTGTGAACTGGCAAAAAGAGGAGTGCCCCATAGAGTACGTGAGGTGTTCCACCTTTTGGAGGCATGTAGATTATTAACGTAATAAATGGTGGTTTTGCTGTTCTTTTGAAAGCCAACTATGCATCAGGCAGTGAAGTAGATGTTTTATATAGGGTTGTTGTAAAAATTGAGGACCCTTGAAGTTAAATAATAAACATGACTTCTGCCTTACAGTTGAAGGTATTGGTATTCAAATAGATCAGATAACATGCTTGGGATTCCTTCTGGAGCCATGAGCTACAGATTTATCAATTTTGAACTTCCTTCTTCAAAACCAATCTCTCAATCTCTCTCTCTCTCGTCTCTTGTCTCTCTCTCGCTCTCTTTGCTCTCTCTCTGTCTCTGAACTGGGGTTTGAACTAAGCCAAAGCAGTGTTTAGGAAGTCCTTACTTAAGTCTAGTATACTGAATGCTACAGATTAGTCCTCTTCCCTCTTAATTTTTCTCATTATATTCTTTCTATTCTGCTCAAAGAAACAATTTGGATATTATAACATGAAAATTCATGGTAAGGTGAGTAACTCCCTGGAATTAAATCAAGGTACTCCTTATAGTATTGGAATAGTATAGTATTGGTTTGGTTGCAACTTCTTTCTGGTACTCATAGATGTTCTTTCTTTCTAGAAATTTTTGGTGGAACAAAAGAGAAAACACATGTTTTTAAATAATAGCCAAAGTCCATTTAGCAGTAGATAATGCAATGTTGTTTTTTTTATGAAATAAGCAAGATTTTACATTCTGTATTATAAAAATACAGTGTAACTGTCATGTGACACTCTGAAATATAGTTGATTTTCATTCTTTGTCTCTCTCTCCCTTTCTCTTTCTTTCTCTCGCTCTCTCTTTCTGTTTTCTTTCTTAATTTTGAGATAGGATCTTGCTATGTAGTCCAGGCTGTCTTCAAACTCACAATCCTTCTCCTTCCCGAGTGCTGGAATTACAGGCATGAATCACCACAGCTGACTTGTAGTTGATTCATAATGTTTTTTCTGTGGGATGATTTAACTATGGGAGGAACAAATCCCAAATGAGATGGGAGGGGAAGAAAGGATGTGGGGAAAGAGCAACTTTGAACAGTGATGTTCACTGTAGAGACATCAGGGGGTTCAGTTAAGAAGGGTTTAGGAAGCCACTCACTTTTGCAGTGTTTAAAGTCCGGACTTAAGTCTAGTTATCTAAGCACTACTGTTCTTTTATTCATTAAAGTTATTTTTCTTCTTTTTTGGAATTCATAGTACATAATTATTGGTAAACTTGTGAACTAAAAAGCATTAATGGTGTGCAACAAAGGCTTGTATTTATAAAACACTTCTTAACAAGAGGGAAATTGGTGAGTTTCAGCAGTTGGATGTCACCCACAATAAAATGATCTCCCTTTTCTCTTTTTGAGGCAGGGTCTTGTTGCCTAGACTGGCCTTGATCTCCTGGACAGAAATGATCCTCTTGCCTCAGTTTCTCTGGAGTAGTTGGGATTACAGGTGCAGGCCTCTGTGCCTGGATCCCTCTCATTCTTCTGTTCTGTTAAACCAGCAGTTTTCTAGAAGGTCTTCTTTTAAAAAACAACCACCAAGTATTCTCTTAAAATTTTATGCAGGTATGAGTTTACAAAATACAAAGAATTAAAACATTTTATAAGCTATACTTTGAAACTGGCTTATTCAGAAGCATTTCTGGTGCTGTCTTTCAGCTAAGGTGATTATGTTATTTGAATATTATATTAATTTAGAGGAAAATAATATAGAACAGATCTTCACAGTGTTCTTTTATACATGATTGTGTTATAATGAATTAAACATTTTTCAAAGGAGGACAGAATTAGTAAACATATATTTTAGGCATTTGTACATAAATAATAAGTGGTAACAAAGATCGTAATATGATTTTTTTTTGTTCTAGATATTTGAATGGTGGTATTTTCGCAAGTACGGAACATCCTTCATTGAACAAGTGTCAGTAAGCCACTTGCGCCCCCTTCTGGGAGGGGTTGATAACAACTCCTCCAACAATTCTAACTCTAGTAACGGGGACTCCGATTCCAACAGGCAAAGTGTCTCAGGTACGGAAAGTCTCTTATGAAATTATTTTGAATATAAGACAGCAAGAATGTTCTTAAAAATTAAGCTTCAGAGAACACTGCAGTTCATTTTCTGAGATATTTGACAAACCTGTACCAAAGAAGTAGGCTGTAGGAACCCCAGGCAAAGGAAATATTTATGTGATGAATTTTACTCTTTCTCCCATTTGAGTTAGCTCATGGTCATTTAGGTCACCTTCCCAACCTGAGGCCAGCATTATTGTTGGTATTTTATTAAGTCTCAGTGAATGCATACATTTTCTTCTGTGATAATTGCAGAATGTTATTACATTACTCATCAGCTTAAAGACTTCCTTGGTACCCATTCTGTTGATGGGAAAGCCCACATTCCAAATTCCTCAGTACAATGTAAGCTGCTGCTAACCTGTCTCACAGCTTTGACTTCTGTCATAATCCAGTTCCTTTTTTATGAGGCTAGTTGTCTAGTCACATGAAGCCACTTTTCATTTCTTGTACGTGCCGTGTTTCACATGGTCTTGTACTTAGAAATGTTTTTTTTTTGTTCTTGTGCTTACTTATGCCATCTCCTGAGATGCTTTCTCTCATAGGTTGCACATACTCTGTGTGCTTTTGTTGCTCTTTAGTGTCTCATTAGCAATGCTTTCTTAAAATAGCATTGAAATTTAAAAGTTATTTTTGTAACATATCTCCCATCTTTCACAGTGTCTACTGTGAAGTTCAGTGAGCAGATGAGTTCACACAAGACCTATACTTTCTGTGCTTATAAAAAAAGAGGAAAGAATATAATTTCCTAGCTTAATCTCTTTGTCAACTCAGTAAACATTTCCTAAGTACTTATTATGAACCCGAGTTTATACTAGTTCTTATGAATATTATGATTAAAGAAAAGTCAAAGTCCTTGTCCCCATGGAACTTGTCTCCTGAAGGAAACAAAGTGATAAGCTCTTTGATTATATGAGGGAAACATCCAAATCTATGGAAAACAAAGGAGTAGTTCCTGACCAGCTTGGGAGAAGGGGTTTGCTTCTGGAAAAGGAGGACATCAGTTCTGAAACTTGAAAGATGAAGAGGAAGAAATTAAAGAGCTAGGTTGGATCCTTTTCTTCCTGTTTATAATAACTCAGTCCACATTTCCTAAATTTCTAGCTAGGTTATAAGCATCAAGAAGCATTTTACATGTTTTGTTCCTGATGTTGATTTAATGCCTTAATAGACCCTTTGCCAGCCATACATGAGTGGTACTGGGCTGCTTCTGGTACACATTTATTTCACTAAAGGGTACACAGGTGGAGATGGTACCATCCAGGTAACAAAATTGTTTGGGGCTTTATAAATTCTACTTTGTGAAACAGAAAGAGACCTAAACAAAGCAAAAACACTACTCTAACTAGATACTTTAATAAATGTGGCTCATTATTGTAGTTAGGAATCTTAATCATTTAGTCATCATCATATAAACAATAGTAGGTAATTATTACCACTTTGTATGTGCTGGGAAGACCCCCCACAGATTAAATGTGCTGTTGCCTTACTCAGGTTACTGTGTCTTTGAATGATGCAGAACATTATAAAAATTATCAGATTGGAAACAGAAAGCATACTCATTTAAGGGCATTCTTTATATTGAATATTTATGTTTTCAACAAAGTCCCACCTTTCTCTGTACCCAACTTAAATCTCTTGAATTCCTTAATGCAATGAAGAGTTTATACTCTTACTATTATCACTGTCGTTTTGCTTTTTAAAAAGTAGATGTTTTGATTAAGCCTTATTCATTATGTGAATCTCAGTGCTCTTCTTTGTAAGGGAGAACCTGTGACCCTTTAAAAAGTATATTCAGCTTGGTAATCATCTTTAGTCCCAGCTAAATAGGAGACTGAGACAGGAGAATTACTCAAGCCCATGAATTCAATACCAGCCTGGCAAATACAGCAATAACCATTCCCAAACCGCCCCCCAAAAAAAACCCAAAAATACTGAACAGAAAATTAAACATATTCAACAATCATAACTATTGAAGTTCTTAGTTTTATTTATATCAGGTTTTTAGCCTGGCTAACACTGAATTTTTGAATATTACTATTCAATTTTATTAGTATTTAGTAAATGTCTACTAGTATTCTGTATTTCCATTCATTTCATATTTAATAGATATAGCCTATATGATCTGATTTCATTACCATGTTTAAATAGTTACCCTCAGAAAAATTAAAATTATCTTGCCTAAGTATATTTAGGGCTTAATCTACCCACCTTGTTTTGACACATGGATTTCTAATGTTTGGCTAGTTCAGCTCAACAAATAGGTACATAGGTATGGAAGTACCAGATGCCATGGGACTAAATCATTTTCCACGTCTCTTGTACTGGTTTTTATTTTTGAATAATAAAAATCCTACAAAAATATATCTTCTGAATTTAAACCTATTTTTAATCACTTTCTATTTCAGACTTTGCTTTCAGCTAAGTATAAAGGGGAGGAAAAGGTTCAAAGCTGAAAGCAATTAATGTATTTTCTTAAAATAGATAAATTTGTTTTAAAATTCCTGTTGTCTTCATAATAATAAAATAACTATTATGTTAATAACAGAAATTTGATTTTCTTAGAATGTCAAAGACAGCTTTTTGCTGAATCTTACATGAAATATAATATGGCCAGTAAGTGCCACCAACATTGGCAAAGGAAGTCTAATGACATTGCTTATTTGAAAAAAAAATCATAGGAAAAGTTAAAAATGAATTGAAAATATTAGTTTTAAACATTGGTCTGTATGAAAACTCAGTGTAGTTCTTTCCTTTAAGAATCATTTATGTTGACTAAAATCTACAAGGCCTGGCCTACATAAAAATGATTTGGGATTAAGGATAGTAAGGTGTGGAATGAGAAGGATGGTTACAGTTGCAGGAAATACTGAAAACATATTTTAAAACTTTTGGATCTGCGAAGAATGGCCTGAAGGAAAACTTGCTCAAAATTTGCAGTAGTCAATATCTGTGGGCTACTAGAGAAATGTGGTTAATTATTGTTATTTGATATAGTGAGACTTTAGCCTGTTTGGCTAAAGTTAGCGTTTGTGAACATTGTACTTGTTGCATTTTATTTGGGAGCTAAACTGCCATTTTTCTTCCAGATATTTAATTTAGATAAACCCTGCTGATGTATTGCACCACATCACCATATTTACTACTACCATTTCTGAATTCAGTGCACTTTATGAGCTTATGAGGGAAGAGATTCTCAGAGCCCAATGACAGCTAGAATTTGGGTTTATGGTAACATCTCTTTGATAATTTGCCTGTTCTCAATAGAATGCCATAAAGACAAAGATTTGCAGCATTCACCTTTGGAAAGGTGGAGGGTGCTTCATGGCATGAGAAGCGATGCTAAAGTCAGGCTTAAATTCTCTGAGATACTTTAGTAGCCTCTTGATAGAACTGGATCTTTAGACAAATGCTGACAGTCACTTGGCTTCCTATCACAAATCATTCCATTTTAATCTTATTTAGTAGTTATGAGACACATATTTCAAATGCTAAATAATTCTAGAAATCATATATAAACATATAACCTGAACTTTAAAGTTCATTTTATCAGTGGAGGCAGTTCAAGTACTAATTTAATAAAGATAATAGGCACAGTGGTGATGAAGAAATTCATACTGAAGAAAACATCCCAAATTTTCATGATAACAAAACAATTTCCTGCATAGAAATCCATATAATTCTAATGATACCCAACACTCTTAGCATCTGCCATCAGCTTTATATAATATTATCTCATTTAATGTTTCAATAATCCCATGTAGCAGATACTATTATTATCAAGATTTTATGGTTGAAAAAGGTGAGGTACAGTAAGCTAAAGTTGGCTGTCCAAGTTTAGAATGACAATGGGCAATTTTTTTTGTTTGTTTTTGTTTTTATTTTTGTTTGAGACAAGGTCTCCCTCTGTAGCCTAGGCTGGCCTTGAACTCTCCATCCTCCTGCCCCAGCCTCCCCAACATTGAGATTAGAGTGTACACCACCACACCTGGCTCAGAATCCAGGATCTTAAAGACTGAAAATGTTAAGTGACCATCCAGACTCTCTGCAAGATCTATAAAGAAAAGATTAATATAATTATTAAGTAATGAAAATAATTTTACTAAAACACTGTACCATAATGCATGATATTATTTGTGAAGTGACATTAATCTGGCTTACTTTAGAAGTAGCTCAGTGGACAATGGTTGAAAGTTTAGGCTCAATGTCAGACAGATATGGTCTTATTCTTTGTTCTGACACTTATGATCCTGGACATATTATTTTACTTTCTAAGTAAGTCTTAGTATCTTAATCTGAAAACATGAGAATAACAGTAACATCAACTTGACAAAGTACTTTGGAAATTAAATTAGGTCATGAGGAAATACCAGAGCCCTGGCAGTGTCTTCCAGATGAACTGACTTCTATGAATATAATTAGGGAAAATGCCACAGTCACTAGGGGGATATGACTATATTGTCAGCTAGGCTTACTCACTAATTCTGTGACTCTTTTACATCCAGGTCTTTCAGGGCTTGCATTTCAGATACTTCACTTGCAAAATTGCAAATTGCTATGTGTTGGGAACCTTTGGGGTTGCTCTTTAATAGTCTCAATGAGGCTAAACTTGATCTGTGCTGGCCAAAATCTAACGCATGTGCTGAAAGTGATTACTTTAGCCAGTACTTATTATATCTTTTCAAAACCTTATGCTACTAAATTATATGTTCTAAGACAGATTAGATTCCTAAATGGTTAAAAAGAAAACACCTAATTTTAGTTGCTGGTGAACATTTATTTAACAAACTTATTTCACAATTTCTGCATTATTTGTTGAGTTGATTGACTTAGGTCAGAAATGACCAGTGAGAAATGAATGCCAGATGAATTTAAAGATTTAGCCACCCTGGCAATATTTTTGAAGAAAGTAGCATACTGTCGTGAATATGGCAGATCAATAGAATGGGTCTCAAAACTCTGTATTTTCGTATATGCTTTCGTATTTCACAAAAGAGTTTGAGCAGTTATATATTTAATTGAAAACCATTTACATGTAACTTTTCAAAATAATTATTTTGAATAGCTATGAAATAATCAAGGCTTACTTCTTTAAAAATAGTAACTTTTTTTGGCAGTCCTAGGTTGCTAGGCAAGCAAGCTAGTTCTTGAGCCACTCGGCCAGCCCTTACTTTGACTCTTAATGATTGCTTAAAATTGATCTGTATGAAGTAGAGGATTGGGTATTCTTTTCTGAATATCAAAGCTAATAAGTGCAGGCAAAAGTCACATGTCAGAATTTGATTTGCCTGGAATTCATCTGGTTGTTGTAATATATACAATGAAACTTTAGGTTAGACCCCTTGGCAATTGTACTTTAAAAAGCTTTGCTAAACTTTTCTCAGAAAAGTTTTCAAAACTGCTCTTCTAATGAAAATTTAATTGATGAAGTCACAGGATTTTTGGGTAGGATGTTGCAAGGTGGAGGTTTGTTGCATAGAATAATAAGAAATAGGGAGTCTAAATACCAGTCTTTAATCTCATTTACTATGGATGTTGGGGAAATTATCTAGCATTTCTGTACTTAATCTTTTACTTCTGTAAAACAGTCTAATATATTTCTCTCACTAATTTATATAAGGGTTAGTTGATGAGCATTAAACCCCTTTGTAGAAAGAAAGGATCAATGAAAACCAAGCTTATAGGTATGATAAAAGTTACTGCTACTGCTATTTGTAATATTATTTTCAGATTTAAGATTTGGAGAAAAAGTGGTAACTTTTTAGTATAACAAATCTTATTGGGCTATGAATTCATAATTTATATATTTTGAAGTTCCTAAGAATGGGGATTTCTATATTTCTTTTTAAATTTTAGAAATAAATTGTTTTAGTTAAGCAAGTTGGGGGTAGAATATTTTCTTTTTCTATATAATTAAAAGTCTTGTGACTTTGGAGCCTTTTGACTGAGAAGTGAATTCTTTTTTTCCTTGAGGGCTATGACACAGGGGCAAGTCAGAACACTTAACTCCACCTGTAGAGCTTCTTCAGGTTGATTGCCAGGCAGTGGCTCAATATGCTGTTTGCTTTTCTGCCACAGTTCTAAGTTCCTCTAAGTTATAAACATATCTGCTTTTGTAAGCCAGGGCCTGGTGCAAGGATTAATGAATAAAATCCATTTACAATTAGTTGGAAATGGTGAGAAAGAAGGCTGCAAAAAAGATTTGCATTTCCTTTAGAAATCTGTGATGGCAGAAAGCATTACTTTTTAATGTTGTCTTCCACCTAGAAACATTAAGTGTTCCATTATGGCAAAGCAGTGGATCTGCTCAGTAGACTTTGGGAACTAAAAACTGCTACTTCAATGGGGGCTGCTTCACTTTCTCTTGAATTGCACTTTTGCATGAGTGCTAATGTCAGAACCTTTCCTTTAGCAGCTGCGGGTAGAGTTTGCTATGGAATGCCACAAATGAAACCATAGGCAGTATGTTTATTGTATCAGGGACATATTTATAACTAGACTATCAATGATATTAGCAAGCTCTTGACAGAGTGCCAAACAACTTTTAGTATTTTCCAAGGGCACTAAAATTGTCAATGATAATGGAGAATGGAAAATTGCTTTTGGATGTAAAATTTTAAATCTGATTTGAAATAAGGAATTTATTCCTCAAAGGCATGTAAGATAAGAACTTATATGGAAAATAGAAAAACTTACTCTCTGGAGATCTGAATTTATTTCTTCTCTTAAATCATCATACTCTAATATGTTTGGCATTTTCACCCTTTGTCCATATCACTAAGTCACATCAGGCAGCCTAGTATTTATGGGGTATGTTCCCTATAAATTCCAGGCTAAGAGAGTTTTTGTAGTAAAGATAAGATTATAGAACAGAACAACAAAGAAGAAATTGACGTAGTTGTGACCTCATTTAAGGCAAAACTTTAATGTGTGTTCATATATAACATCTATATTGCTTATTTCTTAAAAGAAAAATAACCTTCCCTTCACCCTCAATTAAAAAGATATGACTTGTGAAGCTGTTTCTTATCTACCTCATCACATTTTTCTTGCTTAGAACAGTTTACATCTATTATAATTACTTAGATCTTCACTTTTAAGTTTCAGGAATAGTTGAAAAAGTTAATACTGGGCACAAATAACAAATAAGGATTTTAGGTTTTAAGTTTAGTTCTCTAATGGAGTGATAAAAGCCATATTTCATGGTTGCTGCACCCTCTGCTGGCTAGACCATGACTCTTCTAGGTAAAGATGGCTTCATTTAGTTACTATTCAGTGAACACTTTAAATTTGCACATACTTCTCTTTGGAATTCTTTTTATTTAGAAATACTTTAAAATTTCAACTTATATTTAATAGATAAAATTTTAATTGAAGGCGGTTTTCTTTCTAATTTGTCAGCGGATACTTAAATAGTGCTTATTCTCCCAGGTAATATAATAATGTTTTTGTAGGAAATAAGATATTTGCCATAATCTTTTTATTAACATTTCAGTTGAAATTCAATAGAAGAAGAGCCACCTCTCCCAAATGTGCCTGATTTATTCAAAGAATTCTATCATGAACATCCTTGAACATAAAATGTGTGTTCATTATCTGCTAATTACAAACCTTGCAATATTTATGAAGCTTTACAAAGAGTACTATGAATCTTGAAAGAGTATCTGAGGAAGAGTTGACAGTGATGAGATACTAACAGTTATAACAGCCCTAAGGGCTGAGATTATGGTTGTCTGTCTAACCATTTTGTTTTAAGCCATGATCTAGAGTCATTGTATTCATGACTTTCTGATGGGCTTTCTGTTTAGAAGTCATTATTAAAGGGAAAACATAATTTTCAAGGTAGTGCCACATGAAATGATAGCCATCAAGTCCTCTGAGTTTCTTAGGAGCAAAATTCAAAAATGCCACATTAAGTAAGCAACTATCACTTCGTAAGTAGCAAGTTCACCCGTGCAGTAGCTCAATTGGTAGAGCATCTGCCTAGCAAGCAAGAGGCCCTGAGTTCAAACCCAAGTACCACCCAAAAATTAAAAACTAAATAGCAAGTTAATCTAAGCGACAAAAAATTAGGGCCATTATTTATAAATATTGAGTAAATTTAAAGTGAAATTCTGCTCCAATTTAAAGATTAATTTATCTTCATTAATGAAAACACATATTCTTGTTGTATGTAGACCTTTCATTTACTATTTTAACAAGTATTTACCAAGATTATACTTAGAATTCCCATATTGGTTTAGGCTCTCTCTTATCACACTGTATTATAATTTGTGGTTTACTTGTTTCCCCCCACTGGGTGCTGAAATTAATGTCCATTGGATAGATAGATAGATAGATAAATGAGTGGATGGATGAGTAGAAGAACAGATGTTAGATGTATGGGACTGAGGATAGAGTCCTAATTTACCACTCCACAGCCTTTAATGTCCTTTGGATTTCTGCAATAATTTGTGAGTATATGTTGTTGGGTGTGTTCTTTGATTACACACACCTATATCCACCCACTCACGGTTGTTTTGACTTATGGTTACTGAGTTTATTTTCCAATAAATCTGTATTAATCCAAAGCAATCTAGTATTATGAATCAGCAGAAAATTTATAGAATGTTTTAAGTTGTAGCTTTTTAGTCAAGCATTTGTTATAACACAATCTTAAAGGTACTAATTGATTTTTCTAAGTTAAAGTACTTTAATTCTAAGTTTCTGTGGCCTTTCTATAACAAAGAGGTATGATCTGTAAGAAGCTAACATAATATTAGTAAGGGATTAGTATCTGTGTCTGCATAAGTTAATGATGTCAAATGCTTTAAAACAATTTACTTTCATAGCATTTCTCCCTATAATACTGGTTATTTTATTAATTTTCTTATTACTACTTCCCAGGAAGACAAAAACAATATCATTAATTATCACAAAATCAGAATTAACATAATCCTTAATTAAGAGTCTAGGGTTCTGTGTATTCAACTGTATAGTTTAATTTGTTATAGATGATGTTATTGTGAGATATACTTTAGAGTAACAGAAAGCAGTTTTACTTCTGCCTGTACCTTTTACCTATTAGAATTAAATTTGTGAAATCTGTTTGGATTTCCTGAAATAACTATAGAAGTTATTAGCTAATAGCTAATTTTGCCATATACCTGGATTTGACAAATGAGGAATCTTGGACCCAGAGAGATTAGGTGAACGTTCCAAAGTCCTGGTGTCTGAGTCACATTTTCTGTTAACCTTATAATATCACTGAACTTATGTGTTAACATTTTCATTTTTCTCTTTGTTGTAGAATGCAAAGTATGGCGAAATCCACTAAATTTATTTAGGGGTGCTGAATATAATCGGTAAGCATTTTGACAGGTTGGGAAACCAGTGAGTCTGGTTCAGAGAGCAAAGACAGCAGCCAGTGTTTTGGCTGATTCATTTAGGGGTCATGTTACAGTCTGTTTAGTACTTTCATTTTTTGATACTATCCTCAAATGTTTTGATTTTCCTATTTTATAAATATTTTAGTATTGGACTTGGGATAATGTACAAAAATTTGTAGTTTTTAGAATTACTGCATTTATTCTTTTCACATACATTATATAACCAAAACATTTTGAAGCTCACCTGAATTTAATTTAGTGAAGTGTTTAGGCAAATTAGAATTTCATAACTTTTGGGAAATGTCTATTCATAGTACTAAATAGGGAAGGTTTTAATGAGCAAGGAATAGTAAAATTTTACAGCAAAAACATACGGGAAAATGTTTATTTCATCCCTACCATGTAATTCCTGAAGGGAGAAAAGGATGATTTTTTAAATGCTTTTTTTTATTCATTATCAAAGCCATCTTAGTATTCAGTTAGTGGTTTACATTTCAACTCCTCTACAGCTTACTCTTTTAAGTGCAGCTATCCTCCCTCAAACTTTCTGACTGTCTTATTTCCCCTCTTCAGGTATACTTGGGTGACAGGACGAGAGCCGCTGACTTACTATGACATGAATCTCTCTGCCCAGGACCACCAGACATTCTTTACTTGTGACTCTGACCACTTACGTCCTGCAGATGCAAGTATGGAAAATCCTTTCAGTAGTTGCTAGTGGGAGAGTGCTCAACTTGTTTTAAGTATCAAGGTTTCTGCTTATACAATATTTGTTCTACAAAGCCCAGTGAATAAACATTACTGACTGACTAGTATATCCCAGAATTCTGATACTTAAATAGGGCTTATCCACAATGAGGTATCAATATAGAAGTGAGACTCATTATTTAGAACATGATTCCTAAAAAATATATCAAAGCTTAATTGAATATAAATCTTACATGAAACCATAAATCCGTGAAATTAACAGGTGAGATGGAATGAAGGGTCTTGTCTCCTTGATGATTTTCCAATTTGAAGCTAGAATTCACTGAATCCAATGGTTTATAAAACACTTTAGTGACTTAGATGCCAATTTTTAGGTTTACTGGCATTGAAGGGGCAGATGGCCTTGGTTACTAGAGTCCATATGTGTTTTCCATTCTAGATACTCTGTTTAGCGTGCATCTTATACTGCTTAAGTTCCAAATAATCCCACTGGTATATTTTGTATTATTACACTTAGTCAAGGTAAATAGGTAAAGAAAATATTTTTAAAAAGAAATTTCTATATGCTCTTAAGAAGCTGACTTAAAAAATGAAAATTTTAAAACAAATAAGGGTATGCAGCAACAACGAACAAACAGAAGGAATATATGGAAACAATTCCATTCACAATAGCCTCAAAAAAATTAACTACCTAGGAGTAAACTTAACAAAGGATGTGAATGACCTCTACAAGGAGAATTACAAATCCCTGAAGAAAGAGATTGAGGAAAGCTACAGAAGATAGAAAAATCTCCTGTGTTCATGGATTAGTAGAATCAGCATAGTAAAAATGACTGTACTACCAAAAGCAATCTACATGTTTAATGCAATTCCCATCAAAATCCCAATGACTTTCATCACAGAGATTGAAAAATCTACCCTAAAGTTCATTTGGAAACACAAGAGACCGTGAATAGCCAAGGCAATACTCACTGAAAAGAGCAATGCTGGAGGTATCACAATACCCAACTTCAAACTATATTACAAAGCAATAGCAATAAAAACAGCATGGTACTGGCACAAAAACAGACATGAAGATCAGTGGAACAGAATAGAGGACCTAGATATGAATACACACAACTATACCCATCTCATTTTTGACAAAGGTGCCAAAAATATACGATGGAGAAAAGACATCCTCTTCAACAGATGTTGCTGGGAAAAGTAGTTACCCGTCTACAAGAAACTGAAACTAGATCCATGTCTATCACCCTGTATTAGTATCAACTTAAAATGGATCAAGGACCTAAATATTAGACCTGAAACTATGAAGTTAGTGCAGGAAGGAACAGGAAACACTGGAACAAATAGCTATAGGCAAAGACTTCCTCAATAGAACCCCAGCAATCCAGCAACTAAGAGAAAGGATGGACAAATGGGGCTTCATAAAATTAAAAAGCTTCTGCACAACAAAAGAAATGGTCTCTAAACTGAAGAGACTGCCCACAGAGTGGGAGAAAATATTTGCCAGTTATACATCAGACAAGGGACTGACAACTAGAATATACAGGGAACTTAAGAAACTAAACTCTCCTAAAATCAATGAACCAATTACGAAATGGGCAACTGAACTAAACAGAACTTTCTCAAAAGAAGAAATTCAAATGGCCAAAAAACACATAAAAAAATGCTCACCATCTCTGGCCATAAAGGAAATGCAAATGAAAACCACCTGAGAGTCTACCTCACCCCTGTTAGAATAGCCATCATCAAAAACACCACCAACAACATGTGTTGGTGAGGATGTGGGGAGAAAAGAACCCTAATCCACTGCTGGTGAGAATGCAAGCTGGTGCAACCACTTTGGAAAAAAATTTGGAGACTTCTTAAAAATCTAAACATAGATCTGCCATATAATCCAGCAATCCCACTCCTGGGGATAAACCCAAAGGAATGCAACACAGGTTACTCCAGAGGCACCTGCACACCCATGTTTATTGCAGCGCTATTCACAATAGCCAAATTATGGAAATAACCAAGATGCCCCACTACTGATGGATGGATCAAGAAAATGTGGTACTTGTACACAATGGAATTTTATTCAGCCATGAAGAAGAATGAAATCTTATCATTTTCAAGTAAATGGATGGAACTGGAGAACATCATTCTGAGCGAGGTCAGCCAGGCTCAGAAGACCAAAAATCGTATGTTCTCCCTCATATGCAGACTTCAGATCTAGGGCAAATGCAGCAATGTGGTTGGACTTGGATCACATGAGAAGGGGAGAGTACATAAGGGAGATATAGGAGTAGGTTGAAAACCCAAAACATGAAAGCATTTGATGTCCCCACTCCAGAGGAGCTAATACAGAAACCTTAAAGCAACAGAGGTTATCATGAGACGGGGATAAGGAATCAGTGTAAAGATCAGTTAGAGTTGAATCAACATGGGTCATAACACATGGGTACATGAAAGCAATAGTAGGAATCTCTCTGTATAGCTATCCTTAACTCAACTAGCAAAAAACGCTTTGTCTTCCTTATGTCTTTTCTTCAACAAAATTAGTGATAAGGGCAGAACAGGACCTGCCTGGAACTGAGGGGAGGAAGAAGACATAGGAGGAGAGGGGCAGGGTGGAGAAATGACCCAAACAATGTATGCACATGTGAAATAAATGAATTAAGAAAATAAATAAATAAAACAAATCAGGACATTTGTTATTGTTTGTTTTTAGAGGTAAAGGTTCTTTGCATGGTGGGAGATTATAGTATATTACCGACCACTGAACTCAAGCCCTTTTTACTGACCTAACTCATAATTCTTCACATGGTTTCAAAAGATCCTGATATCCAGAGCCTGTAGCAAATACTTGGGAAAATGACTGGTAGAGAATATATTATGTCTAAATAAATGAAGAAATGAATAGCAGTGTCATTTCAAAATGTGTAAAATAATATACAGTCTCCTAACAACAAATGTTATTACTGCACAAAGAAATAAAAACACTCTTTTAGAGTGTTCTTTTTCTTGATTTCTTTAATCTATAACATTTAGATCTATAGTTTCATGAGCACATAAAAAAAGTGTGATACTAGCAACTGAAGAACAATGAAATAGAAAATTAGAAATATTTGTGTAGGCCCAGGCCTGGTGATACGTGCCTATAATCCTACCTACTCAAGAAGCAGATGTACGAGGACCATGGTTCAAGGCCAGGCTGGGCAAAGTTACCATAAAATCTTATCTGAAAAACAAACAAACAAAAAAAGCTAAAGGCCTGGGCCTGTGGTTTAGGTGGCAGAGCACTTGCCTAGCAAGCACAAGGCCCTGAGTTCAGTCCCCAGTGCTTCAGGAAAAAAAAAAAAAAAGTGTGATTTTAGAGATCTGGGTAACCCTCTTGGTAATGAAATGTTCATTTTAATTCAAGCTGAAAGGTATTAATTTATTATCAGGTACCCAGTCTTCTTAATCATAAGCCCTGATTGACTTACTTATTTTCTTTTTCTAAAATAGTAATGCAGAAAGCCTGGAGAGAGAGAAACCCTCAAGCAAGGATTTCTGCAGCTCATGAAGCCTTGGAGATAAATGAGTAAGTGGGGCAAAATCTTCCTGCTCAAAAGTCTCATCTTTTGAATATATCCAGTTGCCATTGATGAGACACTTATATTAAACTATGTATTTGAACTAGAGGATAATTTGGCGAAAATTACTTTTTAATATTTTCTTTTTTATAAAAAACACATGAAGGGAATTTTTTAGTCATTTTAGACAGCATTTCAGTGGCTTTGCTGTGATCCCAACTTAAATCTTTCAAGAGCTACCCTGGAATATTGTGAAGACAAAAACATATGGTTAAAAAAAAAACAATTAAAAATATTTTAAGATCAAGAAAAAGATAAGAGGAAATGCTGTCCTTGGTGTTGTTAAACATTCTGTGGGTTACCAAGGGAGGCAAGGAAGACTGGGAAATCTCTTCTGGAGATCTCAGAAAATGAAAAAGATTCTTAAAACTTGGAGTCATAAAAACTTAGGGTTGGCAGAGACCTTAAAGGTCATTTAGCTAACCACCCATTTGGTGCTTGAATCACCTCAACAATGTCCTTGCCAAGTGGTCATTGTTAAACTATTTTATGATTTTTCTGAAGAAGGTTACAGAATCTTCTCCAGAGATTGACTTGAGAGTTGGAAATCCTGCCTGCCATTATAACCAGTTGATCTATATGGTTCCTGATTCTGTCATGCAACATATTTACTTTCCACTTTCTCATTGTTTACAAATTTAACATGCCTGCCTTCTGTGTGTCATCCATGTTTCTGAGAAAAGCATCAGGGCCCTATGACATGACACATAGAAACTCCCTATAGATTCATGTTGTCAGGAATCTCCATTCTTTGGTATTATTCAACAGATTACTAAGCCACCCAGTTAGATTGTGATTCAGCCCATATTTCTCTTATTTTGATCTCATGAATGCCAATTCTAGCCAAGGATCTTTTAATTTGTAGTAAATCTATTAGAGAAAACTATGCTAGTACAACTTAATTTATTTATTCTTAGCAAATTTAAGCTACCTCCCAGTGGTATCTACTTTCTTTTTAATATACTTGGAGACCATCTCTTTAGTAATCCATTGAATATCTTTCCAAATCACTGTTCTGTAGTTTAGGAAGTCAGACGTCTTTCCCTTTTTGGAAATTTATACTACATTTGTCATCTAATCTTCTAGTATCTCCACATTCTTTGTGATTCTTTAGCTGTCCATAGAAAGCAATTCCATGGCCTGCCTATAAGGTCTGTTGGCTTCCTGGGATTTGCCCATCCCAGTAGAGCAATTCATTTGGAGTGGATCGGTGATTTGCTGTCTTACATCTTTTTACCCATTTTATAGTTTAATTTCTTCTCTCCTTTTTCAGTCTGACAATCATTGTCCTTGATAGAGAAGCCAGGAACAAGATGGGAGTGAGAGAGTTTGCTTTTCTCTTTATTATCTACTGCTATTAACCATAAACCTTCTTTGTTTTGCTGCTATTGTATTATTTGTCTTTTTTTGCTTATTCATTTTTGTGGTGGTTTTAGAAAAATGGGAATGGTGTTAGGGCCTTAAACATAATTTACAAACAGAGAATAGATAGCTGTCTTTAGTGTTTTTTGTGTGTTTGTTTTTGGTATATTTATTTATTTTTGGCAAGCTTTAGCTAATTTGGCATTTTGTAGCTCTCCTGTCATTATTCTTATGAATTCATTCCACTCTCTTACAGTCCTTCATTACATATCCTCTTTCTATCTTTTTTTACATGTCCTTTAAAAATCTGACCTGCAAAAGATCTCTGTGGAGCCATATTGGTTACTTAAGTGCCACCCCTCTTTCCTTCCTGAGAGGATCATTTGTGATTGCAGTTGCAGGTGGACCTTGGGAAGCTGCTCAGTCCTCTTACACCACTTTTCCTTCTGAGTCTCATACCATTGAATCATGCCTCTTTGCTTTGAATTTTTTGAAGTCCGCCTTCCCCTCTTTGATTACTCCCAAATGACATAGTAACTCTCTCTGAATGTTCCTATCAATTTTCATTTCACCAACTATTTTTTTCTTCTTGGTCAGAATTAGGTCCAGAGTTGAAGTTCCCCTAATTGCTTCCTCTACCATCTGGGAGATAAAATTGTTACCAAAGTAAGTCAAGAACCTGTCGGGTGCCCTACTTCTAACCAAATGAAACTTATAGCAGATATCTGGATGGTTGACACCTACCTCATCACCACACTTTCTTGCTTCTGTATGTGTATTGTGTTGTGACAAGGACGCATCATCTCTATCTTCCATCAAGCTGAGCAGTCTGTTCTGTACTCCCCAACCATTAGCACTTCTATTGCTCTCTCCTTTTCCTTCACTCACAACTTTTAGCATGTTTCAACCCCAAACTCATGGGTTTTCACATAGATGTATGTTTCTTGGCCAGTAGTGCTACTCTGCCTCTCCTTCTAAGAATACTGTTTGAAATATAAATAAGCAAAGCAAGCAAGCTAGCCCCAACCATTCTTGAGTTCCCAGCCCACAATTGCAATCTTATGTTAATTCCTCTGACACTGTATCTACTGCTTAGTATTATCTCAATTTTCACTTCGTTACCCTTGGCCCATATTTATATGTCGGCATCTGAAGCTTTAAGTATTTTCTCTGATGCCTACCCCAGTTATTTTCTCCAGTAAGTCACTGGATAGTTTCAGCACCATTATTGCTCTTTTCAAGTAATACACACTGCCCTCCATGATAATTGAGTTTCTAGCTTTTTTTTTTTCCTGGTAATTTTTCACCCTTCCTCACTATATTGAATTTAAAACCCTATTGATAGTTTCTGCCTAAAATTAGAGGGATCAATTAAAGATTTTTCAAGACCTCTTCTCAGGGCTAAGATTAACTAATGACCCCAAACCTCACACTAGCTGTTGAGATTCCTTTCCCTAACTGGTTTTACAGTTTATAAATAGTAATAGCAATACTTGGTTTTACTTTCTGGTTATTTTCTCTCTTGTGGTCTGATGAAGAAAAGTAGGGAAATGGCCACAGAGAGGCAGTGGAGAAGAGGAAAGTGAAGGGATGGTGCAGATCAGGACCTGTCTAATCTGTCCTGGGCTTAACAGTTCCCTTGTATGCTCCCTTTCTTTGGCAATGGGTTGTTCTTTACATGATTGGAAGGTTTAAATTTTCAAGAGCTCCCCTTGTTCAGTATATCTGCATATCCTTTCTGGCTTCCTACCATAGAGGGTTGTTGAAAGGATTATGTGAAATAATACATGTCAAGTGCCTGGTACAGTACTTAAGCTATACTAAGCAACAGGTTGTAGCTTGTTGTCACAGGCATGAGATCTTATTCTTCTTAGCTACTGTGGCTGAGTCAGATTCTGAGCTCTTCAGAAACAACTTCATTTGTAGCTTTTTCTAGTTTGTCTGAAGCAGAAAATCATTGCTGTTATAACATGTTGAAGCACTTTTTTTTTTAAATGAGTAACATGACTTAATGAATTTCACACTCTGGAGAAATTCTTAGCTTGAAAAAAATCTGCCTAACAAACAAAAGTAAAGTTGTGTATAATGCTTCTAACTTTCAGTGTTGGAAGGAGATATTTAATAACAGCTGTTACCATCACTTTAAGCTGACTTTTAGTGAGCATGTCTCACATGCTGTCTACTGTACTGAGCACTTCACATGCATAATCGTCTTGCTTAACCGCTACAACAACACTGGAAACAGACACATTCCACGTTGTTCTCCATCAGGGAGGCAGAGTAATAACTTGCCCAAAGTGACACTAATAAGGGGCAGAGTTTATATGTGAGCCCCATCCTTCTAACACTATGCATCCTACCCCTCAAGCTAAAATATAGATGTTTCTTTTGTACCATTACTTTGTGTCAACAGCTACAAACAAGGGTGCATGAACCAGTTGGCCATTCTGCATGTTTTGGCGTAACTCCCTGCCCTTCTGCATGAACTTCTATAGTCTGTTGCTATGTCTTCGAGTTTGTAATTGATAGTGGCTATTATCTGAATGGACAGGTGTGCGACTGCTTATATTCTTTTGGCCGAAGAGGAAGCAACAACTATTGCTGAAGCAGAAAAACTGTTTAAGCAGGCCCTGAAGGCTGGAGATGGCTGTTACCGGCGTTCTCAGCAATTACAGCATCATGGATCCCAGTATGAAGCCCAACATAGTAAGATTTCCTCTAGGTTAATGTGTTGGGAAATCAGAATTATCAAATGATCAATCAGAGCAAACTTTTAGCCAGTTAAAAATTTGATTCTCCTAGATGAGAACAGATATAGGCCACTGCTTTTCTTGGTTTTTGTTACTTTTTTCCTTCCTATAGGTGCACTTAGTACACAGTTAGTTCCATTACTATTTATGTTCACATACTCTTTCATGCCATAAGTCTTCCAATGCCAGAAATGAACAGGAAGTAATCTTTAATAGTAACTTTGTTTCCTGTCCAGAATTCTTACATTTTTCTGTTCATCAGTTGCTTCTTTGTCTCACAATAGTCTCCTTTGGTAAAGAGGATAATTTAGGATATAACAGTTACTGGTAATTGTATCAGCAGTTGGCTCTTTTTTAGGAAGCATTGCTGTTGACTTCTAGAGAGAAAGAACTATGAGTTCCTAATTATATATCTTTTATGTTAAAAAATAATGTTGTCTTTTATTTAAGATAAAAATTGAGACCTTTTACTTTAATACACTATATAACAGTAATATTTTGGGGATAGTATAGAAATAATACAAAACAATTTCTAGAATTCTCTGAGCCCCTTGACTCATCTTTATTGGTTATTTAAACAGAAATCCAGTGATCCTTGTGGGAGAAAAGTGTTTTCATAGTCCAACCAAAATTTGGGTTGTTTCCTTAAAGTGAAATTTCTGTCACTCCATTCTTCTCTCCTTCAATATGGAGAGTAGGTGTGTATCTCCTTCATACTTAAAATTATACAATTAAATTTTAATATTAGACTTGGATTTGTTATAGGATCTGACTGCATTAGTCTCTATAACTGGTGCCAGCAGAATCTTTACATTATATTCCACATATAGAGGAGTGTGTCCACACAACCCACCCCTGCACAGGTTTTTAGTTTATTCTTCAGCAACCATGCATGTTAACAAGGTGTGTAAGCACCATCTATAGCTTAGTTTTTAAAAACTGTAACAATGAATTTTGAAGATTTATAGTAAATGTCTATCTTGTGAACTAAATGGAAATTAATACATAAAATTCCATAACCTATAATGCAACCTTAAGAAATTTTCTTTCTTTTCTTCTCTAAATTAAATCTTTTCAACCTGTTGCCTAAATCTATCCAAAAAATATAATCACATCTTTAAAATAATTTGTAGGTACTTGGCAGTTTTTCAGCACACATCTTGTTCTCATTGTTTAAAACTTGAAATGTTCAGACTTTAGTCTTAACATCTTTTAATAGCTGCATATTATACATATACTTAATCTGTAACAGGTGTGTCATATTTTTCTCAAACATGGTAATTTTATTGAGGATTAAGCATGTGCGTGTTCTCATTGGTATGGAAATGTATCCAAAAAGACATAATTAAATAAAAGATTAAGATAAGAAGTTGTTAATGTACATTTTAAGTTAAGGCCATTTTAGTGACTATTGTTATAACTATTTAGCTTGTCAGTGCTTTCTCTAACACTAGGGTAGTTTTTCATTTTGTTGCATACTCTATTGTCATATCTGGAATGTGTTATGTTGCCATCTAAGATCAACTGCTTTAAGGACCTGGAGATGATTATGATGTCACTAGTGTTAGAGAAAGAATAATATGAAACAGAAGTTCAAGATGAGGCTTCTCCAAACTCAATGTCAAGAGTGGGGAAAAAAAAAAGTTCATCAGGATGCAACCTGAGATTCACCTCTTTGCATCTTTACCAAAAGTATGTGTACTTGAAGAACATGGAATTTTTGCTTGTAAACTGGATGCCTTTTCCCAGCACTGTGTGGCAGATTTTATTTATTATCAACTATTCAGCATCGTAACTCAAACGCATGGTTAGGTAATCAGTCATGATTTGACCTTTGGAAGTTCATGTACTTTTCATTCACTCTGTATTCATTCACTATTAACAGAGTTAATTGTCAGTGCTTCTGGCGGTAGGAAAGGCCAAGGAGCAGTCTGTTCTTTGAGATTTCTCTTTACTGACAAGGCAAATGAATGTCTGTATTTTCTTCTTGCTGCTCAACTGAAAGATTTTTTTTTTTAAATTTTTAATTTTTGGTGTCTTATATCTCCTTCAGGACGAGATACCAATGTCTTGGTCTACATCAAAAGAAGGCTAGCAATGTGTGCCAGAAGACTCGGGAGGACCAGGGAAGCAGTGAAAATGATGAGAGATGTGAGTTTGGATCTGGGTATGGGATCAGTGGCAATGCAGCTGGCTTGGAGCTGTAAGAGCCCACTCTGTGGACCTAGCAGATACAGCCAGTGCTTGCATGGTGGTCCCATAGTCTCTGGAGCCAGTTCCCAACTGACTAGATAAATTATTTGGGCAGTTTACTCAACTTGTATGTCATAGTTTCTTCATCTGCAAAATGAGGCAATGATAACAACTCTCGCAGTAACTTCTTAGGATTGTAAGAATTGAGTAAGATAATACATGCAAATCTTTTAATAGAGTAACTGGCACATTAAAAAATATTCATAGAAGCCAGGCATGATGGCTCATGTCTATAATCTCAGCTACTCAGGAGGTTGAGATAAGAGGATTGTGGTTCAAGGTGAGCCTGGGCAAAATTTAAAGAGATCCTATGTCAAAAACAAGTCAGGTGTAGTGGTGCACACCTGTAATTCTGGCTATACAGGAGGCCGAGGTAGGAGGAGCATGGTCAGAGGCCAGTCTGGATAAAGTGCAAGACCATCTTTGAAAAACAAACTAAAAGTAAAAGGACTGGGCCATGGCTCAAGTGGTGTTGCACTTACCCAGCAAAGATGAGGTCCAGAGTTAAATCTCCAGTGCTGCCAAAAAAAAAGTCAATAAATATCTTTATTAATAAACCTTTGGGGCTGTAGCAGGAAACCAGTAATGAGATCAGCCATTTCAGCTAACTGACTTTTTCTGTATGTAGTTGTTAGAAAATTTGAATAAATTATGGGTCAAATTGCTACCCTCAAATTTAGTAACATGAGCTAACTCTGTCTCAGTCATTTCAAGCAATTTCCTAGATTCTTGAGAAACAGGGTACTTTATTAGTTGAGGTTAACATAAGAAAAAAGAAGAAAGGAAACAAGAGTTTCAAAACAAAACTAGAACTTAGGGAGGTTATCACTATGTAACTTTAAAACACAAGAGTGGTTTTAAGGGGAAACAAGTAAGTAACTTTTTCATTATTGTTATGGTTGGCAAGAAATACTTTTCATAAAGAATCTAATATTACTGTCAATTATATCTGTAAGCCATTTTCTTTTTTAAAGCAATCTCAGAAACCTTTGTCAACATTTCATTCTTCCACTGCATTCTTGAATCAGAAGACATAGATAACTTCCCTTTATAAAAACAGTAGAATGTAGTAGCAAGACCCAGGTAGCTTCTTGCTTTGTTCCAAGTGCATGGGTTTGAGCACAGGGCTCTTCAAAACTAGCCCTTTGGGAGCCTTTTCTTGGCTGGTCTCTGGATGGAAGGCAGTTCATATGAATTTTTCAGTGCTGTTTGGAAAAGGGAGTTTGCACCCGAGGCCACTCTGGTTATTCCTGCAAGTTAGAGTACATTGTGGGCCCAAGTGAGACCCATGCTTGGGTCTGCCTACTCCTCTAAGTATCAATATAGCCCTCATATCTGAGGAGAGGAATATAAGAAGGAAGATTATGAATGTGCTATATGCTCATCTAGAATCAAGTTTTTTTGGTTGAAGGAAGAATTTAAAGAATGTTATCACATAAAAGCTAATTTTAAGAAAAGGGTATTTCTGTAGAGGGGTCTGAACTTGCTTGCAAAGCTTTTCACCTTATAGAAATCCCATACCTTGATATAGCAAAGAAACTGACAGTCGCTTTGGTTCTGAGTTGGTGAAAATTTAAGGAAGAATGGGCTATTTTTCCATTTTAACCTGGCCCACATTCAGCCATTAACTAGGTCTTGTATATTTATTGTCACTTCTTTACCTTAATTAGCCAGGAGTAGACATGCACAGATACATGATTTTGGTCATCTTATTTATTATATGCTTAAACAACCTCATAGGAAAAACAAATTCTGATTATTTTAATTCCAGTTTTTTTCTCAGTCTTATTCTGCTTATCAATTTTAGTATATACATATAAAACTTCATATGATTAAAATCAATACATCTACTTACCATATATCTACCATGATTTGTTTTTTGTTTAACATTACTTTATATTTGCATTCTATTTATTAACCAGCACAAATTCAGGTTTTGGGAGGAAGTCTGGGATACAGTGGAAAAAACACCGGGGTAGAGGGTCAAAAAGCCTGGATGTGAATCTCAGCTTTGCTCTGTGTTAACTTTGTGATCCAAGGCAATTGTACTTACTTTTTCATTTAAATTGGGGATGATGATTCTTAAATTAATGAAGAGAATTGAGATAATGTGGCATATAATATGCATGCTTATAATTCTTTCTTACATTATCATTATTTTTTTGTTTGTTTGCAGGGCTATGGTTTGAAATCAGGTCCTTGCACTTGCTAGACAAGCATTCTACCACTTGAGCCACCCATTCAGCCCCTACTTTTTCACTATTATATAGTAGGAAATAAAATATAATTTTCCTGCCTATTCTTCTGATGGACATTTTGGGATAATTCTGACATTTTTTTAGTTAATTTTTTTAAAAATTTTTATATTTATTTTATTTTTGACACATAACTGTGTGTTCTTACAGGGTATAGTGTGACATTTCAGTACATGTACACAATGTGTAATGATCTGGGCAGGGTAATTTGCATAGTCATCACCTCAAACTGACTTCTTTTTCTTAAATTAATGAATGAGTCAATCAAGAAATCTCATTCTGGCTTTCTCTATCTACATATGTATATACACATTTATATTTTATGCATGCTTGGATCTACACAGGTAGGCATGTTTTTTACATTACACTTCTAAAGACCACCTGTCATATTCTTAAAATACATGTTGCCTTTTCTGTGGGTTTTTGGAGTACCAGTAGATGTGGGCTCTACTGCTGTGACAGTCCTATGAGAGGCGCTTTGAAGAGAAATTTTCATTACTCCTTGCACCCCAAACAGAGGAGCAAAGATTGAAGATTTCTCTCTCTCTCTCTTTGTCAAAGCTGCAACTGGTAAAGGAGAATGATGGGGGGGGCGTGAATTCAACTATGATATATTGTAAGAACTTTTGTAAATGTCATAGTGTGCCCACAGCACAACAATAATAAGTAAAAAAAAAAAAAAATTAAAAAAAAAAAAGCTGCAGCTGTACCCAGCCTTGCAGGAGATGGTTTTTTTGTCAGGCCAGACCTGTTTCACACCATTTGAGTTGTAGGTCAGACTTCACCAAGAGTTCACTCTTTTAACAACATGCACATAAAACATCTTGCTGTAAAACTTCCTCTGATAAAATAGCAGTGGATTCCAGGTGGTTTGCTGATAAACCATTTAGGCAGGAGGATCTAACTTTTCATTGAGACACAGCCATTCTCTCTCCCCATATGCATGGGCTTAAACTTTCCAAGAGTAGATTTTAAAGTGGAAATACAAATGCCGCTTAGAATGTCTTCCATGTAGAAAGCAGTGTCATTTAAAAATTTTCTCTGGAAATGCCTTAAGGAAGGGCAAACTATTAATTGGTGAGATATCCTGAAACAAAATGAAAGGGAATTCTGAGAAGGAGACTGTAAAACATTATCAATTTTTTATAATTTCCATGGCTCAAGACTTCAAGCTTGTACTGTGACTCAGATAAAATATTGATACTGACAGCGAAATATTGATGATGTAAAAGCACATTAACTTCTTAGCATCAAAATTCACAGTGTCTCATTTTCAAAGGCAGCACAGTAATTATTTGAATTCCCAGGATGTTTTTATAAAAAGCTTACTTTGAGTAGCTCCCTTTTGTGAACAAGAATATGGAAGTCCCATGCTGCTGGAGAATATTTTGACAATGGGCAGAGCTAAGAAAGCATGCTAACTTTTGAACGCCACTGTAAGATGTTGTTTATTTTTCATAATATAAAGGGTTGCATTTTCTGCTTATTAAATTTAAGGAAAGGTCTTTGTGTTTGTTCTTATTTTTGGTGATTTTGCCTCTTCAACATCTGGTATACAATAGTGTCTTTTTTCCTTTTTTAACTTTTACCATTTAGGTAGATTCAGTTTTTTCTTCCTATCTCAGTAGATTTGGAATGGAATTCATAGAGCAGATGACTGTGGTCATGGTGCCTTAGCCATGACTGTCAGATCTGGTATGAATAAAATGGTGTGTATTGGGTGGTCTGACCTGTGAAGGAACCCAAAAGTTCCTGTTGTCCCAGGATATTTGGTCTAGGCCAGAGTTTCTCAGACATGGCATTTTTGACATGCTAGGTCAAACAGTTATGTTGTGGGGACTGTCCTGTGCACTGAGGTGACCCATGCCTCAGTCATCCCTCAGTGTCTCTAGACATTGATACATGTCTTCAGGCAAGGGTGAGGGCCTGGAAAGGGAGTCACTCCTCATTAAGAACCACTGATCTAGCTGGGTGTTGTGGCTCTTATCTATAATTCCAACTACTTGGGTAGCTGAGATCAGGAGCACTGTGTTTCATGGCTAGCCCAGGCAAAAAAAGTAGTGAAACCTCATCTCAACAAACAAGCTGTAATACCGGCCATGTAGGAGACAGAAGTAGAAGAATCAAGATCTGAGACTTGCCCAGGCCAAAAGCAATGAGACCCTATCTGAAAATAACTAAAAAGGCTAGAGGTGTGGCTCAAATGGTAGAGTGAGCACTTGCCTAGTATGCACAAGGCCTTGAGTTCAAACCTCAGTATTGCCAAACACAAAACAAAATAAAAAGAACTGAGTAGATTTGTTTCTAGGCAGACATCAAGGTTTTGTCCATTTATAATCTGAACTTCCACTATTGTGGGCATAGACATCCACAGCACCCATAGACTTGACCAGCCTGTTTTGTTTTATTTTGGGGGGGAGCTGTTTGCCCAGATGGGATTCCCTGAAGAAGCATTGAGGGCAGGAAAAGTAAGTTGATTTGAGGTTTTGGTGGGATCTGGTAGGAGGCTAAGAAAGAGAGGGGCCTAATGTGGAGACTTGGTCTCCCTTGCTCCTCATACATGGTTCCGGCTTATGTCCCTCTTCCCTAAAATCACAGCTCCTTTGAAAGTCAAACATTGGCTTTCTGATTTATGACCTGTTTCCCTGTCTGTAGTGTCCTTCAGATTTTGAACTATTCTGTCATTCCTGTTTCATTGTCTCTGCAGCACTACTGCTCTTTCTGTATCCTGGCCTCCCATTTGACACAGATGATTACACCCCCCCCCCTTTTTTTTTTTTTATTATACCCTTCTTTTTTTTTTCTAACATAAGCATTCTTTTTTATTACTCATATGTGCATACAATGCTTGGGTCATTTCTCCCCCCTCCCCCCACCCCCTCCCTTACTACCTACCCTGCCCCCTCCCTCTCCCTCCCCCCAATACGCAGCAGAAACTATTTTGCCCTTATCTCTAATTTTGTTGAAGAGAGAGTATAAGCAATAATAGGAAGGAACAAGGGTTTTTGCTGGTTGAGATAAGGATAGCTATACAGGGAGTTGAGTCTCATTAATTTCCTGTGCATGTGTGTTACCTTCTAGGTTAATTCTTCTTGAACTAACCTTTTCTCTAGTTCCTGGTCCCCTTCTCCTATTGGCCTCAGTTGCTTTTAAGGTATCTGCTTTAGTTTCTCTGCGTTGAGGGCAACAAATGCTATCTAATTTTTTAGGTGTCTTTCCTATCCTCATATCTCCCTTGTGTGCTCTCACTTTTATCTTGTGATCAAAGTTCAATCTCCTTGTTGTGTTTGCCCTTGATCTAATGTCCGCATATGAGGGAGAACATATGATTTTTGGTCTTTTGGGCCAGGCTAACCTCACTCAGAATGATGTTCTCCAATTCCATCCATTTACCAGCGAATGATAACATTTCACTCTTCTTCATGGCTGCATAAAATTCCATTGTGTATAGATACCACATTTTCTTGATCCATTCGTCAGTAGGGGGGCATCTTGGCTGTTTCCGTAATTTGGCTATTGTGAATAGTGCTGCAATAAGATGGGTGTGCAGGTGCCTCTGGAGTAACCTGTGTCACAGTCTTTTGGGTCTTTCCCCAGGAGTGGTATTGCTGGATCATATGGTAGATCGATGTCTAGCTTTTTAAGAAGCCTCCAAATTTTTTTCCAGAGTGGTTATACTAGTTTACATTCCCACCAACAGTGTAGGAGGGTTCCTTTTTCACCCACATCCTCACCAACACCTGTTGTTGGTGGTGTTGCTAATGATGGCTATTCTAACAGGGGTGAGGGGGAATCTTAGTGTGGTTTTAATTTGCATTTCCTTTATTGCTAGAGATGGTGAGCATTTTTTCATGTGTTTTTTTGGTCATTTGAATTTCTTTTGAGAAAGTTTGTTTAGTTCACTTGCCCATTTCTTTATTGGTTCATTAGTTTTGGGAGAATTTAGTTTTTTAAGTTCCCTATATATTTATTACACCCTTCTTGAAGCATTTTCTATACTAGACTTTAGGACACCATACTGTGTTGGTCAGTTTTTCATCACTGTGACCAAATATCTATGGGAAGCAACTTAAGGGAGGAAAGATTTATTTTGACTTGCAGTTTCAGAGGTTTTAGTCCATGGTCACTTGACTTTATTATTTCTGGTTTGTGATAAGGGAGTAATCAAGGCAGAAGGGTATGGTAGAGCAAACACACTTGACAGTCAGGAAGCAGAGAGAGACAAGAGAAAGGAAGAGGCCAGGGACAAGATATGTCTTTTAACAGCATGCCTCCAGTGACCCACTTCCTCCAGTCAAGCTCCACATTCCAGTTTTCCCCATTTCCCAATAGTCCATCAATTAATGTATCAATCAGTGGATTAACTTATTGATTATTTCAGAGCCCTCATGATCCAATCACTTTCCAGAAGCCTCACCTCTGAACATTGCACTGGGGATCAAGCCTTTAACAGGAACCTTTGAAGGACAGTTCATATCCAAACCACAGCACTCCACCACCTTAATTCTCTTAAAATATCTGTCTCCAGTCTTCCTGACCTCTAAAATTTGAAGCATCCCCAGGCCACTACTAGGTGACTACATTCAGTCTCAGTTTTAAATGTGATCTAAATTCTGAGCAATGTTTCTTTACTTAAACATTAAAGTCTTTACTATGCTGTAGACCTGGGTGCTTGTTCAGGGTCACATAGCTAGGGAGTACTCTTGAGAGTATGGTCTGCCAGTCACCATCATCAGAAGTGTTCAGGGCTCTGATTGAATATTCTTCTTATAGCAATGGTGTATGACTACATGGAATAATTCATGCAAATCACTTGGTACAGGTGAGTAGTAGGTATTGTTGCTATTCTTATCATTACAACTAGATTGTGAAGGAAAAATATAAATATTAGATACAATTTGATTCCATTTTTCAATTAAAAAGTCAATGTTAATATAGATGGTTCTTGAACTTTCTGGTCTCAGAACCCTTCAAAATTATTAAGGTTCCAAAAAGTTTTGTATATATGGGTTTATTTATTTATTGACATTTATAATTTTAGAAATAAAAACTGAGATTTTGAAAATATTTATTCATTTTAAAATAATTACAAATTAACACAACTGGTATTTTATGAAAAATAGCTGGGTTATTCAAACAAAAAGTTAGTGAAGGAATCAGCATTCTTTTTATGCTTTGCAAATCTCTTCAGTGTCTAGCTGAATAGGAGACAGCCAGAATCTCATGTTGAGACATGTTTCCAACATGTGGTCTCTGGGAATGCCTCTATGTACTCATGATAGAGTGAGAATAAAAATGGAAAAGTATATTACTCTGGAAATAGTTTTGATTTTGAAGACCTGAAAAGATGTCAGGAACCCCTAGGGGTTCCCTAATCACATCTTGAGGACCACTTGTACAAGCATAAGAAAAAAAAAACTGGAAATACAGAGCATATTTTAGCAGTAACATTATCGCTGTCTCTTTTTTTGTATTCATATAATGCTGAATTATTACAAAAACATGTTATTCTGATTTACTTATTATAATAAATAAAATTTAAAAATAAAAGACTGAGGCCAATTTCAAAAGAACAAAATAGTGAACATGAAAAAAATGGTAGAAATAGGGAAATGTGAATGTGGTAAAGAAAAGCTTTACCAACTTAAAACTTTAGCTTAAAACTAGACCTATAGCTAATTTATTATCCGGTGAATTACTTTCCTAGAGCTGCCATAACAAAGAATCAAAAACTGGGTGGTTTCAACAATAGAAATTTATTATGTTATAGTAAATTAAGGATAGAAGTCCAAGATCAAGGTTTAACAGGGCTGTGCTTCCTGAAGGCTCTCAGACATAATCCATCTTTGTCTTTGCTAACTTCTGGTGGCTTCTGACAACCTTTGGCCTTTCTTGACTTATAGACACATTACTCTGGTTTCTGCTTCTGTCTTCATATGGCATTTACCTTGTGTACCTGTATCTCTGTACAAATTTCCCTTTTTTCTATGAGTCCATAGAAAAAAAGCCCAATTTCCAAATAAAGTCACATTGATAGGTACTGAGAGAATTTCCAACATAGGTATTCTGAGGAAACAATTCAACCCACAGTTGCAGTCATGTGTAGAAACGCTGTATACACTTTCATCCTTTCTAAAACTTCACTGCCATATCTGGTCAGCCAAAAGCATGTTTCATATGCCATTGACCATTCCTAGCCTAACCTGTAAAAGTTATAGCTGCTAACTATCCTTTTGTTTTATTATACTTGGATCTTCATGAAAACTAATGAGAGATAGCTATAGTTAGTTACCCCAACCTTAGGTTTATATCCTTCCTGCATTTTCATCATCTTCTCCAAGATTTTCAAATGAGAAGTAGAAAGTTTTCAGTTTTTGTTATCAACAACTTATATAGTATTACTGTATGCCAGACATTCTGCTAAGAAATTTACATATATGGTCTCATTTAATTCATACCTACCATGGTTGTAATACTAAATTGCAAAAATAATTTATTCTTACTGTAACAAGACAAAGACTAAGATGTTATACCCCTCCATTTGTAAAACTCTATGTCTCTATGGTACTCAACACCAGAAATTTCTCTTTTCTTCGGTTATACAGATCTTAACAAAATATAAATCAGAATTAAACTAATAACAAAGAGCTATTATAATCAACAAATTTTATTATAACA
Source organism: Castor canadensis (assembly GCF_047511655.1). Lineage (NCBI taxonomy): Eukaryota > Metazoa > Chordata > Mammalia > Rodentia > Castoridae > Castor > Castor canadensis. The sequence continues at coordinate 36,323,028 of NC_133387.1, read as the reverse complement.
CAAATCAACAAATATTTGTTAAAATATTTGTTTGATGAGAGAAACAAACCCTCATGGGGATTCTCAAGAAATTATACAAGTTTTGAAATAATATAGTGCCATTTCTCCTGACTTTTCACACTTACTTTATATTTATTCTTCACTTTGATCTCAAATCGCTTATTTCTATGACCCTTTCAGTAAGGGGAGATCTGGGCTCCCCTTAACAGGACTATGCTTCCTGGAAGCTCTCGTACACAATCCATCTTTGCCTCTAAGGATTGATTAGATCAGAGAAAGATGATTTATTTAGCTAAATTTTTAAACTTCATTAGATTATGAGCTTCTTGAATGCACGTACCATGTTTTTCTTGTGTGTTCTTCCCAGCACAAAGAATGGCACCATGCTACAGAGGCAGTCAGTAAAATACCTGAGTTGGTAAATCTGAATATGCCTTGCAAATTCCCAGTTAATGTGTTGTACTTGTGACCTGTGGGTCCCAGCTTCTTCTTGATTATGATTCCTCTTGTTATTTGTTTAATTTTGATATTCTACCTTAATTAAAAGAGGCAGAATTTATTTTTAAACTAATGTAAAATATAGCAAGTTCTATTAAGAAAAGGAATATAATATATTCATTTTATATTCCTTTATGTTGTTAGAATCCTGGCATGTGAGAATTAGCTTAATAATATTGTTTGAGGATGCTCATTAGGTAATTTCTGAAGAGGAGCACTTGTAATGAAAGCATACTTTAGAAAATATACATCCGTGACTAATTAAATCCTGTGACTAATTAAATCAAGCATTCATTGATTTACAGTTTTGCTAATGTTCCTGAGTGAAAACCATCACAAAATCACTGATTTGTAAAAGAGTACTAGTATGCTCTGCAGGTTGTGAAACATGTTTTAGGGAATATTTTGCCACAGAAATTCTGCTTTTAATATAAAAATGCAAAGTTCTTTTTAGGAAAAAGAATGCTAAATAAATATTTTGAGGGTTAATTTCTATTCTCTTTTTATCTCTTTGGCGCATTCCTAAATTTTCTAGTTTTGTTTGTTTTCTCTGCCTTTCTACTACAGGTCACAGTATTTCCCTTGTATCCAATATTTCTTGTTTCCTTTCTTAAAATTGTCACGGATGTGATTTGGTGTATAAGCTGTTGAGATTGGTCATTAATGGAAATAAAGTACCATTATGTGAGGGTGAGAGTACCATTATGTGAGGAAGAGTTCCTTCATATCATTTGCAGCCACACGCCACTTGAAGTCGCTTACTTTGAAAGCTTAAAGTTATTCAAATGTATCACTGAATTGAAGACAAAATATAAGTGAAATATGTTAATTTCTTTAAGTGTTTGTGATCACTGGCATGTTTCTACATTCTATCTTTGTAATATGTACAAATAAAGAAAAAGTGAATCTTGAAAGTTAATGCTATATCCATAAAATTTCATTGATCTTCTAAGTTAGACTTTATATAAACACTGCCTTCTTTTTTTTTATTATGATTTGCTTTTCTAGATTTGCCTACTGTTGTTAAGTTTATTGGATAAATTATTGGCAATTAATCAATGACATAGAAAGGAAAAGCATTTAATTAATTAGAACAAATAATGCATATATCAGTTGTTGATTTACTTAGTAGTAATCATATCAATAACAGTGAGCCACAGTTTTATCAGAATTATACTTTGTATTCACTATGCTTGTTGAAGAATAGGTGGTAAATAATTCCTGATATGAGTTTTATCTAGAAATAATGTAATTTTATTTGCCATTATATATTGTCATTGACATGTATCTTTTGTGGCATAATAACTCCATGATTGATAGACTTATCTGTCGTTATCAGGATTTTCAATGTGGTATTTAGCACTCATTGTTGAACAGAGCCTTCAGTTTGTATGCTGGCTCATGATCAGTTATATAGCCACATGTCTGCATCTGAGAGATTGATTTAGTTTTCTTCTCTGAATTCCTGTTCTTGTCCTGCTTTCTCAAATACTGATCTTTTGCTTCTGTTTCTCAACTATGTTTACAGTTAGTTCTTTTGCATTTCTGATGCTCTGTGTTTTACGATTTTAGAATTCTGTCCTGGTTTAGTTTAATGACTCTAGTCAAGCCCGGTGTTTTTCTGATTGTACATCTTTTCTCTCCCTTTTTACCCTGCAACCCTGACTTTGGACTTGCTATTTGATCTTGTTCTAAACCATTCACCGTTCATCCATGCATTCACTCAACATGAATGTAGATGGACTATGTGCTCCATTGTTTTCGTGGTTGGTTTAGTCAATCACCCTTGCCCAGTTTATGTTATGGCAGGAGGAGAGACAAAAAAATAATAAAAATAATAAGTGTGATGAAGGCTGTGGAAAAAAAGGTAAAATAGAGCAAATAAGGATCTGGAAAGGCATGGGAAGAAAACAAGGATACTAGGGAAGTCAGATCAGGTGTGTGTGATGTAGAAGCTAAAGACTGAAGGAAGTGTAGAAGTTAGTTATCTGATATACGCTCAAAGATCCCAAGGCAGGAGTATGCCTAGAGTATTTTATCAGCAGTAAAAGAGTCCTGGGTGGATAGAGGCACAATAAGCCCAGGGGAGAGAAGGGACAGACCTTAGAGATCACATAAGGTTTGTGGATCATAGTAAGGACTTCAGCTTTTACCTTGGTTAAAATCAGGAGCCTTGCAAAGTTTTGAGCAGAGGAGTGAAATGACAAGTTATAAGTTTTACAGGTTGCTGTGTGGTAAGGGGAAAAACAGAAAGATCAATCAGAAGACTCTTGTACTTATCTTAGCAAGAGACCTTTGTGGCTCAGGTAGCAGAGAAGATAGTGCAGAGTGAACAGATTCTACATATATTTTGAAGTTAGGACCAACAGAATTTGCTAATCAATCAGATGTGCAATGGCGGAAAAACAAAAGTCAGGATGATTTTGAGAATTTTGACTTGGAAGGAAAGGAGTTTTGGTCAGCAAAGATGTGGAGGACTGCAGTGAAACAAGCTTGGAAGATAGTTAAGAATTCAGTTTTGAACATGTTATAGTTGAGAAGCATTTGTTCATTTTAATCTTAATAACTGCTAAACCTTTTTGGAACATAGTAAATTTTGAGTTTTGTGAAGTGAAGAAACCTTAAATAGAAGGAAAGTAATGGGGCATCCCAATTTTACAGAATCCCTTCTAAAGTATAGACAGTGAGGAATTCCCATTACAGTACCATTTGTTCTTATAATGTCAGAAAGATGACATCTCATTAATTTTTAAGAAACTATGACTACAACATCTTAAAAATAACATAGTATTCTGTATGTGTTTATATGTCTGTATGTCTCTGTTTTGCTTTTTCTCTCAACACTGTTTTTGAGGTCTAACCATTTCTGTTCCATGTTCTTCTCATGTCTAGCTTGTGGCTTTTAATTACTGCATCATACTCCATGTCATGTACTTTTTTCTTCTGATTTATTTTGTTTCTTCTTGTCATCCTCCTTCCTTCCATCCACTGTGTTCATTGCCTTTTAAAGTAACTTATTAAATTTTATTCTAAGCATTTCCTTAGTCTCTTACTTACGATTCACATTTCCCACATAGCTCCTAGTCTTTGATTGATGATTTTTCACATTGTAATTAGAGAAATTACTTAAGATTAGCTCTTCTATATTATTTAGATGCATAGTTGCCTGTTGTGTTTTTCCCAAATTTATAATCAAGCTTTCTATAATTTTTTATGGATCATTCATCTATTCGATGAATATTATTATAATTCAGATCTGAGGGTTTTGAATTTTGGTTGGTACACTTAAACGTATTTGTGTATATTGTCTTTACTCTGTTGAGAGTAACAGAAATAATTACTGTTTTGATGTTTTTTATTTGTTTTGTTTTTTGCTTTCATTTTTTGTATCTGTAATATTCTCCCTCTCCTTTTCTTCTGCACCACTGAAAAGGACCTCTGTGAGTTCAACATTTTAAAATTTTAGTTTGTTCTTCTGGTAACCCAACTCATTAAAATCCATATTTATATTTCTTATGCAGTCCACTATTAAGCTTACCAATATCTATAAATGATACAGTGAACTTAGCATATAACCCAAATTACTTTTTAAAACTCTGATCAGAACTTGTCACTTGTCTGCTTAAAAGTCTTCATTGGTTTATCATTGCATTTAGAATGGAATGCAGATGCTTTACACAGCCTTACATGATTCTTTCTTTGTCTGTTCTTCCAAAGTTATGCTATTGTTTTTATTACTCATTAGGCTGTTGATATCATTGGGCTTCTCTTTGAGTGTGTCAAACTTGGTGCTCAGCTGAAAAGGGTCTTTTGTGATACCCATATGAAAGAGTAATATGCACACACACCCATGTGTGCACACACCCTATCATTCTCAATTGCATTCCCATTCTATTTTGAATTGTCCTTTCACTTTTGAAACTATCTTATTTATTTACTTATTTATTGTCTGAATTCCCCAACTCCACCACAAAATAAACCGTAAAAACACCAAGAATTTATCATCTTCCATGCTCATGGAATAGCCATGTTGCTTAATTTTTTATTGAATGAGGGGATAGATGACTGCCTGGATGGAGAGTAGATGAGAGTATTTTCCACTTCACATGCCATCAAATTCCAAAATAAGAAGACTTAAGAGTTTATGACACCACCCCCAAACACATACTAAAACCTCTTTTCCACTCTAAACAATTCTTCAGTTTGTTTAATAAGCAACTCCATAATTATAAAGCAGCATGTTTGGTTTCAATTAAATTCAGGGGAATAAGAAGGTCTGCTCATCCCATGTGTCCAGTAGTGGACTATGTAATTACGTATGGCTACTGCCCAACAGCCCACACCAAATTTGGAGTCTCTCTGGGATCCATCTCAGAAGCTACAGCTTCCTTAGTTTCCCCTGCAGTTTAATCAAGTCCCAAGTCCCGTTTACTTTTTTGGGAGGGGATGGTGCTGAGGATCGAATCCAGGGCCTTGTGCTTGCTAGACAAGTACTCTACAACTGAGCTACAGCCCCAGAGAAATTTGTTAAATTTCTTGTTTGGTGACTCTGCCAGCCATTTCTCTCATCCGTTTGCTGTTTTCATCACAGGTATAGGTTTAACCTTATGCATCCCATTTTATTGTCATTTCTATAAATGTCCTGTGAGGGAGAGAGGTAAGCAATTTGTTCAGTTCTCTATCTCTACTTGGAAGTCTTTCAGTTTTTTTTTTTTTTTACAGCTGTGAGGGTGATACAGTCTTTGAAGTAGACTCAGATTTTGTGCCTTAATAAATGACTCTGATGTTCTCAGACATACACATTTCAAAGAGAGAAAAATTTTCATATCTTTCTCTAAAAGTCAGGGAAATTTTATGCTGGTTTTTCAGAGTACAACATATGTCCCTTTCAGAGAGAGAGAAAAACTTCTTCTTTCTGTCTTATTTTTCTTTTTCAACTTTGTCTTCTACTTTTCAGTAACAGAGAGACATGGCCAAATGCTCTGAGTTTGACATAGGGGGTCCTAATAGAACAATGTGATGTGGATTCTGGGTCTGATATGAGAGATGGAGTTAAGAGAAGCTGGAAGGTTATTAGATAAGTTTCTGTGTTCTTCTTTTTACTTTTAGGATGTTGAGTGTTGTGTGAGGGAGAGCAAGAATAAGACATGGATGACTTCTGAATTTATTGCTTGGAAAACTAGGGAGACAGTGGTGCCATCATGAAGATTTGCACTGTAGAATAAGTAGATGGTTTGGGGGGCAGGTGGGCAGGAAGAATGATTACAATTTTAGACATGTTACTCCTGCAATATGTGCAAGTTGTCCAAATGGAAATGTTTAGTGGGCAGTGAGATACAGATCTTAAGCTCCACAGAGGGATCTAGATTGGAGGAAGTTCTGGAAATAAGCAAGGTGAAAAGTGATTTCAACCATGAGTAAGGTGAGATCATAGAAGGAAGAGTGAATAGAGTAAAAAGCAAGGAGAGGAGGACAGTACAAAATAAATCAGTCAAAGGAGACTTGAAAACAGATGGCCAGCGAGGAAGAAAGTCTAGGAAAATGTGTCATTAAAACCATAGTGAGAACATTTTAGGAGGAAGGAAATGGTCAATAGTATCAAATACTACACAGGAAAAAATATGTGTGAAATGAATAATTCTTAGCCTATTACTTGTCATACAAGTATTCAGTAATATTTTATAGCATCTGGATGTGATGGTACATGACGGCAATCCTAGCACTCGGGAGGCTGAGGTAGGAGGATTGTGAGTTTGAGGCCAGGTTGGGCTACATGGTGAAACCCTGTCATTCATATATATGTATACATATATTTGTTACGGAGAAAAATACTTTTTACATTTTACCCCAAATAAATTTTGTATTTGACAATTTAGTAAGTAAAAGCAAGGTGAGTAGAGTGTGAAGGGTATAAGATAAAGTGCATTGTGTTGTCTCCTGCATGTGAGGTAATGTGTCCACTGGCACAGTAGGTAACTCTTTTAGAAAGCTTATATGTAAAAGGAAAAGAGAGTAGCACTGGTACCTAGAAGCCAAACATGCAAGCAGTAGAAAACTTTAATTGTTGATGGAAAAGACTAAGAAGAAAATAAATATATAAAATGGAGGGGATCTCTGATAGAATGAAGTCCTTAAGAGTATTTAGTGATGAATTTTAGAGCACAAGAGGCAGCAAGTAACTAAAGGAACTATTAACTATGGACTGAGTATTTGTTTTCTCCTGAAGTTTACATGTTATGTTCCAATTCCCAGCAGGATGATATTTAGAAATGGGGCCTTTGAGAGGCAGTTAGGTTATGAGGTGGAGCCCTTAGTAATGGGATTTGTGCCCTTAAAAAAATCGAGATAAGGAAGGTATCTCTCCACCACATAGGGATGCATCAAGAAGGCAGCTATCTTCAAAACAGGAAGCAGCAGGCCCTTATCAGACACCAAATCTGCTAGCACCTGGGTCTAGAACTTCCCAGCCTCTAATCTTATGAGAGAAAAATTCCTGTTGTTTAAGCATCCCAGTCTGTGGTATTCTGTTATAGCCTCCTGAGCAGATCAAGGAAAAAAAAGGGGATTGCATGTGTGGCTGATAGTGATAGAAAGAGAAATCTATAAGCAGTTGTAGGCTACAGTGGAGGGATAAGGGTAGAGGTGAAGAGACCAAACAGATTCCTATCTACTGACTTTTGTTTACTTTATTAAACAGAGGACAAGATCATCTGCTGAGAGTTACAAGGAGATGGTTGTTAAAAGTATGAGGGAATGATGAAATGGGGGAGATAAGCCACTAAGGAAATACTGGGGGCTTCCTGGTAACTTTGGCCCAACAGAGGTCAGAGATCATTATATGTTAGTTGTTCTTCCACACCTCAGAGTTTTGTCCTTTGGATTAAATGTTGGAGCAGAACTGGTAGACATCTCATTTGATCCACTGTCATGGTACTGATACATGAGTGAAATGGAAAGATGAGGAAGTCAGGAACTTGAGGGATTGGCAAGGAAATGGTAAGATGATGCGCCATGGGCTCTCAGGATAGGAAACACAGAAAACAAACACTATTACAGATTGTGGTAAATACTGTCGCAGAAGCAGACAGGCTGTTGTGATAGAAGGAAACTGGGGAGGGCCCGACTTGCGTAAGTGTTTGGGCAGGGCCTTTCTGAGCAGGTGTCATTGTTGCTCAGATGTGTAGGGTGCCAGTCATGTGAAGACATCTTTAAGTTTAAAGAGATGACTATTTCTTCACAATTCTGCCTCACCTGATTGCTCTCTTTTTGAAATTGCTTGAGTGTATTCTATACTACCAGTCCCTAAATCCCTTCTTTACCTTATTTACTCTCCTCAAAACTTATTACCATATATGGAAGCTAGAACAACAACTTAAAAGTATATATAAGTATATAATCATATGTATGTGTGTTTAAAATATAAATCTGTTTTATATATGTATATATATATATATGTATATATATATATATATATACATATATATATATATAAAATGAGACAGAGAACAAAACTGTATTATTGGGACCATCAAATATAAATCTGTTTTATATATGTATATATATATATAAAATGAGACAGAGAGCAAAACTGTATTATTGGGACCATCTGAGGGAAGGATGGGAGAGGGAAAGAAAGTGTCAGACAATGAAAAATATTGAAGTAACGTATCTACGTGTGAATGTAATATAACATAATGCAATGTAAGCCACTAAATAATAGGGGAGCATGGTGATACAGAGATAGTAAGTAATGAGGGGGATAATTTTAATAAAGAACAACTTATACAGGCCTGAAGTACCAAGGTAAAATCCCTTAGAATATAAATACACACTTTAAAAAAAAATGAAAAAACAGGAGGTTAAGACAGGTCTTTTCCAGGGGTGAGTACCAGTGAGAGGAAGGTAGGATAAGGAAAGGGTGGATGAGGGTGAATATGGTGGATGTATTTTGTATTCATGAATGAAAATAGAAGAATGAAACCTGTTGAAATTGTTCTAAGCAGGGAGTAGGAAGACAGAAAACAACGGAGAGGGTAAATCTAACTAAGATATATTATAAACACATATGTAAATATCACAGTGTATCCCCTATACAACTAATAAGTACTAATATAAAATAAAATAAGAATTCACTTACAAAAATAAACCCAAAAAACTTATCATCATAATCCCAGCTACTTAGGATCAAGAGTTTGAGGCCAAACTGGATTAAACAGGAATATCCAACAATCTGCTGCCTACAGGAGACCTACCTCATTGACAGAAAGAAGCACTGGCTGAGAGTGAAAGGCTGGAAGATTTACCAAGCCAGTGGCTCCCCAAAACAGGCAGGAGTAGCAATATTTATGTCGGACAAAGTAGACTTCAAACTTACATTGATCAAACGAGATAAAGAAGAACACTCCATACTAATAAAAGGGCAAATACACCAAAAGGAAATAACAATTATCAACCTATATGCATTCAACGCCAATGCACCCAATTTCATCAGACATACTCTGAAGGATCTAAAAACATATATAAACTCCAACACAGTGGTAGTGGGAGACTTTAATACCCCCTATCACCAATAGATAGGACATCCAAACAAAAATTAATAAAGAAATTCTAGAACTAAATTACAACATAGATCAAATGGACCTAGCTGATGTCCACAGAATATTTCATCCAACTGCTGCACAATATACATTCTTCTCAGCAGCTCATGGAACCTTCTCCAAAATTGATCATATCTTAGGACACAAAGCAAGCCTCAGCAAATATAAGAAAATAGAAATAATCCCATGCATTCTATCTGACCATAATGGATTAAAACTAGAAATCAACAACAAAAACAGTAGTAAAAAACATGCAAACAATTGGAAGCTGAACAATGCATTGCTCAATGATCAATGGGTCATTGATGAAATGAAAGAGGAAATTAAGAGGTTCCTGGAAGTTAATGAAAATGAAAACACGACCTACTGGAACCTATGGGACACAGCAAAGGCAGTCCTGAAGGAAAGTTTATAGCCATGAGTGCATATAATAAAAGGTCAGAAAGATCTCAAATCAGTGACCTAATGCTGCATCTTAAACTCCTAAAAAACAAGACCAAGCAAATCCCAAATCAAGTAGAAGGAGAGAAATAAATAAAATAAGAGCTGAAATGAATGAAATAGAAACAAAGAAAAAAAACATACAAAGAATTACTGAAACAAAAAGCTGGTTCTTTGAAAAAATAAATAATTGACAGACCCCTGGCAAACATGATTAAAATGAGGAGAGGAAAAAACCCAAATCAGTAAAATCAGAAATGCAAAAGGGGAGATAACAACAAACACCACGGAAATCCAGGAAATCATCAAAGACTACAGTGAGAATCTATATTCTAATAAATTTGAAAATCTTGAAGAAACGGACAAATTTATAAATATTTATGACCATCCAAAATTGAACCAAGAGGACATTAATCACCTTAATAGATGTGTAACACAAAATGAAATTGAAGCAGCAATTAAGACTCTCCCAAAAAAGAAAAGTCCAGGACCTGTTGGATTCACTGCTGAATTCTATCAGACCTTTAAAGAAGAGCTAATACCAACCCTCCTTAAACTGTTCCATGAAATAGAAAGGAAAGGAACACTGCCTAACTCATTTTATGAAGCCAATATTACTCTCATCCCAAAACCAGACAAAGACACCTCCGAAAAGCAGAACTGTAGGCCAATTTCTTCAATGAACATCGATGCAAAAATCCTTAATAAAATAATGGCAAACCAAATCCAACAGCACATCAGAAAGGTCATATACCACGACCAAGTTGGCTTCATCTCAGGGATGCAGGGGTGGTTCAACATACGCAAATCTATAAATGTAATACAGCACATTAATAGAAGCAAAGACAAAAACCATTTGATTATCTCAATAGATGCAGAAAAAGCTTTTGACAAGATCCAACACCACTTCATGATAAAAGCGCTAAGAAAACTAAGACTAGAAGGAATGTACCTCTCAACATTGTAAAGAGTATATATGACAAACCTACATCCAACATCATACTTAACAGTGAAAAACTGAAACCATTTCCCCTAAAATCAGTAATGAGACAAGGGTGCCCACTATCCCCACTCCTATTCAACATAGTACTGGAATTTCTAGCCAGAGCAATTAGGCAAGAAGAAGAAATAAAAGGAATACAAATAGGTAAAGAGCTGTCAAAATATCCTTATTTGCAGATGATATGATCCTATACCTTAAAGACCTAAAAAACTCTACCCAAAAATGCTTAGACACCGTAAACAGCTTGAGCAAGGTGCCAGGATACAAAATCAGCTTACAAAAATCATTAGCTTTTCTATACACCAACAACGAACAAACTGAGAAGGAATATATGGAACAAATGCCATTCACAATAGCCTCAAAAAAAATCAAATACCTAGGAGTAAACTTAACAAAGGATGTGAATGACCTCTACAAGGAGAATTATAAACCCCTGAGAAAGAGATCAAGTAAGACTACAGAAGATGGAAAGATCTCCCATGCTCATGGATTGGTACAATCAACAAAGTAGAATGGCTATACTACCAAAAGCAATCTACATGTTTAATGCAATCCCCATCAAAATCCCAATGACTTTCTTTCTTTCTTTTTTAAATTTTTATTTTATTCATATGTGCATACAATGTTTGGGTCATTTCTCCCCCCTTTTGCCCACCCCCCCACTTCTCCCTCCCTTTGCCCCCTTACCCCTCGCTACCAGGCAGAAACTATTTTGCCCTTATCTCTAATTTTGTTGGAGAGAGAGTATGAGCAATAATAGGAAGGACCAAGGGGTTTTGCTAGTTGAGATAAGGATAGCTATACAGGGAGTTGACATGCATTGATTTCCTGTGCATGTGTGTTACCTTCTAAGTTAATTCTTCTCGAACTAACCTTTTCTCTAGTTCCTGGTCCCCTTCTCCTATTGGCCTCAGTTGCTTTAAAGTATCTGCTTTAGTTTCTCTGTGTTGAGGGCGACAAATGCTATCTAGTTTTTTTAGGTGTCTTACCTATCCTCATACCTTCCTTGTGTGCTCTCGATTTATCATGTGATCAAAGTCCTTGTTGTGTCTGCCCTTGATCTAATGTCCACATATGAGGGAGAACATATGATTTTTGGTCTTTTGGGCCAGGCTAACCTCACTCAGAATGATGTGCTCCAATTCCATCCATTTACCTGTGAATGGTAACATTTCGTTCTTCTTCATGGCTGCATAAAATGCCATTGTGTATAAATAGCACATTTTCTTGATCCATTCGTCAGTAGTGGGGCATTTTGGCTGTTTCCATAACTTGGCTATTGTGAATAGTGCTGCAATAAACATGGGTGTGCAGGTACCTCTGGAGTAACCTGTGTCACAGTCTTGTGGCTATATCCCCAAGAGTGGTATTGCTGGATCAAATGGTAGATCGATGTCTAGCTTTTTAAGTAGCCTCCAAATTTTTTCCAGAGTGGTTGTACTAGTTTACATTCATACCAGTAATGTAAGAGGGTTCCTTTTGCCCCGCATCCTTGCCAAAAGCTGTTGTTAGTGGTGTTGCTAAATGATGGCTGTTCTAACAAGGGTGAAGTGGAATCTTAGTGTGGTTTTAATTTGCATTTCCTTTATTGCTAGAGATGGTGAGCATTTTTTCATGTGTTTGTTGGCCATTTGAATTTCTTCTTTTGAGAAAGTTCTATTTAGTTCACTTGCCCATTTCTGTATTGGTTCATAAATTTTGGGAGAATTTAGTTTTTTGAGTTCCCTATATATTCTGGTTATCAGTCTTTTGTCTGATGTGTAGCTGGCAAGTATTTTCTCCCACTCTGTGGGTGTTCTCTTCAGTTTAGAGACCATTTCTTTTGATGAACAGAAGCTTTTTAGTTTTATGAAGTCCCATTTATCTATGCTATCTCTTAGTTGCTGAGCTGCTAGGGTTCCATTGAGAAAGTTCTTGCCTATACCTATTAATTCCAGAGTAATTCCTACTCTTTCCTGTACCAACTTTAGACTTTAGGGTCTGATATTAAGATCCTTGATCCATTTTGAGTTAATATTGGTATACGGTGATAAACATGGATCTAGTTTCAGTTTTTTGCAGACTGCTAACCAGTTTTCCCAGCAGTTTTTGTTGAACAGGCTGCTTTTTCTCTATTGTGTATTTTTAGTGCCTTTGTCAAAGACAAGTTGGTTATAGTTGTGTGGCTTCGTATCTGGGTCTTCTATTCTGTTCCACTGGTCTTCATGTCTGTTTTTGTGCCAGTACCATGCTGTTTTTATTGTTATTGCTTTGTAGTATAGTTTGAAGTCGAGTATCGTGATACCTCCAGCATTGTTCTTTTTACTGAGTATTGCCTTGGCCATTCGTGGCCTCTTGTGCTTCCATATAAATTTAATGGTAGATTTTTCAATCTCTTTAATCTTTTAATCTCATTGGGATTTTGATGGGAATTGCATTAAACATGTAGATTACTTTTGGGAGTATAGACATTTTTACTATGTTGATTCTACCAATCCATGAGCATGGGAGATCTCTCCACTTTCTATAGTCTTCCTCGATCTCTTTCTTCAGAACTTTATAGTTTTCCTTGTAGAGGTCGTTCACATCCTTTCTAGGTTTACACCTAGGTATTTGATTTTTTTTTGAGGCTATTGTAAATGGAATTGTTTTCATATATTCTTTCTCGGTTTGTTCATTATTAGTGTATAGAAATGCTAATGATTTTTCTATGTTGATTTTATATCCTGCTACCTTGCTATAGCTAATGATGGTGTCTAGGAGTTTTTGAGTAGAGTTTTTTTGGGTCTTTAAGGTATAGGATCATATCTTCTGTAAATAGGGATATTTTGACAGTTTTTTTACCTATTTGTATTCCTTTTATTCCTTCTTGTTGCCTAATTGATCTGGCTAGGAATTCCAGTAATGTGTTGTGTTGAATAGGAGTGGAGACAGTGGGCATCCTTGTCTAGTTCCTGATTTTAGAGGGAATGGTTTAAGTTTTTCACCATTAAGTAAAATGCTGGCTGTAGGTTTGTCATATATAGCTTTTATAATGTTGAGGTACTTTCCTTCTATCCTAGTATTCTTAGAGCTTTTATCATGAAATGGTGTTGGATCTTACCAAAGGCTTTTTCTGCATCTATTGAGATGATCAGTGGTTTTTGTCTTTGCTTCTGTGATGTGGTTTATTACGTTTATTGATATTTGATGTTGAACCACCCCTGCATTCCTGGGATGAAGCCTACTTGGTCATGGTGAATGATATTTTTGATGTGTTGTTGAATTCAGTTTGCCATTATTTCATTGAGGATTTTTGCATCAGTGTTCATTAAGGAGATTGGCCTATAGTTTTCCTTTTCGGAGGTGTCTTTGCCTGGTTTTGGGATAAGTGTAATACTGGCTTCATAAAATGTGTTAGGCAGTTTTCCTTCCCTTTCTATTTCGTGGAACAGTTTAAGGAGGGTTGGTATCAGTTCTTCTTTAAAGATCTGATAGAAATCAACAGAGAATTCATCAGATCCTGGACTTTTCTTTTTCGGGAGACTCTTGATTGCTGCTTCAATTTCATTTTGTGTTATAGATGTATTCATGTGATTAATATCCTCTTGGTTCAGTTTTGGATGATCATATGTATCTAGAAATCTGTCCATTTCTTTAAGATTTTCAAATTTATTTGAATATAGGTTCTCGAAGTAGTCTTTGATGATTTCCTGGACTTCCGTGGTGTTTATTGTTATTTCCCCTTTTGCATTCCTGATTCTACTAATTTGGGTTTTTTCTCTTCTCATTTTAGTCAGGTTTGCCAGGGGTCTGTTGATCTTGTTTATTTTTTCAAAGAACCAACTTTTTGTTTCATTAATTCTTTGTGTGTTTTTTTGGTTTCTAGTTCGTTGATTTCAGATCTTATTTTTATTATTTCTCTCCTTCTATTTGTTTTGGGATTTGCTTGTTCTTGTTTTTCTAGGAGTTTGAGATGTATCATTAGGTCATTGATGTGGTATCTTTCAGTCTTTTTAATATATGCACTCATGGCTATAAACTTTCCTCTCAGGACTGCCTTTGCTGTGTCCCATCGGTTCTGGAAGGTTGTGTTTTCATTTTCATTGTCTTCCAGGAACTTTTTAATTTCCTCTTTTATTTCATCAATGACCCATTGTTCACTAAGCAATGAGTTATTCAGTTTCCAGCTGTTTGCATGTTTTTTGTCTTTACTTTTGTTGTTGAGTTCTAGTTTTATTGCGTTGTGATCAGATAGAATGCATGGTATAATTTCTATTTTCTTATATTTGCTGAGGCTTGCTTTGTGCCCTAGGATATGATCTATTTTGGAGAAGGTTCCATGGGCTGCTGAGAAGAATGTATATTGTATAGAATTTGGATGAAATGTTCTGTAGACATCAAGTAGGTCCCTTTGATCTATTGTATATTTTAGATCTAGGATTTCTTTATTGATTTTTTGTTTGGATGACCTATCTATTGATGATAATGGGGTGTTAAAGTCTCCCACGACTACTGTGTTGGAGTTAATATATACTTTTAGGTCCTTCAGGGTATGTTTGATGAAATTGGGTGCATTGACATTGGGTGCATACAGGTTGATAATTGTTATTTCCTTTTGTTCTATTTCACCTTTTGTTAGTATGGAATATCCTTCTTATCTCATTTAATCAATGTAGGTTTGAAGTCTACTTTGTCAGAGATAAGTATTGCTCCTCCTGCCTGTTTTCGGGGGCCATTGGCTTTGTAAATCTTCTTCCAGCCTTTCATCCTAAGCCTATGCTTATTTCTGTTGGTGAGATGGGTCTCCTGTAAGCAACAAATTGTTGGATCTTCCTTTTTAATACAATTAGTCAAATGGTGCCTTTTGATGGGTGAATTAAGTCCATTAACATTAAGTGTTAGTACTGACAGTATGTGGTGATTCCTGTCATTTAGTTTTCTTAGTTGTGTGAGGGTTTGATTGTGTATAGCTAAATCAATGTTACTCTCTACTTTCTTGCTTTTTCTCTTCCTGTAGTTTGGTGCTGCCTGCCCTATCATGGTTATGTTGGGTTTCACTTTCTGTGTGCAGAATCCCTTGAAGAATCTTTTGTAATGGTGGCTTTGTGGTCACATATTGTTTTAGTTTCTGCTTATCATGGAAGACTTTTATTGCTCCATCTATTTTGAATGATAGTTTTGCTGGGTAGAGTATCCTAGGGTTGAAGTTATTTTCATTCAGTGTCTGAAAGATCTCACCCCAAGCTGTTCTTGCTTTTAATGTTTCTGTTGAGAAGTCTGCTGTGATTTTGATGGGTTTACCTTTGTATGTTATTTGTTTTTTCTCTCTTACAGCCTTCAATATTCTTTCTCGGGTCTCTGTATTTGTTGTTTTAATGATAATATGCTGTAGGCTAGATCTATTTTGGTCTGGTCTGTTTGGTGTTCTGGAGGCCTCTTGCATCTATATGGGAATACATTTCTCTAGATTTGGGTAATTTTCTGTAATTATTTTGTTGAATATATTATGCATTCCCTTTGCTTGTACCTCTTCTCCTTCTTCAGTGCCCATGATTCCCAGGTTTGGTCTTTTGATGGATTCAGTGAGTTCTTGCATTTTCTTTTCACAGGTCTTGTGTTGTTTAACTAATAGTTCTTTGGTTTTTCCTTTAATTACCATATCATCTTTGAGTTCTGAGATTCTTTCTTCTGCTTGTTCTATTCTGCTGGATTGGCCTTCCATTTTGTTTTGCATTTCTGTTTCATTCTTTTTTTCTGAGGTTTTCCCTATCCTGATTCTGTTCCTCTCAATGTTGTCTATTTTTGTCCTGAGTTCATATATCTCTTTATTAATCGTGTTCTTTGTTTCACTTTGGTGTTTATACAGTGCCTCTATGGTTTCTTTTATTTCTTCTTTGCTTTCTCAAATTCTCTATTTTTGTGTCTTGGAATTTCTTAAGTGTCTCCTGTACATTTTGGTTGACCCTATCCAGTATTATCTCTATAAAATTCTCATTGATTACTTGGAGGATTTCATCTTTCAGATTATTCTTGTGGGGTTCATTGGGTCCTTTGGCATAGTTTATCTTCATTTTGTTGGAGTCTGGATCTGAGTATCTGTTTTCTTCATTTCTCTCTGGTTCCTGTACTAATTTCTTCCTGTGGGGAAATTGGTTTCCCTGTTTTTTCTGTCTTCCCATCATTGCCCTTGGTATTGTTACTGTCCCTGTACTGTGTGCAAGTAAGTATTTTCTAGGTTATAATAACGACAATGGTGATATTTAGAATGGAAGGGTGAGAGGAGAGGGAAAGCAAAGAAGGTAAAGAAAAAGGGAAAAACAAATAAACAAGTAAAAACAAACACACAAACAAAAAACAGTGTCAAAGATATAAACAGGGAGAGATAGTGTACTAATTAACAGTAAGCTAAACTGGCATTAGAGAGACAGAGAGAGGATAAAAAAAAGAATCTCCAAGTTCAAATGCAATAAAGTGTCAGTCCTGATAATTTTGGTGTTAGTCCCTCAGACTCTAATCCTGGAGATGGTGTCTCAGAAGTAGTTCTGTCATTGTCTCATCCAAGGGTGGAGGGAGCGGGGAAAGCACAACAAAGTATCCCAAGTTCAAATGTAATACAGTTTCAGTAAGTTTTTCAGCATGCAGTTGTAGTTCGGTTGTTTTCTCATCAAAGGAAGAGAAAAAAAAAAGAGACTGGAGACAGCTTTGTGAATGTCTATCTGAGGCTGCGGCTCATCTGCACACTGCTGTCAGCCTGCTGTTGCTGCAGGCTTTATTGATTGCAGATCTCAGGATTGAGTTTAACACTCACCTAGCCTCTCAGGCTTTGTTTACTTAGAGTTCTCCTGGGCGCAACCGCCACTGCTACAAACATTCCCCTTTCCAAGCACACTGGGGGAGGTGGCGCTACACCCACCTTCTCTGGCCAGCTTGTTTATTTACAGTTCAAATGTGAGTTGTCCCTTCCTCCCTCTCCAGTGGAGTTTTCCTCACACTGCCGGTTTTACAAGCTTTCCCATTCCTGTTTTCTGGGCATGTGCCACTCCTGCCTCCTCCGGCTGGCTTGTTTATTTACAGTTCCATGAGTGATTGCCCCTCCCCCCACTTTGGTGCTCAGGACACCCCGCCCTCCTTGCTACGTGTCCTTTTTATTGTTGTTGTTCATTATTCAGTTTGTTTTTTTTTTCTCTTTTTCCCTGGGTTGGGGTCTGTCTGTTCAGGGAGCTATGCTGATCTGGCCCAGGGTTGTCTGTGAGAGTACTGCGTGCCGCTTAGCTCACCTGGTGGTCTGCGTCTTCCCAAGCGGTCTTGGAGCTGGCATCTGGCGGCACGGGAGCCCTCCTGATTTCTCCGTTTACCGTGGAGTGTGGATGCTGTGCTTGGGCTGGGGGTGTGGAGGAGTCAGGGTTTTGCCTCTTCTTGGTGGTTTTTTCTGTAAGGTGTATCACCAGCGTCTCTCCATGATTTTATTTTAGGAAGCACACTTTCTGCTTCCTCCTCTAGTTGCCTTCTTGGAATCCTCTGTGTCCCCCAATGACTTTCATCACAGAGATTAAAAATATCTACCCTAAAGTTCATTTGGAAACACAGGAGATCGCAAATAGCCAAGGTAATACTCAGCAAAAAGAGCAATGCTGGAGGTATCACAATACCGGACTTCAAACTATATTACAAAGCAGTAGCAATAAAAACAGCATGGTACTGGCACAAAAACAGACATGAAGACCGGTGGAACAGAATAGAGGACCTGGATATGAATCCACACAGCTATACCCACCTCATTTTTGACAAAAGTGTCAAAAATATACGATGGAGAAAAGACAACCTCTTCAGCAAATGTTATTGGGAAAAGTGGTTACCTGTCAGCAAGAAACTGAAATTAGATCCATGTCTATCACCTTGTACTAGTATCAACTCAAAATGGATCAAGAACCTTAATATCAGACCCGAAACTCTGAAGTTAGTACAGGTAGGAGCAGGAAACACTCTGAAACTAATAGGTATAGGCAAAGACTTCCTCTATAGAACCCCAGCAGTCCAGCAACTAAGAGAAAGGATGAATAAATGGGACTTCATAAAATTAAAAAGCTTCTGCACAACAAAAGAAATCGTCTCTAAACTGAAGAGACTCCCCCACAGAGCAGGAGAAAATATTTGCCAGCTATATATCAGACAAAGGACTGATAACCAGAACATATAGGGAACTTAAGAAACTGAACTCTCCTAAAATCAATGAACCAATTAAGAAATGGGCAACTAAACTAAACAGAACTTTCTCAAAAGAAGAAATTCAAATGGCCAAAAAACACATAAAAAAATGCTCACCATCTCTAGCCATAAAGGAAATGCAAATCAAAACCACACTAAGATTCTACCTCACCCCTGTTAGAATAGCCATCATCAAAAACACCACCAACAACATGTGTTGGTGAGGATGTGGGGAAAAAGAAACTCTAATCCACTGCTGGTGGGAATGCAAGCTGGTGTAACAACTCTGAAAAAAAATTTGGAGGTTTCTTAAAAATCTAAACATAGATCTGCCGTATGATCCAACAATCCCACTCCTGAGATCCACTCGAAGGAATGCAACACAGGTTACTCCAGAGGTACCTTCACACTTTATTGCAGTGCTATTCACAATAGCCAAGTTATGGAAACAACTAAGATGCCCCACTACTGATGAATGGATTGAGAAAATATGGTATTTATACACAATGGAATTTTACTCAGTCATGAAGAACAATGAAATTCTTATCTTTCTCAAGTAACTGGGTATCATTCTGAGTGAGGTTAGCCAAGCTCAGAAGACCAAAAATCGTATGTTTTCCCTCATATTCGGACTTTAGATCTAGGGCAAATACAGCAATGTGGTTGGACTTGGGTCACATGAGAAGGGGGAGCACATACAGGAGATATGGGAATAGATGAAAACCCAAAACATGAAAGCATTTGATGTCCCCACTCCAGAGGAACTAATACAGAAAATTAGAAAGGACTGGGCATTAGTGGTCTTGGTGAAATTAAAGAGGAACTAGTATGGGTTGTGATGGTATAAAATAGCTGGAGAGTAGTATGCTGTGGTCAGAGCATTGCATTTTTGAAATCTAGATGGAACATAACTAGATGATGTCAAGGTCTGGAGTATGCCTATGACCTTGGGTTGCTTAATTACAGTGGAGAGACAGACTTTGTTTTGCAAAGAGTCTGTCTGGGTTATTAGATAAGACACTCAACATGGACTGAAATTATCTACACTGATGGGATGTCTTGAGGTCAAATGTAATAATGGATCCAAGTGCTAAATCTTCAGTGTCTAAAAGTCCATTATTTGGGACAAAACATGGTCAAAGAATGGTGACATGTGCTGAAGCATTATGGAATGAGCTCCCAAGGAGCAGGAACTGCTGCCCAAGGGCTGAGCGGAAATGAACTGGGTGTGTGTTGGGAAACTAGGAGAAGCCAGTTCTACATCCGGCCTAGTAGTTACAAATGCACAGCTGTAAAAGAAGCAGTGAGCTTGGGCTTATGTTCTGTAAATAGTGTGTGGATATGTTTGGAAATGTGTAATTATGGACATAGGTTCCAGGCAGGATCAGTGGACAAACTTGGGGAGGACAGAGAGTTCTGAAAGGTGAAATGAATATAGAGCAGGGTGTGCCTAAATGTGATAGGTTGGAGTACTGAACTTCTGACTTTTGTGCTGAAAGAATCTTCCATTATAGCTAACTTTGCATACAACCCTGTTGTGTGATGCCTGCCAGAGTGAGTATTTGTTAACTGTACTCCAGATAACCAAATGAGTCCATCTCCTGAATCAAGTTATTTACCATTAGCCATGTGAATGTGGAAGGGTGTTTGCCAAACATAGTGATTGTGGTTTTGGCACAAGAAGTCCTTTCTGACAGTATTGTTGGCCAGTACATTTAGCTGCTTGTTGAAGCCACTCCTGGAACAGGAGAGCAGTGCCATGTCATCACAAAGGGAAGGAAATGCATGGTGCTCTTGTCCAAGGGCCTGTTTCCAAGTCATGCAAAACATGCATCACAGTGTCCAGGTTTGCTCATGATCTCAGGGCTGGCATACAGCCCCATTTAAAGCTGTTTAAGGTGATACAGAAATGTTTTATTCAAAGTGTTACCCATCAGTTTTGAAGAGGGTATCAACTCTTCTTTTCTCCAGGACAATGTGAAAGCTGCTTCCTTCCTGCCCTCTCCAATATTCTTATTTTCAAGGTTCCTTAAACTGCAGTTTACCAGAGTTTAGGGTGGAGAAATTTCCTCTGTGGTGCCACCCAATTTTTGATTTCAGAAATGAAATTAGATTAGATTACAGTATGCCAAAAATTCTCACTGAGGAGTGCAGTGGTTGAAGAAGAGAAGCTCTGAAGAGTTTCGGTTCTCTCCACAGTGGTACTGGTTTTACCTTTAACTGATTGAGGAACAAACAGAAGAGGAAGTTCTATACTGAAAGTGTTTTTGTTAGCACTGTATGAACACACATTGTTTTGTAGACTGAAATTTGTAAGGAAAAGTTCCCTCTCTGGAATGAACTGAGCATAATGTTGATAGGAAAAGTAGATAATTATTTAGATAGTCTTCCTGCCCTTTGAGTCTTGGGAGATAGAACACTGTCTCTGGAAGTACTCCAACGTGCCTGCAGCTGTTAGTGCTCTCTCTAGTTCTCAGTAATGGATGCAGTTACGTAAGGTGTGATTTAACTAACCATCAGATCATGTATTGATCATGTTACTTTTCAATAGGTGTTGCTTAATATTTGCCTTTGAATTTGTTCTGAAAATGACATTTTCTCATGAGTGTATATTTAAGTCTTGAGGTTGCATTTTTATAGTGATTTGTGTAAATGGAACTCTCCTCGTCCTTTGGGGACTCTAATAAACAACTCATTCTTCTTTTCATGGCCCATAGTATCACTAAACATCATTGACAAAATAATAACCATGCAATATTAGAGTGTCTTTTCTATTTTCTATTTATGTCTTTATTTGAAACCATAATTAAATAATGTCAAACTTGCAACTATAACAAAATAGTATCTGCTGTTTGGATATAATACAGGCCAAATTCTATAAACTTTAATTAGGCTAAGCTTGCACTGACCTCAGTAGGAATCTGGCTGAAGCTCTGTTTTAATTACCTCTGCCTTAAAATATGTAAGAATTTTCCCATTGCTTTTCTCACTCAAGGAACAATAAATGGGTAACTAAACTAATAAAATGTTTAAATAGATACAAATCAGACTTGAAAGGCTAAACTGTTGTTTTCATCCTGTAAATCAGCTAAGAAAAAGCATACAGATTGTAGTTCTAAATTATGTCCATAGAGTATTTCAAATCCAGTGAATTAACTCTCCTTTTCTCCCACTTGAGCTCATAAATGTTAACCTTAGCAGTGCCTCAAATTTGCCCACTGAAATAAACTTGAACTGACAATAGCCAGATGATGTAAAATTGAAACTGAAATTCTATCCTTGGCCCATCCCATGTTCTTCCCCATAGGTATTAAAGGAATCATAGGAGTGTTAGTGTTTTCATTCTATGTATGCTGCAATATTTGGGCAAAACAGGGCATATAAATTTCTTGCTGCCAGGAGAAAGCAATTACCAGTGTGGAGAAGATAGAGGGCAATAAATAAACAGAACTATGCTAGATATGAGTGAATTTAAAGATTTATTTAGAATGCCTTAGCTTATAGAAAACAGGCCCCTGTATTTATCATATGCTTTCACTCAAAATTCATATGGGAACCATAGTCTTTTCTTAATAAAACGGCAAATTGTGTCACCAAGCCATTTTTGTTCATGATTTTAAAATAAATAGAGATATGCTATATAGTATCATGCAACTAAAAGCAAAAAAGAAACTAGTCACATGGCAAAATAGATAGCACTTTGAAAATGAAGTATACCTGTATCAACATGGTGATTCTCTACTGTGTCTAGGTGGGAGCTTTGTTTGCTCTTTGAACTAAGTGTTGTCCCTCTCTTGCTGGTGAGAAAAAGGAGCTCACCCAGGGCTCAGAAGCTCCATTGTCCATGAAAACCATATCTGTCTAATTGCAAAGGTGGCTAAGCTCTTAACTTCTGTAACATGACTCTTCTCCCACGATGAGCCCTTTGAAATCTCGATAGATAGATAGGTATAAATGTTTATAAACAAACACACACATATATCTTAAAAACAACAACTATGGAGTCATTGATATATATGGTTCTGGGAAAGATGAAGTTTTTCTTACTAAGTAATCGTGTCTAAGCCTAACTCCAGCCTCTGTACTTAGAACATGAAGGGTTAGATAGGAACTTAGCTTATAGTTGGTTTAAATCTGTAGCATCTTTCAAGATGAAATAACTTCCTCATACCACATCTGACAGTGAACCTACTCTGGAACTCAGATGGAGAATGAAGAAGTGGGGCTCTAAGTTGTGGTTTATGTGAGATTATCAAGTATTTGATACCATTATAGAGTTCAAGTATAGTGTATCAGAATCTATTGGATCAAATTATTTCGGGAGAAATTTCCTAAATATTGTTTAGTCAGAGACACCTTTTTAAAGACAGTAGCAATACTTTAAGGAGTCATAGCATTGAATCCCGAATGGAAAGAAACAATTTTACTTTAAAAGGGGAATGAAAATAAGAAAATAAAATAAAAATCTGATGAAAATTGAGACCTTGTTTAAAAGGGGGAAGAAATAGAGGGGGTAAACTTGATCAAAGTGTATTATATGCATGTATGGAAACATCACGGTGAAACGGTTTTGTTTAATATATACTAATCAAAAAGAGAAAAAAAGAAAATTGAGCTCGGATTATACATGTAAGGTATATGTAATGAACTTTGTATTTTTTAAGGAAGAAGTTTTTAAAATACAAAATATGAAAAGTAATATATAAAAGATACATCCATATAACCTAGAATTGAAAATAATATATGTATTATATTAATAATTAAAATTTTACATTTTTGTTTGACTCCTTTTCAATTGAAAGAAATAATATAATATTGATAAGCTAGATCCTCCATGTCACCACCACTCGCACTGTTCACCTCCTCCAAGATGCTAGCAAATTTCCCTTTTCAGTTTGTTTTCGTACATTTTCATAATATATGCCTATAAACTACATGTAGTTCTGTTTTTATGTGCACTTTTAAACTTAATTAAATGGTATCACTCTTTACAGTGTTTTTGTTTGAAGTATACTCCTTTATTCAAAACCATTTGATTTTTGTTCATATTAAGATACTATTTCCAACTCATTCCTTTTATCTGCTGAATGGCATTTTATCTGTTCAGTGTTCTATTTATGACAGGGTATCCTCCTCCTGTGGTGCACATCTCAAACTGTGACTCTTTGGAGACATGGTGAATGGTCTCTAGGGAATTGAGCTGAAGGGGAAGTGCTAGGTTGTAGGAAAGGCTTTTTTCCATTTTACTACATTCTGCCAAACCAGCTGTGGATAAGAGATGTTATGTCTTTAAAGTCTGATATCATTATGAAACTCTTTTTTTGAAAACCTTTTAGTTTTTAAATTTTGTTTCTATTAACCAGGGGTTGGCAAGATGTTGCTTGTGGGCCAAGTTCAGCCTGTTGCCTGTTTCTATAAAGTTTTATGAGAACAGAGCCTTTCCCATTTATTTATATGTGGTCTGCAGTGCTTTTGAGCTAAAATGTCAGTGGTGAGTAGTTGTGACAGATATCTTATGACTCAAAAAGCCCCCAGTAGTTACTCTCTGACCCTTCATAGAAATATTTGCAAATCTCTATAATAATAGTATTACATGTTACCACTATTTAATTCTCTTTTGTCTTGCTATTTAAGTTATCTAATATTGAATCAAATAAACAAGCTGATTTCAGGTGACAGAAACCATCGAAAATGTGAAGTGAGTGGGATGGGTGGTGATATTAGGTAGGGTGGTAAAGAGAATTTAGAATCTACCTCGTGAGCTAAGACCCTGGAGGTAAGGAAACCAAAGCTCAAAGAACTAAGCAATTTGTACAGAATCATACAGGTAGTAAGTAGAAAAGGTTGGATTTCATCTTAGGGATAACTCCAAATATAGGGCTCTTTAACTCTCCAATACAGCTGTCTTCTTAAATTCATGTAAACACAATGTAAAACAGAGATGTAAGTATTGTATTAGAAGCATAAGCAAAGTGGTTTAGCTCTCCTGGACTTGGCAGTCCACACTGGGGTTGTGATGTGTTGAAATTTGGAGTCAGTGCTGATGACTGGGTTTGAATCATAGTTCCAGTATTAACCTTGGCTAAATCACTTGAATTTTCAGCCTTCATTGTGTTTTGGTGGGCGGGGATGGGAGGGAGCTCATCTGTAAAGTGAGGAGAGTGTTTGGATGATCTCCATGGGCTCTTCTGGCTCTCACTTTCTATGATGCTGTGACTTTAGGAGGTGGCATTTGATCTGGGCTTTGGAGGGTGGGGTGATTTTGACAGGCTGCCTTGTAAATGAGAGGGAAAGGTATTCCAGGTGGTGAAAACAGTTTGAGCATAAACACAGTGGCTAGTAACTGCAGAAGGAATTCCAGGAATGGTGTGTAATGGTCTGGTCTGACAAGGCTAACGTTTGATCCTGCAGAATACAGGACAGTCAAGCAGGATCTGGCACTGAGTTGAGAGAAGGCCTTACAGTTATGCTTAGGAGCTGGAAATTCTTTCCCTGGAAAGAGTTGCAGAATTCGAAAAGTCCTCAGTAATATCATTGTCCCATGACTGGCCCCTCCCTGTGTCATAGTTCCAGTGATGGAGACTTCTCTAGGTCATCTATTCCACTTTCAAGCATCCTTAAGTGTGAGAAAATTCTTCTGTACATTGAGTCAAACCTTACATGTTCTATTTATAACTTTTCCAGGGTGTAGATAATGGGAGATTATAAATGGTAGAATAACATGCTCAGGGATTTGTACCCCAGCAGCCTGAAACAGATTTGTAGCAGCACACATATAATATGTCCTTCCATAAAGGAATTGAACTTTAAAAAAAACATTCCAGTCATGAAATGTGTATTGGGTACTCATGACATGTCAAACTCACCGAGAACACAGTGCTAGGAAAGAGTTCCTGCTCATGGAGTAGAAGAATCAGTAGACTTGTGACAACGACTTAGTAGTTCAGGTGAGAAATGCTTAGCTTGCAGATGGATGGTGAGAGGTCATGGAGCAGGGGACAGGTATGGATTCCTAGAAGTGAGGAGTTGGTCAGATTGAGGCAGAAGAAAGAACAGGCCTGGGAGGAGAGCTGGAAGATAGAAACATGAGTAAAGGTGGCCTGTTTGATGACCTGAAATCTCTTATATGGCTAGAACATGGAATGTGAGAAGTGGCTAGAAATGAGATTGGTGTAGTAGATAAGGATTAGTCATGAGGGGCTATTTGCCTGTGAAGGATTTTGGATTATATTCTGAATTTGATAAGAAACTGGTATTCTTAAAAATGGTCACTCTCCCCCTCAAGTGTATTGAATATGTGTGTATACATTTTTAAAGTATCAATCAGAAATAACCACTGCTAAAATATTTTAGTATATATCTGTGTTTTATGTATCAGTACATAAGAAAATTATGATTTTATTGCAAAATACATTCTTACCCCGCTTTTCTCTAGTGTGATACTATATGCCAGTATATAATCCCATGCTATTAAGAGCTCTTTGAGAACTTAACTTCCAATGATTATGCATAATGACTTCAAATATGACTATATTTTATATTTAAATGTCTCATAATGGGTTACATTTTAAGTTGCTTGCATTTTTTTCCTATGACAAATAATGTGATAAACAGTTATTAGTAAACCTATGTTCACATCCGACGTTTTCCTTGGGGTAGATCTAGCCATGTGAGTGGTCTGATGGCATAGGTCTAGCCATGCAGGGCCATGGTAGATGAACTCAGTATGTATATTTAAAAGCTTTTATGGTAGCATTGCAAAGGGTGGATTGGAAAAAGGTTGATCCTGAGGTGAGCAGGCTAAGTTTTGGGCAATTTAGCAAAGTGTGAGAGCATAAATTAAGCTTTTGGCGTCAAGTAAAGGGAACAGGGGTATACTGATTCTCAAAGGGTTCCTTTGTGTAACAGCTTTCTGTGTGCTTGATGAAAGGTATCAGCCCTATTTACATGTTAATTCAGGAGTCTCAGGAGACTTCCAAGTGTTTGTATTGGGCAGGGAGAAGAGAGTGACAGGGGACTTAATGGTACTTTCCTCCAAAACAGGAAATACCAAGGAGGAAGAACAAGTTTGAAAGGTTGGACTCAGAAAGAAGAAATTATCAGTCAAGTATTAGGTGTCTTTCAGGAC
Organism: Castor canadensis; assembly: GCF_047511655.1. Classification (NCBI taxonomy): domain Eukaryota; kingdom Metazoa; phylum Chordata; class Mammalia; order Rodentia; family Castoridae; genus Castor; species Castor canadensis. Next base: position 36,296,195 of record NC_133387.1, on the reverse strand, counting down.
AAGGGGTAAACTGTCAGGAATAGTTTATAACTTGATCTAAAAGCTTGGGAGAGAGGTGAGAGCAACATGTTCACATGTGGGAGCCATCTGCATAAAGATGATAGTGATGAGACCTTAGACACAAAAGTAGTTGTAGAGATCAGGTGTTTATGATAAGAGGACCAGTAACATAACCTAGGAGATGACTTACTTCTAAGTAACAGACAAGGGGAAACCAGAGAAGGAGCTATGAGATAAGTACCATGTGGGGTAAAAACCCAGAAGAAATGATGTTGAGGAAGCCACAAGAGGCAAGAGTTTCAAAGAAAAACTCATCAAACTGTCAGATGATCAGAGGGTATCCATGGGAGCACTCTAAGTCACCTATGATTGGGATGAGCAGATTCAGAAGAGTTGTGGGGAGGGAGCCACATTGTAGCAATTCAGTGAGGGCTAAACACAGCCAGTGGAGCAGAGTGTTGCTGGATTCTTTTCTAAAATGGATTGTTTGTAAGGGGCTGGAAAGGGTGATGGAGGCAGCAGAAGGTTCCCTTTTTTCTACTTGTTTATATTAAATATAGAAAGCTAGATTTTCAACTTGTCATATGACTTAGATTACCTCTTCAGTGTTTGCCATTTGTCACATTTAAAAATGCCTTTCCTAGTGATTATATTTTTTGGATGTATCCTACTTTGTCCAAGCTTCCAGTGGAGGCCCTGCTGCTCAAACTCCTAGTGTCTTCAAGTTCTGTGTAAACCAGCTGGGGCCTCTGCATCTGTGCCATGTCTCATTGGGTTTTAATAAGTCCTAGTTTTTAAGCCTCAGCAACTAATATTTGAAATTGAAACTAAATTTACAGAATATGACTTGTAACCTTGAAACTTGATCATTACCTAAAGAATTGGTCAAAAAGGATAAATGTTTCAATGTTGCAGTTTAGAGAATGTCTTTATTGTGCTGCCAATTGCTGAATGACAGAGAGCTTTAATTCTAACAAGCTTTAATTAGAAAGAGAAAAAAAGTCAAAGGGTGATGTCAGCCAGAAACAAAGTGAACCAGATCAAGAAATACTTTTATTGGTTACAGAACATCAATAATGTGTGGTATTGTCTTATTCATTTCCTTTACTAACAATGAAAATTCTTCAGGCCTCTCACTGGGATTCAGACTTGTTTTCTTGAACACAGAATCATTTTGATAAGTGTTTTTTGTTAGTAATATGATACTCTTTGGAGTTGGAGAAAGCAGTTTGTTTTTGAAGATACACTAAATTATTCTTGACTTTTTAAATGCTCTTAATAAAGGAAGAAGTAAGTAGACACTGCAGTGTCTCCACTGGTTTCTTGCTTGGCAGTGAATTGCTCTATTTTTAAGTGTATTTCTCTCAGCATAATTATTGTAAAGATGCTGACATCAAAAGAGTTAGTACTTTTTTTAGAGATCATTATGTTATAATAGAAAACAGCTATCCATGTAGGAGATTAAGTAGAACTATGTAAATATATGACTTTACTTCACAAAGAACCTGGTTATCTTTCTTTTAAAATGAGATTTTACCTTTCTCTAATATAAGATTTTACTCTGAAATTGTTGGTCCTTTCTTCTTTTTCTTTGCTTCCCAATGAAGTTCAATATTATTTATTTTGGACTTCTCTTCATTCTCCTGTGTAGAAGTTTTGGGCCATTCCTTCAATCATTCTTTCACCATTGTAGTCAACTCTCTTCTCCCTGGCTTTTCATTGAACCTAATTTGGATCTACCAAGGCTCAACCTAACCATTTCACAGCCTGCTACTATGCCTGGGCTGCTGGCCATACTAGCTAAAACTTGACAACCATGGCAACCAAAGTCTCTGTAAATTCATGGTCTCGAATTTGTTAGGCCCTCAAGATGCCTTAGCAATCCTCATGTGTTTCCGTAAGCAGATTTTTCCTTTGCAGCTATTCTTCTTTTCCACCCTATCTTTAACATTCCCCTGCCACCTGTTCCCTCAGTCTCAGAAGATGATCTCTACTCCTGTCTTATTGAGAACCTAAGCAGGAAATTGTAAATTTCTTTCTTTACCATCACTCCTGTTCCTACTGAACTTTTTTTGTTTTCTCAAACACACTACTTTCTGGCTATTTTTCTACTTTTTTCCCTCAGCTTTGTACCAGGTTTTTTTTAAAAAAGTAGTGTTCCCTTGCTTACCTTTCTACTCACTGGATTCCATCCAAAGTGCTCTGAACAAGCTTACAATGACCTAAGTATTAAAGCCTGTGAGATATTGTTTAGCCTTCACCTGATTTGGTCTTTTTATGTCATTTGGTCATTACTGAGCATTTTCTTCAGTTTTTATGAAAACCTCTCTCTTTTGGATTTTTTTTCCTACTTTAGACTCATATAAATTCAAACTTGCCATTTTCTTTAAATACCAGGAAAAAATAAGCATTTGACACTTTAAAAATAATCACTAATAAAGCTTATATCCAGTAATAATTATACTTTTAAGGATTATGTTATACTTTAATATTATATCAATTTTACTTTAAAAATATTTACTTCTTGAACTGCTTGACTGCAGTAATTATGTATCTGCAGGTTGAAATATGTTGTATACTTTAAATATATAAAGATTTAAGAAATACATAATGTGTTAATTAAACCTTGATTTCTTCTTTTCTAGCTAATGAAGGAGTTCCCCCTCCTAAGCATGTTCAACATCCATGAAAACCTTTTAGAAGCCCTCCTGGAACTACAAGCATATGCTGATGTTCAGGCAGTCTTAGCAAAGTATGATGGTAAGTCCTGGTATTTTTATATACTTGAGAACTCTTCTTGATATAGTACATAGATAAGATTGGACGGATCATTTCAAGTAGCAAAACACTTTGATAACTGTCCTCTCAAGGAATTTTCACTGACAGTTTGTGACGGTGTTTTATAGTCTTAGAAGTTCATGCCTAGCAGGAGCAGAAACATCGTGTGGCTTCTGCTCTGTTCCTCTCCTTTCTCCCCATCACTCAGGTACTTGTGTGCATTCTGCTTGATTCTCTGCATGGTCAGCAAGCACTCTTCAAGCAGCTCACACCTAGTTGGAAGAGCACCAACTCTTAGAGGTCTTCCTATAATGCCACACTGGTTCACTGTGACTACTATGTGTCAGGCGTCTTGATCCTCTGGAGCAATGTAGGACAGCTAGTAGCCCTTGTATATGTGACAGCTCAGTAAATATTTGAGGAGAAAATCATGTTTCTTTCACAGCAGGTATTTTCCTCATTAGCAGAATATCCATGCTTCTCTACATGGTGGACTCCTCACCATTCTAGTTACTTACCCATGAACTATTAAATCAGAAAAACAAACTGGCACATCCTCAGAATTTAAAAAACTCTTTTGCTCATATCATTATTTTCCATGATCTCACAATCACAAAAATTATCTGCATAATTACCTGCCATAACTAGGATCTCTGCAGAACTTCATACTATTTTGCCTTATTTAAATAACTTTCTTCCTAAAGTAAATGTGTTTGCTTGTTAAGTAGATATTATGGAATGGTTATTTATATTATATAATCATTTGCCTTATAAAACATTCTTTAGTAAGCATCTTTAGGTCAGTTAAAGAATTATTCAGAGCTGGGCACAGTGACTTAAGCCTGTAATTCCAGCTTCTTGGGAGGCAGAGATGAGGAGGATCATGGTTTGAGGCCAGCCTAGGCAAAAAGTTCCCAGACCCTATCTCAACCATTGGCTGGACATAGTGGTGCATGCCTGCCAGCTATAGGGGGAAACACAAATAGGAGGATCATAGTCTAGGCTAGCCCAGTAAATTCAGACCCTATCCCAAAACTAATGCAAAAAGGGCTGTGGAGTGGCTCAAGTGGTAGAGTGACTTCTTAAAAAAGTATAAGGCCCTGAGTTCAATCCTTAGTACTGCAAAAAGAAAAAGGAAAAAAAAAAAGATTAATTCAGGGCTGGGGATTTAGCACTTGCCTGGCACGCACAAGGTCCTGGGTTAGATCCCTAGTACTGCAGTGGGGAAAAAAAGGATTATTCAGATCATAAATTTCTAGGAATTCACCAAATGTATAGAATAAATTATCTTTTAGGTCTAGTTTTTGACACAAAATTCTTAATGAGGAAATCTCTGAAATGGGTTGGGGCTGTTGCCCTACCGTTGAATGAACTGAAGTAATTATGAGACTCTTTTTATTTTGTTTCCTTAAATTCTTGCTCAAATTGGTGGAAATTCAAAGCCAGTGAAGGCATCATTTTGCTGTGCAGACATGAGTACCCTGTGTAACAAGATATATGCTACTTAATATGGAACTGGTTTTAGAAAGAGAGAAGAGTATTTGCGGAACACTTAAAAGTAAATAAAATGAAGACTGTTTGGCCTTCACATCAGCCCTCTTTTATTCTTTGTTTATATGCTAGAATCTCACCGTTCAGATGAACAGTGGTCTAAGTTTGTGGGTCTAAGCTATGAGACTTCCTTGTAAACAAAATGTTTATACATTGAGTTTCTTTTAGCACCAAAGGAGTCCATCCCATGCCCACAAGTTCAGGTGGCAACGAACTTTTCCAAATGCCACAGTAAGGTTCATGTCCGCGTGGCTCAGCCTGAAATATCAAGGCTTAAGAAATAATATTTAAAGAAAAAATGCTTATGAGGAAATAAAGAAATAAGGATTTGACCAATAGAGCCTTTGGGATCCCAAGTCTCCTAAGGCTCCTTTCATGAGGCTCTCAGCTCATTACAGAAATCATCAGCTTTGTGTTATAAAACTGATTGCAAAATAAAGAAATGAACTCATTTGGAGCTTTTCATTGTCTCTGTGTATCCCATTGCATGGCCTCTGTTCCACAACAATCAAAAGCTGATTTATTAGATTCTGATAACATATGTTCACATTGTTACAACAGCCCATCCCACCCTCCAGTTTATAAAACTTGGCACACACTTTGCAAAATTCCTTTGTTGTAAGTGGACAAACTGACCATATCAAGGCCTTTGTGTTGAGCTTTGTTTATGTTGTGTACCTGGCAACAGAGATGATGTTCTTGTTCATTATTCATGGAAAAAAGAGCTTCATTTGTGGCAGGGCACATACTTTGCTGAGATGCCTCGTTAGGGGTTTGAGTTCAGCAGTTGTCGATAGAGTGCAGATGACCTAACTTCGACTGAATCCTGAAGGGAGTTTTGGTGCTGACTTGGCTCAGGCCTGTATCATTTACAGTAGAAATGTAATGAAGTGGCTGCTGAAGTTACTTTTCTTAAGGGGTGAACTGCAACTACTCAAGACTGTTGAAAAACATGTCTCTTGTTCTTCAGCTCATACCATAAAGTGGGCTCTTTCAAGTTTATCCCTGCTTTTTTCTGGAACACTTGGGGGACCTTGCCTAAGCTACTGGCCCCTTCCTTATCTGACCCTCTGCAGGAAGTGGGTGCTTTAAAGGGCCTGGAAGAGACCACTTCGAAGGGGCACCCTGTTCTTCACCCTGGTTCAAGTGTAATCATTCTTATCTGAGATGCTGGAGACAGCACTTTGAATTCCAGCCCCTCCAGCCCTCTCCATGGAGCCACACCCAAAGCAACAGGATTAAATGTTATCTTTGCAAATTGGAATGCTCTGGTTGGGTAGCTTTTTCTTGGATGGTTTACCAGTACAGCAGTCCTTCTTTATTACATTTTGTTAAGTGGCTGAATTTTTTACATAGTGTATTGGGAAGTGACATGATAGGATTACTGCTGCTCTTCTGATGTTTGCAAAAAGGACTTAGAAAAATGGCTAGGCAGAGGGTGGGAAAAAACATGCTTTGGGGTAAGGAGGAAGACAAAAGGTATTCTCTTTGCCTCATTATTCTTCTCTACCATTAAACACACACACACACACACACACACACACACACACACACACATTTGGCTTTGAATTTGAAAATCCTGGACATTCCTGAACTCCTCTTACAGTGTAGCCCTTCGGAACCCTGGGTATGGTCTCTACTAGGATTACCAGTTAATTGGTCACATCTCCTTATAATCTGCAGTCTAATTTTGATTTTGCCCTTGAGATTTTTATTATTCCAGCTTCAGTCTGAAATGCTGCTTTGTTATCCTCAGGAGGTTCATATTCTTCTATTTCCAGTTTATAAACCAACATTACAGGGGTGAAATTTTTATCAAGGTGCTTGGTCCAGGTTCTACAGTGTCTTTTACACAATGATTATAGTGACAGCAGCAGCTAGCATTTATTGGGTTCTTATAATGTGTCAGTGTCAGACATGATTTTGAGCTTCCATGGACGTACTCATTTATCCTCACCATAAGCACATTTGGTAGATACTATTGTTGGCCCCGTTTTACTGCTGCATTGTGACTTGGAAGTTTGCTCACAGGAAGCACCTAAGATGTGAAAGGAAAGCTATGGAAATGTTAAAAGAGAGATCAATTGAGAACAATCATTGTTAAACATGATGTGGATTTATGAGGAAAGGGAAGTCAAGGATGAAAACCAAAGTGGTCCCATCTAGGCCCATGCTTTTAACCATCACACACTCTGCTATTGGCAGTATTTTGCGATTTTTGAAATTTATACCATTATTCTTGTTATCATTAGCTACAGTTTATTGAGAACCTACCATATGCCAGCACATTATACAAATTTGTTACATCCTCACAGTAACCTTGTAAGGAGGTAGTTATTCCAGTTTAGCAGATGTAGAAACTGAGGTTTTCTGAGTTTTAAGTAACTTACAGGACCACACATTCCTAAATAACTGCAAAGCTGGGATCAAACACAGGTATAGCTGGCTGTAAAGCCCATGTGTTTTCCATAAACCTATGCCTTGCTAAAGTGACGTGGTCTGCACTTTCACTCTTACAAAGGCATCAGTTAGGTGGGCAGTGGTGCAGAATTTTGGTGGTGCCAGAGTGTCTTTTAAGATTCCTTTCTAATCATTCTTTAAGAAATTAGTATATCTGTATTTGCTTGTCTTTCTGAAGATGTCTTCAAAATATAACTTTGTATATTCAATCAACTTCTACTTGATTTGTTTAGTCACAAAGGGGCTTTGCTGTATAGTATTCATTTAATTTGAGATTTATCATCCTTTTTTTTTCCAGTCCTACATTTACTATAAAGACAGCAGTATTTTCAAGATCATGAAGTCATCAGGACCTTCTTGTAGAAGCCATTGTGAAGCTTGTTACAGCTTTGGATTGCCTCTCAAAGAGGTTTATAGGCCACCTAGGTTGAAAACTTCAGTCTCAAAGATTAGGGTGGTAGTGTGGGAAAGAAATCATGCATTTCTTATGAACATCAGTGCATTTCAATTTTGGAAGCATCTTCCAGCACAAGTGAATATAAATGTGATGGCTGCCCAGTACATTTGGGGGCTTTTAGTTCTGCCTGTCTCTAGTTAATGATCCCTGGGGATTCCAAAAAGCAGTCATGGCCCTTGGTGTGGAGGTGGTCCTAGCTGAGTGAACTCAAATTACTTAACCTTCTAAGCCTTAGTTTCTTTCTCTGGAAATGGAATCAAGGGTTAGAAAGGCTGAGTAACTTGCTGAAGATAACACAGCTGGTAATTTGTTGTGACGACTAAAGTAGTTTAATACATGTTAAATATTTAGAACTGTGTGGGACAGAGTAAGAGTTGAGAAACTATTAGCTGTTCTAAAGAGCCGAGGTTGCTACTTCCAAATTTCACTGTCCTTGGTCAATCTTGTTCAAATAGGAAATCATATATAAAATGTCAGTTGAGATGTGAGAACAAGAGCTCAGTCTTATGTCTCCCAAAAAAGTAGTGTTGTGTCATGGTGTTAAAATTAAATATGGATCTGATAGGACATACGCTTAGCAATTTGATAAGAACTGAAATGCCTAGTTTCATTTTCAAACAATTCTTAAACTTTCATAAAGCTGGAAATGGAAATGGCAGGGATTTTCATGCCTACTCAAAAGACAAATGAAATAATTTGTCTTTGGATCTAGAACAGCTTTAGCCTTAGAGCAATTTCCACCAATAGAAATACAGATCCAAGATCTTTTAGATATTTACACCATTAAGTCTTTTGGTGAGTGTCCCAATTTGAGCACAAAAACTTCCCTGTAAGAAACAGCTGGTCTTTTTTGGATAGTCACAAATGTTATATAAATGCAAAAACTATTATCAAGACCATTTTTACTGACGCCATCAAACCCATCCTACGTTATCATTATTATCTGCCATTATACTTTCTAGAACAGTACATCCCAAGTAGATTGAAAACAGTTATTAAAAAAAAAAGTCATTAGGGATTCCTCTATGTTGAGATTATTCAGAAAATAAGCCTTTTGCTGATAATGTTTTGCAGAGCCAGCATGTAGTTTTAAGTAAAAATTTCATAAACCTTGTTCATTGCCCCAGCCGTTATAACCAGCTCAAGTGAGACAACTATTCATCACAGTTTCTTTGAAATGGTCACTAGATATACCATGTGACCATTTATGGTTAGTCTGTTTTCCGTTTACATTTGAGGAGAAAGCAAGAATAAGAGGGACTTCAGATGTCAGTGAGTAAGGTCTGTATTTATCAGCATCAGGCTGTCCATTGTCCATACCTCCAAAACAGTGCTTTCAGTCAGATATTAAATGTGAGTTTTGATGCCGTGGGCACAAGCAGCTTCTGAAACATTCACAACAAAATTAGGCTGCATTTGCAAATGAAGCTTTAAAATGCTATCAGTCCCTTTTAGTGACTCTCAACCTAATCCAGATTCCTTCTCTGTGCTGTTACAGAAATATTTAAAGAGAATTCTTATGTAAAAGATGGTCAAGTGAACTACATTGCTACTTCAAAGGAGAAAATAATCGTCAAACCCTCTAAATTTATGTTGGCTTTAGTAATCCTTATTGCCCAGTTATCATAATTTACCAAGCTAGCCATCGCCATCATAGAAGCTGCCATGTTTGGCTCCAAGACACCAGCCACAGAAGGGCCCTCTGACAGACTTCTGGGGTAATCCAGTCTAAAACTTGCAAGTCACATCCCGATTGAATCATTAAAATCCCAGGTGGCACATTTTTTTGAGGTTCTTATATACCAATCCTTTTTATTTCTCAGTGAATTTTGTCCTTTGGTTTGAAAGGGGACCTTGGATTTTTTTTTTGAAGGTGGGACAAAAAGACTTCACTCTGTGTGGAACCAACAACAGAAATAAAAATTTAAGGATAGAACTCTTTATTTCTGTTGTTTTCTTTGCATTGTATCATGAATAGGGATAATTGGAGAAATTTTATTAAAGACATGCCCATGGATGACAGCATCATGTAACAGGACAGTAATATCACACCACAGTCTGCAAACAGGTTATAAGGGGGAAATGAACTGCAGCTTTTTGTTCATTTGTTTTCCATTTTTGTTTGAGTGGTTCATGGCACTAAAAGTGTCTCTGAAGGCCACACGTGTTGGGAGCTTTAAGAATGTCTGGTAGAGATAATATTAGTTTGTTGCCTGACCAAGGAAAGGGATATAGGTTGAATATCCCATATTCAAAATGCTTGGCACCAGAAATGCTTCAGAATTTGGAATTTGGAATATTTGCATGGTTGACCATCCCTAATCTGAAAATCTGAAATAAAAAATTCTCCAGAATTCAAAGCTTTTTGAGTGGCATTTAAAAAGTTTTGGATTTGGGACATTTGGATTTTGGATTTATGAGTTAGGAATGCTCTACCTACACTTGGAAATTCATACTGTGAAAGGATTACAAAGTAATTAGGACAGTTTCTTTCAAAATATTTATCAGGGGTCTAGCAGATCCATATTATGTTAAAGATACTAACTTTTAGATGCTTCTGGATTCAGAGATGAATATATCCTATTTTGTGTCACCAAGTTTTCACTGTAGTGAAGAAAGATATTAAACACACAAAAAACCCAAGTGACATGTTTAATGAAGATGAATGAGTTCACAGTGCATCTGTTTGGAACATGCTGTGGGCAGTTCTCACAAAGAAAGTCTTTGACTTCAAACCATGTCCTCTTCATCTCAAACCCCTGTGTACTAAGGTAGTCATTTGGAACATCTGTGGTCAGTGAGTGAAACAGTAGATGGAGATGACACTATGACATGATGTCCTCATTTGTGAGGTGGCTGGGGATTTGTTTATCTGCTGAATGCTACTCTTGTAAGTGTTTTAGAATCATAGATCTAATCATAGATCTATCATAGATAATGTAATCATAGATTGCCCTCTCTCATGCACAGGAACAGTAACTGCATCTTGATTGTTGTTATTGGTAGATGAACAAAAGAAATTACACCAAAAAGATTATTACTAAAAAGTTTCATCCTATCTAAAGTTTTGCTTCATGCTTTTTCTTTCAAGATTATTGCATTGAATTTTTGCTATTACAAGTCGTTCTCCTAAAATAACCTCTTCTTTCAGCAGCACTATTTTATTTATTTATTTTTATTATTGTTTTTTTTTTTTTCATATGTGCATACAATGTTTGGGTCATTTCCTCACCCCCTCCCTTACCCCACCCCCCGCCTCCCTCTCCCCCCTACCCCCTCACTACCTGGCAGAAACTATTTTGCCTTTATCTCTAATTTTGTTGAAGAGAGAGTATAAGCAATAACAGTTGAGGTAAGGATAGCTATACAGGGAGTTGACTTGCATTGATTTCCTGTGCATGTGTGTTACCTTCTAGGTTAATTCTTTTTGATCTAGGCTTTTCTCTAGTTCCTGGTCCCCTTCTCCAGTTGCTTTAAAGTATCTGCTTTAGTTTCTCTGCGTTGAGCAGCACTATTTTAATAAAGGGTCTTTGAGGAGCCAGGAGAAGTATGGCTTGCCTTTCTTGTTTCTAGCCAAAGAATTCTTCTACTTTTCTTCAACATTGTTTCAGTTTTTACTGTTTTTTTTTTCCTTCCTGTCCCACTTTTTCATTCCACTGCTATTTCAAATAGACGTCTAGATTAGAGCACCAATACAATTTCATGCATCTTCCTAGACCACCACAAGTAAAGATAAATATAGTACACACATGTTGAGAAAAAACATATTTCTGATGCCCTCTTAAAACAACCATCATTTTTTTCTTTCCTTTCTTTCTTTTCCTTTCTTTTTTTTGCAGTGGGGTTCTCCTATGTAGCCCAGGCTAGCCTAGAACTCAGAATCCTTCTGCTTCAGCCTCCCAAGTGCTTGAATTACAGGTGTATGCCACATTGCCTGGCTGGGCATATATTTCTTTATCTGAAAAAGAAAAAGATTTTGGGAATAATGACCTTGGTAGTCCTGGGCTGTTGTTCAATTCTTTGCCTTATCTTATGGTAGTACTATTTGGAGCAGAAAACATTTAAAAGAAGTTGTAGATATTCATTTTATTTTCTATTTCCTTTAATATATTTGGTTTTTAAAAGAATTTCAGCAAATAAAATCCCAGGAAATTCTAGAAAATATGATCATGTGGTTTATAAGCATTTAGGAAAGAAAGAGATGACTGAAAAATCTAACAAAGATATAATAAAGTATTGGTACCAAGTCAGAAATAGTGGATATGAATGTATTTATAGTCTATCAAATAGTATTTAAATGTGTATCCTATTACTTTAAAAAGCCCCTTTCTTTCATGTTTCTAAATTGGAGAGATGCCATACAAGTGTTTATGTCCTTAAACAAAATATTTGGTAATGTTTTTAATCCTATCCTTTTAGATAACATGGAACAATGTGATCCTAATACCTAATTAATAAGTTGTTGTACATGCATCATTGCAGAGAATTATAAATTAATGGTGATGTCTTGAATTCTATTCTCAGATTTTCTCCTTGGCATTATTATTTTAAATTCGGGTTTTTTTTTTTTTCTTCTTCTTTGTTTCTCTTTTGTTTCTTTCTTATAGGCTGGCCTGGAACTTGCAATCCTCATGGCATTACAGGTGTGTGTCACCATGCCCAATTATCAGTATGTTTTTAATCAGATCTTGGTACCATGACAGCACAGTTAAAGATCATGTTCCATAGAGATGACTCATTTATTGTAGCTGTGAGATATTGGCATATTTTTTAACCATTCTATTCCCCATTTTCCCCTAACAAATCCTTTCACATTGTGTTACCCTGAGGATTAAATAAGATGATGTGTGCAAGTGATTAATACCAGTGCCTTCTTCTCATTCCTCAATACATGTCTGTAGTAATTTGATGGTGGTAGTGATCATATAAGGAGGAAGGTATGCTTATGAAATGAATAAATGGAGCAAAGCTGTGGGCGGTAGCTTGAATCAGGAAGATGACTAATATTCTGGACTGTTGTGCTGAATCCATTAAAAATTTAATGGTACAGATTTGAGTTTTAGGACTTAAAACTTAATAGAGTCAAACACGAAATCATGCCTGTAGGCTTTCAAAATTTCAGAAAATTTTCATGAGAGAGAAGAGAACTGACTTTCTGAAATAAGTTTGAATAGAACGATTTCATTGGTCATGCAGTCACAGGTACAAATGAGGAGTCACGGCTGCTAAATCCTAGGATACCAGGGCCATCCTAGCTGGCAGTCAGAGAGGCACCCTGGCCTTAATTCCTCAGACTGCATACTTCCCCTGAGTCTTTATTGGTCAGGTTTGGGATATGAGAGGATTATTTACATTTCTAGTTCTCATATTTTTGACATCACCTGTGTCCCAGTAATAAAAATAGGTGAGATGTTCTAATAAATATGTTAATGGAGGAACTAGAGGTATCTATCCTGGAATAGATTGGTATAGAGGAGGTATTTTAACCATCTTTGTGTTTGAAAGGCTGACTTCAGAAATAATCACTTTGTTTTGTTATGGAAGGCAAAATTAGTGATTTTTACATAAGTATTCATAGAGAAAATGGAATGGGGCAGAACGACAAAAGGCAGGTAAAATAGACAATTAGATTGGTAAGAAAAGACAGCTTCAGGTGACCACAGATTGTAGGGATTTTAGAAAAAAATGAGGTATACATTGCATATAGTAATGTACAAACCTTAAGTAAAGGGAGGAATGACTTTTTACTTATGTATACACCCATGTGACCACCACCCAGAATGAAACACAAAACTTTCCATCATCTCAGAAGGTTGCCTCATACCTTCTTCCAGCCAATACCTTCCCCTCTAGCCCAGAAGTAACCATTTTTCTGATCTCTGTCATCAGATATTAATTTTGAAAACTTTCATGCAAATACATTAGGATACTAGTTAGCAGTTTCAAATGAAGTTAAATATCTGCCTTCTGATCTAGCAATTTCCATTTCCAGTTATGTATTGAAGAGAAATGAGTAGTTTTCTTTTTAAGTTTACACAAGAATGGTCACAGCAGCCTTATTCGTAATAGCCTAATGATGGAAAAACAGCCCAAATGTCCACTAGAAAGAGAATAGAGAGGTATATATTTATATACACACAATGAATAGTACTCAGCAGTGAAAAAGAATGAAGTATTAACACAGGCTGTTATATGGAAAAATCTCAAAAATGCCATGCTAAGTGAAAGAAGCCAGACACAAAAGAATATATACTCTGATTCCACTTGTATGAAGTTCAAAAGTGTAGCTTTTGAAAGACTTCCATTATAATTTGACTTTGCATGCCTAACACACTGGGGGAAATTTCTTACCCTTTCAGAAAAGAACTTGTGTAAACACAAGATAATAAAGAAGTAGAAGGAAAACTAAGCTAATTCCAGGAGCTCAACTTTGCATAAAGGAGAAACATTTGTTTAGCATTTCTTATTTCTGAAATGAGTGATGGAATTATGTGATAACTCTTTTCTTTTGTTTTCTCTTTGAATTTCAACTCTTTGTCTTGTTCTGGTGCTGGGGATTGGACTCAGGTCCTTGTTTATACAAACACTTTTCCACTGAGCTACACCTCAGCCCAAATTCTAATTGAGAGGACTTTTAGGTAACAATGAGAGCTAAATGTGACTGATAAAACAAAAAGATACTGTGGGATTAGTCTGTTCCTATAAAGCCAACTAGATATTTTACTTAGAATGATTTTTGAGTCTCTGCATTAAATTTTGAACAAATCACAAGCAGTATTGTAAAGCAGATTTCGTTGTTGTTCTCTGCTCAAAAACTTCCAATACAACAATTTTCATTACTACTGATAGTTACCATCTTCATTGTATTGTTTTATCCATTTCCTTAGTGGTAAAAGCATGAAATCATAGTAGACAGATAAAACCATAGAGAACAGATCAGTCTTACCAGGAAACATGGGAAAAGACAGGGAGAATACAAAAAGGGTAGCACAGAGAAGTTTCTTTGTGGTGATGGAACAGTTCTGTATCTTGGTGGTGGTAGTGTTACATGAATCTAGATATCGGGCAAAATTGCATAGAGATGCAAACTTAAATGCATTTGAAGTGTGACAAAAATATAAGGTCTGTAATTTACTTATAGCAATGTCAGCTTTTTATTTTTGATACTATACCATGATTACATAAGATGTCACCATTGGGGGAAGCTGAGTGAAACATTCCTGTGAACCTATAAATTACCACAAATTAATAAGTTTGAAAGTTATAATAGGCAACAATGATCAGTCTCAACTTGCGTGGGGGTGGGGGATATGAATGAAAATGTAGGGCTCATGGAACAAGTAGCCTATAATAAATTTTCCCCTACAGGGTTTTCTCTTTTTTTTTTGCAGTACTGGGACTTGAACTCAAGGCCTTCACCTTGAGCCACTCCACCAGCCCAATTTTTTGTGATAGAGTTTTTCAAGATAGGGTCTCATGAGCTGTTTGCCTAGGCTGGCTTCAAACTGTGATCCTGATCTCTGCCTCCTGAATGGCAGGCATGAGCCATTGGCGCCCAGCCAGGGTTTTCTAAAAATGAGCTACGATATCAGTTTTTGACTGTGTTTTGGATGTTAAATAGTTGTTAGATTAAAACATGTTAATTAAGTTAATGTCCTGTAGGACTCACACTGAGGAAGGATCACACCAACTTTCACAAGGGTGTTAAATTGTTATATATCTGATAGATCTGTAGGCTGACATTGCTTCCTACTTTTCTCTGACTGGTTCCACCAGTGTATTTGTCCATGAACTTGCTTCAGACATTTTATAGAAACAGAATTCTTCCCTTTAGTATCATTATTACCCCTTTAAAATCTAGTTATTACATGTATATCATGGGAAACTTTGGAAATAAAGAAAAGCAGTAGAAAAAATGCCTATAATCCTACCACCTGGGAAAAACACTATTGACACTTAGTATATTTTAGTCCAGTTCTTTTATTTTAGTCTAATTCTTTTATCTCTTTATGTGTAAATGCTTCTAAAATGATTATTAACACACACTGTTTTGTAAATGTATTTTACTTATTGGTATGTGTACAATGCAACATTTCCCCAGATCATTCAGTACCTTTCCTCCACATGATTTAATGACTCCTTGGAACCATACCCTGAATATGTACAACTTAACCAGTTTCCTATGCTTGAAAATTTAGGCTATTTCCAGTTTTCCACTACTAAAAACAATGTTGTGATGAGCAACTGTTATGCACATTCATAATTATTTTCTTATACTTAAGTCTTAGAATTGGAATTTCTGGGTTGGAAAAACATAAAAGCTTTCAACTTACATTGTTAAAGTACTTTGCAGAAAGATAAGCATCAACTTAAAAAATAAAAGTTGTAAACCAAAACCTTATTTGAACAGCAAGATGTTCTACGTGATAGGAAATTTAGGATCTGTTTCTTTGGAGTGATTTATTCTTCTTTAGAAACAAATTGTCATTACCAATAGATGCATTGTTTTTTATAAAATTAAAAGGAAAATATTATAAATAGCTAAATAAACAAGTTTTGCAAAAATATTTCACTATTTTCAACTTTTTTTTAATAATGAGAATAAAGTAGACTTCTAGCATAAAAGGATGACAAATGGAATGAGCATATCACTAATGAGAAATGGAGTATTTTATAGAGCTACAGTTCAACCTACCCTTGTTTGATATTAAAATAAATTTTAGGTTTTTAAGCATTATTCCTGCACATGCACCATTTAATTTATATACAATAAAGGCATAGAGAAGTGAACATTTTTTAAATGGAAAAAATGTCCTAGTATTCACAGTGTTGCCCAATCCTGTTGTGTTTGAGTTGTGAATACTCACTCTATGGACAATGGGAAATATAGTTCTGGATTTAAGCCCTCCCTTTGTTAGGCATCTCTAGTCCTTTGCTGGAACACATCAGTTGTATCTTTTTTTGAATTTCCAACTGGCTTAAAGTGTGTTTCATTGATTAGGTAATCATCAAAACACATTTTGATCTTTCTCATTGAGAAGCTGAATCTTAAGAGGTTTTATTTAGTTTATCAAAGGCTTTGTCTTTTGCTGCAGCCTTCAAGTGCTTATGATCATTGTTTTCAGCCTCAGTCCTTTCCTCAGGCTTTTAATTGGTCCCCATGCCCTCAGAAAGCTACCAGCTTGGTATAGAATGAAAACAAATCCTACCCGTTATTGCTTATACTTTCTCTTCAACAAAATCAGAGATAAGGGCAAAATAGTTTCTGCCCGGTAGCGAGGGGGATGAAAGAGGGGGGCGGGGGAGAGGGAGATAAATGACCCAAACATTGTATGTGCATATGAATAAAAAAAGAAAACAAACAAATCCTACCAAGAATAGTGGAAACAAGGCATGGGTAATTCTTTAAAAGTATAAGCTTTCTTAAAATCCTGAACTTTTAAGTATAGTATGTATTACCTACAGTTTTTTATTAGCTTTTAATAACAATCATTGAGTAGTCCCTAGGAAACAAGATTTTTTTTTTCTGTATTGATTTTTTATGCTGACAAATGCATAAGTCTGATGTCCTTTTCTTCTTCATCACAAACACCCCATTCTGTAATGTGTATAATGGTGAGATTTGCTTGAATATAGTTTATGAGATCCAGATTACAAAGACCTCTTTCCCTTTCAGTTCTGTGCTGTGTTGGCTGGGTAGAGAGGGAAGGAGAAAAAGAAACCTTATCATGACGAGCTAGCAGATCTGAAGATGGAGGACCATTTTGTCCTAAGGGCTGTCCTCCCAGGAAGTTGATTTAGGAGAAGTTTATATAAGAGATATGTGGTTACAGGCTGTGTACCTTCTCACAGGTGAAGGTTTGTAGCTAAATGATGCACATCTGATTATAATCAACTAGTCAGGAGGTGCTTTTCAGTTCTATAGATATCATGAGCAAAGATCATTAATTCCTGAAGTACCAAGGCAAAACCCCCTTGGACTATCAATATACACTATAATAAAATGAAGAGCAGGAGGGAAAAATAGGTCATTTCTGGGAGTGGGTACCAGTGGGACATGGGTGGGTAGACACAAGGAGAGGGGGAATGAGGGTGAATATGGTAGATATATTTTGTATCCATATATGAAAATAAAAGAATGAAAACCTGTTGAAATTGTTCTAAGAAGGGTGGGGGGGAGAAGAGGGAGAATGATGGAGGGGGTAAATCTAATTAAGATATATTGTAAGCACATATATAAATATCACAGTGTATCCCCTTGCACAACTATTATATGCTAATAAAATTTTTTAAAAAGATTATTATTTCCTTGTACTGTTCTTGGCACTAGTTTTCCAACTAGCAGTTTCTGACAAAGTACACAGTAAATCAGGTAGTGGTGGGTAGAGGGGTAGTTGCCTCAGGCTCTATTGCTGATCAGGAAAGACAACATACTTCAGTTGATTGTTGTCAAAGAGGAGGGTCCTATGAGGTTAAATAGATAATGGGATGCTCAATGCTTGGCTTCAGTATTTTCTGATTGTATTTTATTGATATCATTAAAATTTCCTTCAAAGAGAAATTTTTCAGGCTAGAATTGTTTGTAAATACATATTATTAGAAGAAGAATAGTTTTCTGATGCTATTGACTAAATAATTATGGAGCTTTATTGTTCAGTCCTGTGCTATAATCCCTTTTAAGTTGAAAACAGCTCTGTTTTCAGAGCTGTTTATAGGACATTCCAGAAGAGTTCCTGTACCCTAGAGTGAAGTTTGCAGCAACTGAGGATGGCATATTTTTACATGTTTTGAATTAAGAAAGTATTTGAGCTGTAGCATAAATTTGGTTACAAGTGTTAAAGAAATACTCATTCTATTTTGGAAAGAATGGAATTACAATTTAAACACAGATATTGTATTTCACCCAAAAGGACTGTCCTCTTTGAGTTTACCTACTCTTCATTGTACCTTGTAAATTTGTTCTCTTACCTGCCACCCCTCCATCTGAAATTTTCTGTAAAATTGTAAGGAACTGTTTTTCTGGATGACAAATTAGGCTTCATATGAAAGGAGCTTTGTCATGGATTTGAGTATATAAAAATTGTATACTTTCTTAAGGATTTTATATCTATCTCTTTATAGAGATAGATATATAAATTTATAAACAGTATGTGTATCTATCTCTCTATATAAATCAGTATATCTTCTTGACTTTGACTTTTTATGTTTTTAACGAGCACTACTAAAAACTGAATATGAACTTCTTGACATTTAATCCAAAGGAAATTTGGTTTAAATCTGATCACTAAAGAATAATTTATTTGAATGTTTAGGGAGTTTTAAAATTTGGGCAGTTTTTTCTTCACTTCAGTTTTTCATATGCCTGTTGAGTAATTTTTATAACTGATAAAGAGCTCTTATTTACTTTTCATGTCATGGGTATTTTTACAAAAATAACTAAACTTATATATATCTATTTTCTGTTTAAACTCAACATGAAAATGCAGTATTTTAAAATAGAAGATGATTACTGAAGAATCAGCCTGGTAGATTTTAAGCATAAATTATTTATAAAAATAAGCATTATGTGTAGTTTCATATACTACTTTGATATAATAAGATAGAACTGAAGTTCTTATGTTATGCTTAAACTACTTTAAATTTGTACTTATTTGATTTACATCATTAAAAGTCTTGTGTAATAAAAATCATTGTTCTTTCTACTGCAGACTTACAAGTTCTCACTTTGTTTTTCTCTAACAGATATAAGCTTACCAAAGTCAGCAACAATATGCTACACAGCTGCCTTGCTCAAAGCAAGAGCTGTCTCTGACAAGTAAGTGAGTGGTACTTGTGTGGTACTGAATGCCTGACCAGACTCAAGGGGATGAGTTGCCCTTGAGGCTTTCTCTGGAAGTTTCTCTTAGTCTATGACACCCTGCTTATGAGCATGCATTTTTCAAAATCTGCTGATCTTTTCTTTCACTACTAGAAGGAGGCAATTTATATCCCCAGGTATTGTAAGGGTATGTGGGTCCCTAAAAAGAGACTTATATGAAATTCCATACCTCTGAAGTGACTTTTTATTATTTACTATTATTTTTTGCCAGACTATAAATACCAAAAGGCCTACTTGGAACGTAACACAAAATGCTGTCCTTTTGCATATTCCTCTTCCTCCAGCAGTCCATGGCTGGGTAATGCCTTGTGGCAGTGCAGATGGTCAGGTCCCATTCTTTGCCTCATGAACTCCAGATTACTTCCCCACTTAGGGTCTGTTTGCTTTGTCCTATCTTGGTGGGATATTTGCCATTTTATTCAGGCAGGTGATTATGGCATATGGAGCTTTTATACTGATCCAAGGATGATGGGCAGGTGAAAGAGCACAGGTGGCCTAACTGCTTTTGAGTTCATAAACACTTCCTACACTTCCCCAGTATAATCCCTGCGTAGCATCGCAAAGCAGAGAACAGGAAAACAGCTAATGCTGTGTCAGACAGGTTTGCTGTTAAGTGTGTGTGCACTTTAAGACCGAAGTAATTTTCTTTCATTCTTTTTTATCCTGTAGATCGCCAGTACCTACTGCAACATCTTTTCTCCCTACACAGCGACTCCAGCTTGGGAGGGCAGGGCCAGGGTTGTCACAGCTTCCCCTGTGGTGTCTGCCTGCCAAGCACAGCTCTGGAGTTAGCCCTGGGTGTGAGGTGAGAAAGAGATTGCATGGTCTGGTTTTTTTCATTCCCTGGGGCAGGTGTCTTGCCCACAGTTTGGGCATGCACACCCCCTGCCAAATGGCCCAAGCAGGCTTGCCTGCTGCCAAAGCTGCTGTAACCACATCACAGCACTGATTGGGTGGGGAGCCTCCTTTGAAATTGCCCCCAGTTCTGTTTTTAACCAAGTGCGCTCTTCTGTAACCTAGTTTTCTCTTTTTCCTACACTGTCTGCCCTTGTAGTCCTCCCCTCTGCCCCTGCCTAGGAGGTACCTTGTAGAAAATTTAGATTAGCCATTTAGACAGAGACATGTCAGCTGAATTTAATTCCTGCCGCCGTAGATGCAAGCACTCTTTCTGCTTCTGCTGGGGTTTTTGTTGGCCTCAGTCTAAGGGGTCACTCAGAGGTTTGTGTAGTGGAAGTTTGGAGAGCTCGTGCCATTGGCTCACTGGTTTTATGGGGCCTTGATGTATAGATGCCTCTCTGGGTGGATGCCTGAGCAGTGGTCCCAACTGGATGGTGTGTGTCTTTCTGCTTTCCAGATTCTCTCCAGAGGCTGCATCTCGGCGGGGGCTGAGCACAGCAGAGATGAATGCAGTAGAGGCCATTCATAGAGCTGTGGAATTCAATCCTCATGTGCCAAAAGTGAGTATGTGAATTCCCCCAAGAAGATGGTTATGATAGCAGAGAAAGCATTCACTGACCACAGTGATGCTTCCCCAGTATTCCCGGTTATAAAGTAGCGCATTGCAACCAACAAAGTTGGGACCCTGTACAGTTTATAAGCATGAAGCCTCCTCTTTAAGCAGAAGCTACCCCTGAGTGACCTTGGCGTTAGCATTTGAATTTCACATAATAAGGTAAATTGATAGACTTTGTCTAGGCAAGCCAGGTCAGGAAGTCTGAAATTGGCAAAAAGGGGAGATCCTGAGGGTTTGATGTGTTCGACAGGAGTTTCACACCAGTTATAGTCTTACATAAACCAACTATAGGAAATAAATCTTGTTGTCAATAAAACTCGTAAAAAAAAATACCAAGTATTGTGACATTCCATGTCTCTAGTCAGTACTGGCAAGAAAATAAGAGGGAAGGCTTCAAAGTATATAGCATTTTGAGTTGTGAGTGCCAATTTAATAGATACAGCAGGAAATATTTGTTTTAATTGTTAACAGCATAGCTTACCGATTTATAGGTAATCAGTATTTCTCATGTATTTTTTTTCCTGAGGGATTTTAAGGGAATAAAATCAGGTCAGAGGATATTTCTATAATCTTTTATTCAAGAGATAGATGTTTATGTAGGATTAAACTGTTTAAATACCTGCTCTGTGATAGTAGGTAGCTGAGGGTCAATTTCAGTCTCTTGATGTTAAGTGCATGGTAGCCTCTTAAGAAACTATTCCTGCCAGGAGCTGAGTGTCTTCTAGCTACTCAGAAGGCAGAGATCAGGAGCTTCACAGTTCGAAGCCAGCCCAGGCAAATAGTTCGTGAGACACTATCTTGAAAAACCCATCACAAAAATAGGGCTGGTGGAGTTGCTCAAGGTGAAGGCCCTGAGTGCAAATGCCAGTACCACAAAAAAAAAAAGAGAAAGAAAGAAAGAAACTATTCCTTCCATTCACATTATATATTACAAGGGTCATCCTTAGCAGATGTCCCATGTTCCCGGTATCTCCAAAATCCTGGGGTCTCCATTATAGCTTTGTCTTCACCCTCACAGCTTATGCCTTACCCTCTCAGGAAATGCTTTTAGGATCTGGGCCCTGCCACACATTGCCTGGCCTCCTGGTCTTCCTTTGAAATCAGGGTTGAAGCTTCCATGACCCCATACTCTTCCATTCTGCATACCTGCAAAACCAGCAGGGCAGAAGAAGCCAAGGTCTTCCTCTACCTCGAGTAGCAGTCACTTTGAACCACAGCTACAGCAGCCTCAGAACACCTGAATGACTGAACGTGGTGTAAAACTTACCTAGGTGTCCCTGTGCAGGCAGGGTTCTTCTCAAAGCAAAGTATTTCAACTAAGTTTAAACCTTAGTAGCCCTAAGCTTGGGATGGATAGGGTCTGGCTAATTCCCGAGATGCCCTCTTTCCTGTTGTCCTGATGCAAAGTACCTAGCTTCTTTCTAATGGTCCAGTTTTACTTTCCTTGAGCCCAACTTTATACATGGTTCTTCCCTAGGCAAACTGTAAGTTTCTCAGACCTTTTTGCTCTGCATTTTGCTTACAATTCTTACTGTAAACTTGACTAAAAGGAACTAGCAATAACTAGTAACTAGCCACAGCCTGGACACTGAGCTGCCTTAGTTGGATTTTTTTATGGACAGTACTGGGGTTTGAACCCAGGGCTTTCTGCTTACTAGGCAGGTACTCTACCACTTGTGCCTGATCACAAATCACCTTTAAATTTAGCCTCATATACAGTCAGGGGAATGGACAAAATGTAGACAGGTTCTTTGCTACAATGTAACATGAATGGCCTCTAGTCTAATTCCCAGTTGAATCCTTATTTCCACCTGAAACCTCATGAGCAGAGTCTTTGCTGTCCACAGTTTTTATTGTCATTCTTGAATTTTGAATTTGTCCCAGAATTACCCATTACACTCTGCTTACAGTATTCTAGGATTTCTCTAGCCTGCTTCTAAAACCTTTTTCAAATTTATCCCACAAAGTAGTCAAAGGCTTCTGAAGCACATTACTAGGTAGTCACAGCAGTGACCCCTCTTCTCTGGTTCCAATTTTTTATATTACTGAGACTTTTCATCACTGTAACAAAATACTTAAGAAACAGCTTTAAGGGAAGAATTATTTATTTTGACTCATGATTTCAGTCCATTATGATGGAGAGAATGTGGCAGAGTAAAACAGCTCACATTTTGGCAGCCAGGAAGCAAAGAGAGAGAGAATGGGAGAGGGAGAGAATGTCTACACTGACTTTCTCCTTTTTCTTCTTTTATTCCATCTGTGCTCCCAGCCTTTGAGATAGTGCTGCCCACATTCTGGGTCTTCTCTTTAGTTTGTCTTCTCTGAAAATACCCTTACAGATACGCTCAAAGGTGTGCTTTACTAATCTCCTAGATGCTTCTCAGTCCAGTCAAGTTAATAACCTAGATTAATCAGCAAAGATAGGGTACTATGTACACTGATTCTCAACCACTTTGCTTCACTGGAGATTGTGCTGAGGGGAATCTTCTTCATTTCTTCACATTTACACAAGGTAAGGTCCCAGTAAGTCATGGTCTCATCTGTTTAGAATTAGCCATAAAATTCTGGTACACATGTACTATATGCAGGATGCTCTAAACATCTATTATACATGTTGCTGTTTGTTGAACTTCTTTCTAATATTGGAACAAACATTCTCATGCACACAAATTGGTGCCTTTGTAGGCAGAGAATAGCCTTAATTCTAATGAGATGAAGTAAAGTGTATAAACTCTTAGGCTAATGTTGTAAGAAGGGACCTTAAAAATCATGTAGGTCACCTTCCCATCCTAAGCTTGACTGTCTCTCCATAATGCAATTATTTTTATTATTGATCACTATACTAAATTACACGTACCCTCTCATTTTCTTCATAACAACACTGTGAGATATATACTGTTATTATTCATATTACACAGATGAAGGCACAAAAGATTTGTAGAAGTAATGTGCTCTGGGTCATGCAGCAAATATATGACACAGCATGAATGGCTTCTGGATTATCTGCTTTTAAATATCACCCTCCACTGTCTCTCAGATCAGAGGACAGAGCCTAGGCTTAAACCCTTCAAATGAGGTTAGGCACATTGCATCCCAAGGCGTTCCATTCCTTCTTGATAATTCAGATTTCTTCAAGTTAATAATGTCATCATTTCTATGGCTTCTTTTCTCTATCATAGGAAGTTGTCAGTACCACACCACAGGTATTTTCAGCATCTATGTGCTGTTCTACCTAATTACAATCTATTCAGGTAGACAGAAATACCAAATATAATAGCCGAGAACTGCCTTCTATAAATTTCCAGCGTAGTTTCACTTGGTGTCTAATTAAGCACAAGTCTGCTGGTAATATTCTACCATCCAATGATAATCATTAGCTATTTCCCCAGTAGAGTGCAAGAACTCTGAGGAACTCTATTCACCTGCAAGGATGAGGAGTAAGGAATGTTGCTCCTTGCCACACCACAGGGCTGGGAAACAAATAAAAGCAAAAAGCCACAGGTCTCTATAGGGAGAAGAGCCTATTAATCAGGGAGTTAGATGATAAACTTGAAGAAGATTAGTAAGGAGAAAGAACGCACATAGACTTAGCATTACAAAAACTGCAGCCGTGCTCTCCACCTCCCATAGAAGAAGATAGCAACTCTTTGTAAGGGGTTCTTCAGGACCCCTCAAAATCTAACTCTACTTATTTTTCATTTTTCTCAGCATCTTCTAAACAGTCTTTTCATCATTCCAGAAACATCCTCCCCTCCTTCCCTCTTTGCTTCTTCAAAGGAAACCTACTCATTCTTTACCCCCTCACCCACACACTACCATTAAATTCACCACCAGGAGGCCTGTGCCTTCCTCATCAGAATTTATTTTTTCCCTCTCTGTGGTCTCTAGTTGGTTTAGTACTTGCTATTTACCTCTTTGGGGGGAATGTTTGTGGGTTTCATGATATTAATGCTACTGATTTTCAAGAACTGAGTACACAGTCCAAGTAAACAAAAAAACCTCTTCAGTTTTTTCCTGTTTAATGAGATTAAAATAGAAATACAATTACAGAAAAATTTTACTCATGTTATGCTGAACAAATGGAGAGCTACCCTCATCTCAGTTCTGTACCTTTATTTTTGTATTATACTTTATTGTATTTGGGTTTTTTTCCCCTACAAATACAGTTCCTCACCTACCCTGCTCTTCCTTAGCATTTTTGAGATTTGCATTGGGGTACGAGTCTGAGTTAGCTAGTACTTCTGTCCTCTTAGCACTATGACTATACAGAAAGACGTTCCCTGAGAAGAGACACTGTTTTTGTTTTGGAGGATGTTATCTTGACTCCTTCAGGGTGGCAAAGATAAAACTTTCCATTTTCGGACCAGTTTCATAAAAAGGCTAAACTATTTGTTACAGGAAGCACTAGATATATTTTTACTATGTAGTGGCATTATAAAAATAAAATCTTTTTTTATATTAGGGAAAAGTATAAAGAAATAACCTTAGCTACTCTAATACTATTTCCTTCTAGCCTTTTTTCTATGCATTTTAAATACTTATATTTTCATATTTTACAAATTAGTATGGAGCTTACATTAATTACTTTTTTTGTTGTGGTGACAAAATACCTGACATGATTTAAGAAAGGGAAAATTTTGATTTATTTTGGATCATGGTTTCAGTCCATGGTCACTTAGCCTCAGGTGCTTGGGCAGAATATCATGTCAGCATGATACTCATGCTGGAGGACCTTCTTGACCTCATTGTGAAAGGAAACATAAAAAGAGAACACAAGAAGGAGCCAGGGAAAGGTACCCCAAGGACCCACCTTCAGTGACTTACTTCCTCCGGCTAGACATCCACCTCCTAAAGTTACTAGAACCCACCAAAATAGTACAACTAGCTAGGGACCAAGTATTCAAAACACAAGCCTATGGGGAATACTTCCTATTCAGACCATAACAGCTCTGGGACTATATGATTAGGGATTAGCAATATATTTATCCTAGCTGAGGGAAAATCATCAGATTTCCAGAATATTTAACCATAAAAGCAATATCCTTCAACTTAACATTTCAAGTCCAACTCTTTTATCCATGTGCCTTCAAACCCTTTTAAGATATTCTCTGTAACGGTTTTCTAGATACTTCTTTTTGTGTGTATGTCATTTAAAAAAAGGACACATGAGACTTACCCTCTTAAATGTTTGAATATACAGTAGTGTAAACTAGATGCCCCTTGTTGTATGGTAGATCTTCTTCATCTCATATGATTGCAACTCTTCTCCATTGAGCACCAACTCCCCCCTTACCCTCCATCCAGTCTCTGAAAACCACTTTTCTACCTTCACACTTCTTTTTTATATCTTGAGGAGCTTCTAAACTGTTTTTATTAATCATTGCACCATTTTACATTCTCACCACAGTGCACCAGGCTTCTAACTTCCCCATATGCTCCCTAAAATTATTTTCTTCATAGTATTTGTCCTAATGTATGTGTAGTAAAATCTCATTGTGGTTTTGATTTGCATTTCTCTGTTGTTTAGTGATGTTGAGCATCTTTTCCTATACCAGTTGGCCATTTGTATGTCTTCTTTAGAGAAATGTGTGTGTAATCCTTTGCTCATTTAAAAAATCAAGTTTTGAGAGTTCTGTTTTGTTTTTGCTACTGAGTTGTAGAAGTCCCTCATATATTTTAGATGTCATCTTCTTATTGGCTTGCAAATATTTTCTCTTGTTCTTTCACTCTGTTGATTGTTTCCGTTGCTATACAAGCTTTTCAGTTTTGTCTGTTTTTGCTTTTTTTCCCTTGTTCTTCTCAAGTCATAACTAAGAAGTTATTAACAAGACCAATGTTATAAAGCTTTTTCCCTGTTTTCCTCTATGACTTTTATAGTTTCAGGCCTTATATTTAGATATATTTAGATCTTTAATGCACTTCGATGGGTGTTTGTATGTGTGTAAGGTGTCAGAGGTTCAACTTTATTCCCTTACATGCAGTACAGTTTTTCCCAGCACCATTTGTTGAAGAGAATGATTTATCTGTTGACACCTATACTGTAAGAATCAAGTCGACACTACAGGTTAACTTTTCTAGAGAATCTCTTTGGGTATTAAGATTTTTTAGTCATGGGCCATGACTGAAATCATGTCAGTCAATAAGCAGGAGCCATTGGCTCATGCCTTTAATCACAGCTGCTCAGGAGACAGTGATTAGGATGATCTAGTTCAAGGCTAGTCAGAACAAAAAATTAAGTGAGAACCCCCCAATCTGAATCTGCAGGCTAGGTGTGATTGGTGCATGCCTATGATCTCAGCCATATGGGGACTCACAGGTAGGAAAGTCATGGTTCAAGACTAGCCCCAGGCAAAAACATAAGACCCTACCCCAAAAAAATAAGTAAAAGCAAAGCCAGGCACCAGTAGTCATGCCTGTAATCCTAGCTACTAAAGAGGCAAAGATTAGGGGGATCTAAGTTTGAAGCCAGCCCAGGCAAATAGTTCAAAACACCCTATCTTAAAAATGCCCAACACACACACAGACACAAAAAGCAGGGCTAGTAGAGTGGCTCAAGGTATAGGCCCTGAGTTCAAGCCCCACTACTGAAAAAATAAGTAAAAACAAAAGAAGTGCCAGGGGTGTGGCTTAAGTGGTAGAGTGCCTACTTAGCAAGTGCAAAGCCCTGAGTTCCAACCCTAGTACAATACCCCCACACCCTCCAACAAAAAGATTTTCCAGTCAGTAGTAGTATTTTCTTAGGTTAGACTTACAAATGGGAATTACGGAGTCACCCGTGGAAGCACTTAAAGGCTCTTGATATTTATTGCCAAGTTGTTTACACACAAAAAAAAGAATTGAAGCAGTTTATCCTCCTATGAGCAGGCAACTCCTACCTCATTTTATCACCATCATTGGGCACTGTTTTAAAAAGAAGAAAAAAAAAGCAAACATTTATGAATTTATTAAGTGTAAAGAGACTTTTGTTCCTTTCATTTGTATTTCTTTGCCAGTGCTATTAAGGTAGAACATTGTTAGCTGTTTGTATTAATACTTTTGTAAACTATCAGGCCCATTATGTAAATTCCTATCATTACTAGGGAAATACATTGAAAGTAATGGCTTCACAGGACTGATGACAAGTAAGTGGAATTATATCATAGAACTTATCCAGTATATACTCAATTCATATTGTCTCCCTTATCATCTCTTCCCTTTGATCTTAACTGCATTTTTGTGTGTACAGCCTGAGTGGCAAGATAGACTGGCCAGAACTGCATTATCAGGTACTTCTTGGGCACTCTAGCCTGTAGAAGGACCCGAGAGCCTAACAGTAGTACCACAATGCCTCTGACCTTGGGTGTACTCAGGGTCCCTTCATTTCTCCAGATTTGAGAATTTGAGGGGTGGCTGCAGTGTGTCTGGTTGCAGCTATGGTCTCTAGGGATCTGTTAGCTCATTGCTGCTTAGTAAGCCTGTTTCCAGTTTGTCTTCCTTTGAGCATGTACCATCCCTCCTCCTTGCCCCCTGCTCCTATCAGATCCTTCACCCCAGCACATTTGTTATCTAGGATGAAAATTCCCCATACTCAGGCCCCTTCCTCCTCTTCTTGTCCCCATGCTTTCTTAGGTAGAGAAGGTAAATCTGTTCTAGGTACGAATGAGGCTGTCTCATAAAGCATCTCTGCTTTTTCCACCTTCATTACCACTTCATTACTAAGACAGGATGTCCCTTGTTTTAATGAGCTTTCTGATACTATGATGAATACCTGAGATAACCAGCTTATAAAGAAAAAAGGACTGCTTTGCAAGCATGAAGCCTTGCGTTCAAACCCCAGTATCACAGAAAGAAAGAAGGAAGGAAGGAAGGGAAAGGGAAAGGAAGATAAGAAAAATAGATGAAAGGAGCTGGGCACTGGTGGCTCACACCTGTAATCCTAGCTACTTGGGAGGCTGAGATAAGGAGAATTGTGATTCAAGACCACCCTGGGCAAGACTCCATCTCAGCCAATAGCTGGACGTGTTAGGCCATGGCTGTTATCCTAAGCTATGTGGGAGGCTGTGGTATGGCGGATTGCAGCTCCAGGTCAGCCTGGGCAAAAAAGTGTGCAAGAGCCTGTCTCAATGGAAAAAACGTGGGGCATGCTGGCATGTATCTGTCATCCCAGCTGGCAGGAGAATTACCGACCAAGCCAGCATGGCCAAAAAGCAAGACCCATCTCCAAAATAACCATAGCAAGAAAGAGCTGGAGACATGGCTCAAAGAGTAGAGGGCATGCCTAGCAAGTGTGAGGCCCCAGTTTTAAATCTAGTACCACCAAAAATAAAAATGGGTTTTTCTGGCTCAGAGTTCTAAAAGTTAAGTCCTGATCAGTTGGCCCAATTGCATTTGGGCTTTTGGTGAGGCAGTGCATCATGGCAGCAGCACTGACAAAACCATTCACCTCCTGGCTGAGATTCAAAAGAGGAAAAGGAATGGGCTAGGGTTCCAATACTCCCTTGAAGGGAACTCTCCCAATGACCTACAGGGCCTCCCACTAGGCCTTATTATTACTTTCTCTCTCTCTCTCTCTCTCTCTCTCTCTCTCTCTCTCTCTCTCTCTGTCTTTCTGTACTGGATTTTGAACCCAGGGCCATGAGCTTGCAAGGTAGGCACTGTACTAGTTGACAATTTGAGCCATGTTGCCAGCCCAGGCCTACTTAGTGCTTCCACCATCTCCCACCAGTGCCAAGCTGGGGACCAAGCCTTTAATACATAGGCCTTTGAGGAACATTCCAGATTCCAGATCAAAACAATAGCATTGCCCCCTCTTAGGGCTGCTGAGCAACCCCTTTCTTTCCATGATTTTCCTATCTCAGCAAATTGTAGGGCAATTTTAACAGTCCCTAACACACACACACTGAACCTATCATTACTGGCTTCCCCAGCAAACTGTTTCCAGTTTCTATTAAGTTTTGACCCTTTTCCAAACTTTCCTTTACTGCTGATGAAAAAACAAGGAATTATTTGCTTTATTTATGTGGGTACATCCCACTGGGATTATACTGTTGAAGCGACACTGCACTACCAGCCTTAGGGCAGGAAGAGCTGTTTGAATGGAAGACATAGAGGTGGATGGGAAACCTCCAGTAGTGTGAGCTGTGTGATCAGAGGTTCCAGGAGCTCAGAATCATAGAGGAGGGAAGGGCTCACCTGAAAGCTGTCAGATGCTTCTTTCAGAGGAGATAGCAAGTTTGGATTCTCCCAGCCTTGGTGGCTTCTCAACCTCTCCTCTCTACCCTGGGGCTCAGAGTTAGTATCCATTTTCATTATCAGAGGGAACAATTCTCAAGCCCCCCAGAAGAGGAATTCCTTTTTATCCCCTCAACTGAAATCTACAGTTTGATAGGTCTTCTGTTAACCACAACATGTTTGAACTATATTTATTTTACAAGTATTACTCCATTTCAACAGAATAACCAGGAGGCATTGCACTAACTTTACTTCAGTATGAAGAGGGTAATCTTCCTGCCACTATCCATCAACCTTCGCATTCTCCAAAGGTGTCCCGTTCTGCAGTGTAGTCTTCTCTTCCCTCCCAGCAGTCCATTCAGCTATACTTAGTGAGTACCTACTATGCATCAGGCACTGGGGCACTGGTCACCATGGTCCATACTCTCAAGGAGTGTCAAGCCATTGAAAAGACAGACCAGAAGGTTCCCTGTGAGATAGGCAGCATGCTCCAGAATGCCATAGAAGGGAGGCAACCAGTTCACATTAAGAGCTGGGGTAGATGACCTTCTTGGTAGCTCCCAGAAGCCAGGGCGTATGCACTGCTGTAATAAACATTCTCCAAGTGTGCAGCACTGTGGGAAATGTCCTGACTGTGTACTGGATCCCAGACCAGTTGTCAACTCTGAGAACCTTGGATGTAGGAGTCCTCAGAATTGAGACTTGACTGATAGGAAAGTCTGATGTGGTCAGTATCATCATAAATCCCAGGTCCTCTTCTCCACCAGTCTCTGACTGGCCAGCTTGTGCTTAAGGCCACTCACAGTGGTTTAGCTTTTACTTCTACAAATACACAAAAATGAAAATAAACTTATGTGAAACCTTAATAAATCAAGTAAAACCAGAAGTACTCTGATTGAAACTGGGAAGAAAAGTAGGGTAACCTAGTGTGTTAGTCACCTTTCTACCATGATGATAAAATACCTAAGGTAATCAACTTATAAGGAGGAAAGTTTCATTTTGCTCACAATTTTAGAGGTTTTATTCCATTGTCAGTTGGTGCATTGTTTTTGGGCCTGTGGTAAGACGATACATCATGGCAAGAACATGTAGAGGAGGAAAATGCTCACCTCTGGTCACTGGGAAGCAAAGAGACAGACATAAGGGGCTGGGTTCCCAATATGCCCTTCTAGGGCATGCCTCCAATGGCCTAACTTCCTCTTCTAGGCCCCACCTCTTAAAGGTTCCACTGTCTCCCCATAGTGCCACAGGCTGGGTACTACAACTTTAATACATGGGTCTTTGGAGGACATTTCATATCAAAACTACAACACCAGGCAACCCAAGGCACCTCCGCATATAGTTTAAAAAATAACAGATGTCTAAGGGTCACCACCACCATCAAAATATCCCAAGGTTCTCAGGCCCCATACCCAGTTTAGGCAGTGAAGAGAGGACACTGAGGAGCTAGAGCCAACTCCCTGTGGTGCTTAGTTGTGGGTGGAACTCTTCAAGGAGGAAAATCAAGGAAACTCATCAGACCAGTGAGGAAAAGTTTTTGTCTTAATCTTGCCTGAAATCCCAGAACAACTGAATCATGTGCTGTTCTACCTGGGCCTACCCAGGGGGGCAGCGGAGGGGACAGCATACAGTCCCTAAGGATGCTGAGGGAACAAGGATTGCCATGCTTCTGAAATGCATTTTACCAACAGGACAACCAGACTGGTCAGCATATTGAGGTAAGGACCGAAGCTAATAGACACTTGGTTTTCAATCATATCTAGGAGTATGGAAAGTCATGAGAAAACAGGAAAGAATTAAGAATGTTATGACAGAAATGAACTCCCATTAAAATTTTACTTTTTTTTTTTAAAAAGCTCATCTAATGTTAATCTAAGAAACTCTCATTTCATGGGGATTTCAAGAGCTTATGAGGAAAACATCCTGGTAATTGTATATGCTAATGGAGTATATACAGGACATTGCTATAGTGATGGAAATTCTATTTCATGCAAACACTAAAGCAGTCCTCCTGTATATCTTGGTAAAGCTGATTGACAGAGTATAAAATTGCTTTTTAATCCAATTTAGGAAACAATGTGTAGTGGGCTTTAGCATTTAAAAATGCTCGAAGCGTGGAAGCAGAAATCAAAATACCCTGGCACATTGTCTATGATATTGTATAACAATGTCACATTTCAGAAATATTATTTCAATGTAAGTTTCTTTGAATTGAGTCATATTTTGTTCCAAAGCTTTTTGGATTAGAGTAAGGAGATGTATTTTAGAAATACGACCCAGAGGAAAATGAAAAGAAACCAGTTTTTAAGCCACATTTCTCAGGAATGGAAAGTTTCTAAGAAGTCTCCTTTAATAGAAAGTGATGCATCTGTTCCCACCAAGGTCACCCTTGCCAGGGCTACCGCAGCAAAGGCCATCCTCACCAAGGGTGCCCCACCAAATCACCATGCCTAGCCACAAAATCCTTTGGCATCTTCTCAAACCTCATCCTATTTCATCTTTCCCAAGCATTTGGTCCACTGACCAACCCTTCATCTTTTTGGGGGGAGATACCTGAGCATTAAACCCAAGGCTTAGTGTATGCAAAGTATGTATTCTACTACTGGTCCACACTGCAGCCCCTGACCACTTCTCTTATATCTTGAGAATATCTCAACTCAAGAACATCTTTTTTTGTCACTTCTGAACTCAAAGTATCCTACATCCTTTCCTCCCCTATCTATCCCTGCATGTTAGCTTTAGGAAAGAGCTGTCTTCTCTCTTACTCGAGGCTCTCCTGGAAGATCTCATATACTCCTACAGCCCAGATCCTACCTCTAACCCAGAACACTCAAGACCTGGTACCTACTGCCCTTCGGCCATCTCTCCAGGGATGTTCTGCAGGTATTAAAACTGTACTTGTTACCTTCCCACCACTGAGCCTCTTCCTCAGGTAAGGAGTGTATCCCAGCTAAGGACTTCATGTTATTCTAAATTCCTAAGCTAAAAGTTTTAGTCACCCTTGATTCCTTCTCTTGCCCTCAGATTCATTCAGGCACTAAGTTGTTCTCTCCTCAGTTTTGTCACCTTTTCCATGGACTGTGATAGGAGCATTCTAAGATTTGCTAACTTCTACCTTTTCCCTGTTTGGTGCACCTACACAAGACTCACTCTTTTATCTCAAAACCACATGCAGCACCAACTCAGTTCTTGATTGCCTGTTGTAGTGGTTTGCCAACAGTCTTCTTCAGGACTGTAAGAATTCTTAAGACCTCTCTTGGGTCCTTCTCCAAGGACCCCCATGTTTGTTCACTAATTGTACATATTCTCTGAGATCCTTGTATTTGTGGCACGCTATAGCACCCAAATCTGTGTCCTTGGGATACACAGTGAGTCCTCTCACATCCTGTGGCCTTGGGTAACTGTAGGTAAGTTGTAGATGCCCCCATACACATGCTGTTAGGAAATACTGTGGGAGTCCTGCGCCTCTGTCATTATAGCACATTGTGCCATTCCCACATCTGTATCCTTGGGGTACACAGTAGGTCCTCCCCTATCTCTGTTCTTGGGTAAACTGTGAGTGCTCCCATGTCCATGTTCTTGGGAAACACTATGGAACTGCGTATCTCTTATCATTAGAGATATCTTTCATTGGGATATGCTGTAGGTGCCTGCTTATTTTTCCAGTGAAACAAAGTAACTGATGAATGGATTAGTGCACAGGAAGAAGCAAATACTTTGTGAAGAGGACCATTAAGTGGTACTACAGATCACCAGGATTTTGAAAAGTTGCTTTAATTTATCTGTTCAACTTTGCTTTATGCCTATTTCCTATTGGTCAGTTGGTGATCTCTAGTAGCCAGTTCTCTTTAGCTAATCTGCTACTGTGATAAAATGCTCATGTTTTACCTAGAAAGAGACTCACTTATCTGTGGAGTACCCACACACAAAACACAACTCACTTTTATAATATTATAAACATTTGGCTTTTTTTTTCCCAGCAAAATTGGCTACTGTTCAGTGAACAGGTACTTATTCACAAATACTGTATGAATGCTCCATATATTATCTTATGTAATCTTCAAAATTTAGAACCAACAAGATGTATGTTTTTGTTGCTCAATTTCTACAGATGAACTGAAGAGCAAAGAAATTAAACAATAGGCCCAAGGTCGCACAGCTATATTCTTGAGCAAGATGCAGATAGTAGTTTGCAGTGGCAGATAGCAGATAGAAGGAGGTGAGATTGGGAACCTTGGTGATAGGCACCTCATTTTCCATCCTGGCTCATTTGAATGAGCCATGGTCACTTGTGGTATTTTATCCTGTTCCACTTTGTTGTGTTATTGAATTCAAACAATAGGCAACATTTAAGTTCAAAACATGTAGCCTTTCTTCCAGATGGAACTACTTTTATTCTCTGAACTTTTACTGATGTTTTTAAAAATGTGTTTTCTGGCTTTTGTCAGAGCCAGTTGTTGACACACAAAAAATTTCTATGCCTCACCATTTTAAAATTTGTTTTTATGGTTTACTTTTGCATTTTTGATGCAAGTCTAGAAAATCACTTTGTATTATGTATATACATATACATATCCACACACATATGTGTTCATAGAGAAAAAAGTGCTTATTACAGAAAACTTAGAACAGAAAGAGCACAAGAGAAATTAATCTCCCACAAAATTAAATATTTAGCTATCATTAACATTTAACGTGTGACCTTCCAAAGTTCTCTAATTTGTACATATATATTTTATTATCAAAATAATCTGGTATGTATAGGGTGGTACATTGATTTTCTTTCACTTAGCAATGTATTATAAACATTTTCCATGCTACTATTCTTCCACTGCCTGGTTTTAGGGAGCAACTTGATAGCCATATTCTAAATGTGCCATAATTTAACTACTCTGTTCTCTCACATTTTGTTAATTCCTGTGTTTTACTGATGAATTTTTATGTGACTTATGGCATATTGATATTGAAAAATCCCCAAAAGAAATATCTAATTCCTTGGCATTAATATCTGTGTAAAGAATCATTTGGACATTTTCATTCAAATTGTTAGAATTTTAGGATCTTTTGGAGGTACTAGAGGTTTGAACTTAGGGCCTCATACTTGCTAGGTAAGAATGCTACCACTTGAGCCATTCCTCTCATCCAAAACTTTAGAATCTTAACACAGGAGACCTTAGCAGTCACCTGGTATAGACTCTGATGTACCAAGTCTCTTCTGCAGCTTTCCTCACAGGTGAGCCAGCCTCTGCTACATACTTCTATGAGTAGACAGCATTCACACACAGACCATAGTTTTCTGCTTCTCTTTGTATGTTCTGGCTTTATAGGCTCTTTTAATGAGATACAGGAATAGATTCTGACAAATGGATTTTGAAAAGTTGCTTCCGAAACCGTTAGAAGCACTGCATTTCAACCAACATTATTGAGAATCTGAGAAGAAAGATAGAGGTAGGATGCAGGCAAGATAATGCAGAATGCTGACTTGGCTCATAAAAGCATGTCACTAATATAGACAGGCAGAGCGTGTTCTCTGATTTGCAAGCTATAGTCATTCTAATTGATTTCTGCATACTTGTGGATAGGGAACTGCCCTCTTCCATTTATTTTTCTCTTGACAAGTAGGATGTGAAATGTTGTTCCATGCCTTTCTAATTTAAATGTTGCACATGTTGAGAACTGATCTTGCCAGCCATTTTAAGCTTGGCCAAAAACATAGCACATTGTTGTTATTAACCTTCATCATTTGGTTAGAGCCAACATTCTATTTGAAACTATAAAGGAGTATAAGTCTCCTTTATAGACAGAACCTTTTTTCTGCCATAAAGTAGATATAATGAGAAGGCAAAGCTGAGTTTCTTTGGTGAGTTGCTTTGATTGGTCTAATGAGGCTGATAAAATCAGGGATGCTCATTTTGAGAGTCATCTTGAGAAGTAAGATTTCAGCTTTATATACATAATATCTATAACACATACATATTACTTTGATTTACAAAGGTACTGTATGAGGTGCGGTAGGAGAAATGAAGATGACAGGCTTATGCTCTTGGGGACCTTATGATTCAGCTGAGAAAAAGACATGGATAATATAAGGTGGTATGTACAATACATTTATACACAAAGAGCAGAGAAAGCTTGGAGGAAAAACAAAGCATTCCTCACAGTCTACCTGTGGAGCTATGGACAATATCCTTGAAGCCACATGCATCAGTCCATTCAGCTGATAGGCTGCGTAAGCCATCTGTCTTCACATACATGGACTACTATTTTTAAAATGTATAGAGATACCCTGGTCATTAACAATGTTTTTGAATGAATTTTTGTCTTGTATTTATTGTAGCTTTTGTCATACTGTGAATTCTCAATCAGTAAATGCTACACTGATGACTCTTGTCATGGGCATCTGTAAAATTTTTTATATTAAAAATTGGTCCCAGTTATTTGAGGATTGGAAAGTATTGTCTACAGGAACACTAGGCAAAAGAACTTTCTGTGCTAGTAGAAATTTCCCTACATTGTCCAACACTAGTCATTGTCACAGGTAGCATTTAAGGACGAAATATGGCTAGTGGGATAGAAGAGCTGAAATTTTTATTTTGTTTGATTTTTTAACTTTATCTTATCTTCATTATCATATTATACTGGGAGTGCATTGAGACATTTATAAAAGTGCTTACAAGGTATCGTAATTAAATTCATCCCCCATCATTCTCTTTTATCTCCCCTTATCCTTCTTAGAATAGTGTCGTACATGAGTACATAACATTTCCACCAGATTCACCTCCTTCTTATTTAAGCAGCTACAGTAAAGGCCACATAGGACAGGGACAGCACAGATCTATGGATTTCCTTTGTCAGGAATTATCTTCCTCTCCACCAAGTTTTTCTGTCCTCCCTCATAGTTTGCATTCAACCCACAAATGGGATGACTACCAGGCCTACTTCTTCTCATTTGTCCCTGATTCTGAAGTTTATTCAGGCTAAGGGAAGATGCCTAGTGAACAATTTGAAGGTCTGTCCTAGTCATTTAAATAAAAGGAATGATAGTCATTTTTCTTTCAACCACTATCTGATTCTCAGGGGCCTTAAAGAGATTTTAAGTACCTGGGACACATAAACTAGTAGTTTTCATTCAGTTTATTTCAAAATTCATACAGCATGATCCTTATTTTAAAAGTTGTGTGATTAGACAGCTAGGAGTATGAGTCAGTGGCAGAGCACTTGCCTAGCATGCACAAGGCCCTGGGTTCAATCCCCAGCACCACAAACAAACAAACAAAGTCTCTCCTATGGGCAAAGTGGCTATGGATGATTATCAGAAAATCAGATCAAAATCTTATACTGGGGCTTGCATTGGGTAAGAAATTTTCCTTGTCATTGATTTTCCCAATAAAGGTAACCAAATGGTCTTCCTTCTCTCACTTACTCTAAAGCAATTAATACAATTCATAGCACTTCATAAGTTATACATCTTTCTCATGACTCATAGCCTTCAAGTTTTTTAAGACCATCACTGGAATTTTGTACCTCCTAATGGTGTCTATTAAGGTAACAGAATCGCAACAGCACAGACAAGTATCTCTGAGCATAAAATCCATCTTTTATGCATCTTTTATGTTGTGGTTGATATTCATTAAAATGTAGTACTAGTTGGGTTGCTAGGTAATTCTCTGTCTTCTTTCCAAAGATTTTTGTCCTGTAGTATTTTAAAACATAATGGAGGAAGAAATCAGTAGCTTGCAGATTCAAAAATCCCAATGACCAAAAAGTTCATTCATACCTCATGCTTGAGGAATTGCTATCAAAATAATAAATGCCTTTCATAGACCAGCCTGGAAAGAAGTCCTTGTATTGAGGTCTTTCTGTGCAGGAGGGCTCTCTGTCCCAGCTCTTGCCAAGTATGATGCATATGTCATTGTTCTCTTGCTGCTCTCTGGGTTTCTTTCTCCCACTTTCCCCCTCTTCTGGTTTGAGGCCAAAGGTTTGGAGGTTCCTTGTACTATCACACCCCGATTTTTAAAAAGTTTCCATTGCCAAGCTATAAAGCTCAAATGCATCCTTCCAGCTCCCTGTGGGCCATGTACCGTGCTACCCAGTGTGCCAACAGGAAAGGAGACTTAAAGGCAACTAGATAAATGTCCAATGAGTATAAATCCTCAGCTAGATGATAATGAAATGTTGATAGTTGTGTCATAATCTTTCACCCTTTACCCTCTTTTATAAGTTTCCAATGACAAAAAGATTCCACAGATGATTATTTCTGACATTAATTTTTATTTTATTTTTTTGTGACACTAGGGTTGAAACTCAGGAATTCATGCTTGCTAGGCAGGCACTCTACCACTTGAGCCACCCCACCAGCCTCTGACATAAATTTTTTAAACATCTCTTATGGAACTTCCTTTGCTTGTGTTCATCTCATTCTAATGGTCTGCTAACCTCCATCTTAAAGGAACTTTGCTTGGATTGTTGTGATGGTTGGTGGTGGTGTGTGCACATGATGTACTAAGGATGGATCAGAGAAAGGAAATAATTAGGAATGGGATACCAGGAGAATA
The DNA here is from genome assembly GCF_047511655.1 of Castor canadensis. Taxonomy (NCBI): domain Eukaryota; kingdom Metazoa; phylum Chordata; class Mammalia; order Rodentia; family Castoridae; genus Castor; species Castor canadensis. The sequence goes on along the minus strand of NC_133387.1, from coordinate 36,257,793 downwards.
TTCCAAACTTGTTTCCCTTTCTATTTTATAATAAATAAAAAGAATGAAAAGTGGAAATTTAGTTTTCTGTTAGCCCTCAGGAAGCTGCTCTTGTCCTATATCCTTAGCTTCTAATGAAGAGGTATAGATTGAGATCCCTCCAGCCTTTAGAAAAGGATCTAAAAGAACATTACAGTTTAGAGTCTGTACTGCTCCTCTCTCATGGGTCTTCCTGTGCACAGGCTTCATCCCTCCAACATCCAAACAGCTGTGGGTGGTTTTTTTGCACATGACGAAGTACTTCTCCTTGATAGATTTGTGTAGAAAAAAAAAATAATGGGCAGTACTAGTCAAATCTCTCTAGTGTATTGGTTTAACCACATATCCTCTTGACCTTCATGTGTCCATTTTATATTTTATATTTCATCTGGTTACAAAATTATACCAAATTATTATGTCTTCTACATTTTCCTTTATGCTGTTTGAGTCAATATTTACTTCTTTGATTAGAGTATCTAAGCTTGTAAGTCTGTGATCGTCACTGAAGGGAACTAATATAAGATTAATCATCTGTCAGCAACTTGAAATTGCTGGATGTTTTAGTAATTGCCTTCAAATGTAGTAAAAAGATTGCAGGTTTGATGAAATGCTTATAAATGGTGGCTTTAGAAAAAATCAACTTATTTCAATATTGAATTCCAAATTACTGTGTATTAACACATCTGTCTCCTGACTTTTTAATTTCAGTACCTACTAGAAATGAAAAGCTTAATCCTACCCCCAGAACATATCCTGAAGAGAGGAGACAGTGAAGCAATAGCATATGCATTCTTTCATCTTGCACACTGGAAGCGAGTAGAAGGGGCTTTGAATCTTTTGCATTGTACATGGGAAGGCAGTAAGTAATTTTCTTTATACAATTTTTAAGAACGTCAAAATGTGCTAAAACTGATTTTTTCCTGAGTGTTCATGATGATCAGTGAAGATCTATGTGGGTCTAGACCTTGTTTCCTATGACTGCTGTGGGTATTACTGTGATGATGTCACTTTGAGCTTGAAAGGCACATTTGTCCAAGAGAGGCAGTGAATCTGGACTGCTCTAGAGGACCACTCTCCCACCCTGAAAACGCTCTTTGGAGACCTCTGTGGCCCTGGCATTATAGTAATCTTTGGCATGGGACTGGGACTTCTACTAGATTCTAATTACCACCTTTTTTGTTTTTTTGAAACTCAGGGACTTATGCTTGCCAGGCAGGCACTCAGTAATCTTGATCCACACCCCCAACCCAGATTACCACTTCTTGATGGCCTTTGTGGGAGAGGTGGCTAAGAGCCAGTTATCCTGCACTAGATCAAGGTTAGCCATCTCCAAAGACATGGCATATATGTTTCAAAATGAGCAGTGGCCCCTGGCCCCTACCATTTCGTGGGAGATACAGCATTGTTGTGAATGATAAATGCCTGTTGTGTGGATGTAGGGATAAATAAATCTGTGAGTACATGCTCTCTATAGGTACTATCATTCTGTGTAAGTAGAGGATGCTTCTCCCTCACCTGGAGAAGAGTGTTATCTAGTTGGGAAGAGAAACCAGCAGCATGTAGCAGCTGCCTGCTGATTTTCAGAAGTGAGAGGTCCACGAGATAGAGTAGCTTGTGGTCCATGGGTAGCTCGTGACTCAGCTGAGATTTGAACATGCCTTGAAGGACAGTAATACAATCAAGGACACTGAAGAAATGGCAAGTCGTCAAGCCATTTAGAAGAATTTAAACTAAAGGGAAAACCCCAAGATAATGATTATTACAATATGTGCATTGAAACTCTGCTAATATTAACTTAAGCAAAACAAGCAACAATGCATAGTATGGTTTTCCCCATGAGAAGAAAAAAAATAACTATTAGAGTTTGATAATTTTTTCCTAGTTTGCCCCTACTCTGATTGGCCTCATAAACAAGTGTCTTTTTAATATTATTTTTTACTCTGTTTATCTTTTCTGCTTCCATTTTCATTTTGATAAGCTTCAGCTCCTTCCTGTTCCTGCCCTTCTGTAACCCTGTAAGAATCCAGCTTAGTGCAGGAAGGGACATAGGGGGGAGTAAATAGGATGGGGTAAAAATAAGTTGACAGAGATGAGACTCAAACCAAAATTTTTTTGGGTGGTTGAGAAATTTTTCTTTAAACAATTAATAAGAGGTTTATTTACAAAGGATGTTGATATAATAGTAAGTAGAATAACATACCCAGCTGTCCTGGTCAGCACCAGCAACTGTATTGGATATGTGAAGAAAGTACATCCCACTGAGAGAGTGTGGGTTTAGGCACAATCCCCTCTGGCTTGGATTCATTGTTGCACGTAAAAATATAAGGCGAACTGAAGGGACAAAAGAAAAAGTCCAAAAAGCCCGTCAGGAATGAACATGGGAAGCCTCATCTAGTGTTAGTTATGAAAAATTAAATGGATGTATGGGCTTACCACATAACAATATATTTATGGATTGGCATCTGGGAAACAGTAGTAGAAACTTTCCAATTGGATCTGAGTGATAAGGTCCAACTCCATAAAAAGGACCCAAAAACAGGTGAGGCAAGAGATGATTAAGACATGGTGTTAGGAACAGTATCACCATACAGAATTTAAATCCTGTGAAGAATAAGTAGGAATTGTTTGGAAATTAGTTATCAGCTAACAAGGGGAAGATGCTCTAGATCAGCTGGTAAGGATAGTGAAACTGAGAGAAAAATGAAGTGATCTAGGGAGGTGCAAAATCAAGGAGAGTAGTGGTATTGAGGGATTTAATTACCTCAAATTACACTGGCAGAATCCTTCATTAGGATAAAAATTAATAAAAATTAATTACATTGGCAGATGCTTTATTGGGATAAAAAGAGGAGATAAATTTTTAGACATAAAACAGCATGGCAAGGAAATCAGATACCTATAAGAAAAGGAAATTTGGCATTTTATCCTTATAGATAAACAGCTCCCATGAAAAGCAGGTAGCTGTGATTCCAGCGCAAATCAATCGCACTGATTCTCAGTTTCCAAGGAGCACCATGACATTCAATTTTAGAAGAGAACTGTGAGAGTGCTTACTCTGTACTAAACACTTGAGAATGCCAGGAACCTTGAAGAGTGTTTGTGTAAGTATATAATGTAAATTACCTGGAGGGTTCAGTTTTACATCTCTTCACTTACTCTTCCTCATAATATTCTGAACTAGGCAGGAAAGAAATGGGCACCTCATTTTTTCAGTGAAGAAATGAGATGAGTGGCTTGTGGAAAGTCTTACAGCCACTGTTGAAAGGGCCAGGTGGTACACCCACATTCACTTTTCCTTCACTGCACTGAACAGATTAAGGGTAGAGAGACATCATTGAACCATTTTCTCAGAAGCCCAGAATTTAAATTTTTATCACTACTTAGAAGCTGGGTGAAACTTGTTACAACTGGTCCCTTTTTGTTGTTTAGAAAGTTAACCGTTACAGGTGCTGATACACAGCTATAATCCCAGCTACTCAGGAAGTAGAAGCAGAAGGATCTTGAGTTCAAGGTCAGTGTAACCCCAAAACAAAATGAAAACAAAAGGGCTGGAGGCATAGTTCAAATGATAGAGAACTTACTTAGCAAGTGCTAGGCCCCTGATTTTAATCCCCATCCTGAAGAAAAAAAAAGAAATCCATTCTGTATAAAATTGTACTTTATTGTTTAATATTGACTTAGACATTTCAATTAGAATGAGACAATTTTTACAAAATAAATAATATGTGTGTATTATAAACAAAGAGACTGAAAATAAATATGACTAACTGATTTAAATGATCACTACTGAGTTGTGGTCATGATTTCCTTTTTTACTCTTTCTATTTGTACTTTTCAAATTTCCTACATAAAGCAACTGGGTTTTTGGTTTGTTTTTTGTTGTTTTGTTTTTGTTTTTTTGTAGTATTGTGGGTTGAATTAGGGGCCTCACACTTACTTGCTAGGCAGGTGCTCTACCACCTGAGCCACAAGCCTAGGCCCCCAGCCTTTTTTGCTTTGTTACTTTTTGGGTAGAGCTTCATGTTTTTTACTCAGAGTGAGTCTCAGACCACAATCTTATACTTTGCCTCCAGCATAGCTGAGACCACAGGTGTGTGCCACCTTTCCCTGCTTATTTGTTGAGACAGAGTCTCACTAGCTTTTGGCCCAGACTGGCCTCAAATGATGCTTCTCAACTCTGCCTCCCAAATACCTGGGATTAAAGGCATGAGGCATATTATTTTCAACAAGCATAAATATGTATATGCATGTATGAGGGCATATATATATATATAGATAGATAGATAGATACATAGATACATATATTTAGAAAAAATAATTTTTCAATTGGAAGTCATTTTAGTCCTCTCTATAAACAAAGCTATAGATCTGCAATGCAGTTTAGAAGAATTACCACTGCAATTCCATACAATTGTCTGCAATCTCTTAACATCATTTCTAGATATGTATCCATTCTAAATTAAATTAAAAAGAGGTTGACAGCTTTGTATTTTTAAATGAGAGGACTTGAATTAGAATTTTACTCAGCTACTTATGGTAAGTTTTTGAAACTGGAAAGTACTGATAATCTTGAATACCATATCCTTCCTTCCCTAGATTAGTGGCTTCCGGGATATTATAACTGGTCTCTTTCCCTCTCTTCCTCTCTCCCTCTCTCCCTCTCCCTCTCTCATTCCCCCTTTCTCCCTCCTTCCTCCCTAGGCCTAACCTGGGCCCAAGTAGAAGAGGCTGCACTTCCCCCAATGCACCACATGGTGGTGCCTTTTGACATCTCCAGCCTCATAGTTTTTTCTTTTTGAAATTTAAGGTCTTTCCCCAAATCCCACCCAAGTTCCTTTTTTCATTAGAGAATTCATGGAGGAAGGTAATAGTACTTAGTTTCACTAGGCTCCATGTCAAAACTGATTATAGGTTATTGTTTGGAGATTTTTTTAAAAAGTCTTATTTCTATCAAAGTATTGGTTAGGAAGTAGAGGTAATTTTGTTTCCCATTTGTTTGTTTGTTTTAATGAATTTATTATGTTATAGCACTAGTCATCCTGTGAAATTAAGTGAGTTTTCTATCAATCAAGCTGAAAAAAACTCCCACTTTTTGTAAGACTCCAAAGTCCAGCTAATGCATAGCAGAGATTGTTTGGGTTGAAACATATGGTACTTAAAGGGAAAAAAAACCCTGAATCCTCAACCACAAATACATCAGCATTTCAAAGGTTTCCCAAATGTTTGATTCATCACTGTCCTAACCCCAGAAATTATACAATATGTTCCTCAAAGTCAAGATAATTAAGAAAGGGGAAAAGTTTTAATTTATAAGACTTTATAATATGTTTCTTGGATTATTGCACATATGCCACTTTATCTGAATTATACTTATTTTAAACACTGTAGGCTCTGGTTATCCTCATACATAACACCACTGCGAGTTTGAGTTGAATGTAGAAAACATATATGAGTGAAAGGTCTCATTTCAACTGAGTCTTATTTACAATAGTATTACACTTTATGGGGCCCTGTTTTAAATGGCACATCTTTTGTATTACCTATATTAAATACTGATGTGCCCTTACCTCCTTCCTACCTTGATCTTTTCAAGGCTGTATTTCGGCTCTGTTTATTTTAAAAATCAGGGTTTCTGGTGACTGCAACTGTGAACTTTAATTTTCTAGTTCTATATATTAGAAGACTAGTGTGCCATGGGGTAAATCACTTAGCCTTTCTTTGTTTCTGTTTTTTCCACCTGACCAAGTAAGACTCTTTATTTTCTTTTTAGAGAGTTTCCCCACAAAGGATCCACTAAATAATGTATAAGATTTGAAGGTGGTGTTTTTTAGGGGGACTAAAGCAGACTATTTCCTTTGAGGGGAAAATGGCCCATTGTTAAAGCATAGGGTGAGATTGTGATTCTAATTTATTCTCTTTGAACCTTATGGCAAATGCCCCTTGCTGTAAGATGTGGTTCTCAGAGCATTTCCTCTAAGCAACCTTTCCCCCATAAGGCTGGTACCTTTTGGATACTGAAGAAAGAACCCACTCTTCCCTCCCCCAAACAGATCCAAGACTATATTTTATAATTTTGGAGAAAGCAGTGATCAAAGTCCCTAGTCATACCTAACCTACCATCATAGCTGGTCTCAAGTAAAACCACCTTGATCCTGACTTTATTTAGTCTTGGTAATTGACCATAATTTGGACACACCTAAGGTTTTCTACATTTGTTTTTGTTTTTCTTAAGATGGGGTATCTATGTTTCCCTAAGCTGGCCCCATACTTCAGGCTTAAGCTATCCTGCTTGGGACTATAGGCAGCTGCGTGCCACTGCACCTGACTTCATCTGGGTTTTTAAAGGGAAAATTCTGTGTCTTCCTTATTGCACATTAATCTGTTCATTCCTTTATTTAACAAACCTTTATTGAGTCTCTTCTTTGTGCCAGGTGTTGGGTTTGGAGACCCCAAGATGGAAAAGACTGAAAAACTTTGTGAGAAACATTTGTATGTGTGTGGGTATACACATGCATACATCCAAATGCATGTATATATGTGTGTAATATGTTGTATGTATAGATAGTGTGGATGTAAGCAGTACTGTCATGACAATAGCAGCAGAGCGTTAAAGTGTTGAGGGTCACTAATAAAGTTAATAAGTCCACTGTAAACCCTAGAGTTTCGTCTTCAAAATTAGAAGCATTATTAAATCCACTTAGGGCAAAATGATTTTCCCAAGGCCACTTTATTTCACTTGTAAATGCTGAAACCAAGCTTTTGACTCTTAGTTAAATGTCTCATGAAAGACAGTTGACTTTCATGGCTGTCACTTACATTGCAGTCAGACACAGAATATAAAATTTGCATTTTGATGGCAATTTTCTGTTCTACCATTTGCACTTCTACTTGTTAACAAACAAACAGGACTTTTACTTACGAACTAGGGGAGTGTGACTTGATAGAAAAAGTGAGAACTTTCGGTTTGGCGGAAAGGAAAAAAAGCTAACCTTTACAGAGCAGCCAGGCACTCTGAGTGAGCTCCATCATGCCTTGGCTTGCCTTGTATCCTTGTCACTTAAGGAGTTACTCATGTTGTGACAAGTGACTAATTGTAAGAGGTAGAGCTGGGATTCACACTGTTTGCTCTAGCACAAGTAATTTGTATGAAGTTCTCTGGGATCTTGTTTGAAAAGGCAACACAGACAAAATATCAAAAGTTACCTTCTATTCCAGCCTATGTAACGGGGAGGGTGTGTGGTCATTACTTTTTTCCTGTATCTATCCTTACATCCATTCTTTGGTTCTGTTGATTCTCCCACCAGTGCTGGTGGATAGCCTCTGATGGGGATAGTACTGAGGGGCTTGGAGCTTAGGAAGTCTGTCTGTAGGGATGGAAAAGACAGGGTCATACCTCAGACTTGAGAGTGCCTCAGGTAGTGAGAGTGCAGTGTGTCCATTAACTAAATGAGCTAAATCTCAGTTTTATTTTGACCCTTTAACAAGGGCACAACTGAAATCAAAGACATATAAAGGAGAAAGTAGAAATGTCATTTGTTTACTCTATACTAACTGAGTAGCATAGGTTTTTCGCTTTGTTTTTAACTAAATACACCTATATTTTTAATTTCTCTGAAATGTTTGTTTTCGCAAAGATTTTTAAGTCTATATTCATTTATAAAAGAGATATATTCAAATGACCTTTTTCCATTCTTCATTGAACTACCAAATTCATGTGTTCTTAATATTTATACCTGCAAATTCTCTGGACATTGGGCTAAAACCACAAGGCACTCATGAAGCCATGGCCTGTCTCTACATTGAAGGGGACCAGGAGGTGGGAGATGAAGCTGGCACTGCACACGCAATGCCCCATCCTGCTCTCTCCAGACCTTCTTTTCTTATTGCATACTTTGTTGGACTCTTAACAGAAGGGCATTGTATTTGCTTTTACTTAATGAAGCCAAAAGCCTTGATAGTACTTTTTATGAACTCAGTGTACATGACAACTGACATGATGAGAAAGAAAGACCTAAAGAGTGCCATAAATATCTTCAGAATCACAGGGGTGGGAGGGCAAAGCAGGAAGAGTGTATGTGTGTTTGTAAGTGTATGTGCTTTTTAAAATTGTGTATAATCAATATCTCTACCATCTCCAAGAGACAAGGGATCAATTAAGTGAAGAAACAAACCAAATTGTTGCACAAAATCCTGTATGCATACCAAATAGGGTAGAAAAAAACTTAGCATCTGACTGAAAAGGCATCACCAACCAACCATTAGATTTCAATAGCTGAGCACTCTCAAGATCTTGCATTCCTATATTTCACTTAAAAAAAATTGTTCCCTGAAGTGCAAACTGACCAATTTTGAATAAAACTTAGCATTTAAATTTATAGCAACTTTGAAAACCAGGATTTATTTATATCATATGAACCTGAACAGATTCTTTAATTATAGCGCCTGGTTATACATGAAGAATCTGGATTTAAAACAACACAAAAACTTCTGCATAGGTTTTTCCACATTTTTTGGATGCTTTCAGAGAAGCCGTCATTTATGAAAAATGGTAATAAAATCCTGTCATACTATAGTTTAAATGTAAAATCAGTGCTTCCCAGAAGAGATTTCTAGTGTATGCTATAAATTGCTAAAATTTTTTGTTTTGTTTTGTTTTCCCGTTAGATTTTTGTTTATCATTCTCTTGAAAGTTTGGTTTTCTTGACGAACGATGTTGGTTCCTTCAATATCTTTGCACATTAACAACCTTAGAAGGAACTCCTCTTTTGCTTGTGCTAATGGACAAACGTTATATTTGTTTGTGTGAAAGAAAAGGTCTAATTGAGCTAGAGGAGCCCTTCATTTTAAGAAGAGTTAAAGTCTGGGGTATTTTTAATGTTTTAATCTCTGTTTAAGAGGTTTCTGTTACAAGAGGAAAATTGATAACATTTTTACCTCAGCAAACTGCCAGCAAACTGGCTCTGCTCTAATCCCACATTTATAGTGATTTATATTCTCCGTGACCATGTGCTCTAACCTCAGAGTGATACCACTCTGGTGTAGATTGACTGCATTCCAAATGCTGGAATCACATACATAATGTTTTTACTTTTAAATAATATTCAGACACCAGAATAAATACCATATGTGCACTGATGCTGGTTACAATGGGACCTTGTCATTCCTTGTGAGGGAGAACATTCTTTGTTTCTGATTCCTGTTTGAAATAAGTATGCAAAAGATAAATATGTACATTGACAGCATTTTGAGAAGGCTATGGTAATTACACAGCTGAGGATGTAGCTATGATTCCTTAAAGCATAGCGTTTAAAACTAAAAATGTTGGTGCGTATTGCCACCTTCCCTCATCGATGACACACATGCAGGCAGGGATTGCTGTCTCATTCCCAGCATTGGGTATTGCCTTTATGTTGTACATCAACAGTGTGTTGCAGGTAGAGGACATCTGTTTAGGAAAAATTACCTCTGTGAGCACTGTTCATAGGAACAGTGAGACTAACATGCTGATGTCATTGTAACAAGGAGAATGACACAATGGATGACAGGGAAGAGTGGATTGACTGAAAAACCATAATTCAGTGAGGCCTGATGTCATCTGATGCCACAAAGGCAGAGTTTAGGTGGCCTGACATCATCAAAAGACAGTCACTCGCTTCAGGTCCATTTTCGTCACATGATATAAAGATACAAAAGTGTCATAAAGTTTAGAAATATTTCTCAAGTCATGAGTTTTTAGATTATTGTTTTACCCATCCTATTTGGAATTCTAATCCACTTATCCATATTTTTTAAATAGATATGGTAGAATACTTTTCATATTTTTACATCTGTAACAGGCTCCAAAAAATCCACTTTGCCTTCTTGGAGAGGCATTTCAACCAGCTTTGCATTATTAGCCATTGGCTGAGCTATATTAAGTTAGAGCTTATAACATTTTAATAATATTTTATAGATGATGAGACCCTAAGCACTGATATTGATGATTTTCCTACCCATCTGCACCTCTATCCCCACCCAGTTCATGAGGTTTGCCCAGAGTATATGGTGTGAGATTAATGTGTGAGTAATATATCATAATGTATCTTTGACATTTTATCTGCACATGACTCAGAGTTTGGGTAAGTCTTGCCTCCCTTATAGGAATGTTCTCCTTATAGGAGTGTTCAGAAGTCCCTTTTTGAAGTTGGGAAGTTATGAGACAAACATTAATACTCTAACATATTGTCTCTCCTTTTCAGCTTTTCGAATGATCCCCTATCCCTTGGAAAAGGGGCACCTGTTTTATCCGTACCCAATCTGTACAGAAACAGCAGACCGAGAGCTGCTTCCCTGTAAGTCTCACTTCTCTATAGTCCTCTCTTCAACCAGGGAAGGTGGGATGGGAAGAGGTAGGAATGATAAATGTTTATGATGTTCTTTGTGTTTTATTACTTTTCTCCCACCTCTCGCCTGGTTTGATAGCAAATGTATTCAAAGTGAATTATATGAGTGGGTTGGGCTTCCTGTTCTTCCAAGTCTCTCCACATTCATCAAAAGGAAAGATACCAAAGGCCTGACATTTAGAAGAGGCATCATGTACAGATTGGCCTGAGCATGGAGAGCCCTAGTGTAGGCAGGTACTCAGAGGGCTGGCCTATTGTGGAGGCTTCTGCCTGAACTCTGCAGCAGGTCAGCTGTGGGTCTGCACAGGCTGGAGTGGAAGAGGAAGTGCTGACTTCAGAGGGAGATGCACATGAGTCATGGGTGGGAGGGCAGCACCAGGATGCTGGTATCACTGCCAGAGGAGGCGTTGTAGGGCAGGGTGGTGTACTGTCCCTGGTGATGCAATGCTTTTGGCCACAGGGTTTCCCGTGAGCTTCTTGTGTGTTGCATTGTGAGTTGGCTGACATGTGCAGAGCACACGTGCAGCCTCAGCACTGTGTAACAGTGCTCAGAAGGAAAACCCTGCCCTCGAGTGCCTTACAAGCCTAATGGCATACCACATGTGGAAAGCATTATTTTGGTTTACTGTAATACAACATTGTTTTGACAATTCAGGCTAAATAGTTATTATCAAATCATACTGTGTACAAAGATCATGTCCCAGCTCTTCATGTGGCCCTAACTTAGGACATATTTTTCTCCCTCAGATAACTCAAATTTGAGCTCTTCTTTCTTCCCTGTCCACTCTTCTGCCACCCTCTTCCTTTTACCAGCCCCAATTATATCAATAGCTCATGGCTATAACACCTATAAATATTTTCCCCCAAGGACTAGTATAACTTTGAAGTTTTGGGTGCAGAGTAAATTTTTCAAATGCCAGCATTACTGAGCCAGTCACATGGTGGGACCTGGGTGCAAAGCTGAATTGCTATCATTAGATTGAGGCAGCCAGAGGTACCTCTCTTGTTTCCTTGGTAGCCAGCCCCAGCATGAGGGAGGTCTGTGATGTGTTCCTCATTGTCCAAGTTTTATTGTGAAGAGAGTCTGGTGCCTCACGTGACATTAGATTGGATTTCAGAAATCCTGGTGCGGGCTCATAGTTTACCTTTTGACTCCCTCTTTTGGGGGAGTTAAAGTGTTACCCTTGTTAAAGTTTCAGTTTTCTGGTAAGAAAGTCAGTTCTCTGAAAAGTACAGTGTTTTTAAATGTTTTAATTGAATCCAATTAAGTTTCCATGGGGATAGATTTGCTATTAGAACAGGATTACAATTCTTAAAAGAAACTTTATTGGGATAATCTTCATAAACCTGAAATAGAAAATTATGGCTCATATTTATGTAATTGAATGCCAGGATCCAAGTCTGATCTCCCTCCAAAATCTTTTGGGGTTGGGTTTAGAGGGTTGGTTGTTGTAAGTTCTACCCATATCTTGCACATACAAAGTATAATTAATGCTTCATTAGGCCCCACGTTCTCCTCCACCCTGGGTTTGAATCCTGCAGGCTGACTTACCAGATGCAGGTAGGTCTGTCTTCCTGGGCTTGTGCCTCCCAATCCTCTGTGTTCTCTGTTTTTAGCAGTGTGGGTTAGGGCTCTGAGTAACAAGAGCTTTATGGTCAAGGGACGCCCTTTACATCTCATATTTGATGGGAATGGACCACAGAACCTTTGGGTTCAAGTGACAATATTGCTAACCTGTAGTTTCGCAGCCCCTCTACCAGGGTCCTGGACAGTTGGTTTCCTCCTCTGTGCAGGCAGCTCTCACCTCCCCTGCTGGTGCCTCCATCACCCCAGACAGTCATAGGCAGCTATATAATAAGCAGAAAGTAAGCATCAATTTTTTTGTCTTTTTACCACAGCTTTTTAGTTTTTCTCGATATTTGAAGTTCTAAAGTTATGAGAGACACTCTAAAGAGAACCAGTGCTGCTTTTTTCCCCTCAGTGATTGTTGGGAGGTTTTATCGTCAAGAGTGTCCTATAGTTGTGCCAGATAACCCCAACAACCTTGACCCTCACCCTGGCAGACTGAGTGACCCTCCTTGGGAGGTCCTTGCTGAATGTCTTTCTATCAGGATAGCACCCTCCTCTGACATCCTTAGAGTGTGCCAGGAAAAAGTACAAGATAAACTAATATTGTCTCATTATAATGATTTTTAAATCATTATACAAGGAGGTAAAAATGTAGAGAGAATTTTTTTCAGTGTACTTGGTTTTGGATTTTCCAGGTTTTATACAATGAACATAGGTGTAGTAATTTGAATAAAGTGTTCTTGTTTTGTTTGTGTTCACTTTTTTGAGAAAGGAATACCATATATTAGACAGAGATTGTGGTAAGATTCCTGCCCACAAATGTGTGACATACCCACGTGAGCCGTATTGTGCCTCCAGCTATACCACAGAAGGTTGGATATAGACTTAGGAGAAGCAATAGGCAGCCAAAGGTGGGGTGAGATGTGGGCTATGGTTTGTCAAGTACCATTTCATTTCCAACAGAATTTAGCTAAAGCTCTAAGGAACCAGTCCCACCATGTAGAAATTCCCCCTAGGGATGCATTTCACTCCAGCCCTAACATTTTCCTCTTGATCTTCTGCAGCTTTCCATGAAGTCTCAGTTTACCCAAAAAAGGAGCTCCCCTTTTTTATCCTCTTTACTGCTGGACTGTGTTCCTTCACAGCTATGCTGGCCCTCCTGACACATCAGTTCCCGGAACTTATGGGGGTCTTCGCAAAAGCCGTGAGTGTTTGCCAAAAGGGAGGCCTTGGAGAGTGGGCAGGGAAAACTAAGAGAAGCAGCATAAAGGGAACTAGAAGGGGAGGTGGGGAGAATTGTCATACAGAAATGGTTACAAGACTGCAGAGATTATTTGCTCACTGTTTAATTTTCATTATCATCAGTGGAATCAAAGTGTTAAGGGTCAAATGAGAAAGTACAGGTTGTTAATGCATGCCTTGCCTTATTTCCCAAAACAAATACTCAGCAGTTTCCAAAAAGTACATGAAGTCCAAAAGGATGAAATAATTTGGGGAATCCTAGCAAATGAGAAAAGGGTGGGAAATGATTCAGTTTTGTATATATCAAATGACATTATTTCTAACCTTCATATATTGTGGGTCTTCCCTTCATAAATAGTGAGATTTATATCTCCAATGATTACTTAACTAATTTTTAAATTATTATTAATAATTACAGACCCTAGGCTTGTTTGGGGAATGAACTGTGAGAGAGTTTGAAAGCTTGTAGTATTATTAGGGGGTGTCCTGACTTGGCATTTAGAAATAGGAAAATCCATGGAGGGCTTTAGGGGAAAGTGGTAGAGAGGGGCTCTAATAAGAAAGGCCATTTGCACTGATGGCTGAAGACCAATGTTTCCCTGCTTCAAACTGACCATTTCTACATGCTCAAGCAGTGAGGGCGAGGTTCCTGATGTTGGCACAGCTGGGTGTCAAGCAGAAGCAATAGAGAAAACAGCATCAGTTATTTTCCTAGCAGTCCATTCAGATTTCAAGGCAAATGGAATCAGCAAGCACAATTTCTAACTTGGCTGGGTTGATTTAATGCCTTTCCAGATGATTGACATTTTCTGCTTAGCAGAGTTCAGGGACTGGAATTGCAAGAGTATTTTCATGCGTGTTGAAGATGAACTGGAAATCCCACCGGCACCTCAATCTCAACATTTCCCAAACTGAACTCATCACCCTTCTTCCCCTACCACCTCCACTGCTCCTCCCCCTGTACTCCTGATGGCCCTGCCATCCCCCCAGTTACTAGGCCACAAACTGGGCAATCCTCCAAGCCTTCTCCCTCCTCTCACTCCCTATTCAGCCTTCACTCTCTGTGGTCCTATCCGCCTAGCTCCCAGGAACTTGGTAATCCCGATTCACTTTCCTCCATTCCTTCTCTCCTGACAGCATCTCTTAGTTTAGGTCTGTATTATTTCTTGCCTGGATTCCTGCAATTGTCTTAACTGGTCTCCTTGCTTTCAGTCTTGCTCTTTGCCAGTCTTTCTTTCATACTGACACAAGAGTGATCTTTACAAATTGCAATCTAAGCATGTCACTATCCTGCTTGAAATTCTCCAGTGGTTTCCCACCTATTTCAGGAGAGCCTTTTATTGTCTCCCTTGCTTACTTCATTGGCCTCATCTCTCCCAACTTCTGCACTGACCCTGCTTTTCAGTCATAGTGAATTACTTAGCATGCCCAGGTGTACCAGGCTTTTGCACACCTCAGTGCCTTTGCAAGTGCTATTTTCACTGCATGGAATGACCTTCACCATCCCACTTGTCCACTTTAATAAATGCCTGGTCATTCTTTAATACTCAGCTTTCTATAAGTTTCCTCTGAACTTAGTGAGGTGTCTCTCCTCCATGATCCCATAAAGTTCCATGAACTCTACACCATCTCATTTATTGTTCTAGATAATAATTGGAAAATTCTCTTCCCCCCTTTAGAATGTGCGCTCCTTGAGAGCAGGACTGTCTTCCTCATCTCTGTATCCCCAAAGCTTTGCCCAGTATTGCACATAGTGGGTTTTCAATAAATGATTATTAAATGAATAAATGGTAGTGGTCTCTGAAGAAGGAATCAGTGTAAAATTCAGATACTTCTTAGCATTTCTTCCATTCTTTTATACTTACAATCATAGAGTTGAAAGGGAACTTTTGTCTCAACAATAACTCTGAACAGAGGTCAGCTAGATTCATTCAAACACTGTTGATCATGGAGAGCTTACCATTTCATCATTAGGCATTCATAGCTTCTTATTCCTATTCTGTCCTCTGGGAATACACCAAACAGGCCTACTCCTTCTTGTAAGTTCTTAGGACAGCTTTCTATTTATGGCTGCCTTCAAGCTCTGACTACCTTCTCTTTCCTGCAGGTAGAACATCTTAAATTTTCTTTACATGATGTGTTTTCTAAACTTGGCATTAATTAGGCTAATACCTTGGACGTTCCTTAGTTTATGGACCTACACTATTCATTGTTTTCTTCTCCATAGCCAACCTCTGAGGAAAAGTAGTTGCTAAAACTCTGAGATTAGAGTGTAACTTATTAAAATGTAAAATCAGAATATAGTTACAGCACTAGACAATTACTGTTCCTCCTTCCATGTTTCTTCCTTAAAAATTTTAAAAACATATTTGGAAACGCATCTCATTGGTCCAGTGTTCATCATTATTCTAACTAATAGCACTTGATGGTAGTTTGGGATCAACAGAGATTTTCAGCCTCTAGCATGCTTAAAATTCATCTGGCCACATCACCACAATTCAGAATCTTGATGCTAATACCCAGAAGTCTGTATTCTTAACAAAAACCCCACCAGCTTCTGAGGACAGGGAATGGGGACCATATTTCCATCCAAGGACTCTGGTCTCATAAAAGCCAAACCTTCGAGCCAGCCATTTGAAGCTGCATTGTGGGATGTCAGTGCTATCTATTCAAGCAAAAGCTTCCCAGGAATCTAATGGTTTCAGCCTGGCTGTACATGGAATCATCAATGAAGGTTAAAAATTACTGATGCCTGTCTCACCCTGTCTCTCAGGAACTCATGCCTAATTGACCAGGCACAGCTTGGGCATATGAGTTGTCAGATGTTTTCTGGTGACTCAAATGTGCAGCCCAGGCTGAGAATTCATAGTACTGCATGAGGACTAATTGCTTGTGCCAGTTTAACCAGTCAGGGGTTGGGAAGGAATAACTGGATGCTCTCTAGAAAGGTTGTACAGCTACCCCCCTCCAACCTCCCTTAATTTTGGGAGCTGCACTCATCCCTCTCCTTTGAGTTTCCAAAGCTTTGGTCTTGAGTCTAGGATCAAGTGATTGAATAAAATAGAAATTCCGCTTTTAGGGTCCTCGTGTTTTGTACTCCACCAAGATGTGATAGTTTCGTCAGCTACCCATGATTTTCAAATGTAGTTTTGGTAAGTTTGCTTTTAAACCTCTGTCTGGATGATCCTATCCATCTTGCGCTTCATTAAAGTCTAGCAGTTTCTAAAATGTCTGGAGAGGATTGTTGGGGAAAGAAGATGGATGGCCTGAACGAGACAAGCCCCATCTCCCCCACCCCCAGAGTCTTCTCTACATCTTCACCCTTGTTTTACTCCATGAGACCTCTCCCGAAGCCTCTCCACACCCCAGAGGTTATCACAGCTGCCCTATATGCTGCCTGCAACCATTTGCAGCTTGTGAAAGTGATTTTCTCAGGCCTCTTCTGAGATAATGTCCCTGTTATAGTGACTATAAGTAGATGCAGAGGGATCGCACTGCCATCCCCCAGAATGTGCATCGTGGGAACTCCATTGTGTTTACACACTGACCGCAGCCAGTAAGGAAGCCAAGGCCGAGTGTAGGCCACTGGGAAATAGTGAGAAGAGGCTTCAGCTGCCTTGCCCCTAATCTAATCTACCTCAATGACTTAGGACTAACTCTTCCTAGAATGTTTGGTTCCCAAGATAAGGTTGCTCATATAAATAAGTCATCAATGCAGGCCCAGCTCCTTGCAGAATGTGTGAAGGTCAGCATTTTGACCCTTTCTGCTCTCAAGGGCCTGTCTTTCCTCCTCTGAGATTGAAACCCCTGACTTCTGACTCATCTTCACTTATAGGCCCCGACCTCTTTGAAGTCTGATATTGATTACAGTGAGATGTCAATTGTCTGCTTGCGACAGGGCACCTGGAACTTATTCAGATAAGCAGAGGCATTTCTACTGTTAACAGGGCTTGTTGGGAGCCGTGACCTTCTTCTAAGTAATGGTGTTTCAGGAAAAAGAGGATCAGGCGATTGAAGTGTCACTCTCTCTTTTTTGTTAGTTCAGTTGCTTTTTCTCACCACAGGACACTGATTGAATTATGGGGCATTTTGGTTAAAATTGACCGTATGTCTCTGCCCTCTGGGCAAAAGTTTTGGACATTGAGATAGATGGACTGTTCCAGTTTGCCTGGTTTTGCTCATTCAGACTTAACTTTTCAGGCAATAAATTTTCCCAAGTCTAAAATTCTAACTGCTGTTTCTCTTTGTACATTAGTTGGGTCTCTGGCCAAAAAGAATTGATTAATTTTTCAAGCATCTAAAGAAATGCAACTGAGCATCTCAAGGCATCCTGAGGACCAAGGCTTGCTCCTCAAAACCCTTTAATAGATCCTGATGAAAGCCACTGGCCACTGTCCTGGATCTGTTACTCAATGAAAGGACTTCAGATGCCTCTTTATCCAAATTTCTTCCTTCTGTGGGGGTGTGGAATGAGGAGAAGGGTGTGGAAAACTGCTGAGAAGAAAGATGGCTTAGTAATAAGGGGAGCACATCTCAGCTGGGGTTCTACAAATGAGTAAATTAGGCCTCTAGTGAGAAGCTCAAGAAAGCCTTTTTCATTTGTCTCAAGGATGGATCATTCTAGATGTGAGGGAGAGAAATAGAGCATCACATACATGGGAGGCATTGAAGTGCCATTCCCTCATGGGACCTTGTTGAGAAGGGCAGATGAAATCCAGGAAACAAGGGACTACTATATCTTGCTGTGCAGTGGGGAAAAGGAGGCAGTTATGGATATCAAACAGGGTATCTCATCTTGATTTTCAGACATCTTGCATTTGTGCTTTTTATCCAAGTCAAATCAGTGCCAAAACAAAGCAAACAAACAAAAAGGTCTGTATTTTGAATCTACTTAGTGGTGTTGTCTCCCTTCATTCCACACTTCAAATTGAGGCTCCCTGATGTCCCCACGTTTTAAAGTATGGAATTGTCAGGGTAAAGACTTTGAAAGATGCCTTTCCTCTAACCACACTTGCTCAGGCTAATATTTAACAATTCCTTCCCTACTCTGTCCCAACTTAAGCAGTTCTAAATCTGGTTTATGATAACCACCAGCAATATCACCTTGCTTATTGAGCCCCATCTTCCAGCACCTGTCAGAATCGCTGTTTGTCCAGACCACTTTAGCACTTGGCTCCTCTGTATGGAGTTGAATATTATAGGGCTTTGGTGGTCTCTAATTGTATGTGTGACATACATATATATAATTATGTTCATATATGATTTTATAATGTTATATTGACTTAGTGCAATCAGTAGACTTGCTCCATGTTACCCTTCCATAACCTGGATTTTGCAAAAACTTTTAGAGGCAGCTGGGATCTAGGCCCAGTGTTCTAGCTGTAGTCATAGAGGCATACAGTCCAGCTCTAACTGAAAAGAGTAGGCAGACCATCCTGTAGCCATCCCAAGTGGTTCTGTGTATGAAGGATATTTCAGGTTATCAGAAACTGCCATAAATCTAACGTCCACTTAAAGAACCATCTCACCTTTGTTCAGGCAGTCATGTGGCTGCCTATTTCTTAACTGCAAGTCTAGCCTGGTTCTCAAGGCCAGCATCCCCAGTAGTCTTCTGGCTACTTTTGAACTCTACCTCTAACCCAGCAAAATTGAACTAGTTACTATTTTCTGATAAAACCATTGCTTTCTTATTTCTGTCCTGCTGTTTATCTAGCTTGGTGGCCCACTTTGCTCCAGTCTCTGTCCTTACCATCTGTATCCTATCTCTGTCTCTGATACTCTCACCATCCACTTGGATCTTTTTCAGTTGCCTCACTTTACAAAGTTTTTCTTCATCTTTTCCACAGAATGGTTTCCCTCCCTTTTCTAAACTCTCTTGATACTTTCTTTGGGCTTCTATCTTGATTGTTATTGCTTGTGTATTTGGTTAGGGCTTTACTCTGTCCAGCTCTTAATGGCTTTGCCCCCTCTACCACAGAGCTTTGAAGCTTTTACAGGGAGAGTTTTGTCTTTGACTCCTTTATATCTCACTTAAATGTCTTAGTGAGAAAATATGTTAATATAAAAGATGATTGCAGAAACTATGCTGAGTTTCCTTTATATAAATCTCACACTTGATGATCCAGCTATTTGTTACAGACCTTCCTAGTGTGTGTCCTACTGGTCCTTAAAACATACCCACCCCCCAACACACACACCACACACACATATACACACGCACACATGAAGGAAAGATTTAAAGGTCAGTGAATTTGGGACACTTGCCCACCATACTTCTTCTTGAAGACCTACAACCTATAGAGCACATGACCAATAAGTAGCTTGTTGTAAAATTTATTGACTACACTGTCTACTAAACTTGTTTGTCTTCAGAACCCACGCCCCCCTGCATGTTATTCAGCCCCTGAACTACACTTCCATGGGAATTATTGGTGGAACAGGCAGAACTATACAATGGACAAAGGATTAGGACAAAGGACTCCACAGTAATAGAACCAGGTGTTGAATCCTAGCAAGACAATGCCATTGTTCTAAACAGATGGAAGCATGGGGTCCATATAAAATACCCATTTTCCTTCCTGACTGGCAGGACATATCTTTTGTGAGACCCTGGATGGCTTCTGGAATGGAGCTGATTCTTCACAAGAACATAATCAGAATGCCTTTGCGATTATAATTACTCTAAGGCAAGCACTTGGCTTTCTTAAAAGGCACATCTAATGGGTATTTTTCTCTACATGAAAAACAGAAAGAAATTTAGTAGCCAAATGGAAATGTTCCCACAGGCCCCTCAGCAGCCCCTTCCACAAGGACAAGCTCTCCATAAAGCAGCCATTTTGCTGCCTTCCCCCAGACTCCCATGCTACATGCCACCAAGCAGGTCACTTAGAAATGAGCCCAGGTTGTGCGGGGGTTTGGGTGACAATAGGATCCCAAAGAAATCCATATACAGCAGACTTGACTCCTTTTTTTTTTTTAACTGACTTTTCCATTTAAAGTGAATCCTTTGCCCAGCTAGGTAAGCAGGTAGTCTGTCATCATTTTCTAACTCTTCTGCCTACATGCTACCCATCTGCCATCCTCTTTGATGACTCCTCATCTGCACAGGCAGCCAGCCAGTCCTGAAGACTGCTAGGAACCTTGGAACTGTGGCAGCTGTCAGGAGTGAGGGAGGCTGTCTGCAGGCACATCCCCCTTATCTAACAGGGCTGGTGTGGGGGCTGGAATGTAGCTTCAACTGTCTGTCATCCAATGTTTCCTGTAAACATGAAGATGAGGTAGCCTTGTGAGATTTTTCACAATAATGAAACATTGTAAGATGCACGCAAGGCCAGAGAGGTTCATTTACAGTCTCAAACAAGGTCTCTTCTCACTTCTGTGTCTTTCTGGTTTCTTTGCAGTTCCTCAGCACTTTGTTTGCCCCCTTGAACTTTGTCATGGAGAAAGTAGAAAGCATCCTGCCATCCAGTCTGTGGCATCAGCTGACACGGATCTGAGCAGGGGAGCTGCTGTCCTTCACTCTCCTCGCCCAGCTGGCTGCCACCTTCTTTTATGTGCCAACCCATCATGGACTGCAAGAAAGCATGACTTTGAAAAAAGGGAAGCCATTCCGAGATTTTAAAGTGTTCTTGAACTGTCTGTTCCACATTAAAAGCTGTTTTTGTTGTACAAATTCATTGATGTTCAGTCTATTTTATTTTGCCTCAAAACAAGAAGAAAAAAGTAAAAAATAAAATTTTGTGTATTGCAGCAACCAGTTGTGTCTTCTTATGTCTTTTTTCCAGTTCTAAAAATGTGAGTGTTCTGAAGAACAGTGTAGAAATCTGTAGGTTTACGTTTTTTCCTAGGGACTAGGGTCTGCCAAATTGCTTCTCCACAGCCCTCGCCCTCAGAGCCTCTCAGGGTTGGAAAATGGAATCCCAGGGCTGGGGAGATAGCTTGTGGTAGAGCTCTTGCATAGCATGTACAAGGCCCTGAGTCTATACCCAGCACACAGAAAAGAAAGAAAGAAAGAAAGGAAAATGGAATTCAAAAGTAGCAATGCCAAACTGTCCTCATAAGTCAAATGCACACACAAGGAAAGCTTCCAAGATGAATGCTGGGGAGCACCAATGAAGCACCAAACATATACGCTATAGCAGGTTGTTCAATTCCTAACTTGAATAGTACTCACCTCTGCATTCCAGGAATCATTTTGTTTTTGCTGTTCGAAAACTCATTGTGAGAAGAAAATTGATGAGATGCAACAGACCTAATGGTCTGTTACAGAACCCGACTACTTGTCCACATTGCCATCTTTTAAATGTTTTCCTGTAAGAGTACTTATTTTTTATTATGTTTGCATTTCTGATGCTTTCATGTGAGCATTCTTTGAGTATTTTAGTTATCTGAACCAAAATGATCATTTTTCTTCACCACCTTTAAAAACCTTCCATGTGATTCGTACCATGCAGAACATCTGACTTTACTTAAGCAAAAGAAAAAAAATAAACTCGAATTCTCTATCTGAAGTGAAAAATACTTCTATTTAAAATTTCAATCCAATGCTGAAAAAAGGACTGTCCTTTACATAGTTTGTTTTCCCTTTGATTTAGAATCTTAAGTCTTCTCACCAGCGTCAAGGCAGCCAAAGGTGGGCAGGGAAGGACCACCAGTCTTCTTCCCTGCTGGACTGCTGAAGGCTTCCAGTCTCTACCGATAGCATCCAGGTGGGCAGGTAAAGTTTAGGGGACTAGTGATGCAAACTTTTCTTTGACCTACTTTGTTCAAAGATCTGATGAGAGCATACAACTGACTTCTTACTCTTACCGAACTTAATCTGCTAAGAGACTGACCCCATATACACACCAGTAGTGTGGATCTTTGTTGACCTCTTTACCTCTTCTTCCCCCTTACAACTCTAGACATAGTGGATGCTCAAATGATGGGGTGAATGAATTGGTGCAGTACATGACAGAAATACAAATAAACTTTTATCTATGTTGGAGCAGAGAGATTGGTTCTAGCTGGGAAGGACCAGGGAAGGCTTAGAATTATAATTTTGAGCTGGAAGAAAAAGAAATAGCCTAACACAGTTTTCTTTGATTTAATAGATCCAAAGCGATTTTGGCCTGCTAAAACTGGGACTCCAGATTGTACTAAATCTTGAAATGAATGGTTTAAGAGCTATAGGCCAGGGCAGTGGAAAATAGCCCAAGCAAGTTGTTGTTAGAAACCCTGAATTGTAATAAGTGCATCAAAAAATGTTAAATAAAGATTTATAATTTTTTTTGGTCTCTCTGTAGTCCAGACTAGCCTGAACTCAGGTCCTCCTGTCTCCACCTCCCAAGTGCTGGCATTACAAGCGTGTACCACACCCAGGTAAGATAAGGAGCTGCAAAGCCTTGCTCCCTTTCTTCCACCCTGTTCTCTATCCCTCTGCCCAACTCTTGCAGTACTGGCCTCTGGGGCCTGAACACCAGGGAGGTTGCTGTTGTCCTAGCTCTGTGTTGCTTTGCTTTCTCAAGGGACCAGCATACAGGCTTAAGCCTCTTACACAAATCTGTGGAGTGGCTGAACCAGAGCAAACCAAAATAACAGCAAAGTTTTTAAGATGATCATTTTTGCCTCAATCTCCCAAGTGCTGGGATTACACACATCTATCTCTACATGAGAGTGTGCCAAAGTCCATTGTGAAGGACTTTCCTCCATGAAGACTCTTCTTCCCAGAGATGGCCGAAACAATGGATACAAATAGGAATAAATGAATAAACAATAAAAAAAATTTTAAAAAGACTCTTCCTCACAGTAGGGCAGTAAGTGTTCCTTATTCTCAACTACTTTGTATTTGTTAGGATACAAAGCAAACACCCTAAATTAAATACCAGGAAATTGAATCTAGTGACATATCCAGAAAGAATACACTATGATCATATGAGATGGTCTGTAGGTTTGCTTTCAACTTCCTTTGTCAGTACTTATCATTATCAAAGTCATTAAGGCTTTTCAGAAGAATTGGGGGGTTTTCTATTTTTATATAACATTGATAACTAAAATCATCTGTTTTTACAGCATTGGATGTGGTTCAGATGGGGTCTTACAAACCAGGACTGGCCTCAAACCGAGATCCTCCTGGTCCTCACCTCCTAAGTAGCTAGGATTCCAGG
Source organism: Castor canadensis (assembly GCF_047511655.1). Classification (NCBI taxonomy): domain Eukaryota; kingdom Metazoa; phylum Chordata; class Mammalia; order Rodentia; family Castoridae; genus Castor; species Castor canadensis. The sequence continues at coordinate 36,234,436 of NC_133387.1, read as the reverse complement.
CTTGGCCCCCATGCCTGGCTTGTCAATGGCAAGTTGTTGTGTTTGTTTTTTTTTTTTCTTAATCACCTTTAATACTATCTGCTATAGTATTCAGTCTATGCAAATTTTCCACATACTCAATTGTTCAAATATTTTTCTGGGAAATTACCATTTTATCTAGACTTTCAAATGTTTTGCCACAGAATGCCATTGATATATTACTTGTATATTCAAATCCATACTTGCAGGGGGGTTTTCTCTTTATATATTCCTAATTGCATATATATTTGCTCTTTTCCCCCTTTTTTCAGTTTCACAAGATTTCTCTATTTTAAGTCTAAGAAACAGGTTTTTAAATTACTAATGGGCATCAACCATTCTTGTCATGTATTTTATTTTTAGTTTTCATCTACCTATTTTCTCTTCCCAATTGCTCTTCTTTGTAAGAATTATAATTTTTCTAATTTCCTTAGATGAGTACTTGGCTCATTTTTATATTATTTTAAGAAGTATTTATAGCAGGGTGTGATGGTACATGTGTGTGATCCCAGCTCTCAGGCTAAAGCAGAAGGATCATGAGTTCAAGGACAGCCTGAGCTATATAGTAAGATCCTGTCTCAAAAAAGAAAAAGTGTATAGGCCTGTAAATTTTTCTGAGTGTAGCTGCTTTCTTATCCCAGACATTTTTCTATGAAGGACTCTCTTTTTACCTTTTTTTTCTAGAAATTTCTGTTTGTTTTTTCTTATTTAAGTGATTGCTTTGGGGCATTTCCTAATAATTGATTCTCTGTTATTGCCTTCAAGAAAGTAGTTGTTAATGCCATTCTGTCACATTGAATGAAACTACCTACCCCAAGTACTATGAATTTTAAACTCATGCCTATGAGTTATGTCTAAGTAAATTTTTCATCTCTCCATAAATTTTTTAAAAAATTCTGTCCTCTCTTCAATATGAAACCTATAGGCAATGTTAGAATGTTTAAGACAATTTGTGTTCCTTCCACTGGCTCTTCTCCTAATCCATGACCACGCACATCACATTGCAAAAAATCTGCAAGGTGAGTACACATAGGGAAGCAGTGCGTTCGGTATTAAAAATTGGGGACATGGGAACCCCTAAAACTTTTACACTCCATATTTTGCTTCTGCTCACAGAAGTGACAACTCAGGCTGGCTGTTCCAAGAATTGAAGTGTTTCAGGGGCAGAGGCCAGGGAGGTCTGGACGGGTGCTTGAAGGAATGAGTCCTGTGGTTCTGGATTTTGAGGCTCAGGGTGGCTGAGTTCTAGCAGGCAAAAAGTAGGTGAGTCTTCCTTCAAGCCTCTCCATGTTCAGGTGTCCAGAAACTCTCCAACCCCTGTCCTTTTGAATTTTGCTCAAGAGGTCATTGCATAGGCATGATTGAAGCATGGACAACTATACAGATATGTGATTGGAGAAAAAGGCACGATTTAACACTAATAGATGAGTGGGGAACCCAGCAAGGCCTATCCAGATGCTTCTCAGCCTTTCTGAGTAGCATTCTTTCTTCACAGGTATAGAGGAGACACCCTTCCCAAATGAGTGTCTTAGGGTCTACTATTAGAAAATTGGGCAAAAGAATTTCTTCGTAGCCAGCTTTAAGACAGAAAGGCAGGAAAAGGTTAGAATATCCTTTTAGTTTTTATGACCTGAATTTTCTGTGCCTGCTGTGGAGAGAAAACAAGTAGGTCAAAGAAGGGCCAAAGAAGGTCAGAGAGAGAAATTTTGCTTTCTGAGGCCTAACACTTCCTGAGATTATTGTCTTCTACCTTTATCACACTGAGGCTGTTCTAAAGCTGCTCAGGAAGCAAGAAAAGACCAAATCATTTATCAGAAGATACGCTTATTATTCTAGTCATTTAGCACATAGCAAGTGCTAGAGCCAGGATCCACAGATGAAAATAATATTCCATTCTGTATTTTATATATGTATAAATATGTTATATGTATGTATATATATATTATACGTGTACATGCATTATGTATGCATGTGTTATAGTTTTGACCTGAAATGTTCCCCAAAGGCCCATATGTTAAAGGTTTGATCCCCAGCATGGCACCACTGGGAAGTGAAGGAAATTGGAAGGGGTGGGACCTAGTAGGAGGTCTTCTAGTAATTGGGGACATTGGGGCTCAGCCCCTTCCTCTTTCTTTTGTTCCCAGTCATGAGGTAAACAGCTTTGCTCTACCACCTGCTACCTCTGTGAGCTAAAATAAACTTTTCTTTTGATTAGTTGATTATCTCAACTATTTCTCACAATAATGGAAGGCCATTAATACAGTATGATGACGAAATATCACAGGCACTCGTCTTCACACCCTTATGACATGGAAGTACACATTCTGTATTCTAGGCTATAGAGCTTAATAAATGTTGGCAGAAAGGTAGAACAGACTAGATGCTAAGAGTAGGGAAGATGATAGCACTAAACCAGAGGGAACATTGTTCTATAGAAGTCCAGGAAAAAACGTAATAAAATTATTTATTCTAATATGAAAAAAAATTATTCTAAGAACAGAAGCTTAATGAAGAGCATCTTAATGAGGAGTGTTTGGGCAGAAACTTTTCCAGTAAGGTTTCATCTGGGAGATAGTAATTCTTATTCTATATTGTCCAAATTATTATTGTTACTGTTTATTATGTGCTATATACTTTGCAAGGTATTTGATGTCCTCTAGTAGTCATAGATGTTCAGAAAAACAGCCAATAGTGCAAACACACACACACACACACACACACACACACTATTGGTGTGCAAGCTGGAGACCCAGTAAAGCTGGTAGTGTAGTATAATTTAGATGGAGTCTGAATGTCTGGGTGCTGGAGAAACTAATGTTGTCAATCCCAGCTTAAGGGCTAGAAAAGATGAGATACTCAAGCAGGTAAGCAGGAAAAAAAGGGTACACATTCCTCCATGCTCTGCCTTTTGTGCTATGTAGTCCTTCACCAGATAGGAAGATGCCACTACCTCAGGGAAGACCATGTACTGAGTCCACCGAACCAAATGCTGATTTCAACTGGAAACACCCTCACAGATCAGAAATAATGATTTATCTGGGAAGCCCGTGGCCCACTCAAGTTGACACATACAACTATCATGTGTATGTAACTCTATCCTGGGACTTAGCCATTTTGTGAACTAGGTTCTAATGTCATTGTCCCCATGGAGCAATGCCTGAGTTAGGAGCTGGGTTTGGACCTGAACACCTGGGCACTGGCCACTGCACAGTATTGCCACATGATGCTTGCTCACCTATCTCCAACTTCCTGCCTACCTTATCTTTCAAACTGGGAATAGATTACACCTCATCTGACCTTTAGCTCTGTGGAGAAATGTACCAGGGAATGCTACCCCTCAAATACTCAAGCAAGGTACAGAGCCTGAACAAATACCGAACAGAAAACAAGACAGACTTCACAATTTTCTTCATGTTCAAGTCATGTGCATTTTTATATGATTTAAACATAAAAACAAGTGCAATGCTGTGAACTTGAAACAAGGAGCAGATCCTCCAGCAAACATGAGCTGGTGTTTCAAGTTTCAAGAAACATTTGTCTAGTGAAATATTTTTTGGGAGGTGTATTCCAATTTTTACCATTGTCTTGAAAATTCTTATGTCAAAAGCAATGAGAAGTCCCAAAATAAAGAAACTTGCATAACCCAGCACAACTCCTCCTTATTAGATCCTAGCACATGCTTCCTTCTTACAAAGAATATTGATCAACATACCACAGTACTTGTTTTGGAATGCATCGAGCTAGACCAATGCTGAATCAAAGGAACTCCCCACAAACAAGACATGTGGCCCTTCTGAGCATCCTGGCCAGGTGGGAAGACCTGCTGCACACAATTCAGAGACATCCTGGGCAGCATCCCACCTAAAACCCTATGTGCTTCCAAATCAGGCATCTTGTGCTCTGCATGGATGCCAGCCTTCCTGGGGAGCCCCATGGGAATCACCATGAATGTTGACAATGGACCCTGCAGGAAGGTCTCAGAGCCTTTTTATCTACCCATTGATAGCAATAAAATCAGAGAAATTAAAGATTGGAGTGACTATCACAATTTAAATGTTCTCTTTCTCTAGTCTCCTGAGAAAAAGCCAATGACTGTTTGCTTCTGAGAGAGTGTGTTAAAATCTAACCTTGGGATCATGGTCCTGGGGGTTGATCATACCAAATGGAAATCCCACCAAGTTGGGTTTTCAGGAACCCTCCCACCAATCCCAAGGCCTTTGCTTCTTATATCTAACAAATTATATTTTACATTTTTAAGGCAGGTTGCTGACAAATAAGATGATCCCTCTGCAATTAGAATCTGATGTCAGAGTGAGAAAATCCCCTGCTAACTGGTAACTCCCACGTCACTCATTCAGTATTAATGATATTTATTCTCCCTTGTTGTTCTATTCTTAAAAAATTGCTCCCCTGGTTACAATGTTATGTTAAGCATATTACATGTTACTCCAAAGTCAGTTCATATATTACATCCTGATACACTCCTGGGCATACATTTCTGAATAGCTCTCACTCCACGGTTACAGTTCCACATTAAATATGGGCTGCCACAAGTGGAGCCTGAGAGAGTTGTCTGTTCCATTACTGGCTTCTTGTTTTCCCTGGAAGTTTTTCCCTTTCCATGGTACATTCCTCAGAAAAGATGTGCCCTCCAGTAAGAAAAGTCTACCTGGGGAAGATGGGAAGTATTTCTCTCTCAAGTTTTTTGGAAGGGAAGTTAGAAATGGCAGCTGGTTGACTCGCTACTTGTACCCTTCTGTGAGGGCCAGCAATGACTTGTCACCTGAGTGGTCAAACTAACTGCATAGGGACAGGAAACAGTGGTGCCAGAAATCATCATGACCACTGGGGGAAAAAAAAAGTTTCAATATCTTTCCTTCTGCAACATTAACACTAGAATAAGCTTCTGTCCACTACAGCCACAAAACTTTTGTCTTCTACAGCCAGCATGTGCTGGAACATCTGTGTCACTGCGTCATTAAGAGACAGTTTCAGGGACTTCACAGGATATAATATTTTTAGTCACTTCAGTAGAGCCCACTATAATAATATATTTCTCTTCCATTTGTTGTGGAATCAAAGCTCTAGTGAACTTTGGTTCATTCATTCATCCAACTTAGATTATGCATTGGTTTCCGTCCTTCTGTGTGCTTTTCCCACACTGAGCAAGTAAAGCTCCCATATGCTTCTCATGGGAGGTTCACAGTCCTTTGGGGGAGTCCTTGCATGCAGTCTGGGTGCTGTTCTCACTTGGCTGATGCTAATATCCTTGCCTTTAGAGTGGCTCTTCTGAATAGTATACAAGCAAACTCAGACAGTCCACATGTCATACCCAAGAGGACTTGTGCAATGATTCTCAGTGGGCCCCAATGGCTCTTGAAAGGTGAACAAGTCAAGAGCCACTTTTCTCCAGGGCAACTTTGCTGGTTCTGATTTCCCCTTCATGCTTTCTTTCAGATTTGTGCCATTGCCCAACATGGTGTGACAAACTCCAGGCACTTCTCTTTGGCAAGATAAGAAAGAATCTTCAGAGAAAAAGTGTCTGTGATGGGACCAGGGTACAAGGGTCCCTAGAGACCTCTGCCATCTCCCTTGGCTGCAAAGCTGAAGGCCTGAGAGACCCATGACAAATGAGAATCAGATTGCATCCAAAATACATCTCAATCTCTTGGGACTTTCCATAGCCATATAAGGAGCTGGTCAAGAGCTATTTATCACAGAGGTTCTTGAGAGCAAAGAGAACCTATAGGTCACTTCAATTAGCTGAGCAATCCTCAGCTCTTATGTCCCTGACAGCAGGAGGAGGTATCAACCCTTGATTTTGTATGCAAGGGTTGAAAAGGGTTTTCTTTTTCCCACTTCAACTCCTTTGAGCATCTTTGCCTATATTTGCATTGGGTCTTCGACTGTAGGAAATATTAGTGTCTAAAAATAACTAAGCTATTGGCAAGTAGGGGTTTTAATGAATATGTGACATGAAACTGCCCAGTGATCTCTGACCACCTCAGCCAGCCAAGGTGAGTCAAAAAGGTCATTCAGAGAACCTACATGATTTTCCAACATGAGCCAAATAAGAACAGAGAATTTGAGTCATGATAGCTACCCCAGGCCTTAATTTCTGTGCTCTGATCAATTGTGATTATATCCATAGCCAACCCCAGACCCAAGGGGATCTATAACTTTCATGGTGATATCAACATGTTCCTTTTGGGTCTAAGTAGGAAATGTTTTCATCCATGTAGATTTTCAGGACTCATGTATTATTTGCCTTCAAAAATATCTCTAGAAATTCAGTTCTGAAAAGTTTAACCAGATACTCAAGGAAGATACTGTATTTTCAAAAATCCTGAGCTCTCCTTATCCCACCACAGAAGGGCAAGTGAACTAAATTTTGACATATTTGTTTCAACTTTGTGTCTTCAGGATATTTTCTCCATCTCTCCTGTAAAAGATAAGAATCTAAAATCTAACTTGATTTGCCCTGTCACATATGGGAAGCTTTTCCAAAACTTCTCTCTGTTGATATGATTGTGACAGCACTCAGAACCTCATATGTTAATTCATTCTGTATCCCTCCTATCAGATTATGAACTTACTTATCTTTGAATTTTCAAAGGTTAATACACTATTTGCTTTGGTGGTGATCAGCAAATGCTGGGTGGGAGAAGGAAGAAGGAAGAAAAGAAGGTGGTTGGAGTCCTAGAAATGTTTTCCTCCCAGGCTGAATCAAGTGAGATCCTGAGCTCCTGAGGTACATGACTGGGGCATGGGACAACCTGTGTAAGATGTTGTTTGGTCAGTGGAATTGAAATGTTCCGTCAGGTGTGTTCAGGACCAATTTATGCTAGTTATCTTCTAAAAATCCTCTACATGTGTGAGTGGTAAAGAACCAAGACTACTCTGAGACTGGGAACTCTAAGAAATTTCATCTCCTTTGCTTGTTTCACCATACCTCATCCATAGTGCTTATCCTACCATAAACACAGACTTTTGGACCTGGAAGACATATAAATAGTATAGAAGGCTAACAACAAACTATCCAAAAACAGAAAGTAGGGGGGGAAACCTATTTATGGAATCAAAATAAATAAAATACTTAGAATTAAACTTATCCAAGTGGTTAAAAGACTTCTACAATGAAAACTACAAAACATTGATGAAAGAAACTTAAGAATACACATCTAAAGGAAATACATCCTATGATCTTGGCTCAGACAATCCAGTATTATTAAAATGTCCATGTTACTTCAAACTGTCTACAAATCCAATGTAATCCCTATGAAAAATGTAATATTTTTCACATATATACAAGGTACAATCTAAAACTCATAGAGAACTACAAAGGTCTCTGAATAACCAAAACAATTTTGAGAAAGAAGAGCAAAGCTGGATGCATCACACTTACTGACTTCAAAATATATAGCAAGCTACACTAAATAGTGTGACACTGGTATAAAGAAAGATGTAACAGACCAATAGAACAGAAGAGAGAGTACAGAAGTAAACTGAACTCCACAGGGCCAACTAATATTCCATAAGGATGCTAAGAGTACACAATGAGGAAGAGATAAATATTGTTAGGAAAACTGACTATACACATTATAAGGATAAAACTAAAAACCATTTTCCTATACTATATTCAAAAATGATCTCAAAATGGATTAAAGACTTAGACATAAAGCTTGAAATTATGAAATTCCTATGAGAAAACTCCATGACAGTGGTTGTAACAATGATTTTATAGATAAAACACCAAAAGAACAAGCAATAAAAAGAAAAATAGATAAGTGGGACTACGTCAAATTGAAAAGTATCTAACAAAGGAAATAACAAGGTTTCACTTTTCTGGGCAACCTATGGAATGGGAGAAAATATTTGCAATATGTCTGATAGGGTATTAATTTCAAAAACATGAAAGGAACCCCTTTACTTAAGAGCTTATCACAAATAACCCAATTAAGAATGAACAAAAGGAGCTGGTGGAGTGTCTGAAGTAGTAAGAGCACCTGCCTAGCAAGCTTGAGGCCTTGAGTTCAAACTCCAGTGCCACCAAAAACAAAAACAAAAAAGGACATTGTGATAGAACAAAAAACCTTAAAAAAAAAAAAAAAAGAAACACAAACGGCCAACTGGTCATTTGAAAGGATACTCAACATCATCATCGTCAGGGAAATGCAATTCAAAGTCACAATGAGGTATCTCACACCTCTTAAGAGGGCCATTAGTAAAAAAATTAAGTTTGGCAGAGTGGCTCAAGTGGTAGAGTGCCTGCCTAGTAAACATGAAGCTCTGCTTGAGCCACACCTCTAGCCCTTTTTGCTCTGGTTATTTTGGAGACAGGGTCTCACTTTTTCCCCCCAGGCTGGACTGAAACAGAGATACTCCAGAACTCATCCTCACCCACACCCCCAAACCCTAAACATGCTGGTCTTATACCAAGCCTCCACTTGCTGTTCCTTCAGTTAGGAAGATTTTCTTTTTTTTTTCTTTTTTTTTTTTGGTGCTACTGGGTCTTAAATGCAGGGCCTCATGCTTGTTAAGCAGGAGCTCTACCATTTGAGCCACTCCGCCAGGCTTCATTTACTACCAGTACAAATCCTCCTATGTGTTACATCTTGGATGAATAGTGACTGGTGCGCCAGGGTGACTTTATACAACCTGGCAGATCCTGGATTGCTCCTCTTCTCTTCCTTAGTGAGTGCTATGCTTTGAATCCCCACCAAAACTCAAGGTGAAATTTTATCCCCACCATGAAATATTGAGAGGGTGAAAACATAAACCAACTATGGAATTTGGAGGTGCAGTCTTCAGGAAGAAATTAAAGTTAAACGAGGCCACAAGGCCCCAATCCAGTAAGACAATGGCTTTGTATGAAGATGAGGGACCTGTGTAAAGAAAGCTGTCACACTGTACAATGCTCTGCACTGACTTGGGACTCTAGTCGCCACTAGAATGAAGACCTCACCAGATACAGCCACCATCTTGAACTTCAAAGCCTTCGGGACAGTGAACCAAATAAGGCTTTATTCTCTATAAATTACTCAGTCTGCAGTAATCAAGTACAGCAATAAAAAATGTATTAAGACATTGCATTACCTTTAGCACTTAATTTACTCTGCCTTGAGTTGTGATTATTTTTATTTCTAGCTAAAAAGTTCTTTAAAAAAAACTATTGATGAACATGTGTTCTTTGTTCTTATCTCATTTAATATTTATCATAACTCTGCAAAGTGGGATTGATATCCCTGTTAGCTAAGGAAGAAACTGATGGTCAAAGGTTTAAACTTCTTAAAAGCACACAGTTGGTGAGCTATGGAACCAAAAAGTGAATCAGGTCGGGTTTACTCCAAAGCTCATTCTCTTTTTCCTATACCAGGTGCTCCCAAACTTTACAGTACACTGAAATCTTGTGGAGAATACTGAGAACTGTTGCTTTACCCAGGAATTCTAATTTAATTAATAGGGAATAGAACCTGGGTCCTGTGTCTTGTTTTGATTTTGAGAGAGTTTCATTATGTAGTCCAGGCTGACCTTGAACTTGAACTCAGGAGGCTGAGGCCTCCTGAGTGCTGGGATTACAGACATGAACCACAATGTCCAGATGTATTGAGCTTTTGAAAAGTATTCCTCAGCTAACTGTAATGTGCATCATAATTTGGGCCCTTGCACGAGGCTATTCAGGGCTTTCCCCACTATCCGCCCCATATTGTGCTCAGATGTGTTTGTGCTAAATCTTTTCTCCATAGGCTTTTCTGGTCCATGGCATGGTTTGTCTCTAACTTCTAAGGTTAGCACCAATACAAAAGCAAAAGGAAAAAGACAGAGAAAGAAATTATATGGCTAACACGAGCCCAAAATGAACTTTCCCCAAAGAATTCAGAAGTGCAGGAAAGACTAACTTATATCTCACCTGCCTTGATCTTTATTTGCCTTCTTTTGTCAAAAGAAGCCTACTGCCTCTGCATCTACCTGCCTCCTTTCCTCACTTCAGCAGCTGCACATTGACAACTTATTACTACAGATTGATTCCAAGGCAGAGCCAATCTTCTTGGGAAGAAAATCTGAGGCAATGCAGCAAACGTGAGGACTGTGCCAACAATCAGGTCACACTCCTGAATCCTTCACACTGTTCCTTTGGCAAGCTGTCACAGCCATGTGTGGCCCCAGACACTACTAAAAAAATTGCAACTGTAACTCTTCCCCTTTGCATAATTTGAGGTTATTATATTACAGCCAAATTTATGGAAGGATATTTGAAAAGTAGACTACCACTTTAATATGTTGTGTCCCATTAAAACTTTATTTATAACTTTTAATATCAAATCCTGTCAATGAGGAAACATCACCTGATAAAACTGTGCTGTGAATTTATGTGCACTTCCTGTGTAATGAGTAGACTAGGCATTCTTACCAAATTCTACAAAAGCTTCTGTTTTGTTGCATTTAAGAAGCAAACAACTCAGAAGACCTTTCAGCATCTATGAAGGCCATAAAACTACACTTTCCAGATGTTATTGGAACCAGCTGTTGGCCATTTCTAGCAATAATCTAGATTATATGAAAAGTATGGTCATCCATTCAGTATGCTCAAACTCTAGATTAATCATTCATTCACCAAACTTTATTTGGAGTCCTCTCTACATGCCCCCATACTTGTTATTTGTAATACAGGGTAAAGTACTCAGCTGAGCTCCATGAATCACACTGTGGGGTTCATTTAGAAAGATGCCTGGGGCTGTATGTGGTTGCTAATACCTGTAATCCCAGCTACTTTAGAGGCAGAGATAGGAGTATCTCTGTCCAAGGTCAGGTCCAGGGAAAAGCAAGATATTTTATCTGAAAAATAAACTAAAAGCAAAAAGTGCTGGGAGCATGCCTTAAGTGGTAGAGCTCCTTCCTAACAAGCACAAGGCTCTGAGTTCAATCCGTAGCACTGCCAAAAAAAGAAAAAGGAAGGAAGGAAAGAAAGAAGAAAGAAGGGAAGGAGAGAGGGAAGGAGGGAGGATGAAAGAAGGAAGGAGGGAGGAAGGAAGGAAGGAAGGAAGGAAGAAGGAAGGAAGGAAGGGAAGGAAAGGAAGGAAGGGAGGAAGGAAGGGAAGATTCCTCAAGTTCAGTGAAACAGTGCCTGCTAAATAAGATCCTAAAGCAATAATTAAGGAGATGCTATAGAGCGTGAGATGATTGAGTGCTCAATGATTGGTCCAGGTGTGCAGCTTGTCATGGATGCTAGGCAAGAGAACCAGGTGGACCTCATTCCTTTAATGCTAACTTCTTTAATTTAGCTGCAAGACAAGAAAGTCATATTAGTTTATTCCCAAGGTTCGTCCCAGCCCTGTGGTGATTCTGTCATCAGATTATAAAATGGAGGGTCCACAATGGCTTTCTTGCAGTGTAGTACATATTCAACTTGGAGGAGGGAAAACCTTGGAAAGAATGTCAGTAGGGTTTTGGCCAGGAAACAGCACACCAGTTATAGTAACAGAGACAAATTAATAGAGTCAGTAGCTAAACAACAGGAAAGGGAACCTTGAGGTATTACAGAATTAGGAAGTACAAGGAACAGCTACCACCCTGAGGTGTAAGGGAGAGAGGGAGAAGTTGAAACTATTAGAAAGTGGACACTTAAGTTCCTGAGGTCCTGTCTGATGGTGCTGATGCTTCCTAGAACCACAGTGGGGCTGGGCTGGAATATAGGGGAGAGGTGCAAACTAGACCTGCTGCTGCTGCTGTTGGAGTACTACAGACAGGAGTGCCCTACAGTAGGGGAGCCCCTCCATTCTCCTACTCTTCTGGCCTTGCCTTCCCTTCCAGCTCCTCGTTGAGGAACCCACCAAAGTACAGCTGACCAAACAGAAGTATGGATTGTAGCCTCAGCTCAGTGGCCAGAGCCCAGTGTGGTTTGGAGTAGAGAGGCTAGCTTAGTAACCCAGCCAGGAAGGATTGGGAACAGAGGCAGCTAATAGCATGGGAAATTGTTTAAGCACAGCAGTAGCCATCATCTAAATGTGTATTATATTATTTTACCACTCACGCTTTGATTTTCACAGCCCTTTATGAAATCAGTGCTCTTAGTCACTTGTGGTCAAAGATTGTAGCTCAGAGAGGTTAAGTAACTCTCCAACCTTATCCTGCATATGATAGACAGAACAGGGTCTGAACTCAGGATTGTCCAGTTTCACAGCTTTTCCACCATAAGAAGCACATGTGTTCTGAAAATGTGCTTGGTGCATCTAGGCAGCAATGCATGGTAAGACACACATGGTGGGCAATTGTTTAGAAAGGAGACTTTGGGATAGATTACAGAGGGATTGGGGATTTGACCTCTTAGGCACTGAAAACCAGAGAAGATTTTGGAAGATTGCAGTCACCCAAAAGAAAAATGATGAAAACACTATTTTAGAGTGGTTTATTTGGAAAGAGTAAGCAAGATGGACTAAAGAGAGGAGTGTCTGGAGCCAGCAAGCTTTAGTGTTCATTAATCACAACACCTTAGAAATGAGGACCTTGGTTTGGGTGGTGGCAGTGGAAAAGAAGAGGATGGGGAGAAGTGTTTGGATGAAAGAATAAATGGGAATAGTCAGACATAGGTATTGTATGAACAGTAGGAGATATATATGTGTGTGTGTGTATATATATAGACATATTCTGGAGTTTGTGGGTCTAGATAACTAGCAGAATAATGATACTTGTGGCAAAAGGAATTCTGGGAGTTCTGGAATGTTCCCTCCAGTACCAATACACCATGGTAGTATAGGATTCCCAATGCTCTGCTTACTTGCCTTTGACTATCATCAGAAAAGATGAGCTAATTGAGAGGTAACTACTGCAAGTCAGGGAGTAGACTCTACAACTAATCTGCTGTCATTAACTAGCTATTTGACCTTAAGTTATTTAACACTGTGGATAAAAGGATTCATTGGGATAACATGCAGCCATGATTCTCAGCCTTCATTATTCACCATAACCACATGGGGAGGTTTTAAAAAATATCAACACCTGGGCCCATCTTCAGATGGTCTGGTTCCGTTACTCTAGGATAAGAATCAGTTTTCCCCAAACCCAGGGTGGTCCAGAGGACAGTGGCTGGGGATGGACCAAGTGGTAGAGGATTGGTCTAGGGATGGGGTGGGGGATGTGGTCAGGACCCAGTCTTTTTTCAAAGCAGCATCTGTGGTTATCTGCTTGAATGCCTACTCATGAACTTTCTAAACTAATGCACAAGGGTTGTCAGCATAGGAGAACTCATCCAGAATTGGTTTACTCCTGGCATCTTGTAAGACAAAGAGGCCAGAAAAAAGATCTCTGCGTGCCTGTAGAGCCCAGTAGGGCATTGTGGGTTTTCATAACCTTAACCCTAAATGAAACACTCAAAATTTCAGCTGGACTTATATTTGAAGAGCAAGAATCTGCTACTATATCTTCCTAATTTTTTGAGTGTCATTGGACTTTCTGTGAGGAACAGGTTACACATCTTAATGAGAGTAGGGACTAATCACCACTAATCACTCCAATTCACATGTCACATGACTGATCCTATACCAGCATTGTCTTGATGTCAGGGAATGTGATGCAAGCTTTGGAGTGAAAAGCATGCCCACACATCCTCGGCCTCTTGTACTCTACCCCTCTGCAAATTAGCCTCACCAATTTACATCATTGTCTCCTTAGACTGTCTCTTTCAGGTAAGTAGTAGGTTGGAGTACATTTAGCTTCTCAAGCTATTGTAACCACTGGGCACAGAAATGAAGATCCAGAGCACTTTGGAGCAGAATTTCCTTCTGAGAGGAGACATGTATGTACCTAGACTTAGTTATGCTAATATGAGAACACCTTAGAACTTTCTTACACTAGGAAGAGGATATAGCAGAACCTTTAAAAAATTCCTGCAGCTTTTCAATTTGCAAATGATGTGATACCCCACCCTCTTCTTCCTGAGAGTTAATAGTAGAGAAATCTGTTTTTAAGTGTGACCCTGACAAATATCTAATAGCTGACATGAAAGGACTGTAAAGGTCTCTAAGGCCAAATCCTCTTAGAGAATCTGCTTGTGACTCAGGTTCATCTTACATGTATGAGATCCTTGGGAAAAGAGAGGCTCCTGACAAATACATAGCTGAGGCTGAAGAACCTCCACATCCAGCCTCCAGGACAAACTGTAACTCTGGGAACAATGGCTACCATGTGAATGAGAAGGAAAAAAGCTATGCCCTTGGGGCCCAAGTGTGAGCTTTGGGCTACTCAGGAATGTGCATCAGCAAGGTTATCAACCAATTCTTGAGCTAGAATCCTGTCCACTTCGTAGGACCCATGTGCAATGATGGCACCCTACAAAATCAGCAGCTGCAACAACACCCACAGACTGGAAGGACTATCCTGTCATGCTGGTTGGAATGACGCAATTTGGATTCAGAGAGGTTAGGGGATTCTTGAACAATTTGGAGTGGGAGGAGAGGAAGAAAGAGAGAGAGAGAAGAGGAGAGGGAAGAAGGGGAGGAGAGAGATTTATTCATTAGGACACGTACACATGGATGAACAAGCAATAAACTGAGGATGTGTAAAGCTGGTGAAGAGGGTTACATTTGTTATACTAGCTTTCAAGTTCCAGCTATTAGTAATGGGAGTAGAGGCAGAGTATAGGGGAAGAAATTTCTCTGTAACATGACAATATTTTTGTGTTTTAAGACATCCAGCTCTTGGAGACCATTAGGCTTTTTTGACCCTTTTGATCTCTACGGGAAATTAGTCCAAACGTGAATTTCTAATGATTTTATAGGTGGTTCACACCCAAAGATTTTGTTTTTCAGTAGTGGGGCTTAAACTCAAGACCTTCACCTTGAGCCACTCTACCAGTATGATTTTTGTGAAGAGTTTTTTGAGATAGGGTCTTGCGAACTATTTGCTTGGGCTGGCTTCGAACCACAATCCTCTTGATCTCTGCCTCCTGAGTAGCTAGGATTTCAGGCGTGAGTCACCAGTGCCCAGCCCAAAGATTTATTAAAGACACTTCGGGAGCTACATGATACATAGACAGCTACTCAATAATATCACAGTTTCGTTGACTTTAAGAAGTGTTTTGAGAGTATTTAGCAAGTATTTAATGGTATTGTGTCCTTGAACTTTAGTATGGGTTGTTTCTCATTAGATTAATATTAAGAAGTTAATATTGTCATCTATTTTAACTTCTTAGAAAACCATCTACAGTAACTTTCTAATTATAACCAATCCGCAAAATGATCATGGCAACAGATTGGCTTATACTCATGAAAGATTCAAAGCTGGGTTCTAGCTTCATATACATTGAGCACCATGCTTGATGTGAAGTTGTTTTTGGAAGTGTAAGTCAGAATTGCTTAAAAAACATTTGAATCATTGACTTATTTATTCCTTTATTTTAAAATATAATATTGATTTATGGAATACTTGATGTATGCTTACTTCTTTATAGTTGAATCCAGAATCAGAAGTGAGAAGAAGGTGCAGGGGGAGAGAAGGCGGGAATCTAAGGGGAACTGTCTTGATCATACTTAGGTGGTTTTGTATCGGAATTGTAGCTTTATAGATTAGATTTATTTTAGTGATAAGTTGACATTTTATAACATTTTTTGCAGTATTCTTTCCATCCATTCGAACTATCTTTTATTCTACTTCTAAAGTTTTACAGACTTTTTCTTATAGCTCTGCACTGTCATGATTGTTTTTTTTAAGTATTTTTGTTGCTGTTATGAGCAATAAAATCCTGACCAATTACCACCCCACTTTCAGTAAATTTTTCTCACATCACACCTACAAATCTGTTCTTCTTTTAGATTGATCAGAGTTTAAAAAATATTTTCATCTCTCTACATAAGAACTTGTGCATTTTTGCTGTTTTAATGGTTATTCATAAAATCATATTGGTTTAATAATAGCTAAAGTTTGTCAATATTTCTACTCTTCACCTGAACAACATTGAAAACTTAAAGTGCTTAATTTGATCATTTCCTTTCCATCTTAATATTGTTGTCAATACTTTATTTCACTTTGCTGCCAGAAATTAGTAACTATTTATTAGCTGTTAAAATTCAGTGCTATCTAAATTTAACTGAGTATGTATAGATTCCTTTTATTCATCATTTCTTCTTGTGCCCAGGTCTTTCCTTTTGGAATAGATTTTCTTTTTTCCTCAATTCCCTATACATTGAGTCTATTCTTGGTAGATGTGTGTTTTTTTTTTTTTTTGATTTTTTTTTCTTTTATTATTCATATGTGCATATAAGGCTTGGTTCATTTCTCCCCCCTGCCCCCACCCCCTCCCTTACCACCCACTCTGCCCCCTCCCTCTCCCCCCTCCCTCTCCCCCCCCAATACCCAGCAGAAACTATTTTGCCCTTATTTCTAATTTTGTTGTAGAGAGAGTATAAGCAATAATAGGAAGGAAAAAGGGTTTTTGCTGGTTGAGATAAGGATAGCTATACAGGGCATTGACTCACATTGATTTCCTGTGCGTGTGTGTTACTTTCTAGGTTAATTCTTTTTGATCTAACCTTTTCTCTAGGTCCTGGTCCCCTTTTCCTATTGGCCTCAGTTGCTTTTAAGCTATCTGCTTTAGTTTCTCTGCGTTAAGGGCAACAAATGCTAGCTAATTTTTTAGGTGTCTTACCTATCCTCACCCCTTCCTTGTGTGCTCTTGTTTTTATCATGTGCTCATAGTCCAATCCCATTGTTGTGTTTGCCCTAGATCTAATGTCCACATATGAGGGAGAACATACGATTTTTGGTCTTTTGGGCCAGGCTAACCTCACTCAGAATGATGTTCTCCAATTCCATCCATTTACCAGCGAATGATAACATTTCGTTCTTCTTCATGGCTGCATAAAATTCCATTGTGTATAGATACCACATTTTCTTTATCCATTCGTCAGTGGTGGGGCATCTTGGCTGTTTCCATAACTTGGCTATTGTGAATAGTGCCGCAATAAACATGGGTGTGCCGGTGCCTCTGGAATAACCTGTGTCACAGTCTTTTGGGTATATCCCCAAGAGTGGTATTGCTGGATCAAATGGTAGATCGATGTCTAGCTTTTTAAGTAGCCTCCAAATTTTTTCCCAGAGTGGTTGTACTAGTCTACATCCCCACCAACAGTGTAAGAGGGTTTGTCTGAAATTGTCTTTATTTTATCCTTTCTTAAAAGTGATAATTTCAGCTATCTGTAAAGTTATTGGTCAAAAATTTTAAAATAAAGTAATAGGTTGATATTTATTTTCTTTAAGGATTTTGAAAATATTTTTCTATGCCTTCTAGTTTCCATTGTTGCTTTGGAAAAATCTACAAATTTGATTATTATTCTTTTACAAACAACTTTTCTTTTCTCTACAGTAGCTTTTGCTGTTTTCTTTTTTACTTCTATTCTCCACACTTTCTCAGTAACATGTTGTGGTATAGATTTATTTTATTTATCCTACCTGATAGCTATGCTTCTTGAAGCTGAAGGTTTGTATCTTTTATTCATTCTTAAATGTACATCTTTTCCTATTTTATTCTCTTCTTTTTGGAACTCCTATTGTAAGACATACGATGAACTTAGCTTTTGATCTTCGTGTCTCTTAGCCACCTTCATATTTTCCCTTTACAGCTTGGGCAGCACTTTAGGTAATTTCTTTAGATTTTTTTTTCCTTGCAGCTCTTTTTTGCTGCATCTATTTTTCTGATTGACACATCTACAAAGGTGTTTTTTTAACCAGCATGAAGATCAGATTATTACATTTAGCAATCAACAACATGGGTACAAAGTAGAAAAGAACAATGCTAAAACTTTTTGTTGGAATGCTCTGCACTTTCCACAGAAAAGATACTAAAATACCTGTCATATAGTTAGTCTACAGTCAATGTTTTACTGCCCATAGGAGTATTTTATAAAGCAGCAGGTTGTCCCTGCCTCTGTGGGTGAATAACTTCATAAATCCGTAGCAATGTGTAGCTTTATTAATTCTCTTCTGCTAAGTGTTTTTCCTTGGTAGTAATTAAAGTCTTCTGCCACTGCCATTGCAACTGCTGATGCTGGATCAATCACAACCACCTTTGTTTTGTGGTTTGGCAAAGTAGTGTCCTTCATTGCCATAAGGACTATAGCATCTGCCTTTATTGATTCCTTCTATCATAGTACAGAATTTGACAACTGTTGTAATTGTCAAAGTCAATTATAGCTTTCACCACCTCAAAAATTGCTTCTATCCTTGCCAAACTCATTATAACCATACTGCAATCTTATCTACAGCTTCCATGGCTGCCATCAAAGCTGCTACACTCACTAAAGTTTCCTCCATGATCAAAGTTGTCTTTCTCTCTAAAACAACCTCCACAACCACTGCAATGGTTTTCAGAACCACTTTGTCCTAGATAAGGCATGGGCAATCTCTTGCTTTGCCAGGGTTCTCCCTACTTCACAGTTGTGGCCATTCACAATATACTGTTCCTAAATGACCATCTTATTCATGAAGTAATGGTCACCAAAGCTTTAAAAACAAAGCCTCACTTCTTGTCACTACCCCAGTAACTAATAATACTTTAATCTCCCCATATTTCTGAAAATAATATCTAATGTTCTTCAGGTATTGAATGCCACAAATAAAAATCTTCTTCATAGGTAATTTTGCTTTATTTTCAATTGACAAATAATTGTTTATTTTTATGAGATACAAGGTGATATTTGATATATTTCACATTGTGGAATGATGAAATCAGGCTAACTAGCGTAGCAATGGTCTCAGATATTTGTCATTTTTTTTTTTGGTGAGAACATTTAAAGTCATCTCTTTTAACTATTTTGAAACACACAAGACGTTATTTATAGTTACCATGCTGTGCAACAGAGAATCAGAACTTACTGGTTCTAAAATTAGAAATAAGGGCAAAATAGTTTCTGCCGGGTACCAAGGGGTTGGGGGGGAGAGGGAGGGGGCGGAGTGGGTGGTAAGGGAGGAAGTGGGGGCAGGGGGGAGAAATGACCCAAGCATTGTATGCACATATGAATAATAAAAAAATAAAAATAAAAAAAAATAAATAAAAATAAAAACAGAAAAAAAAAAAAGAACTTACTGGTTCTATGTAACAGAAACTTTGTACTTGTTGACCAACCTCTCTTCTTTCCCCATCTACCCCTTTTCCAATGGTGACTTCCATTCTACTCTCTACTACTCGGAATTCAACTTTTTTAGATTTTATATATGGTATAGTTTGAATCTTAAGTATATCCCAAAGGCCCACATGGCAGGAGCTGTTTTACTTTCCTATGCTTCATTTTTGTAAGTGTATATTGATTGTTCAAGGGAGTTTCACCTTGGTACTTCAGACATATATATAATATATAATGTACATTATATATGTATTTTACATATATATGTATATATTAGGATTACCCCCTCTATCCCTACTCTTCCTGTGTCGCCCTGCTCCCTATCATTCGATCTGTGCATGAAGATAATACAGTGCAATGCACTGTGAGATGATGAATGATAGGAGAGAAGGAAGGATTTAACAATGTTTCCTTAGCTCTTTGCCACAGACAAAAAATTCTTGTGTTTTAGTTTCAATTTCTGTGTTCTTTTTCAAATATCTTTTAACTTGTTTTTTTAAAGAATTATAATATTCATTTTATTGTGTATTTTTAATTTTATTATTCCAAAATAAGCTTTTTTATATAGTCTATCCAATTTTATTAGCTAATATTTTGGGGAATCTAATTCTATGGTTTGTTTTGTCTGTGATTCTTGATCATGGACGCTGAAGCTTTATCTGTGAGAATCATCTTCAGCTTGGTTGAAAATATGACCCTTAAAGAGGCTTTATCCTTGCATCTGCTAAGTACCTCAGTCAATAACTGTTTTTTATGGTTAATTTCTTGTAGGCAATCCTTGGAGCATACAAGTTATACAAGCTCTTAGGTCAAACTAAGGTGAGGAGAGGCTAGCATCTGTAAATGGTCAGAGGACAATATTTTCCTACTCCAATCCTATTTCACAACAAACTAATCATATACCCTGTAACATTTTAGTTAACAATGAACCACATATACAATGGTGGTCTGATAAAATTATATCACCAAGTGATATTATAGCCATCTTAGTTTGCATAAGTTCACTATACAATGTTTGAGTAATGACAAAATTGCCTTAATGACACATTTCTCAGAACATGTCTCCATTATTAAGCTATGCATGACTATAGTTCCTTATTGATTCTTTGTTTTGATGATCAGATTTTTCCTTTATTGAATGCACTGACTTTATGTGGAAGGAGATGAGATGTTGTGCCTGAATTTCAATTCCCCTTTTCAATAAAGCCTATTTTTATTTCCTATACCAGCACAGTCTTTAAAATCAAAACTTGAGGTTAGAGAAATTAGCAAACCACCATTTTGGCACCAAAGTTTGAGTATTCAGCTTCCTCTTCCTTTTCAATCTTTGAAATCTTCCTGTATTTGAGGGTGGGTTTTGGGAGAGTTCACTTATATTTTTCAAAGTTTGCTTATTTTACCTTATGCAGAATTTCTACATTAGCAGGTTGACTGGGGGGGACATACATGGTTTCACATTTTATTAGAAATTATTTCATTTACCTTGGTCAATGTTTTTTTTCCCCAAATACTGAAGAAAATTAGTAGCAGAGAGTAAATGTTGTCAGATAGTGGTTGAATAAGTAATTCTTTTTTAAATTATATTCATATGTGCATACAATGTTTGGGTCATTTCTCCTCGCTTCCCCCCCACCCCCTTCCTTACCTTCCCAACCCCTCACTTCCAGGCAGAAACTATTTTGCCCTTATCTCTAATTTTGTTGAAGAGAGAGTATAAGCAATAATAGGAAGGAACAAGGGTTTTTGCTGGTTGAGATAAGGATAGCTATACAGGGAGTTGAGTCACATTAATTTCCTGTGCATGTGTGTTACCTTCTAAGTTAATTCTTCTTGAACTAACCTTTTCTCTATTTCCTGGTCCCCTTCTCCTATTGGCCTCAGTTGCTTTTAAGGTATCTGCTTTAGTTTCTCTGTGTTGAGGGCAACAAATGCTATCTAATTTTTTAGGTGTCTTACCTATCCTCATACCTCCCTTGTGTGCTCTTGCTTTATCATGTGATCAAAGTCCAATCCCCTTGTTGTGTTTGCCCTTGATCTAATGTCCACATACGAGGGAGAACATATGATTTTTGGTCTTTTGGGCCAGGCTAACCTCATTCAGAATGATGTTCTCCAGTTCCATCCATTTACCTGCAAATGGTAACATTTCTGAATAAGTAATTTTTGAATTAAAGAATGAAGCTTAGGGGCTGGGGTTGTAGCTCAGTGGTGGAGTACTTCCCTGCCATGTGCAAGGCCCTGGGTTTGACACCCAGCACTGAAAAAAAGAGGAATAAAGCTTAATGATATCCACACATTTTCAATGAATGTTTCAGAAGATAGAATCTTAAATCCAAAAGCACCGTTAAGGGTGAGAATTTTAGGACCAATTCAAAGACAATAAAAAGAAAATGACACTTGGGGGTGAGTTGTTGCTCTGCATGGGGATCAACACCATCTACCTAGGGATCTAATTCTGCTATGGCTGCTATAAGGGAAAATGCTTATGTGTCCAAGGAGTTGAAAAATTGCTCTTGGACATTATTTCACTCCATTTATTGCTCCAAAAGAAGGAATCATTCTAGGAAGGATTAAACTCCCTAGATTTTACTTTTTTATTTATTTAAAGGACTTCCCTATCAATGAGCTCACATTTCTTAGCAGTACTCTCACAAAGTAAAATGCATATCTAGGGGCAGTTTTTTTGAATTATGAATAAACATGAATGTCAATTGTTCCATACACTTTTAGAATAATTGTAATGAAAATTCTCCACCCTCTCCCCTGACCCGTCGTTTAAGATTCCATTTTAACAAAGATTTCCTCTCTGGCTCTCACTATACTCAGATATTCATGTTCTTTCTGAAGAGATTTTTTTCCTTTTACTAATTCAGCCACCATCAGAAATCATCCCAGCCACAGGTTTAACTAAATGAGCAATCAAGTGGATGGTCAATGCTGAACTGCTTTCTAGATCAGAAGGTAGGGGAAGGATTGCCTGTTGTTCCTAGAAATATTATCCAATCACACAGCAGTGTACATATCTTCCCAGTTTGCCTTGTGGAGAGAAAGACTACCCACATTTTATGTTAAACAAGATGAAAATATTGCTAATACATGCCAATGTCATATTAATATGCACCCCATGCCTATTACATGTATTATACATGTATTACCTGTGAATACAATTCTGAAAAATATTTATTAATCATGTGGCTAAGAAAATTCTGTCTCTTTTTCATGTAAGAGAGGCAAGTCTATTTGAAAGACATTTGTAAAAATCATCGATATGCTCATTCAACCTGAGTAATCAAGCATTAGGAAGGATGTTGGGGAAAACCCTTAAATAAATGATGACTCAGACCATATTTAAGTTGACACATAATATTTTAGAAATATCTTCCGCTGTGGATTAAATCTCCACA
The DNA here is from genome assembly GCF_047511655.1 of Castor canadensis. Taxonomy (NCBI): domain Eukaryota; kingdom Metazoa; phylum Chordata; class Mammalia; order Rodentia; family Castoridae; genus Castor; species Castor canadensis. The sequence continues at coordinate 36,211,902 of NC_133387.1, read as the reverse complement.
TGACATAGCAAGATTTTTCATTGCTGGAAATGTCAGATTTTCTAGGAGTGTCTCAAAACTATTTTATTTTAGATAAAAGGGCCTTTTAAAATATGTAATTAAAAGTCACTTCCTAAACTGGGCTGGTGGCTCAGGCTTGTAATCCTAGCAACTCAGGAGGCAGAGATCAGGAGGATCATGGTTTGAAGCCAGCCCGGCAAATATTCACAAGACCCTACCTCAAAAATACTCAATACAGAAAAGGACTGGAAGAGTGGCTCAAGTGAAAGAGTACCTGCCTAGCAAGCATGAGGCCCTGAGTTCAAGCCCCAGTACTGCAAAAAAAAAAAAAAAAAAAGTCACTTCCTTCCTGGTAGAGCTTTGTTAAATATGTATCTACATATGATTCGCTGTCTGGACTTCATATAAATTAAATAAAAGAAGCATGGAAATCCTTTGGCAGTCCACTTGAGTTCAGGATGTGCCTCATAGAAACTTATGATCCTTTTGTGACTCAGGGAAAATGACTAACTCTCTCTGAAACTAACCTCTGCTCAAAATTGGGATAATCATATCTGTATCTAACAATGATTCTAAGCCCTAAATCCAATTGTGCACATGAAAGTGCTTTTAGAATAAACAGTCAAGTGCTAGGTATTGGTCCTCCCAGACAGTCTGAACAAGGGCATGTCTATCTCCGTTCCTGATGCAGGCTCATTGAATAAATGTTCTTTTCTGAAGATGAGTCAGAGTGTCTTGCTTACATCACAGTCCAAACCATGAAGTTTCTTCTGTTTTTCATGAAATGTGAAGGTTGGGATAAGTGATCTGCAAAGTTTCTTCCAGTTGTGACATTCTGTGGTTCCAGCAATCCTTGCTTTCAGGATCCTGGAAATGTCTTGTAGTCTCACTGCTCTGAAGTATCATAGCCACATGACAGAACAGCATAATTTTCAGAAACAATTAAATTATCTCTATCTGTAGTATGCAGAGAGATTATCTTGACTCAGTCATTAAGTCAGTTTGGCAAAAATCAAAATGAAATTCACCAATCAATGGTTAATAGAGGAAGCATCCAAATTCATTTGTATAGACAGTCTACTGAGTAATTCTTGTTCCAATTACTAAACGCTGTTGAAGAAGAAAATTTCTCATCTGTGAATCATGATTCTAATAAAATCTCCAAGGGCTGGTGTAAATACTTTTAGAAATACTAGCGCTTATTATTTCATGAGAGTCGTTGAGAAGATAAGGCATTGTTTATAGTTACAGCAATATATAGGAAAATTAAACCCACACTCCCTTCTCCTGCTAGTCATATTCTTAGGCTGGGAGTATTTGTCTTGATTAAGCATGATTCCAACATGACGACTCAGAGTTTAAGGCCTTCATTACTGTTGGAGAATAATGATCAAGGGGCAGATGCCAAAGTTTATACGGGCAAGTAGACTCTTGGAGACTCCAATTCAGATTGAGTTGTCTGTACTTCCTGATACTGGTTTGGCTGGTGGGCGACCTCTACCTGTAACCTGAAGCTCCTAAACATTTACAGATGGGTTTTTGAAGCTCCCCAGCCTTAGCTGAAGTAACTATTGCAGGCAGCTGACTGAGTGGGATACTGGAGGCATCTTTGCCATGTAATTATGTGAATTGGGTTTATGGGCAGTAATGTGATTCCTCTCCTCTGTGGAACTTAGGAAAGCCTGTGATGCTATTAAAATAGGAATGGGTGGACTGCTTGGGGAAATCCAGAGCCTGTGATTCAATTACAGGGGTTTTCATAGGGCCAGTCACTACTCGGAAATTACAAAATCAAGTTGAGTCTAAACATAGTCCAAATGTTAATATGATCATGTTGATCGGATTTCAGTTACGCTGTTGTCTAGGTCAGACCATGTTCAAATGCTATTTGACCAGGTCAAGAGGTATTTGTTCAACCGAGTAGTTCTTGTTTGGTCTACGCTTCTTTGGTCTGCATAACATAAAAATTTGGCCCACAAAAATTTGTTAAGAAGGACAGGCTTCCATATTCCTTCCATAAACCAGTTGTCATCTGCCTCAAGTTCTTCAGTAAGTTGGGGCTGCTGTCTTGGTCATCCATCACCCAGGCTGTTTCTTTCTCCTTCCCTGCAGTCTGTGCCGTCCCATTCCCATGCCTTTTCGGCTGTAGTTAACAGCACTTTGAGTTCTCCACTCTGTTAAAGATCACCTGCATGAGGACAGGATTATCTGCAGTAGGAGCAAAGGCACTGTGGCCTTAACCTGGAACTTCTGTGTCTTCACTTGAAACTCAGGCTTTCTCTATTTTTGCATTGGCTCTTCTTTATTATTATCCTCCTCTCTGACTCTTCTGAGAAACTCAAAATTGTTCAAGTATTTGATTCAGAACTATAATGTTCTCACTCCTTTACCTTCCAGGTCATTTCTTTGGGATTTTGTTGTTGTTGTTACTCTTTCCACTGAGTGTTGTGAAACTAAGAAATTCCTAAGAATTTTGCCTCCAGCATTTAAAGCCACATTTTTGTTTCTCCTTGTTAACCTCCCATCCTTTGTTTGATTTCCTACATTTAGTGCCATTCTCAGGAATCCAGAAGCCTCATGTTTTCCCAGACCCCAGGGACATATGGGGTGGGCCAGAGTGAGCATCAAGCTCTAGCCTTTCTTCTCTGGCCCATGATCCCCAGGTTTTCTGTGACCACACATTTTCCAAAAGAGTCCCTCCTAGCAAGTCTGATACATTGGGTTCTTTTTTGTGTGTGTGGTGGTACTGGGGTTTGAACTTAGGGCCTCACACTGCTAGGCAGGTGCTCTACCACTTAAGCCAGTCTACTATCAACACTGAGAATTAATCCCATTAAACTAATATTACCAGTGAGGTATTCCCAGCTGAAATTGGCTTGCATTTTAATTGAGGGCTTACTCCACAGTGTTAGACCATTGGTTCTCAACTGTGGACCATATCATTCTCACTCCATCCCCTCCTCTTCCACCAGGCAAGTGGGGACAATTAGCAGACGGTTTTGAGTGCCACAACTTGGGGCTAAGAGAATTGTTTCTGGCATCTAGTAGGTAACAGACCAGGATTGCGTCGATAGGAGATTTTTATTGACAATTTCTGGACAAAAATAATTTGGAGAATGTTCTTTCAAAAGCACTCACAGTTTGAACAGTCCAACTATGTGGCCACATTGGGATGCTAGAGTACAGGGCCCGTCTTGCGAATTTAGGTCATCCCCAAAACATGGCTCACCAGGGAAGAGATAAAGGGTTGGATTTTCTTTGCTGGAGGAGAGTTCATTCCCATTTATTGAGATTTTTCTGCTTCAGCTATGTAGTCTATGTAATCAGGATGCACAATTCTCAATGAAGGGGCAAGGGATCTTTGTATGTTTCTAATCAAGCTGAGAAAATGTCATTCTAGCTAAGAGCAAATACATATGGGGAAAGCAATGATTCAGAGAGGTTGACAGGAGCTGGTCTGCAGCTGTAGAGGCACTGAATTTATAAATAGTGCCACAGCAAGCTAGCACTCAGATGGCACCTACAGGAAACAGCAAAAATCTGGAACAATTTCTCAATCCGAACATGTTTCTTACCCATTCACTCACTCAGTAAGGTAAGCCAATTGTCTTCTCTGAAAATCTTTACAAATTTGAAAGATGCTTCTTGATCAAGTTATTTAAAGTTGTAGTACTGACAAAAGATGAAGGAATAGTTCCCATAACCTGCAGGGATTTCTTTTCTCCAGAGGGTTTGGCAAGATTATCATGAGTTTAAAATAACAAAGTTAACACTGAAAATACACTTTATTATGTTTTGATTTCACAGAAAATGTAGACTTGTAAATAACAATAGTTCTTTGTAACAATCTGTGTGACACTTTTATTAGCTTGTAGAAGTGGGAGGTTTGGTTAAACAGGAATGCATGTGAATATTAAGGAGGGTGGGGGGAAGCCAGGGCTGGAGCAACTATGATTTAGAAAAATAATGATCATGCTGGGCTTTGCAAGCCACCTGTCACCTTGCTGATCCCCAGAAAAATGTAAAGAACATTCTCACGGATGAGTGAAAATTTTCTCTGCCTAGGTAAGAAGGTCAAAGTCAGCACACCATAGCTGTCAGTTCACACCAGTGGATTGCTTTTCAGAAGCTCAGCACAGGTCTGACAAAAGTTGTTTATCAGCTTTGGAACTGGTGAGGTGTGTTTTTTGAGCACAACTCTTGCTCTTATGACAAGGAAACCCAGGTTGAAGTACAGTTAATACACACAAAAGAAGGTTCTGGTCCACTGGGTGCTTCTCTGAGCCTTTATTTTGAGAGCGGACAAGAGGAGAGATGAATGTTTTTCAGCTGAATGAGAGAGACAACACCAGCCCCAGGCCAGCCTCTAATAACTGAAAAGTAATAACAACATCCAGGCCTGACAAATGCCATCAGGCACAGCACATGCATGGTCATGCTGGCCACTCCGAGAAAGCCTGCTGTAGGTCTCCTACTTCAGTTGATGGCAAGGTTCCTTACTAAACGGTCAATGTGGAAGAAGATTTTCTGACTTTAAAACAACATTCTTAGAAAAGAAGTGATAAAAGTGATACCTGATTTTGGTCAAGCTTTATGATAATTTTTTTTAAAAAGAATATAGTTGTGACAATTTGAAGATACATCTTAGAATTAATGTTGGCCACCTAGAACATAGCTGCACAATGGGTATGGAGGATCAGGGCCCTGAGCCTCAGGAAAGAGGAGCTGGGTGACAGGGTCAGGGAAGCAATAGCAGGAAGACTTGTGGGGGTGACCAACAAGAGAAGCTGTCACTTGACAAAAGCTGGCTGGCTTTTTTCCTCTTGTGTCCCCTCCTATCAACTGGCTCCACCCAGATGGAATTGCCACTTGCCTTCTTCTCAGGTGCTAGTTGAGTCTGGTAACACTGGATAAGAGAAAGTAGGTAGTCAGTGTTCTGGGGAACCACGATCCTCCCATCATGCCACACAATAAGGATGCACACAGCTGGAGCTACATGTGATTGTGGCCCTGGGGGCTTTTTTGCTTGGGCTTAAGCCATTTCAGGGGATAAGCTGGTCTGTTAAGGCAGAGCATTAACTCTTTCAGACCATAAGGGACTCCCAGGGTTCTGTAAATGGAACATACCTGACAACGTATGGCCCAAGCAAGAATACAGACAAATCACTAAGCACCACAAACCAAATAAGTAAAGCAAATTTGTTGAAGAAAGCAGCTCCCAGACTGAGTCTCAGGGTCACGCACATATTATATCTTTAACATAGAAAACTCTGGTGAGCTAGTCTAGATCTTTTGTGGAAATGAATTCTTGAGACTACAGAAAATTAATGGGTATTATCTTAGGCCTAGGCAACTTTGATTTATAATAAGATTTTTATTGGGAGGGAATTTGTAAGGGGATTTGACCTGAATGGATCTCTTATTATTTTGTTTTGGATAATTTGTGCCATTCAATCCCTTAAAAGCATCAAGTAAACAAGAATTTAGTGTATTTCACAATACTGGAATACTAATCCTCTACCAAGCCCTGAAGAAAATGAGTTTGAAATTATTTTCACTTGTTTTAAAATTTTCTTTCAAATAGAAATTTCCAACTGGGTGCTGGTGGCTCACACCTATAATCCTAGATACTCAGGAGGCAGAGATCAGAGGATCGCAGTTCAAAGACAGCCTGTGCAATTAGCTCATGAGACCCTATCTTGAAAAACATCCTATGCAAAAAAGGGCTGACAGAGTGGCTCAGGTGGTAGGCCTGCCTAGCAAGCATGAAGCCTGAGTTCAAGTCCCAGTACTGAAAAAAAAATTCCTCTCACAGAAGTGAAAGCAGATAAAAACATTTCACTTTCTTCTTTTTCCCTCCACACTGAAGACTCACTACCCTTTGCAAGGGTTGCCTTATATACTGGGACAATTTATATAGGTTATAGGTCTTGTCTCTTTGCTGCTTATCAGAAGAGATGCACTTCAGCATAAAAAAATCAGATCTACACATCCCAGTAGAGATGAGAGGTGCTAATTTCATTGGGTAGATAAAGTGCTTAACTGTCTCAAATACTCTTGCAATGTGGTCCTATTCGTGATGGAGTGCTAGTTACAGCTGGTATTTATACAGATCCCTTCATCTCTTTTGGTTTCAGTATCCCCAAATTGGAGGGAGCTAAGATGTCTTCAAGAATTCTTCTGCATTCTAAATCAATTTATGGCTTCACAGTTCATCTAGTAGCAAGAAGGTCTGATGGCCTTGGGACCGCCATGGATGCACTGTGAAGGCGTCCACACCAGACTTCAGTGTAACTGGGACTGGAAGTTGCTCCCCATCCCCCACTGCCCAGCCTAGCCTTCCCCACATTAAGTGCACGGCAGCCACTGCCCTGTTCCACTGTTCCACTGTTCCCACCCACTGAAGCCGCAGAATAAAAGGAAGGATGTGTATGGAGGTGGACTGATGGTAGAGCACTTGTCTAGAAAGCATGAAGTCCTGGGTTCTCATCACTAGCACCACAAAAACTAAAGAAAGAAAAAAAAAGAGCAACCGTGGAAAAATTAGACAGCAAATTTGGGGTGGGGGAGCAGAGAGTAATAGAAAGGGGGTGAATTCAGTCATCTTAAAGGAGCCAGGAGGTAAGTATCAGTCATCTAAGCACTTTGGTAGGTTGTTTTCCATGGATCTCAGTCTGAATGATAAAAGTGCAAGGACAGAAAAAACAAAGGCCAACGTGTGAAAGAATGAACAAGCATCAATAGTATGACACCAGATGTACATAATGAAGCATCCTGGTAGTTAATGTAGAACCAGCTTGTAAGAAGTAGTTTGGTAGATTTCACCTTACTTTCATTTAATAAAGGAACAGGACAGGCAGCCTCTTCATTTTCCCTGAATGTCATCTTTTGGCTGATGCTAGAAGTCAACCATTATTTGCATATTGATGTTCCCATAATTGCAACTGGGTTGTTTAAATATAGTCCCTAAGTCATGATTTGTTTGCAATGCAATATCATAGGCAAGGCTATGTGTCATTTGCTTTAGGTTATGGTATTGTGTCATCTTATAAGCATTAATAAATGCAATTAAAAATGACAGGTCTTGAAGGGTGGTGGGTACTAATTGATGCTCCTCAGCACACGTGGCTGAGTTCTCTGGTGTATAGGTTGTCTCAGGCATGATTTGGCTCTGGAAATTCTCTGTCAGCATTTCACTGAAGTTGTCATTCCCAATGTTTTCATTCTCAAAGTCATCTCAATTGCAAAATTCCATGGGTCACATGCATAAGACCAGATAGGAATTTCCCCTCTTTATCTATATACATTTTCTGATATTTTACTTACTGTGTTATTTTTCACCATATTTACCTAATAGTTTCAAAACACTGTCAGATCATCCACCTGCCTTCAAATTCTCTCCAGCTCCTAGTAAGAAAGAAGTCTCATTCCCTAAAGATTCTTTAAATTGAGGGGACAGTGATGAAAAGCAATCACTTTCTGAGGCTTTGAATATTGGTCATGATTCAAAACACCATTGGGCTGAAGGACACACAGTCCTACCTTGTTACATCAGAGTTTAATATGGCAATAAACGCTTTGAAAAATATGCATTTTTAAACCTCAAGTTTATTGAAAGACATCTTTCTCCAAGCAATTACCAAGAATGGTGGTTGTGGACATCACTTGATCAGACAAACGCTCTGCTTGGACTATTAAAGAATTAAAATTAACCTGGTGGAGTAGATTCTGCTTTCTTTACCCATCCCCCACCCCAAAAGGGAAGTAAGGAATTTCTTAACTGTGAGCTTTGTTGGAAGATACAGAGAAAGCTCCTTAGAGATGCTCTTTTTCCCCTTGGTCAACTGCCCTAGAAAGAGGAAAAGTGTAGGTGAGACTAGTCTGGGCCCACTGCCCTCTTCCTCTCATAGCCTGTCATGCCATTTCCAAAGAGAACTCAGCAGAAAGAGAGGTGACCCCAGACTGCTGAAGATGGATAGAGTAGGGTGTACATTATGTGCAGCATGTGCCCCCAGTTCTGGGGCACCGAAGGGAGGAAGAAGAGGCTTGTGTTGAGACAAAGGCCACATGCCTTAGGAAATGTCTCCCCAGAAAGAACTCAGAGGTCCAGTGTTCTTGCAGATCCAATATAGTCCTTAAGCAAGAGAAGGTGAGTGGTGACCTCTGCTGGGGTCATGTAGGGGTTGTCCAATCCACACTCTTGGGAGCCTTGCACGTGTGCACATCCAGGGCTTCGAGGCAGTCTTGACAGCGCACGGCACAACACCAGTGGAATTTACACTCGCACTTGGTCATCCGGGTGACATGAGAGGTGTCATAGCCTCTCCCACAGCACATGACTTCACAGCTGTCCATGCCTCGGGATGTCAGGTTGCAGACACGGCCTGCTGTACCCAGGGAACCTAGAAGATAAGCCAGGAAGGTGTCACTGAAAAGGTTTGCATGGACTACAATAGGCCTTGGGAAAAGAGTCAGGAGATCCAGCCTACCCAACACCTCAACACAACATGGAGCTGTAGCATCACTCTGGGGCCCTGATGGAACTGTGGTGTGTGTGTGATTCCTCTGTGCAGCTTCAAGGTGCTGTGAGGACAGAGTACAGGAAGGATGGACATGAAGCTTTGGATTTGCCTTAGGCAACCTGAATCTAACTCTCCTACTTCTGAATTGGATAACTTTTCAGGTTATCCGCATCCAGCCTTGGATTAAAGGATCATTGTATGGACAAGGCTAGATCTGAAAGAAAGGATTTCTTTCCCAACCTCAAGCCACAAGGAAGCAGTGGACAAAATTAGCTTTCTCCAAATTTGTGAAGCATGGGACCCTCAAAGGGAGAGAATTCCATCTCCTCAGACCTGATTTCACTGACTTATTAGAAAGAGATCAGAACTCTGGCTGCTGGTGGGAAGGGATGGGTGTCATTGCTGTGAGAACTGGGAAAGGAAGGGAAGGGTGTAGCCCAGTCTGGTTCATCACTGTCTCTCCCACCCCTGCAGTGTAGTAGGCCACAGAGATGTGTATGAGTCACCTGGTTGAAGCCATGGTTCCAGACCTTCAGAGAACAACACTGGCATAAAAACTAAAACAAAACAGTGAGGTTTACTAGTGGAATGCCATTTTAGTTAATCAGTATTATATATGCTAAATGGTAATTCATATTTATATATTTGTTTTCTGAATATTAATTTCAAATAAAGGAAACCCCTTTTGCTCTACTCCTGGGCAAACATCGAGAATTCTTTTATAAGAACTTTATCAGATAGCACAAGCAAGTATAGTAGACATTTTTGGAGAGAGTTCTCAGTTTACATTGAGGAAGTAGAAAGCTGCTTCCTTTTCCACTGAGACGAGGGCTTAACAGTCATGTCGTACAACGTGACACTGCTCACTAGTGACAGATGACTGGATCAGAGGGTGGGCACCTGACTCATGCTGGACCAATTAGCGAAAGATTGGGATTTTGACAGAGTCACTGTTTCTACATATAAACAGTAGTCATTGGCATTTGTACTCTGTGATGACAGATATGAAGCAAATGTACAGACTGTGAAGACCGGACAAAGACAGGGAATGCCGCCCAATACTACACTATTTTCTGGTTCTGCTTTTATTTCTCCTGGAGGTCTGGCTGCACTCCAACCTTTGAGTTTCTAGAGGCTGTATCCTAATAATTTCCTCCTCTTAGCTTAAACTGTTCCCATTTCTATTACTTGCAATTGAGTAATCAACTAATTAACAAACCTATTTAAATAAAAATATTAGGGTGAAAAAGATAGTGACTTATTTTTAGTTTCTCCATCATATAACTAGAACCGTCTCCCCCTTTGTACCTCCTACAGTCCCTCGTGACTCTGTGTTTATCACAATCTGCTGTCTTAGAATTATCTATATAAATGTCATGTTGCCCTGCCTGTCTAGAATGACCAGGGAAGCAGCAAGAAGCAAGGCGTGGGGTCAACAAGAGTGGAGGTGGGGCAGAACTTTCTCTGCACGTCAGCTGCTGAGAGCAGGAAGACAGATCAGAGGAATTTCACGAGGACAGGAAGGATGGCAGAGGGCCGGGGTTGGGGTTGGGGTGGAGGATGGGTCAGCCAGGGGTGGCCTTAGCCTACATCGTGCTGAAGAAGCAAAGGGTTAGAGGCAGCAGCTGGGCCTGGATTCAGGGCAACCATCAGGACAGTCCTAAAATCACTGATTGTGCAAAAAGGACTCGCTGCCAAATGCTTCCTCTTAACAGCACACCCATTATTTCATTAGATAAACATTTAGTGAACACAAACATGTGTAAGATGCTGTGTTAGCTGCCTGGGATTTTGAGAGGAAGGAGGGAATAAAATAAATAGGACCCAGCTCCTATTCTCAAGGGAGTCATGATACAGTGAAGAGATATGTGGAGAGATACTTTCAGTACTTTCAGATAATTGTTTCATTTGCTCAAGACCCACTGAAATCCACAGTAGAGTCATGTGCAAAGTCCCATGACAGACAAAGCTCAGACAGTAGAGTTTTTAGAAGTTATTTAGAATCTGAGCAATTCAGGGTTCATTCCTAGAGTTGCTATGTGTGAACTGTGTGATCTTGGGCAAGTTACTTAATTTTGTTAAGCCTTAGTCTCTTCAAATGCAAAACTGGGATAAAAACAATTCTTTCCTCATAGGGCTTGTGTGAAGATGGAATGATATCATGTATGAAAGTGCGTGTTGTAATAAGTCCTCAAGAAATGTTAACTATTCATTTAGCAAGTGTTTATTGAGTAGCTACGTGTGCTAGGCACAGTTCTGGGAGGTTAGAATTTGTTAACAAAGAGAAGATTCTGCCCTGAAGAACTTAAATGATATTTCTTGGTATTAATATTACATAGTAGAATAGATGACTAGGTAAAAAGCTCTCAACTGTGTGGTTTTGTTGAGAAGGTGACATTAGAGACAGGATGTAAAGAATGAATAGACTGTCAGGGAAAGAATGGAGTGAAAGGCAAGAAATTCTAAGGGCAAGTTCACAAGAGTACAGATTCAATGTGGCCGAGGTACAAGGTGTGGAGTGTTTGGCAAAGAGCATAGAAAAGGAGACTAGAGAAACAGGTTAAAGAGTCTTATGCCTTGCTACAGTTTGGATTTTATGCCATGGTGGGTGTTGAGCAAGTCCAGATTTTAAACAAGGAAAAATGCTATGTCTGGAAGAGTGGTTTAGGCAGGGAGGTAACCCTTGAGGTACTTGGAAGAGTATAAGTAAGAGACAATGATCAGAGGCAGAAATAGAACAATACATGATAGGCTACAGGGCGTGAACCACGAGAACTCACTGCGTTGTGTGGAGGTGGGTGGAAGTATCAAGTAGGAAAAGATTGAAGATATTCATTTGGTTACACAGCCAGGAGGTAGCCACCCTTAATGTGAGCAGTGGATTAAAGAGTAAATGGGAGGACAGGACATGGGGCAGCACATTTGGCCAGATTCAAGGAGCTTGATGATGAAGTAGATGAACAGGATAGGGCTGTGAGGACTAAGGAGGCTGCAGCTGGGACTTCAAGGTCATTTGGGCCATTGAGTATTTTAATGGTTTGTTTTGCAGCTATCTGATCCAAGTTTTCATTTCAGATGAGGTTTTCATTTATACAAAGTACAGAAATGGAAAAAACTAATGAATGATATTGAAAGTCAAGGTAATGATTTCTCCTGGGGGTAGAGAAAAGGAGTATGAGGGAGGCTTCTAGAACACTGGGAATCTTCAGGTTTGTGATCTTGGTGCAATTACATGTGTGTGTTCATTTGAGAAAATTCATTAGGTTGTACCATGTGTACAGTGAACAAAGCAAGTAGTATGTGCTTTCTCTGTGTATTGTGTGCCTCAAGCAGTTAAGAAGGTGCTGTTAGAGGAGGAGGAGGAGGGAAGGCTGGAGGAGGCCACATGGTTCCAGGCTAGGCTCATGAGGAACAGGTGCTCCAAATGGCTGAATATGCTGTCAAAAGACAGAGCGGCAAGAGTTGAGGCTAGAGGGAAGGTAGAAGCTGCGTTGTCCATGCCCTTGTGTAATAGGTTAAGGGGTTAAACTTTAATATGAGGATAAAAGAATTCTGTTGAGAGTTTTCATGCAAGTGGCAACACAGGTTGATTTGTGCTTCAGAAGGCTCACCAGTGTGCTGAGGATGATTGGATTGAAACTGGCCCGCATGAGGGCAAGCTGGGAAGGATGGCAGGCAGCCTGAATGGGAGAGGTTAGTAGACAGGAGATGCTGGGGAAGCAGACTCCAGCTTCCCCAGCATGGTGATGGATGGATGGACTGGGGAGAAGACAAGGAAAGTCCAGAGGGACTTTTGGGTCTTGGCACTGGTGATTTCTGGAGGTGGAAAATTCCCTGAAGGCACATACTTTGAGAAAAGATAATGAGTTTAGTTGGCCCGATGAGTTTGCTGTGACTGGAGGTCATCCAGGTAGAAATGTTCACTGAAATACTCTCTGTGATTCAGAAGAGGTTTGGATGGAGTTGTGGGTCTGGAAAACCTTTTCTAGAGGTGGTAACTAAAGCCATATGAATGAGACCCCCAACGAGTGTGGAAAGCATGCTCACTTAGCATCTCAGAGATAACTGAGTGTTTATCTTTTTGTGCCCTGTTCATAAGCCCCGCACAACAATAAACTTCATTTATACTGATCTGCATTTATCAAACTATGAATATACTACTATGCATTAGAATTCTTTATCCCCCTTGGGGCTGTGGGGCTAAGGGTGCTAGGATAGGAAGGTAATGCGTTTTTTACTGACGTCTAACTTGGTGGTCTTTCCTCAGTGCTTGAAGCCAAACAGTCTGAGTTGGTGGTGACCAAGCCTTGAGTAATGGTCATGAAATGGTGGGTTTTGTTCCCCAAATGCAGAAAAACTGGACTGGACTCTGAATAAAAGGATTGCTCAGTGAAGTGATCTCAACCCCCTCAGAACTCAGAGAGAGTGGGGCAGAGGAAGCAATGGCCATTGATACAAGCTTCACTTGAAAGTGGTTTCAGTAAAGGAAACAAAGACTCTGGCAAGGAGATGCCTCAGTAGTTCAATGCTCAGTTATAAAACAACGGAAAACATAAGTAATCAGAACCTGCTATTCCCACCAGCTGCCCAAACAGGGCATAATGAGGCCAAGAGGAAGGAGGATGAGAGACAGTTTTTGAGGATTGAGAGCCAGTGATGTGAGAACAGCAGTAAGGTCACAGCCTGGAGCTGTAATGGGCCCCCCTGAGAGAGCGGAGCACCAGGCAGTGGGCCAACAGGGAGGGGAAGGGAAGCCTATGTAGCAGAGGGAGATGATGGGGCTGCCTTAAGATGGACTACAAATTGGCCTTGCTTTGGGGTGCAGATCTAATTAGATCTAATGACAGACCACAGGGCAGAAGGGCAGTTTGAACATTTGCTGCCATTTTAGCAAAGCATAGAGCTATTTCATCAAAATGTTGAAAAGAGCCTGGCCAGAGTGCAGAATCTACAGGAAATTGGCTGGCCTTTATTTGCTTTAATGGAATCATAACAAGCTTCATTATTATTGATAGCAGTGAAGCTACACTCTCTTAAAGACCTCTCATTGGTTTTTCTAAAACAGAGAGCATTACCATTATGCTTAAAATACAAGATAAGAATCAAGCTTAGGCATGTGTGTGTGTGTGTGTGTGTGTGTGTGTGTGTTTGTGAGAGAGAGAGAGAGAAAGAGAGAGAGAGAGAGAGAGAGAGAGAGAGAGAGAGAGAGAGAGAGAGAGAGGAAAGGAGAGGAGAGTTTACTAATAGGGAGTCATTGAGTTTTATGATCTGCCTGCTTGCTTAGTTCTAAATATTTGTGACATGCTTTCAGCTTTCTTTTTCCAGATAATATACCAATGTATGAATTAATGAGACACTCCTGCTGGGTCTGTGACAGAAATCACAGGAGACAAAACCCCTGCTGCACCTCTTATCCTTAAACCCATAAGGATGAGCCTTCAAATTGAATAGAGCAGAGTTTTATCCATCTTTATCCTTCATCCTCCTTCTGTCTTCCTTGTTTTCTATTACCCTTTTAAATTCTTTTCTTTCTTCTTGTTCACAACTAGAAATCCAAAATTTATGGAGAACTTAAATATTGTAGGCTCTGCCATAAGCATTTTACCTACATTATGTCACTTAATTTTTATAAGCTTATAAGGCAGGTACAATGAGCATCACATCATGGAAATGAAAATAAGGAGGGCCCAGAGGTTTAGTAACTACAAGTGGCAGACACCACTGCCAGGTGTCAGAAATCAGGCTCCCTTGGACCAGTCCAGCCCAGTGCTTCAAAATTTTTCTTGCTCTTGCCCTTTATCCTTTTCTCAAATGAAGAGCTTGCAAAAGGCCTGACATGTAATGTTTTGGGGAGAGGGCCTTTTTCTCAGCTCATGATGTGCTGTAGATAATTAAGTCACCTTGAGTTATATGATAAAATGAAAAAGGCGGGTTAACATGATGCTAATAGTATGAACTGCATACCAAGTTTCTTAATTGTATTCCCAAAACATTTTTGAGGAATGAGAATAAATTCTTTGCAATACCAGGATGTACATTTCTAAAACATGTCTACATGATGCAAGGTGGCTTTGATGTCTGTTACTGGTGGGGTTGGACTGAAGACATTGGGAAGAATCCTCTCTATGGAAGCAGAGAGAGGTTCAAGGGAAGCCAACTGCATCATTTTGTATCTTACTTAAAAAGGAAATACTTTGCTTGGTGCCTGTGGCTCACACCTGTAATCCTAGCTACTTAGGAGGCAATGATCAGAAGGGTGGTGGTTTGAAGCCAGCTGGGGGCAAAAAGTTCTTGAGAGTCTGTTTGAACTCAGGGCCTCACACTTTCCAGGCAGGCACTCTATCATTTGAAAGAAAACCAATTATTAAAAAAAGGGCTGGTGGAGTGGCTCAAGGTTCAAACTTCAGTGCTGCAAAAAAGAAGAAGAAAAGAAGAAGAAGAAGAAGAAGAAGAAGAAGAAGAAGAAGAAGAAGAAGAAGAAGAAGAAGAAGAAGAAGAAGAAGAAAACTACTTAGCCTGATTACTTACCTAACTCCCCATACTTCATTCCAAGATTCTCAGAGCCACTTCCAACAATTAACTTGATCTTTACTGAGTGAATATTTGCACCACCCAGTGTCTACAAAAGCATTTGTGGTGGCTTTAAAAATACTTCAAAGAAGACATTTAAAAAATAGTCTCAACTAATGGTCATATCATTTGAGTCTCCCAACTCAACATCTTAAAAGGATAAACATGCATCTGGATGCTTCACGTTTAACATGTTTATTTTACAAAATCAAATTCCTTTTTAATGTTATCTCTTATTGCACTTTGATTTATGCAGTTCATGGAACAGGAAAGTAACAAATTGGAAGCTCATTTCTCTGACTTCCCTTTGATTTGGTTGTGAAGTATGTTCAGATGTATAGCCAGCCTGAGGACAGAGCTCAATCCGCAGGCACAGGGTATTGTGTTACCTAAAAAATTGTTGAGATGGGCTGCCTAAACTCAGCATTCATACAAAAGACTCAGTCAGAGCCTATGAGATTGGACAATGCCTGTGCCATGGGAAGGTGTTGCTTTGAGCCACATGTAACTTTTTCCTTCCTTTATGGTATGTCCTCATCCTAATTCCCACAAGAGCTCACACATGCACTGGAAAAAGAAGACAAAGAAATGGAATTTCTAAATAATGTATTTTTGGGACCACATATCATACTTTGGTGGGGCAATGCTGAGGAACTTAAAGCATGGAGCGTCCTAGCCCCAGAGCTATGAAATTAATAATGGAGCCAGGGTTCCCAGCATAAAAACATTTCTGTCTCCACCAACATGCATCTTCCTGACAGCAGAGGAGGAACAGAGGGCTTTGGTTAATAGTTCCCAGACCCATACCTCTGGGATATAGAGGAAGGACGCTCACATTCTCTCTCATTCTCTCTCTCTCTCTCTCTCTCTCTCTCTTCTGCCTCTGTCTTCGGAAACTCAGGCTGACAGAGGCCCAGATGTTGACCATTAGGGCATAGAGCAAGATTCACTTAAGCCTGTCATCCAATATACTGTTTCTCCTCTGTTTGACTTACATGTTGTCATTAATGACACAGATTTATTGAGGGAACAAAACAATGTTACAGAGCAAATGGTAGAGACCTCACATTCATCTAACCCCTTCCTCACATTAAGGATTTCAAAACTAATGCTACTTAAAGATAATATCTGCACTTCTCTCAGATGATTTTATTCATTTTCCTAGCTTGGAAAAGTTTGGCATAGGAAAGTTATAGTCCATTAAATTCGCAAATCATATAACAGAATTAACATTGTCTTGGTTAGATTCTGCAAGGCTTTCCATATCTGGCCTACCTACTCTGCCCAAAGTTATTTCTCTTCCCTCTATCTGGGTCCCTTAAACAGGCCATTTCCTCACACCACTGAAGTGACCTCCCGATCCTCCTGATGTCATAGTCATGAAGACTATTGTCCTTAAGAGTTACTCTCTTCTGCTACACTGACTTTCCTCTTCCTCCTTTCCATGGAAAGTCTTCCCATCCTTCAAGATTGTGGTCCATGTGAGCACCCTACATAGAGCTAGCCCCCATCCCTGGTCTGCTGTAGGTTCCCTGACCTATAGTAATGCACATGATTAGGCTCATGTACTGATTTGAAATGTTTGTTCATTTCTCATGTACCTTGTTTTCCCAAGGACAGGGGTTAGGTCTATCCTTTCTTCTGTGTACTTAAGAGTGTTCAGGTGGTTGACACACACTGATTTATCAAATTAAAAACAATTTCTTAAAATCTAAGAGCAGCCCTCCCCTTGTCTAATGAAGGCATCCTTCTCCAGGCAGTGCTGCCCAGTCCTTAGGCACATGTGGGAGCAAAGCAGTGGAATCTTGTCTCTTCACATGATCTCACTTTGTATATACAGAACACATGCAAGAACTGTGACACAGGTTTAAATGATAGAAATTCACAATGACTTAAGGGAATTTGTGGCATCATGTTAAGGTTCTGTAATAACCAAATTCAGTGCCTGAATTATATGGACCATACAAACGACTAGATAAAGCACCATATCCTAAGAGACACAGAAGTTAATTTGCCCATGGCTACCAAGTTATTAATCTACAGAAACAGCAACAGCAGTTTGTAACACCAAAGTCTCCTAACCCACAATGCAGGGCTCTTTCCCTACAAATGTGTAATTTGCATACGTTTAAAGAAGAGATTTTACCATTACAAAATGGATTTCATGGAGAAAGCTTAAATGAAGTAATAAAATTCATTATTTTAAAACACTTTAATGTGATCCATTTGTTTGGAACACATTAATATGGTAATGAGAAATGAGGTATTTCTATTCTACTTCCCCCCAAAAGAGGCCACCATATCTCTCATTAGTAAATTATGTTAGTAGTTTAAATTATGTCAAAGCTTTGGAACTAAGAAAATGAACATTTCTTTGTTTTTTTAAAATAAATTTTTCTTTTTAAAAAATAGTATTAAAAATTTTTTTAAGTATTTCAATTTTCATAAATTTAACCTGATTGTCACTGTCTATTAATTCAAATTGGGTGTTTTAGTATATCCTAAAATATAGTAATTCTACTAAGTTTATTTTTAAAGATAACACAGATTTATTGATCATATGTATAACATAAAATAGCACTGGAAATAAAAAAAATTGTTTACATCAACAGTGAAATCAGATGAACTACTCAGCAGTCCCACAGATAGTAGTAAATGAGAAGTTAAAGAACTGAGTCACTGGTGGCAGCTAAAAGCAATAGACATGTCTACTGCTGCATTTATTTGAAACTTTTATCTCAATCAGGGAGATGGTCTGTAAGCAACATCTGAAGCTCTGTAAATGCTCTACCAATGCACTTGAATGTGAGGAAACATTGCATTTAACACTTAAGCTTAAATGGGAATTTTCATAGGTGATAAGAGATGTGCTTAGTAGTTTCCTGCAAAAAAACCAAGCTACCTTGGATTTATGAAGCAACACCATACCTAAAAATTCAGCTATTTAATAAATATATTTTACATTTATAATTTGCCATTCAATTCAATTCAACTCATGCACATATTCTAGGTACTGGTGATAAAATGAACAAGGCAGAGTTTCTGCCTCAGCAGAGTTCAGTGGGCACACGGGCAACAAATCAAACACTATGGCACATGTTATGAATGAGTGAAAAGAGCTGTGTTTGTACCTCAGGGAGGGCAGTGAAGATGGAGAAGCAGACAGGTCCTTCCTACATTTGAAGAGGTCCTGATGATAAACCTGGGTGATGGAGGCAAGAGAAAGAACAGTGCAACAAATGACTTGCAGGTTTATGGTTTGATCACCACAGTGGATGGTAGTGCCGTTTTCTGAGAAGGGGAAGACTGGGGAAAACAAGTTTCTAGAGTAGGTCAAATCAGGAGTTCAATTTTGAACATAAGCCAGTTGATTTAATATGAGAAGCCTGAGTGAAGCGGTCAAGCAGGGAATTGGACACAGGTGAGGTTCGAGGACAGAGATGAGGATAGGGAGAGCATTTAAAGCCAATGAAATGGAGAAGACCAAAGCAGGAAGAAAGTTCAGAGAAGGAAAAGAGCATTCAGATGGAGTTCTGAAAAATCTGCAAAATTTACAAGTATAAGGGAAGAAACTAGTTGCTGAAATTGAGGAAGACCATCTAGTAGGGAACAAAGCAGTTCAGGAGCCTGTGTGTTATAGATGTCAAGGAGACAGAATAGTTAGCTGGTCGTGGTGGTACACATCTATAATCCCAGCACTCAGGGAGGCTGAGGCAGAAGGATTGAGAGTTTGAGGTATATAGCAAGACCCTATCTCAAACAAACAAAACAATAGAGTGTTTTAAGGAGAGGAAGGGTAGTTGTATTATATGCTTAAGAGTCCGAAAAAAGGGCTTACTGCATAGTAATTAGTATTAATTATGCAACATAAAAATTACCTGTGAAAATGATGATTTGTAAACTTCATCAAAACATTTTCACACAGTTCTCTTCTGGTTTAGCTCTCTTAGCACTTTTTATGTATCAATTCATTAATTTTTATAAGTCTCAAATCAGAGAGGATGAATAACTGGTTTCTTATGTTGTTAAAATGAGAAACATAAGACCTTGTACGATGTAATGGAGCAAAGACCAAAACCTAAGAAACACCCTTTCCTGTCCAAGTGTGTGGTTCCCTATCACCCAGACTGTGTGCCATTGCTGAGCTACTGCCTAGATTCTCTGCAAGGGCCATGATGTAGATGAAGCCATGAGGGCAATGACTGAGTCTGTGTTCCTTATCTTTGCATTCCCAGGCTTATGTGCCTGTCACATAGAAGGATCTCAATAAGTATTTGTCCAGTGAAGAACTGAGGGTTCTAGGATATACTGATACAAATTTTAAATATTAGTGATTACATAAATATATACTAATATTGGTATCTAATGGATACCAATAGTATCTACTAGGATCTATTACTATTATTATTACCTATTACTATCCAACAATATCTGTTAGTATCTATATATAGATACTAATATTAGTATTAGATACACACATTAGTATCCAAATAGATAGATGGATAGATAGATACTAATATGCCAGTGGTCCACCCATTGGCTAAATGTTGTTGCTTTGTTTTTAATCATCTCATGGGACTCAGCAGCATTAGTAAACCAAGCCACAACACTGAGGCATTTATAGACCACTAATCTCTGAACACCATGATTGTAACTGGGTTCTCGTGGGTTCTGAGTTCTGTTTGCCAAATATAATTTATGTAGGGGGAAAAAGTGACACCTGAAAGCTGACATCACTCACAGTCTGCAGCTGTCTGCCAGATACTGGGTTTTTAGCAGGCAACACATTAGACAAATGGTGAACTCCATTTGTTTTTGAACTTGACTGGAGAAGAAGTAGAGGGTTGCTTGATTCTTACAGTTGGAGAGGAAACCTTAGGG
Organism: Castor canadensis; assembly: GCF_047511655.1. Classification (NCBI taxonomy): domain Eukaryota; kingdom Metazoa; phylum Chordata; class Mammalia; order Rodentia; family Castoridae; genus Castor; species Castor canadensis. The sequence goes on along the minus strand of NC_133387.1, from coordinate 36,191,929 downwards.
TGACCTTTGGCCCAGGTCAGGGTTTTACATCAAAACCAGTGAAAGTGGCCTGTGATTAAGGTGCAGGCCAGAGGACAGCAATATTCCTCAGTTAGAGATGCACCTATGTCCAACTGAAGGGCTTCTTTGGTTTACAGATGCCTGGGGCAATAACCAGAGGAGATAACTGCAGAGCCATGGAGTACTCATCCAAGAAAGCCCAGCCTCCAAGGTGTGGTCTCCAACTTGGCCCGCAATATGTCACATGTACATCACATGGTGTTCCTACTCTTTAAATCTGAGCTACATGGGGAATATTTATAGCTGCATGAGAAATATTTATATTTGTATTATATCAGAACACTTGCTTTCCTCCATTGAAAACTAAGGTAAAATTACTTGTTATTGTTGCCATAACATCTTCTTTAAGTTTTTTCTTACAATTTCTAAGGAATAATTAAAGACAAAGTCTTAAAAACTTGAAGGGGTTGGAACTGAAAAGGGTTCGAGGTACATGGTGCTTAATTCTGATCACTTTTGACTTTCTTACTTCGTAAGCCTCTCACCCCATTAAAGTTCCATGCCTTTATATTGCCTTTTTATTACAGGACCTATCCTTTCACCACCCAAATTTCAGGAGATAATTGATATATTGAGAAAAGTATGGATTTAAATTTTTTTTAATTTATTTGTTTGTTTGCCACTTACAGACCATGCAACCTTGGGCAAGTTAAGTAACTTTTTTAGAATCTTATTTTCCTGCTCTGGAACTGAAGGAGATTGTTGCCAAGAGTCAGGGAATGTACATTAAGATGTGTGGCACAGGCCTAACTCTGAGCAGGAACTCAACCGTGTTCATCCATCCCCAAAACAGGATCCATCCCCAGTGAGATCTATCCCCATCACAATTCCCCAGCATTTGCACTGTGAGACTCTTCTTGTCACAGTTCATTGTTTCAGGACTTCACCAGAGGGTTCATTTGGTAACCTGTCAAGCTATTTCCACTGAAAGCGTTGATGGTTGAAATCATTTTAACAAGTTACTTGCAATAAAAGAGGATTTCTGAAGATGGAGGGCCTAATGCAAAAGAACCATCCTTTTGCACTTGGCCATTCAGAGCAGGGATAATTTTGGGGGTAACATTTATTTAGTACATTTCAAATAAAGAAAAACATGTTCCCTCTTTGTAAGAGATCAAGGACTCCAAGACAAAAGAATGTCTCCCTGGATTTCTCCTTCCCTAAAATTTAGGGTAAATTATGGACTACCTAAATCATTGAATTTTCAAACTTTGATGTGCTTAAGTTTGGAAAGCATATAGAATCTTAGGAACAGCTGCTTAACGTTTTGATTCACCAACTCTCTAAGGATGCCCCCACTATGGAGAACAATGGATTAGACCTAGACTTCATCCAATGCACAAACCTAATTGACAAAATAAACCAAATCACTTCTCACCATGAGTTGCTTTGAACAGGAAGCAGTGGCTGACTAGCAAGAGTAAAGCTAGTCAGTTCCAAATACCTAGTACTGTCAATATTCCCACTGCTCACCTCTATTGCTTTTCTCGTTCTATAAAGTAGGAGGTACCCAGTTAGTTCAATACTGAATGTGCACGATTTAAAAACAAAAGCATTTGCATTTGCGCATGAAGACAATGTGACACAATACACTGTAAGCTGTTGAATAATAGGGGAGCAGGGCAGAAGAGAAACAGTAATAGAGGGGGTTAATCAGAGTAAAGCACGATATACACATGTCTGAAATGCCAAGGCAAAACCCTCTTGAATAATCAATAGTCACTTAAAAAGTGAAGGACAAGAAAAACAAAAGCAAAACAAAACAAAACAATGACTACAACTAGCCTGACTGGGTTGTACCAGATAAAATATAGGGAAGGGCAAATATGAATTTTAATAGAGGAAATTAAAAGAAAAGAAAATGAAAGAAGTTGTATATAACTATTTCACTGCAAAGTTTGGACCTCTTTTGGAGCCTGGCTACCCATACTGGTAAGCCATTTTGTGTATGTCTCTTCCTGAGGTAGGGTGATTCTAGTGCAGGGGCAGTGTCCCTTGTGTGCACTCAGTTGCAGGCACATACTGGGTGGTTCTTAGTATAGACTGACCCAACACATCCACTGTGATTTAGAGGCAGGAAGCCTCCCTTCTTGCAAGTCTGATAATTCTCTGTCACTTCTCTCTTCTTCCACAAACGGAAATTAAAGGCTACTTCAGGATGACTCTATATTCAGAAGCCTCTATGACTGTTTTGATCAATTGGTAGAACACATACCTCAGAAGTTTATCACAGTCAAGTGGAAGCCTCATCTTTAGAAGCCCATTAGTCACACAACTAAAAAGAAGAGCCCCAGCAGATGGACGGGCTGAAGCAGACTTTTTGGCATCTCATATCCGTGTCTACTTGTCCACGACTCCAAAAATGAATAATAAACAAGATGGACATTTAACAAGATGGACTTTGGCATATTCTTAGGCTCTGCTAAAGGTTGTCAATTATGTATAGTTCAAATAAGTTACAAATAATCTAGGAATCTAGATTATCTACTGAACTATGATCCAATATATTGGAAATATATAGAAAATGGAGGTGGAGCAGAAAAAGGAAGAAGAAGGGGAAAGAGGAGGAGGCAGTTCAGTTCATCAGCACTGATTAAGAACTAAAAACTTCATGTCCTTTTAACTTAGATAAGCTAAATCATATCTAAGATAGTATAGAAATAAAAGAGTAAATAAACTACATAGCTTCTTCAGAAAGCCAGCCCTTTAAGTAGAATAGCTAGAGGCACAGAAAATTGGTCAAAAGGACAGGCAGACAGACAGTCCTGCTTTGCCTCTTACCAACTGTGAGTTGTTGGGCAAAATCCTTCATTTCTCCAAGGTTCAGTTTCTTCTCTCATAAAATGGTATAATAACATTTTCACCTTACACTTTCCATGAAGGTCAGCGAGGGCATATAGACTGAGCCCTGGCATGTGGTGGGTACTGCAGAGATGTTTGCTATTTTAGGATCAAGAAACAGAATTTCATTCCAATACAGAGAATAGGAAGAGCAAAGTATGCAAAAGTAATTTAGTAACTTTAAAGAAGCAGCAGGAAAAAAAGAAAAAATTAAATAAAGAGTCAGTAGGAACTATATTTAGAATCTCCTCTGTGGGAAAAAAAGAAAGTATGGTCCTTATATCCCTGAATATCTATGGGACAACTTCACTGTGTAATCTGCTTCAGTTCCAAGAGCCAGAAAAGATGTGCTGGGAAGCATGAGGGTTATGCTTTACAAAGTCTTTCCATATCCATGCTAGGAGGATAGGTGGGGCAAATATGTAGTTTCAGGGTCAAAGCACAGGACATGGGGTCAGACATCTGTCCCCTCCTACCCATGAGATTGTGAGCAGGTCATTCACTTATCTGTGCAATGTGGATAGTGATATCTAGGGCTGCTTATCTTACTTCAAAAAGTAAGATGTGAATTTGGTTTTTGGTTATTGTTGATCATTTAGGAGCAGCCTTCCTCTTATCCTTTTTTCTTTTTTTCCATTAACTAGTTCCAATGTACTGATGTCATATGGCTGCTCCACAATTCAGCAAGACCATGTGTGCACTGGGCTTAGGCCAGTGATCAGGATACAAATAGGACCTAAAGTGACCAAGATGATAGCATCTCTGTGTCTTGTGTGAGGAGGCTGAGATTAAACATCTAGCTAGTGGCAGAAGGGGAGCCAGATGTCTGAGAAAATTCTGGATCAAAACACAGAATTCACTGGAAACTTTGGCTTGACAGGTAGGATGACTTGCCAGCGGTCCCAAAGTACGTCAGGAATGTAGACAGACAGCACCTGATCCTTGCACTCAGAAGTCCTTAATCCATAGGCTGCATGTATAAACCTGCTGCACAGAGCTAGCTCAACAAACCATGAAGGAAATTCAGCCACTCAAAGGCAAGAAAGAGGCTGGGGCCTTCTTGTGACATCCCTGGTGATCTTGCCTATCAGTTAATCTCATGTTAGCAGCTGGCTACATCTGCACTGTTTCACTGTTCCTTTGTAAGTATTTTGAAATGAGAAACAAAACTCAGATTTAAATTAGAGGATTTTTTTCTGATAGTAAATTCCATTGCTTTCTGCCAAGAAATTGAGTTGAGCCAAAGTGGGGTGCGGGCTTCCACCATCTCCTATCGATTTAGACTTATTTGACTCATTCTTATTTTGCACTAGAGTCTTTGTAAGCCTGGAGTTCAGTGTTGAGCAGGAGGGGTAACAGGTGGAGAACACACATCTATAAAACCAGCCAGGTGGAAACAGCTGCCACGTTGAGGCTAATGGAGTCATTCTTTGAGTGAGTTGAAGATGGAGAAGGTATGAGGGAAGGGTGTGGCTTTAATAAATGAGGTGTCTCTTACACACACCTCTTATGTACTGCTCACCAATGGCCAAGACAGTGGGGATAAAATTTTGCTTTTTTACTGTTTGGCAACTTGTAAGCATATTGAAAAGAACAAGAGAATGTGAAGGAGGGCATATTTCAGAAGAGACTGAACCTCAAGTCCTGGGCCCCTTTCCATGGTCACAGGTGGCATTTGTCAGAGGGGAAGATGCATCACAAAGATGTTCATCTCCCAGCCTCAGGATCACAGGAAAGATACAGGACTGCTACACAGAGTGCACATCTGTCCACTAACTGGAATTTTACCAGGAGGAAGAATTTTGCTAATCTGCATATTTTGACTTTTTGCCAGGTACATTCTTGTTGGTCCCCATTTCTCCAGAATTTACACATTATCAACCTGTTTCTCCAGATGCTTGGAGAGTTTCCTGTGTGGTTTGATGTGAATGATGAAGAACATGAGCCTGGAACCTGAAGGCAGCAGACCACACTTACAAAAATGGCCAGCTGAATATACAGAAACTCATTTAAATTGTGCAGTATTGACTGTAGAAAGAAGTCTTTTGAACTTACCTGCCTCTCGGTCCCTGATACAGTAGTCTGGAGAATTCTCAAAATACACAAGGTCATTTTTCGTCGGCTTCTTAAACCTCTTATTAGCCACAGTGAAACCAGTGCCATCCTGGTTCATGACCACTTGGATGGCCCCGTTGTACTTCCTCCAGAGATAGTCGCCCGTTTTTCTGAAGTCAGCCATGGCCAGCCAGCATGTCCTCAGAGTACATGAGCCACTCACACCATGACACTTGCACTCTTGTTTCAAGAACCGCTTCACAGCCTGCCAGAAGAGACAGGGGCAAATTCAGTGAGGAGGGGCCTCAAGCGTGTGACTGGTGCTGCAACTGTCCCTATCTCTGAGCCATCAGGAAGTAACTCTGAGGATGCTAAATCCTGGGGCTAAGGACTGGTTGAAGTATCCCTTGTCACTTGTTGGTCACTTTAGTCACACTGCAGCAGTAAGTAGAGAGTGGAGAGGAAGAACCTATCTGTGAACCCCATGGATTACTGGTGTAACAAATGCTCACTATTTAACACAATAAATGGCTAGTTTAAAGAGTGAGGGAATCAATTAGAGTCATTATTAATAAATATATATTTTTTATTTTTAAAATGTATACTATTACAGGTTGAATATCCCTTATCTAAAATGCCTGGGACCATAAGTATTTTGGATCTTGGATTTTCAAAAAAAATTTTGGAATATTTGTATATTTGTAATGAGATACCTTGGAGATGGGACCCAAGTCCAAATGTGAATTTCCTTTATTTCAGATATTCCTTCTGCATGGAGAGTGGAGGTAACTTTATACAGTATTTCAGTATGCTTGTTTTGACTGAAACCTGTCACAGGTGCCCAGGTAGAGAATATTCACTTATGGCAGCACACTGGTGAACAAAATGTTTTAGATCTTGGGGCATTTTGGGTTTCAAATTTTCAGATGAAGGATGCCTAGCCTGTACTCAAATTAGATTAAAAAGTAATTGCTAAGTCTTCATCTTTCAATAACCCAATAACAGCAATTGTTACTCTTTATGCAGTGCTTTCTGTATTCTGGGCATGTGTCAACAATGTACATTCTATCTCAATGACCTTAAGCATCACTACAGTCTAATCAGACAATTTTTATTTTGCAGCTGAGGAGCATGTCTTTAAGATAAACTCTCTTGCCCAAAGGACTAACAACCAGTAAGGGACAGAGCCAGCCTGTACTGAGACTAACATTAAATTTGGGAGATTATCCCTCAACTCTGGCCAAGGCATGCACCTGAGATGATCCAACTGAGCTTGCTCTGTTCTTTTAGAGAGGAAGCAAAGAAAACTGGGACAAGCCCATCTTGGCTGGCTTCCAACATGGAGACCCCTCTCTATGGACGTGAGAGCTATGGAAAGGGGAGGGGCAGGAAGGCCCCAGAATTATCTAGGGTAGTTTCTGATTTGATTTTGGGATGAGCCATCAGAGCAGCACCCTCCCAGAGTCACTTGGTAAGAGTTATCTTGAGCTGGCCCACTGTCCCATGGCTGGCCTAAGTGGAGAGTGAATAGTAATTATGGTCCACACAACATCCCTGAGCTAATGCTCTTCCCACTTTACAGATAAGAAATCAAAGATCAGAAAGGGAGAGGGACTTGCCTAAGTGCCAGGGCCCCAGTGTGAACTGGCTGATGCAAATCTAGATTCTTAAGTCTTCTGGACTCACAGCATAGGCAGATATGTGGAGCTCTTCAAAATGTTTTCTGCCAGCATGCTTTCTGACTAAAAATCTCCCTTTCTTCCCTTTTTTAAAGGAGACTGTACTTCAACAATTGTTACTTTTTCTCCCCAACAATTAATCTCTTGTTCAATTCATGTTTCCCAAGTTATTCTAATAGTAAAAGATCCTTTAATATTATACTAATGATTCGGGGCAGTGACCATTGGACAACCAAAGCCATGAGATGCAAAGAAGGGTTTTGGGGAGACCATAGCCCTAGACGTCTCACCAGACCATGGCTTTGGTTGTTGCTCAGTGATATCATGGAGAAGGAACCTGCTTATCCATCAATTTGTGTCCCCAGGTCAGAGGGTATCTGGAGTAAGAGTAAAGGCAAATGGGGCAGTGAATTGTCCTGATGACATTCTCCAAAGTGCTATTCAGAACAAACTTCTTAGGATAACTATTTCTAAGAACTTTGAAGTGCAAGCTTTACCCCTGCCCTCCTCTCTCCAAGATCCTGATAGAATGACCGGGTGTGGGATGTAGATGTGGGTAGGTAAGCTCCAGTATGTTGCCTGCATAGAGTTCCATGCAGCTCACAAGCTTACCCATTTTTCTAAGTCCCCGCCCCACGCATGCACATGCATGGTCCTCCCCAGTGGCCTTATCCTTGAAAATATCACTCTAGGATTTGACCTCTTCCATAATCTGACTTTCTGACTAAGGCTACAATAGAATGAGGTGTGCAGAGATGCTCTTCATTCCAGAAAGTCAGTCCTAGTTTATTTGGTGATCTGGAAATGTGTCAAAAGTATTCGAGCAACAAGAAGCAAACATCATAGTGGCTCTAGGTTATTTATTCGGTGAATTCATTCACAGTTTTCTCATATGGGGCATTGATATTCAGAAGGTGTTTCTCACTTTGCCCTTCATAGAAGACTATTCCCATGTTATACTTGAGATCTGTCTTTCTCGCTATGACAGGGAGAACTCTATATTAGGCTGTCTTAGACTGAACTTCCCCTCTGGAATTACCCTCTACCATATGCCCAACATCCTGTATCTTTGCATTCTGGGCATTTGGTATGAGACTCACTGAATGACCCAGATGGCAGGCTTCTGCCACAAGACACAACCCTAGGAGTACCCTTGTAGCTTGCTGCTCTGCTCTATGCAGCCCTCCCTGTCTAGAAGTTTCCCTCCCAAGACCCAGGAAAGCACCACACAAACCCATTCCATCCTAAGTGCTTGAGAACTAACTTACTTAGCTTATTCATCAGTCACACTACTAGTTCTACAAATGACAGAAAATATTACTGCCCTGCCTTTGTAATGAAAACTTTGTAAGTTTTCAGGTGGCAAATTTCAAAGCTGATACTTTCAAAGGCTAACAGAAAATTTACATGTTCATTTAAATTTGTATCTTAAAAATATACCTTACAAATTCTTACAAACCCACGTCATGGTGCCAGGCACTGCTGAGCATTTGTGCAACCACCATTTCCTCCCTTCCTGGCTCACGGTTTTGTTCAAGTGCTGGGGAGTCATGTGCTTCCGAGGTGACTTAGACCCCTCTGATCTCAGGTTGGCCTAAACCAAGAATAGTCATTTCAGTCTCCTGCTGCTGATTTTTCTCAGTACGAGAATGTGATGATTCAATTTGGGCCAATATGATGTTAGAAGAAATCTGTCAGAGGACTTGTAAGCAAGTTTTCTTTACTCTTTAAAAGACACATGAAGAGATAAGTATTTTCTCTATCTCTTGATGCTGGTTTTTGCAGTAGCCTCCTTGAGATAAAAGTGAAGCAAAAGACCTCATAGTGAGGATTCCTAGTTCAACAAATATTGAATTCTAATATTCTAATGTTATAATAGCATCATTAACAATAGCAACCATTTGTTGAGTACTTAACTGTGTGCCAGGCTTTGTGTCCTATGGTTTTTATACAATCAGGCAAAGCAGGTTATTATTCCCATTTGACAGTTATGAAAACCCAGGACTCAATGAGGAAAGAATAACCCCTGGTCGCCCTCATAGACAGAGGCAGAACTAGGATGTGAATCAGATATACTTGACTCCCAGATCTGTGGCCTTTCTAAATATACATGTAAAATCTTAATATAAATCACATTGTGATTTTTCTGAAATTTTGATGATATATACTGTTTCTTTCCCTTCTCAGGAAAAATCAAGAATTGATTGAATAATTATCATTCTGTTAAAATGGGGTTAGAGAGGAGAGAAAAATAGGAGAAACTGAATTGCATTTTCCAAACTAATAGTTATACAAATTTATTAAATAGGTAATTCAAAGATGAAATACAAAGTATGTTCAACTTTACCAGTAATCGTAGAAATGCAAACTAGAACAATGTGGGACCACTATCAAATTAGCAAATAGTAACAAAGACTGATAAAATCTGGAGTTGGGAAGAGTCTGGGGAAAGAGATGCTGTAGCAAACTGATGGAGATTTAGCACTTACATGGAGAGTGTTTTTGCAATACCTGTCCAAATTTTAAACGCACATATCCTTTGACCTATGATTCCACTCTGGAAATATGTGCATAGCATTGCACATTATTATCATTAGGAGAAGAAACCCAAATTGCAGAGGAAAATGATGAATTATGACATACGCTTAATAATGGAGTATTATGGGTTTTTGAGTACTGCAGTCTTCTATGCATGAAAGGAAGTCAAGTGATAAAAACAAAATGTACATCAATATAAATGTTATATTTTTAAAGATCTGCATATGTATGACCACACAAAGGAGGAAGGGAAAAATATTCTTTTACACTCTGGCTGCAGACTGAGGGTTTACATGGCTGGAAAGAGAGGGGAAAACAAAAAGAGTCAAGCTACTCTGCACAGTGAAGTTACAGGAATTTGAGGATTGTTCCTTGGCAACTGGAGAGAGCAGGGCAGTGGTTCTCATTGCTGGCTGCACGTTAAAGTCACCTGCGGATCACTTCCAGCCCTCCAGGATGGAATAAATCAGAGCCCTGGGGGTTGTGGGCAGGCCTTGACAGTACTTACAATTCCTCAGGTGATTCTAATATACAGAAGGATTGAGCATGGCATCCAAACCTGGGACTGTAGGAGAGAAAGTAAGAAACCTTGCTTCATGGCAGGAGTCTGGGGCCTATGGAGGGCTAGAGAAATGGCAAGGGCTGACATTACATTTCTAAGAACAGGGAAAACTGGTTATTGAATTAAGAGTCATTTCTTACCCTATGCCTCCAAAATGTCTGAATTTCCAAGACAAATTTGCCACAGGTAATCTCTGCTACTGCTACTTTGGGGAGCAGGTGGTAGCTGGTGGGGTAAAACCCAAGTGCCAATGGGTTGTGTCAGTAGGCCACAGCAGAGGAACATCATGAGTGGTGCGACTCTCCTGCAGTCTCCAGACACACAATGTGTGGAGATGGGGTCTTCACCATGCACAGCCACTGACAGAAAGGCTGAAGACATCTTATTTGGATGACAAAAGAATGAGGAACCAAAGTAGAAGGCCTATATTTTGTAACTATAGTTAAATCTATGTTATATGTAGGTGTTGATCCTAAAAACTGAAAACAATCATAGCTCTGTAATAAAGTAGGCTCTCTGTATCCCTGGGTTCAATCAACTGTGCACTGAAAGTATTCAAGGGAAAAAATTCACAGAAGCAAAACTTGAATTGGAAAATGTGAGCACTGTGCTGAATCCACTCAGACGAAGTGACGTGTAGACGTGCCCTGTTATAGCTTCCACCATTTCACACATCCTCTGTCTCTCCAGCACTTGCTGCCTGAGCGTTGTTCACACACACTTGTTGGGGTACTATGTAGTGAGACCTATGAGAGTTGTGTCTATACTGAACATGTTATGGGCTTTCTCTTGCCATTCCCTAATCAATTCAATACAGTATAACAACTGTTTATACATCAGTTACACTGTATTACATATTATAAGTAATCTAGAGATGATTTGAAGTCTATGGGAAGCTGTCTAGGATATGAAAATACTATACCATTTTACATAAGAGAGTTGAGCATCCTTGGATTTGAGTATCCACAGGGGATCCCGGAGTCATCTACCACAGACAGTAAGGAGTAGCTGCATTGTTAGCTGTACAGCTAAGGAAGGTATTGTGTCAGGGCTGCATTTTATTATCTTTGATCTCATAAGGCAAGCTCTCTGTCAATGAGAGATGTTCTTGGAGTGATGTTTGGAAGTTTTCTCCTTTTACTTGCTACCAACTGCATTGACTATAATCTTGTGTTTTCCATCTTCCCAGTCATTCCACCTATCTTCTCACCTCTCCTCATTTTCTGGGGGCTCCAAGTTCTTCATCTTGTTTCAGCCTGGACTGGCCCACAGTCTAGAGCCAGCATCATGCCCCTCCTACGCTGGACACTCTCCCCGCCAATGGCATGTTTTCCCTTTTTTGGTTTATTCTTTCTGTTGGCTGCAGTACATTCTTGAGTAATTCCTTCAAGGTGCACGGAGGATACATTTTCTGAATTCTTGCATGTCTACGATGTCTTCATTCAGCCTTCACACTTGATTAATAGCTTGGCTGGGTATAGAATTCTGCATGAAAATAATTTCCCCTCAAAACTTTAAAGGTATAAAGCTGCAGGCTTTTAGTCTCTAGTTTTGTGATAGGAGATGTGACATTTGGCTAATTCTTTAAAAATGGATTTGGTTTTGCTCTCGTTTCACTTTGTATTTTTTCCTCTGTGAAAGCTTCTAGACTTTCTCTTATTCGTAGCGTTCTGAAATATCATACCTCAGGAACTTTTTTCTCATTAATCCTGCCTAACATTTATCAGGTTCTTTCAATCTTGACTCTCAGATTCTTCAACATTGAGAAGTTCTCTTTAATATTTGCCTCCCCTTGCTTTTTTTAGTCTTTCTTTATGACATTCTAACTAATTGATAGCCAAACCATCAGAAATTGATCCTCTATGTCTCTTATATTTTCTCTCATATTTTTTTAGTACTTTCTTCCTGGCTTCTTGAGGAAGAAATTACATCAGAATTACATTTCTGGCTCTCTCCACCCTTTACTCATTTCTCCCCAGAGAAGTTACTTGTCCAGCTGGTGAGTTTAGAGGAAGGAGTAGGCCTTGTGGGCTTAGGTTCCTTCTCTTTGGGGATCTGCCAGCCTGTGGAGAAGATGAGTTATGATCAGCTCCCACCAACCAGTCAGGGCCCCCTGAAGGGTCTCTAATACCCAGACTGCTAAAGGCTACATGAGTCATCTTCCAGGAAGCACTGTGTTTCCCAGTTCCATCCTCTGTGCAGTCCTTTTCAATAGTGGAACTGAAGTGTTTACTCCACCCATCTGCCCTTTTTGTACCTGGTTTCAAACTTAAGTGAGAAAAGAGGATGTTGTTTGTGGACCTCCTTAAACTCCATTAATCTTTTGAGCTTTTTGTTCTGCTTTTGGGAGGTTTTGTTGGCTTTCTCTTCCAAGTTCTTTCTTGTCTTCTAGTTGTCACTATTTCAAGGCCTCCATTCTTTGTTTATGGGTAGCAGTATCTTCTTGAATCTCTGTGAGGAGACTAATTAGGATTTTTAAAAATTCTCATACTAAAATTGCTGCTTTTTCTGTGGGGGTCATTTTTTTCTGCAAATTTTGGACTTTTTCATTCATGCTTCTGCATTTAATCACATGAGAATCCTTGGACTATATTTTCATATTTAAGAATGAGGTGGTAGAAAGGAATTAGGAGCTCTGATTATGTAGCTGGGACTTGTGGTTCTGGAAAAGTTTGCTTTCCAGAGAATGAGTAGGACACTGGCTATAATGCTGGGGATTTTTAAAATCTAGAAAACCTGGGAGGTAAAAATGCCAGACATCTAGGAGTTTTATTCATGGGTAAAAGGGAGGGGAGGGGTTCCTGATTCTATCTGGATTTTTCAGTTAATCCCAATTTTCAAGCCTCTGCTTCTCTCCTATGCTTTCTATACCTGAAATTTTCTCGGGGCATCTTGGTCTCCATATTGCCTGTTGTCCCATCTGATTTTTAGCTGCCATCTTCTCTTACACTTCTAGATTTTGGCTTCTCCAGCCTTCTTAGCAATTACAGTGTCTCCATTTGCTTTCCACTCTGCAGAAATATGTTGAGTTCTTTCAATTCTTTGATGATTCTTTGTTGTTGGTCTAAGCTATTTTGATTTTCCTTTTACCATTTTAATGAAGTTTGAAGGAAGAGGTGAAACTACATATGCCTTGCCCATAGCCTTACTCAGTAGGCACTTTGGAATGTTCTAGAAGATGAAGATTGTGAGGGGAGATACCTTTGCCATTTTATCATATACATTTCACCACTATCATTTTTTTTTTACTTTTTCTATTGTTCAAGTACTGTTTTTACAACAAAAAGAGAAAGAACATGAAAAAAGATCAATTATGGTGCTTTCCCTGGTGTGAGACTGAAAAGTTTATTCAGAACCATAAGGTGTTGCCCACTGCACATAGATCTTGGTGTCTACATCATCTCTTGAAATCTTGCCTGAAAGCTTTCTTGTTCTGCTTCCTCCTTTGAGACTTAAAGCAGGTTGCTGTCAAGATTCCACTTTTAGGGCTGGACATGATGGTACATGTGTATAATCCCAGCTATTCAGGAGGTATAGGTCAGAGATCATCAGTTTAGGTCTGCTCAGGCAAAATCTCTAGACACTATCTGAAAAACAACTAAAGTCAAAAAGGGCTGGGGGCTTGGTTCAAGCGGTAAAGCACCTCCAAAGACCCTGAGTTCAAACCCCAGTTCTACACACACAACAAAAATCATTTTCAGCGTTCTCTTCTCAATCACGCAGTCCTCATGGCTCTTTAGATCACCAAGTTGACCAGCACAATTCTTAATCAACCTATCCTCCTTCACTATTTGCCTGAATCCCATCTAATTTTCACCCTGTGGCATCCTGTCAGGACGTACTTGCTCATTTGCTATGACTACTTTAAGAATGACAGATGAATTTGGTAACTTGTAAGAACAGTAGTACTCTTTGGTGCTTAGCTGCACAGAAACCATCTTGAGTGTAATGTATAAATTTTCTTTCTTCTGTGGAGGAAGGGGAGTACTGGGAGTTGAAGTCAGAGCCTTGCACTCACTAGGCGTTCCCCTATCACTTGAGCCGCTCAGCCAGCCCTTGATCTATAACTTTTCACAACAAAAACTCTTCAGTGGGCTCATAATTGCTTCAGTACGAAAATCTTACTCAGCATCTTTTTATGTGGCCCCTAAATCTTTCATTTTGAGCATAAATAAGCTTTTTGACTTGCAGAAGCCATTTCTAGTTTTAGTTAACACATTTTTTTTTTCTTTTTGTGATACTGGGGCTTGAATTCAGGCCTACACCTTAAGCCAACTCTATCAGCCCTTTTTTATGATGGGTTCTTTTTTCATGACAGGGTCTTGCAAACTGTTTTCCCTGGCTCTGAGTAGCCAGGATTACAGCCTTGAGTCACCAGCACCCGGCTAGTTAACAAACATTTTGCAGCATTCTTCTTCTTCTCCTTCAAGAATTTCTATTTTCCCACATCCTCATCAGCATTCATTGTTAATTTTCTTGATGACAGCCATTCTGACTGGTGCGAGATAAAATCTCAGGGTGGTTTTGATTTGCATTTCCTTTGTGACTAAGGCTGTTGAACAGTTCTTCATGTATTTGTTAGCTATTTGTACTTCTTCTTTGGAAAACTATCTGTTCAATTTATTTGCCCATTTATTAACTGGATTACTTGATTTTTGGTATTTAGCTGGTAAAAAGTTCTCTATTCTTGTTCACTATCTCTTCATTCTGGTAATTGATTCCTTTGAGCAGAAGCTTTTTAGTTTGATGCTTGCTCTTTGCAACCTCTCTGAAGGAGGTTCATTAAATAGCTAAAAATAGACCTTCTGACCCTGCTATACCTCTCTTGAACATACACTGAAGGAGTGTAAATCAACACACAAGAGAGATACCTGTACACCCATGTTTATCACAGCACTAATCACAATTGCCAAGCTGTGGAATTGGTCTAGGTGCACAACAACCTGAGGATGAAGAAAATGTGGTTTATATATGTGATGGAGTATTATTCAGCCACAAAGAAGAATGAAATTATGCCATTTGCAGGAAAATTGATAGAACTAAAGATTATCATATTGAGTGAAATAAGTCAAGCTCAAAAAGCCAAATATCCCATGTTTTCACTTGTATGTAGAATCTAAAAGAAAAAGAAATAATAACAACAGTAATAATGGGACATGAGTGTAAAAGAGGGACTGTTGGGGGGCAATCAGTGTTGGTGGGGAGAGGTAAAAGAGAGGATACTGTGGGTGAAGAGATTTAAAGTATATTATATACATATGAAGATAGCACAATAAAACCCACCAAATACTGTTTAAAAAAAGGTGTAGGTGGGCAAGAGAATAAAATGGAGAGGGTGAGCTTGTTCAATGTACACTATATGCATCTATGAAATTTTCACAATGAAATTATCTCCTAAAAAACACAAACTATAAACAAATAAATAAATACATATGTATATATAGTATGTATATACCAAATAAATACATCTATAAATTATATATACACATATAACATACAGTATATGTGTATGTTTATGTATATATAAAACATGTAAGCACAAATACACATAACATTTTAAGAGGTTTATGAAAACTCTGAAGGTCACATCATAGGGTTTTTTTAAAAAAGAAGTTCTAGATATTAGCATTCTAAACCACAGAGACAGAGTTCTGAGTGTTTGGGAGGGGAGAATTATGGAAAAATACACATGCATTATGTGGAACAATTTCATTTTCTATGTCTCTGCCCCACTTGTTGTCAAAGGATAAGAATGAGGTGTAACATTCATTAGGTTCTTACTATATGTCAAGCTATACTAAGCACTTCTTATTCACCATTTGATTTAATCCACACAGCACATAAGGTATATTATTATTCCCATTTTATAGATGAGGGTATAGAAACACACAGAAGTGGGTCTCTTGGCAGGCAGCATGCTACCCAAGCCTGTCCAAACCAGGGTCTTTGCATTAACTCACTTGCTAGTGTTTCTCATACTGGGGTTTGCCAACCCTCAGGGTTCATGTTCTCCAGATTCAGTGAGTCCTACAAGTTTTTACACTTAATGTTTGCATATGTAATTATAGTCTAAAAAGAATTATTTTGCCAGTTATAAAGACAAACTTTTCCTATGGAGAATAAAATTGTGGTTTCTTAAGTCAGCTTTTCTGAAAACTGAGCCCAAGGCACCCTGAGGGTTTCTTCATAAGACTTCCTTAGAGAACATGAGATTTTTTTTTTCTTGTAGGTACCTGCATTTTGCTAGTTTAAACCCTGAATTGTGTCATATTAATTCTTTTCCAATCATAAAAAAGGCTTTCCACTTTATACTGTGTGAAATATTTGCCAATGTAACAACTGACTTTGCCTTAGAAATCCTATTTAGAATTTGTTTTAGGTCTTTATATGCTGTTCGTAAGCCACATTATTTAGTTAAACTTGAGTATTTGAAAAAGTGTTAGTATTTCACCATTTAGACAAGGTGTTCTGCAAAACAGCTACACTATTTCTGCTCCTATATCCATTTTCCTGAGGGAAACACACATTAAAAACATATTATTTAATTTTCAGATGCTGGCTTAAAGCCAAGAATATTTATTAACAATTAAATCCATTTGACAGGTCTACATCTCTAAGAAAGATAGAAGTTATGGAAAATTGGACCAATTTATACCTTTCAACCATACATGCTCTGGAACTAGGGAGAAAGGAATATTTATTAGCAAACTGTACAGTTGATTTGCTTATACAAAACATTTATTAACTTCAATAAGGCATTGTGATTTCTTGAGCCCCGTCATCCTTTAAAAACAGTGATTGTGGGTGGGCTTGCTTAACTAGAAAATATAAGGTGTGGAATTTATATTTGTGGCTCTCAAGAACATTATCATAGACTAACCATGTCTATAATAATTCTAATTGACTAATGAGGCAGGTCTGAGAAACATTTCCCACTAATAGTTGAACATCACATGGAACTGTAACAATTTTGTTAAGAGTTATTCCCTGTTTGGGGGCTTTGATTCTGGTTGGTTTTTTTATTCATATTATATATAAAGATGCATAACATCAAAACATGCTAGTTTTGGGTTCAAGAAGGCAGAGGTGAAACAGGTAGAACTGACATTATTTTGCAAAATGAATTTAATTTTATGAACAAAGGAAATGTGTACCCCATAAAGATGCTTGAGATTATTGGAGGGTTGGGATGAAGGGGAGGAGAATGAAATATGGCTCTTTACTGCAGTTTGGGTTTAACATTTTTCTTTCCTATGGTTATTTCTTATTTTTAAAGAGTGTAATTTCTTTTTAAATCATATTCCAGTTCTCTGATGTCACATCCTTTTTTTTTGTTTATTATTTATTATAAATGGTATCAAGGGATCTACTCTTTGAAGTCTTTATTGGAACTTAGATTTCCTTGCCTGTTAAGACTGTGCTTACATCATGTACAGTATCTATTTTCTGTTTACTCTGGAGGCATTTCCTGTAGATGGAACTTGGAAGTATCTGTTTTGGTCCAGCATCCCGTGTGTCACACTCAGGGGCCCTGGTGATCACTGTACTGACCTTGGGTGTTGCTTGTTAGGATGGAAGATGCAACAAGAAACTCTGGAGCCCCTCATCCTAGGAGTTCCTCCCTTATAAAATACAGGGCATCCGGTGAAGTTGGGGATAATTTCAATTAGCAAATTATTTAATGTGATAATTCTGGCTATGCTATTAGACCCTGTCTCCTCATATGCAAAATGTGGATAATAATGGTACCTAGCTCTTAGGTTTGTTTAAAATCTGGTGCATATGAGTGTGCATTTTATTTTACATGGCAAATCTAGTTAGGTAACCTTTCCAAGGGTACACTCAATAATAGAGCCAGTTTTCTAATTCTAGAGCCTTCCATCCTACCCTAGTATGGATGCCATCCATAGCTAAGAACTCCCAATGAGTATAGTAGTCAATCATAACATTAACTATTATCTTAAAAATACCAGTATCAACATAGTTGCCAGATGCTAATTTTCTTATAATGAGTAAACATCAGGATGCTTTAGTATATTAGTCCTTATATTCATATTTAGGGCTGAAAATGAAACTCAGGGAGGTAGAAATCTCACAATTTACCTAATAAATATATTTTAGAAATCATTTATTCAGATATACTACTTGAACTTTATATTCATAACCCTTTCAAAGTGGAGTCAAGAGAAATTAACAAATGCATAAAAATCAAAGGTTAAGTATTTAGATTTCTCCCCCACTTTTCAGTGCCTTCCTGGTGGGATCCAAATATCTCCACATGGTATTTGAGACTTTCCAGATTAGCCAAGATCAGTTTCCTTGGCCAAGATTAGCTCCTGTTAACTCTCAGTCTCCAACTCCACTTTAGATCCCTGGTCTGTCCTTGGCCTCATGAAATGCTTTCTGCTCTGATATCTTTTTATCTTAGATTCCCTACATCCTGAAAAGCAATTCCCAGTCCAAGCCATAGGAAATCTTTTTCTCCAGCTCAGACACTGGAGAAAAAGTTCTTTTGTGTTACAGGCTTTATCTCTTCACCTGACTAGCTTTTTATGTGATTTTGCTATGATGCCACTTAGCACAGCTTACATTGCCCTTGTCTCCTGACTAAAAGTTTCTGTGGTCAGGGGCTATTTTCTCTTATTTTTCCTCATACCTTACTAAGCACCCAAAATGGTGTCTTTCCTCAGGTAATTCCTTAATAAATTCTCCGCTGAACCAAATTTAGTCCAACAATGCATAGTGCTCTCAAACTGGCAGTATCATTAGTTGAAGTTTTGTGAGTCTTTCAAATATGACCACGTTGGGCAGGCTGCATTATGCGCCTGTAATCCCAGTTACTTGAGGGATGGAGGCAGGAGAATTGTGAGTTTGAGGCCAGTCTGGGCAAAGTTAGTGAGATCCCCATTTCAAAAGCAACATACAAATAAAAGGACTAGGGGCATAACTCAAGTAATAGAGCTCTGGGTTCAATCCCCACACTGAAATAATAATAATAATAATAATAATAATAATAATGTCAAGTTGCTTAAGGTGTGCTCACCAGGAAGAGCAATCTCGTTTTCAATGTTTAGAACAGCTTTTTCCCTACTGTTAGAAACTAATGCACATTCATTGTAGAAAGATTTTTAGGTGTAGATACACAAAGGGAAAAATGTCATCAGTAAAACTCCTTTCATGGGCAGCCACAGCTATTTCTTCTTATTATTCCCTTTAAATAAATAAATAAACATATATGTATATGTATATATTATATGTATATGTATATATATATATATATATATATAGAGAGAGAGAGAGAGAGAGAGAGAGAGAGAAATACTGTTTTCTTTTCCTAGATCTTCAAAAGCAGAGCTGATGTAAAAACAGACATATGCCTAACAGGCACACAAAACTGGGTTGGAACCCCCAAGCTCAGCATTTCACAATTATATGACCCCAGATTAGTCACTTCATTTCTGAGGCCCAGTTTCTCATCATAAACTTAGAACTATTAATGCTAGTTTTTATTCCTATAGAGATTTGGGGAATATGCTTTTATGAAACATTTGGCTATACTTTATAAATTAGAAAATGCTATCTGCCTCTTTTTATTAGTGCATTAGAGTACACAGAAGATGAATCTGTGGATAATGTAACATCAGTTGAATCATAACAATTCATATTGGTTTGTGCTGAGTTCTCTTATTTGAGTTACAAACAATCTTCATTTCACTAATGGGGAAGGAACTAACTTTTACTGAGCACCCACACACACACACACACACACATGGTCTATAATACTTGCCTTACACTTGTTTCCTTAAAGAACCACATATCACCTTTTCATATTATATCTGAGGAAAATAGAAACTCAGTAAGCAAAGCCACTGGAGTTGCAAGATTATACCAAGGTGGGTTTGATCTCAAATTTCATTTTTTTTGTTTTTAGTACATAAAGAGACACCTTTTGAATTTGTGGAATTCTCTTATTGTTATGGAAATTTCTAGAGTGAGTGAAGGGGGAGTATTTGATTGGACACATGGGTTATTTTGGATACATGGATATTTAAACTTGGGAAAGTTTAAATAGATTGTGATTTCTTCTTAAAGGAAAGAGTGACTGATTTAAAAGCCCTTTGCCTTGCTTGTCATTTACCTAAACATATTTTAATATAACTTGCAAGTTCTCATAGCCTGGCTTCTTTAGACCTATAAAGAACAGCTGGGGGGGAGGGTGTGGCATTTCCTTCTTGAAGAAATGTTTTCAAACCAGGTAGACTGATGTTTTTAGTTCTATTTGAAAGTAGAAAACTAGACTCCATCAAAGATAAGACACAAGAGAATATGAAAGAAAAACTATTGTTATAAAGTCTGTTGAAATGTGATAAAAACAAATGATAGTATGGCACAAAGGATTTAAATGATATTACAAAACAGAGTCATATGACAATGCTCTAAATAGCTGCTATAATAAATGAAGTAAACTGTTCAAATATTGGGGGGAATTAAGGCCTCACGTGAATGGCAGTGTTGAATTCTCACTTTTTAGCACTGGCTAAACAGAACAATCTTGTAGTAGGTTAGACTTCCCTCACCATCATTAACTCCAAGTTTTAAAAGTAGAAGATGTTTATATCAGGCAATTTATAAAATACTAAAAAGTACAAAAAAGAAAAAAAATACATTGAGGTTGCCATCAGTACTAGAAAACTGGGGCTTTCTAGAGCCAGGCCAGTTAGAGGCTTAGCTCAGGAGGCCTTCCTTCAAACATGAGCCCAGCCTGTTCTCATTCTGATTTCACAGACCTTCTGCTGGTAGAAAGGGGGAGTAAGGACTGGGGGTCTAATGACCGCAAGAAGAGAATTAGAGACGCATGTTTATCTCAATACATTTACTCTCATTAAAGTTCATATTCACTGACATCATGCATCTCCTTGAAAAAGTCTGCCCACCCACCATTAATTAAAGCCACATTTTAAAAAGTCAGTGTGTGCACTTTTATTCCAATCAAAAGTAGCCTCCTAAGTTTTGCAGAGCAGGCAGGAGAATATCTGAAGCCTGACAGCTGTTCACCTCTACACAGTGAGCAATCATGTGATTTACATTAAAATTTGTGTTTATACAGGACCTAGAATATAATAGCTAAGATCTATTGTTTTGAAGAGCTGAAATATTCAAAATCTAATATCCTATTGCACAAAATTAACATTTATTGTGACAAGTTAACATTCTTTTGGATACAGTGTAAGAACATATGCCTTTATCTTTCCAAATAAGAAATCTAACTACATATCCTGTTTGAATAATTAAGCAGCACACTCCTATCAAAGACACCACATTTTATAACTTCTATGTGTACTATCAATGTCAAAACAAAGGTCAATGTAAATTCTTTTCATCTAAATCACTGCACAAACAGCAATTACCAATAGTTGTAGGATTGCACAACCACAGTCTATATTCTTGGCAGTAGTCACTATAAGTTCATAAATTTAATGAAAATAAAGAATGTTGATTTTTAAAGTTCAAGAAAGGTACTATTTGTAAACAGTTCAGGTCACACTCATCTTATTCCATGTGCTAAGCAAGAGTTCTTTCCTTCTAACTTCCTTTAAGTGAGATTTATTCTCTCCAGGAGCCTAGTAAAAGGATTTCATCTAAACAGTTTGGTGTTCTTTCTATTCCTTCTCCTATTTAAGTTGCCCTCTTATATTGTGTTGATAAAAAACAAATCATGGTTATCTGTTTCCACTGGCAATGAGATTATCCTATAATGGTTCTGACCAAATATTTGTTTAGGTCAGCCGGTTTATGCTTTCCACACAAAGACATAAATAGCAGCATTCAGATTCTCTTGTCATTCTTGTCAAGTCGCCAGCTAGAAAGGCCTAGGTCACCAGTGAACCTGAACATTAGTATTGAAATGGTTTATTCCTAGGGTGAAGCACATCTGGACTAGGAGTTGAAACCCGAGTTGCAGTCCTGATTTTTCTACTGACTTACTTTGCGCACCTTGGGGTCTCAGTTTCCTCATCTAACAAAAGGGTGTTTGAGAGTGACTACTGACCAGATACCCATAGCACAGGAGGTTCATCCGGGCAAAGGGGTGAGGGGCCATGTCTTGCCCTGATCCTCTTACTTATCCAACACCAGAAACCACAGATAGGGGTTTTATGGTTGGAACTGGGTCTGGCTCCAAAAGACAACATTCCTGAATCCAGAAGGAAAAAACTATGCCTGATGAGCTGCTTTCATGAAAAGTTTGGGAGAAGATGTTCTGAGTCTTGATATTCCTTAGATACAAGCATTTAAAGTACCATTGCTGTGTGGGATGAAGAACTATCCTAACTCACAGATTATATCTCCTGCCCAGACAATACAGTATCCAGAGGGACCATAAAACACTTGACTGACTACAATGCCAAAAGCAATGGGTGGACTCCTTGAGCTCAGCTGTGGGAAGGAAGGTGGAGCATGGGTGGGGATCTTTCAACCCAGTCGGTGGTATTCTTTAGAACAAACAGCTCTGAGCTGGGGGGCAGTGGGAAGTTGTGACTACACAGCATTTATCGACTCTAGGAAAGATTAAGATAAGCTCTGCCTGAGTGAGTCATAAGGCCACACAGTCTTCAAAATGAGCACGGTTGCATTTCCATACCTTCCTGCCGGCTCTGTTGTTGTGAAGATTCATCAGGGCTCTGGCATCTTTCCCTTTCCGTTCTTTGGCATCTACGAACGCGCGGGCGAATTTGATCCCATAGTCAATGTTATCACTGCAGCCACCCCAGTCGAAGGTGCCCTTGCTGTCTTTGGCGGTTCCCTTCTTCTTTGGATCACAGGAACAGGATTTTAATTCTCCTTGGCTACAGGCCCTGGTGATGGCAAATACAACTCCAGCTGAGGAGATGGCGTAAACAAAGGCAGATTCCCGACTACCTGAAACAAAAATGCTTTTCTTAAAAGTGGTCTTGGAGTGTTGTTCTGAGTAAGTTTCACATAGTGGCTGTTTAATAACTTGATCTGCCTCTAAATATCCTTTGCCACTGACAAAAATGGTACTAGCATTCTGGAAAGATTCTTTTTAAAGCCAAGGTTCTTTCTTTAATATGAATTGTCAACCCCTAATGTAGATTTCTGTCAGTTTAATATCTGTTGAGCAACTCTTGTCAAATACAGACTATAAAACATAAAGATGATTCCTGGTTCCAATGAGTCTCATATGAGTGCATGCTCTGTATTAAACACAGAACTCTAGATTATCCTAGAAGAGCAGAGTGTGGCATCTCTCATCTTAGTCTCTTCACCCATAAAATACAGTCTAAATTCTTCAATTCTAACATTCATTACATAATTTTTTTTAATGTTCATGATATCACAGCTTGTCTTGGAAAAAACCTTCCATGATGGGTGCAGAAGTGGCACTTGCAGTCCCAGAAACTCACGAGGCTGGGGTGAGAGGATTGCTGGAGCCCAGGAGATGGATGCAAACAGGAAAAAACAAAACAAAACAATGTTTTCCAAATCTTCAGGCATTACTAAAGACACTCATAAGCATTTAGTTTATTGACGCTAAAATACTGAATTCAAAGGAATCTAGGTGGACAGAAGTAGAAAGAGAATTCGGGCAGTAACCAGTTGCTGGCGTTAACACAGGAGAGCTTTGGCTTGACATCAACTTTCACAAATAATTGAGAGATTGTTGAAGGCAATATGCAATATCTTTGAGTTATATACTATGTCTAACTATTAAGGTGAATTTACTTTCTTCTGGAACACCTGCACTAATCACTAGTATTGGGTAAAAGACAGTGAAAAGCTTTTCTGGAAGGAAACAAATTTACCGCCTATAATTAGACTTGGGCAAGAACCCTTTAGGGTGCTTTCTTAAAATTGTTCTTTATTAGAGAGCAGGCTACTTTCACTTACAGGCTGAAAGGTACATATTTCAGTGCAATAACTACATTAAATTATTTTAATAATCTGTAGTAACTCATAACACGGTGTTGTGGTATAGTGACAGATATAAGGCTCTTTAGGGTCTGTGTGCACCTCGTTTTTCAAGTGGGGCTGTATTTCATTGTTATTAGCATACATTTTTATTAATGGTTGCTGCAGCAAATATATTAACAATCAAAATAGAAGCTGGACAACCTAATGCCAATGCAAGGCAGAGAACCATTTGGCAACTCAATATGTCAAGACGAGTGTGACTTTTTGAACCACACAGCTGGGAGAACAAACCACCTTTTTGCATTGAAGCCCTGCTTGTTTCCGTTTGTCATTCAGTGCTAAAATTTATTATACGTCCCTTGCAATATTTGCTCTGCTAGTCTCATTATTAAAAATCAGGAAAACATATCTACACCATATTAAATGACACTTACCTCAGCCTTCAGAAAATATCTCCCTCAAAGCCTCTAACCATCAAAAAAGGACCTTGTCATGCTCTGTAGCCAGGTAAAATCTATTAGATGAGTATTTGCCATAAGTAGCAGGTAAGTGTCTCCAGAGAAGAATGTGTGGTCATGGGAGCTGTTTAAAGAGTCTCAGATCATGGTATAGGCATCATGTATATTTTAAGTGGAATTGAGATGCTGTGTAAAAACAGGTGACTAACAGATGCAAATGTGGCTTAATCTCAGGCAGTGGGTTTCAGATAAATAAAATCTTTTGTTAGTCTCATTTTATAGTTTAGAAAAATACCTTGTTCCTAGACACCCCACTTATCTTCTACAGTTTGGTTTTGGATTTGGGGTCCAGTGACCATTCTTAGAGATATCATATAAGGGAAAGTTCCTAAGTGTTTAATGTATTTATCACTGCTCTTTTTTTTTAAATTAATGATGAAGAAGAGACATCCTACACAAAGAGAAAAAAATTTTAAAAAAAGAAGAGAAATCTTATTGAGGTGCTCCTTTAGGAAAAAGATATGGCAAATGTGGATGAAAGTATGCCAGTGACTAGACAGTTTGTTGAAAGCAATAAAGATAAATTTTGTAGGTGTAGAATTAATCCTTATGTAACTTGCAAACAATTACATTAACTTGTTGCCTCAAAGGAAAAAAATCACAATTTCCTACATTTCAGAAATAATTTCCAAAGAAAAATATTATCTTTCTAAATATTTGCCATTTGTTATTCAAGCACATTATTAAATAGCTGGATATTTGTTTATTAAATAAAAATTTAGCACATTTACTGACTTTTCACTTACCTCCAGATATTTTGTTATTGTGTAGATATAACCTTAAGATGTTTTCAGTTAAGTGTTTTAGATGGATCACTAAAATGCTATGTGTGAAATAGTAGCACATATCCAGAGTTGGCTTTATAATAAAACAAATTTTGATCTTTTTAGAAAAACTGATTCTTCACAAAATGAAACAAAATCCAAATCTAAACGATGATATGTATACTTCTTGATGTGTGACTATTGAAGTTTCTCACATTTTTGGATTGTTATCTATTGGATATTACATTTTATTATATTACATTAATTATTATATTATATTATATCTTGGATTGATATCTATCAAGCAACATCTGTTAAGTACAGAAGCATGTTTTTTGTTTGGGTGAGGGGATTGTTACCTGGAAAGTCAAAACACTAGAAGTCAGAGTTTCTGGATGGTCATGAGTTGTTCAACTCTCTTTAAAAATATTTTCTCTTCTCTTTTTGGTGGACATTTAGAAGGATGATACCTTATTACCTTTTGTTTCTACATTCTTATTCAAGAATTCTGGAGATGTATACTTAAAAGGATGTTTTTAGGTTTTCTTGGTTTGTAACTAGTGACTGTCTATTGAAAAAGCAGATTACAAATGTTCCTAAAAATTGTTCTGTCTCTCTGGTTCTCTAAAGCAAAAGGCAACTGTTCTCCATTTCTCTATGACCATGGATATTTAAGTAACTGGTGTTTTTCATGCAATGATGCCGCCCTTTGCCTCTCCTATCCATCTATAAGCACACTTAGGTTTCCAAAGGAGAGTTCTTCAGAACTCTAAGATGTAAATTTTCCTCCAAGCAATTAATTGTAAAAAACAAAATCTGTGGATAACTTCACTGGAATTTCATGATTATTTCCAGGATAAGCTGCTGTAAGCAAGCCTCTAATAACCATCATAAAATTATCACTGCCAGTCATAAGAGTATACATAAATGTCTGGGAAGGACTGGCCTTCTATGAAGAATAGAAAGAAATTGTGTGGAGTGAGTGTTCTAAGTTCTGGGTATTTTGGCAAAGCACTGAACTTCATTTGAAAGAAATGTGAAGGAAGTGCAAGTTGGGATCTCTTGTTTAACCTGGGGCCTCAAACTAAGTCAAATTTGTTTGGTTTCCTCTAGTTCTGAACTCTCAGCAACTCTACAGAGTATTTTATGAACAAATCCCTAGCTTTGGCAGACATACCATCTTTGGGATCACTAGTTAAAATTGCTTCCTTTGATTTGTGATCTGAAGGGTTCTTTTTCTCAATATGGAGACAACTTAATGGATCTTAGGGGATCATTTCATGGAAGAGAAGTGCATCTAACTTGAAATCACTGCAAAATGGTTGTGAACACTTTGAAAAAGAAAAATGCTGATACATCTTAACTACTATGAGCAAATAATATGACTAAAGATTACTTGTGACAGAGATTTGCAAATTCTCTTCGACAAGGTCCAGCACTTTGATTCATTGGTGAGCTAATCTAGGTGAAGTCTTAAAATTCCATCAAGCTGAAATTTACTATTATCCTTTCAAAAATTTGCGATGTCATATCGAAACTCCAAAAGGAATGCAGAAGAGTATAGTTCTTAAACTAGAGAATAAAATTGCAGAATATCGCAGTAAATTAACTTTAGGGATACTCTAAGAGTGAGAGTACTACGCCCTTGGGGGATTTTAGAGACATTCAGTTATGCATTTGGCCTCATAAAACCCTAGGGTTGTGATGATTACATGATAGAAACACCCTCTGTTAAGCATTACCAAGTGCATAGCCTGGATGATTTTCTTGGGAATGGGGGGGGGGGCAAAAACAAGTGTAAAATTTCTTGTTTCTGAGGTTTGCACATAAACTGTTGTGTTTTCAGTCAGACTTCCCAGTAGCAAATGGGCAGTTTTATTTCTTGAAGAATGGTAATAATGCCCAGTGAGTCGGAATTATTCAAAAATAAAATCTGACTTTCAATTAATTTTCTCTGACTGCATGCTAGCTAATGAGTGACTTTCAATATTCAGAACTTTAAAGAAGTTTACTATGTAATTAGATAATGATTAAATCTCTTTCTAATGAAATGTAAATCTATGTTTTCAAGGTTTCTAGTCATCTCTTCTATAGAATAATCTTACCGACTAAAATGTATACCTGGGAAAATAATAAGTGCTTACTACAACTTCATTCAGTCATTATAATGAGTGAATGGGGTACAAGCAAGGCACAGGTAACACAGGCTAGCTCTGCCCTTATGAAATTTGAAATCTATTGAAAATAATGTTTAATTTAGATACAGGGTCATCTAAGGCTAAGGAGCCAAATGAGAGGTCAAAGGTGAATAGAGATTTGTCTCTGCTGCTTAATAATATTTTCATGATGTTTTTCTGTAATAATGATAATCTTTGATGAAAGATTTGAGCATTCTATCTGGGTCTTCTGAAGACTATTACTTTCAGGGATCATTTCTATAGTTCGCTATCTGGATCTTCTGGAAGGTTCGTGTTTCAGAAAAGGAAAAAAGGCTAAAAGAGCCCCTGGCTACTTCCTCCCTTCTAGGGACAAAATCTGAACATAAAGGGACATGCAAGGTTGAAATGCCCCTTCCCTGACTCTACCACTGGCCTCCTATACAAGACTTTAGATAAGTCTCCAGTCCTCGTCTCTAAAATGAGACAATGTCACCCTACAGCACAAACCCACTGACCAGAATGCAGTAAAAGACAAGGAGCATGTAAGAAGACTGTGTAAGGAGAGGGGCACAGGGTTGGTTGAAGGCAGGAGACTCACTTCGAAGCAGGACCCTGCCAAAGAGGCTGTGATCCCTGTCCAGGGTGTTGCAGTTCCAGCGGTGCTGGCGGAACTGGTGCTGGCACTCTGCTGTCCACTCCGTCACACCCAGGCCAATGGCACGCATCACATCTGGATGTCGGTGGCACAGCTGCCGCTGGCGGCTCACTAGGCCTGGCACATTGTCACACATTACCCTGGAGGAGCCACCTGTAGCTCTCATGTACCTGTGAGAGAGCCACAAAGAGGTGAGAACAACATGAACAGCCAGGCAGGGCTCAGCTCAAAGCACTTTGTAAATATGAATTCCTTGTCATTTTGGTAGTATTAGAAGGCAAGGGTTATTTAGTTTTAGTTCAGTGGAGAAGCAGGCAAGGGAGGTATGGTGAGTGATCTGGTAGAAGCCCCCCAAGTGGAGTGATGACTCTCTCTTAGACAGGAAGTAGGGGCCACCAGATGATGCTCTGGATAGGATGGTAAAGGCAAGGTCTACATAAAGGGGACTGAATGGGGGCGGGGGTGCTACAGTGTGTCTTGGGAGAACGCATACAGGCTGTGCTCTCAGTGACACCATGTGTCTGAACTTGGCTTTAGAGGAAGCTGCCTTTTTAGAGGCTCCTTACTCCCTTTTATTTGACCTAAGTCTTAAAAACTGTCTGCCTCTATCTAATCAACACCTGCTGGTATCTGATGTTACATTCTTCTCACAGACATGCCGTTCTTCACATTCTAAAGAATCCTTCAAATGCTTCCATTTTCTGGCTCTCTCTCTTTTTTTTTTTTTGCTTTTATAGAAAACCTTTGGAAAAAATTCTTTCTATTGTTATTAAGGACACTAAATGTTTGGAAGCATCAGTGTTATAGCTCCATAAAATACTTTTTGAAAAGAAACTTTAACAAAAATTACATCATCATTCTTACCCAGATGTTCTCTATTAGTTGTGAAATGTTTAGAAAGGCACCTTTCATATAACCCCAGCTGCCATAGGTGTCTTTTGAAGCGATCAAACAAGGAGAATGTCTTTTTCTTGTATTTTCATTATTTTATATGATCATAAAATCATTACAGCTGTGACTTCCAAAAAATATATTTAAGTGACAGCTGAGAGACAATGTGACAAAATGCCTAAGCAATAAATAATGTTTATACACCCATGGAAACAGAAATAGTCATTTTATTGAAAAATGGTCATTCTGATAAATCAATCTTTGATCCTGTGTCAGCAATGTCAAGGCTAAACGCCTTCCTGTTCAAAGCAGGCTTAAGAGGGAATTGAACCCCTCTTCCCATCAGCACTTTGCCTTGCTCCTTTGAACAGCTCCAGTGTCTTCCTAAAAAAGTCCCCTGTTCTAGTCTTTCATTTGAGTGAGCTTCCTTACGGTTGCCAGATTCTTTTATACATATATATATATATATATATATATATATATATATACACACATATATACATTTATATATATATACACATATACATATGTATACATATATGTATGTATATATGTATGTGTGTGTCCCATGAGAACCGATCTTTCTGAATAAGTATTTTAATATCTGTTCTGAAACTTTCAGATACAAGGAAGTTACAGAAAGCTCAACTTCATTTCTTTCCAAGGTCAGAAAGTTGAGAGATGGAGAATTTCTGGATGGGTAGAGACTATGTCTTTGGAACTTTAAAGGATGCTAAAATCGCTTACCGGTCAAGATTTCATCACTATGCAAAATAAATAAATCCCAGATCAAAGTACAAAGGACAGCAAACAAGTTACTTTTGGAGGTGCTGGTTCTGAACTGGGTAATATTTTGGGCACTTCAGTGTCAGTGGCTATACATCAAGGCGATAGTCCCTACCTGGAGGCAGCAAATTGTTCTTCTGCCTCACTTGGGTGAAGCATTAGGAATGTGGAAAGACGGGAAATAATACAAAATCACAGGCTTTGGGCTCTACAATTCTTGACTGCCTGAATTGGTTTATCTTGAGGCAGTGTTTTCAGGGCGCGGGGGCGGGGGAGGAGGTTGTAGTTTTCAAGGTGAATTTAACACACGTACATATGTGCTACAGCTAGAGATTAGGCATGCGAGTTTCTCAATCGGATAAAAAAAATGCTGATTTGCTGTCTCAGCTAGATCCAATTAACCAAAAATCTCATGTAAAGGGCATGTGATTTTTTGGGGGGGAGTTGTCAAAGCTGAAATGGGTTCTGAGAAAAGCCAAGGGGCGCAGCTCAGGATGTAGCGATAAGAGAGCAGCAGTAGGGGTTCGGACCAGAATCCACAACTGCCACGGCTGCTGCAGTGAACCCCTGCCGGGAAAGGTCTATGTGACCAGTAGGGTCCCCCACTCTCATCTCCAAAAATCCACCCTCGCCCTGCACCGGTTTGCATGGACTTACCACCATGAAGAGCTGACCTCAGGGGTGAGCCAGGTCAAGAGCAGAGGGAGCCAAAGCCAGATTCCACCGAGAGGGACGTTCATATTAACCCCCTTGCGTCCTCATCAGGTCAGACTCCGTGTGCGGGCGCCATGCGTGCCCCGAGCAGAAGCGCTCAGCGCCGGGAGCGCCTCGTCACGGCTGCCGGCGCCTCGCCGCGCCCCCGCCCCCCGCTCGCGTCTGCGGCGAGAGGCGAGACTCGCTGATAAAGTTTCTGAAGACGAGCCCCGCGAGCGATAAAGGCCAGCCCGGGCCGCCTCGCCCACAGCCCAATTCCCCCGGCGCTGCGAGCGCAGGCAGCCCGAGAGCTCTGAGTGCCTCCCGCACGCCTCTCTGTCCTTTTGCTCCCCGCTGGGCGCAGCCAAGGAAGGGGGCGCTGCGCGGAGCGGGGCGGGGGGCACCAGGTTTTTATAGAGGAGTGGATGAAATGATGGCAAGAGATGTCTCGGGGTGAGGTAAGGCAGTGGAGGAGGCACACCTCTGCGTGGCCACGAGCATGGTGGAGGCAGGCACCTTTAGTGAAGCTCCTGGCCAAAAAACATCAGGGGGCTGAAGCCACAGGAACGCGCGAAGTCCCCATGCCACGTGGGGAAAGGGGGAAGGATAAGGAGATAACTATGCACAAGATACAAGAACCAGAAATGATTTTCGACACATCGCTTTGCTCTTCTCCCTTACACTGAGAGATGGAGCACTTGTAAATTTGGAGCTTCTGTGTCTTTGCGGGGCAAGGTTGGGAAGGGAGGGGCGAGGCCTTGGGGGAAATGGCCTTGATTCTGACTCCCTGTATATGAAGAGCTGAAAGCGAGCGGCATCCGAAGGGTCCATGACCCTTGAGACCTCACCCAGTAGTCTCGGCCAAAGCGCCCTGCGAAGGCGCGGTTTTTACACACCCAGCTCCTCTCCAGCCCTGGCGGAGCGCTCACGATCTCGTAGGGAGGACCCAAGGTAGCCAGGCGTCCTCCAGGGAGTCCGCCCAGCCTGGGTAGCACCTCCCGCTGCCCGGGTGCTCAGCCTGTGTGCCTTGCGGAGGTAAAGGGACCCTGATCCTAGACCTGGGGCCCCGCAGAGCCGAGATAGGAGCTCTGGCCTGCGGGTGGAGCATCTTGAGCAGCCACTGGCTTGTAGCCCCGCCGTTTATCACCGGAAAGGAAGACCAGGAACTTGAGGCGACCGTGAACTGTTCCATTGCTCTTTTCCTGGGGCGGGGGACACCACCCGCCCAGAGGCGTGCCCCGGGGAATAAGGAGCGTGGGGTGGGGTGGGGGTGGGGAGAGGAGGTACAGAGGCAGGGAGGCACTTGCCTAGGAAGGACAGTTCCTCTCACCCCCACTCCGCCCACCTCTTGAGCTGGGACCCGCCAGAACGTCAGCTCTTGCCCAGCGCGATCTCGGTGAGAGGCTGGACTAATCGAAGCCCAGAGATGCCAAAAACCTGAAAGATGCTGTCATCGCCACCCCCTTCCCCCACTCCGGTCCATGGCAGGTCCGGGCCCCTCCCAGGCTGACCCAGATACATCCCCATTTGGGTCCGGAAAGGGAGGGGAGGGAAACAACCACCGCGCCACCCACGACTCGGGAAGAGCAGGGCTCTGCGCCAGGGCCGCTCCGTATCTCTGGGCTGCGACCCAGGGGAAGTTCTGCTCGGTCTGTGCTGGTCGTGAGGGAGGGAAGGGGGTGCATTTCTGCAACGCGTACGTGTGCACGCTGGGGGGGAGGGGCGTGGTAGCACAGAACAGCAATACCTCAAGCACCTCTATGCTCACACTCATGAGCTTCTTCCAGGATAAAGGAGAACAAGCTAAAACCTATCTCCACTCGCCTCTGTCTCACAGTTTCTTGAAGTAAATCTTGGAACCTATATGAGATGGTTGACCACTGAGGAATCTTAAATTGCCAAAGTTTCACATCTAGGGGTGAATGAAACAGGGGCTGTGGACGTGTATGTAGGGAAAGGTAGGCATTTGTATGCTTCTCTCATGAAGAATGAAATTTTAAAGTACCTTAAAAATTCCAACTCAAAGTTCCACCCATCTCAGCACATTGTGTCCTTATAGCTCAAGGGTGTTGGAAATACATAGAGTTTGACCATCAGCTTAGAAGCCTTTCTTCTCCACCCAGGGAATTACTGAGTGGCCGGGAGACCTACCCTTAGTTGATAGTGAGGCCAATGGAATGACCTAAACCTGAAACAGTCCTCCTAGAAAAGGAATGAACTGTCCTCAAAGCCAATTCTCCCCAAAGAACATCCTGATGAACACGAGGAAGTGCCACATCTGTGGAGAGGTCAGTTTTGCTGAAAGGCTGAAGTTGGAAAGGGTAAATGCAGATGTGAGAAAGGTCGTCTCGCCCCTCTGACCTGTCTAGAGACAGCCCAGACCAGATGACTGGTCTCTTCCAGACCTGAGATTCCACTTCCCTCCGCACTCCACCCCTGTTCACTTACGGCCTATTACTGAGCTCCATCCACCTCCAGAAGGTCTTCACTCCCTTTTCATCCGTACCTCTCCTGTTATGTACCTTTACTTTGAAGATGGGGCACTGGCTAGGAGAGGCTGTGGACAGAGGCTCAAGAAAAGTAGGAGGGGAGCAGGTTACAGCAAACTTTATTCTTTGCCATAAACCTATCATCCTAAAGAGTTTATGAACAATGGAGTAAACTGCTCATAACTTCAGCCAGCTATAGCACATGATGAAGAAGGAAAACGGGGCTCAGCATGCCTTTAGATCTGTGAACTTAATATCTGATGATTTTAATTCTTCAATGAGCCATCTCAACATTGACAATAAAATTCCTTTATAGTATACAGAACTCAATTCTCCTTTTGGAGCTTAATATTAGTTTGCCTGTAATTTCAGTATAGCATTGTAGCCAAATGAGTCAGTCTATTTTCTTAGTTAGATCCATTGTTTGTCTAATCTCCCAGGGCAGAGAAAGAGAACCAATGTACTACCAAACCATCTCCACCCTTCAAAAATGGAGTTACTTCTTCAACCACAGTCATTTGTCTTTCTGTCTGAACTAGCTCCTTCTTAAGGCCCTGACCTCCAGTATAGCCTCTCATTAACCAAAAAAAAAGTTTAGTATCATTTAAACATCAGTGTACATTTAAATTAATGTACACCAAAGACTTTTGTTTCCAGACCTGAGAGAACAGGTACCTGAGATGTTCTATAGAAAAGAACTATAAAACTGGGCAAAACCACAAGGCATATCTTTTCAGGCATTGGACAGTAGGCAGCACACACTTGTGATCCTCATGAGAAGGGAAGCACATGAGAGGTTAGCTCCACAACTACCCCACAAATGTCCTGGTTTTTCTGAACAGCACTATGTCTGTGATACAGTAAGGTAGAACCAAAGCAGAGCAGTAGTCTCAGTAGTTACAGGTAAGGAGGGAGACAAGAGTCTGAAGTTGTGAAGCAGCTGAAATTGGCAGGGGAGTATTTCTGAAAATAGGCTATAAAAAGGGGTCCTCAGAAGCCTACATGGAGATGAGCTGACTATTATGTCAAGACACTGCAAGGCCTAACAGAAATTGACTGTTGCTTGTCATGCTGTGTTAAGAAATACTGATGGTCTGGCTCATCAGAATAAAGAGACCCCACCGAGCATTTTGGATATTTAGGTGAGGTGGTAGAAAGGCAATGCCTTAAGAGGAATGTTCATGCCTCAGTGTAAAAAGTGTGCCTTAGGACAAAATTAAAAATTCTGTTTCCTCATATTACATGCTCCAACAAAGAATAAAAGCAAACCAGACAGGACCAGGGGGATTTAGAAGAACAAAACAGATGTCCATTAAAAGAAGACAGTGTAGTAGGCTGGAGTACAGCTCAGTGTTAACAGCACTTGTCTAGCATGTGACCCCCAGAGTTCAATCCCAAGCATTACAAAAAAAAAAACAAAAACAAAACCAGAACAAAACACTCTCTAAAGCCTAACAAACTGCCATGTATCATCAAAAATAAAAAATTAATAGGCAGGTGAAAAATCCATACTCAAGAGAAAGCAGTGGATCAGTGCGTGGTTCCAATTGGTGGTGCTATTTTGGGAGGCTCTGGAAACTAGGAGGAATGGTCTAGTTGGAGGAAGTAGGGCACTAGGGGCACACTTTTGAAGTTTATACTTCATCCCCCCATTCATCCTTTCACTGTTTCCTGTCCATCATGAGGTGAAGAATCTCCTCCACCACATTTCTGCTACCATTCCTGCTGCCATGATGTCTGCCCAAGCACACTGTGCCAAGCAACTATGAACTGAACCCTCTGAAACCATAAGCCAAATAAACCTTTCCTCCTTTAAGTTGTTTATGTCAGGTATTTTGTCACAGTGATGATAAAACTAATACAGTCCAGATGTAGGAATTGGCAGGAAATAAAATTTAAAGTAGCTATTATAAATATGTTCAATTGTGTTGGAGGAAAATATGGTCACAGTGAACATAGAGGAAAATTTCAGTAGAGAATGAAAGCCATAAGAAACAAAGTTCTAAAATCAAAATATAATTATTTAATTTGTAAAATTTATACCTGTAGTCATACAAGTTATCTACTTTGAAGAACAGAGAGAAAAGACGTAAACAATCAAATAAACAGAACCTCAGAGATATGTGGTAAAATATCAACCAGTTTAATATATGTGCAAGTGGAGTTCCAGAAAAAAAGTAGAGAGAAAATGGGGTAAAATACTTCTAGAAATAATGCTCCAAATTTGTTCAGTATGATATAAAATGTAGATTTATAGATTGAAGAAAGTCAGAAAGTTATAGGGAGAATAAATATGAAACATACCACACCTACACACTTCCATAGATAAGGAGAAAAATCTCTAATGCAACTAGAGGAAAAGATTAAGTGCAAGGGAACAGTGTATGAATTATATTTGTCTTTTCATCAGCAACAATGGAAGTCAGGCTGGTGGAGTGGTTCAAGCCATAAGAGTGCCTGCCTAGCAAGCGTGAAGCCCTGAGTTCAAACCCCAGTGCTGCCAAATTAAATCAATCAATCAATAAATAAAGTGGAAGTCAGAACTCATGAAATGACATTTTTCAAATGTTGAAAGAAAAAAAATGGTCCTCATAGAAAGTGGAAGTCAGAACTCATGAAATGACATTTTTCAAATGTTGAAAGAAAAAAATGGTCCTCACAGAAATCTGTAATTAGTGAAAATATCCTTTGAAAATGAAGCAAAGCTCTTGTTTCTTCTTTTTCCCTTGACCTTGGGAATGAACATTGCGGGTCATGGTCATGACAAAAATAAAACAGAGCAGCCAACCCAGATAGGGTCAAGATAAACCCTGGGTATTCTACTTGCAATTCAAAGCTCTTCTTGGGCTCTACATACTTTCCACCATGAAAAAAAAACAACAAAAAAACTCTGCAAGAAAAAGAACAGAAAATGGAAGTGGACCTATAACTAAAATTAAAATGTCAAATAACAAAAAGAAGAGATCATTTTTCATAAGGAGTTAGACTGCATACAGAAGGTTAAATAAAAATCCAGAACTAGATGAAGAGAGAGGGGAGCGTGAGTGAAATTAAGATGAGATGAGTTGGGATGCTACTTCTAATCAGCAAAGCAATGAAACAGTTAACTAGAAGAGAGATCAATATTAAGTATGCAGATTAAAGCACAGAAAGAATAAAAGGATAAAAATACAGAAAAAAAACTATGATTAATGTGGTAGAAAAATATTTCAGGGATACTGACAACCATGAATCATGTTCATTATATAGTTCTTTTAAAAATGTAAACAAATAAGGATGCTTTCAAATAAGAAAGAAGAAAATTCATTATTAGAGCTGATAATAAGTAGGCTGAAAGAAAATAATTCCAGATGGCATTATGGAACTGCAAAAACTGAAGAACACTGGGAAAGATAAATCTTTAGAAAAACATAAAATATTATTGATAATAATATATTTCTAAAATGATGAATATAATACCTTTTGAAGGTTAAAACATATAGAAGCAGTCCAGCATGGTGGTACATACCTATAATCCCAGCATGGGAGGCCAAGGTGGGAAGATCATGAGTTCAAGGCCAGCCTGGGCTACATAATGAGACCATTCTTCAAACACACACATGTACACATCAAAACAACACACCTTCAAGCCCCCCACCAAATAAAAACATACAGAAGAAAACTGTGATTTCACTAGTGCAAAAAGCCACAGGGCTTTCCAATTCTACATAAGATGCACTGAGTTAATTTTATTCTGTCTCTCCCATTGAATAAATGAATACAGCTACATAATTTGGACAGAAAGTGACAATAGCTATTTTAAGACTCTGAAAAGCAAATGGTAGATTGTGAAGACTAAAATTTTAAGTACTGAATTGTAGTGACTTTCCCAGTTTGTTTTATCTCCAATATCCTGTCACTTGGACACAGGGCAGTCAACAATTTGAGAGAATGCTGGCCTGGAGAGAGATACCTACAGAAGAGGTATCCAGAGAAGCCCTCTAGTTTTGATTCAAGGACTAGGAAAGGGATTTCTAACACAGAATGAGTAGAAGAAATTCTCTGTGTTCATTCCCTCAGTTCTCTCATATCCAACCCACCTGGGCAGTCCTATGTTGATGTTAGCAGCAGTAACAGTGGCGGCAGTGGGAAACAGAGGTGCCTAAAACTCAATTCTTGTCCAGAGGAAATGTCATCCCAAATGTAAGGGACAAAATTACATGGCATTTTTTCTTTGCTTCTCCTTCTGTCATGTGGCTCCAGACGTAAGTGCAGTTACAGGAAATACATGGCAGAGCAAGATAACTAAAGCCACATTTTTTTGGATGGAATACCAAAAAGAGAAGTTCTTGAGGATCAGAAAGTATGTAGGAAGTCATGGAGAATAAGGAACAACTCCATAAAGTAATATGTGAATTCCTGTGCTTAGATTTTAAGGAGTGTACATGTGGATCTTCCCTGAAGATCTTATCAATATTTTTTGAGATAGGCTACCACCCAGGTCTCAGAGAAGCCATTCAGTTTTACTCATGTGAGAAAGTCAAGAATAACATTGCAAATGCTTTGAAAACTGAAATAACATCAGAACCAGAAGGCACAAAAGACTGAGATATTTGTGACCTGGATTCAATTGGGTTGATTATATGTTAAAACAAGAATAGTGACATTCTCCATAGATGGGATTTAAATAAGACCCAAAGTCTCTTAACGTTATTTTCCTAACATCCAGGATGCAATGAAAGTTACTTGACATACAAAGAGTTAGGAAAATTGTGACTCAAATAAGAAATGACAACCTAGAGTAACTATTGCCTAGATGACAGATGTTGAAACTATCAAAGATTTTTAAGGCAGCTATCATTAACAAGTTTCAATAAGTGAGGATGAATACTCTAGAAACAAATACACAATAGAAAGTCTCAGCAAAGAAATCGAAAATGGAAAGAGGAGCCATAAAATTTTAGAACTGAAAAACACAGTTACTGAAATATCTATCTCACTAGATAGGACCAATAACCAACTTGAGGTGACAAAGGAAACATGAGGCCAGACTCATAGAATTGTTAATCTTAACAAAAAGGGGAAAAATTAAAAAGAAATGATTTTAGGAATGCAATGTGAAGCATTAGTTGAATTCTAGGAGGAAAAAACAATCAGTGCACTCAGGAAAAATATTTGCAGAAGTAATAGCTAAAACCCTTGTGCATTTGGCAAAAGGAACTAGAAATTCCAAAGTTCATAAACCACAAATAGGATAAACCCAAACAAATCAATACCAAAATATAACATAATAAAATTCCTGAAAACTAAAGGAAAAACAGTCTTGTAAACAGATAAAGACAAATAATGCATTACTTATGAAAAACAAGGGGAAATGATAATTTGAATGGCTTCAGATTTCGTATCATAAATCAGAAGGTAGAGGAAACTGAAAGAACATTTTTTTAAACACTCAAAGAAAACAGTCATTAGCCTAGAACTCTAAGTCTAGTGAAAATATCCTCAATGAATGAAAATTGAAATATATTCTCAGATGAAGGAAAAAAAAGAGAATTCATTGTCAGCAAACCTGTCCTAAAAGAATTGTTAAATGAGATTCTTCAGGAAGAAGGGAAATGATAGAAAAAGGAAACCTGAGGAATGTGAATGAAGGTTAAGGTAAGAAAAATGTGTTTGGGTAAATATAGAAGACTATTCTAGTCCTCTCCAGTTCTTTAAACTATGTTTGATCGTTGAAGGAAAAATGGTAACATGGTTTTTGTTGTATGTAGAATACACAAGAAACTACACTATAAAAGTGGCTCACTCCTATAATCCTACTACTCAGGAGGTAGAGACAGAGAGGATCTTATTTCAAAGCCAGCCCCCACAAAAAGTCAGCGAGATCCCATCTCAACCAATAAAGAGCTGAGTTTGGTGAATGCACCTGTCATTCCATCTATGCTGGAAGTATAAATAAGAGAATCTTGGTTTAGGCTGGCCCTGGGCATAAGTGAGAGACCAAATTCAAAACATAACTAAAGTAAAAAGAGCTGGGGCTTAAGTGGTGGAGTGCCTGAGTAGCAAGAACAAGGCCCCGAGTTCAAACTCCAGCATGGACCAAGGGAAAAAAAAAAAAAAAGAAGGAAGGGATGGTGATAATTTTCTACATTCCCCTTGAAGTGCTACAATGTTGATTCTAAGTACACTGTAAAAATTATGTAGATATAATTCCTATGGCAACCATCTAAGAACTATACAAATAGAGCAAAAATGCTCAAATCAAAAGGCAGAAATGGTAAACAGAGGGATAAAAAACCCCCAAGATGACAAAGAAATAATAAAATGGTATACTTGAATCCCAATATAATAATTATATAAAACATATACAGCCCATAGGCAACAATTTTAAAGATTATCTGAAGGGCTAGGACACAAGACCCAGCTATAAACTCCCTGTGATAAACTTTTTCAAATATAATAATATAGGTATGTAAAAAAAGTAGAAGGATGAAAATGATAAATGATGCAAAAGAAAGTCCATGGTAGACTGCCTAGTGAGTGTAGCCCCTGAATTAAAAACTCCATACCCACCCCCACCCCAAATATACATGGTCATACCAAGAAACTAAAATTGATATGTTGATATCTAAGCAAAAAAAGTTTACTCAGGATAATGAGGGATGGAATATACTAAATAAAGGGTCAATTCACCAACAAGACATAGTTCTAAGTGTGTATTTACCAGACAATAGGCCTTTAAAATATATGATGCAAAAATTCACAGAACTAAAAGAAAGCAGAGAAATGCATTATTATAACTGACGATGCCAATACTCCTATATCAGTAATTGACAGAAGTAAACATAAGAATCAGCAAGCTACAGAATCCAACATCATCAATCAACTGAATTTAGTTGGCATATAACATTTGATTTTACAAAAGCAGAATATACATTCTTTTCAACTGCACATGAAACATTCACTAATATAGATCATATTCAGAGTAACAGAACCTTAACAAATTAAAAGAATCAAAATCATTCAAAGTATATTCCATGACTGTAATGGAATTAAATGAGAAACCAGTAAGAGAAAAAGAACAAAAAAAGTCTCAGCACTCTTTGAAATTAAACAGCATATTTATAATGATCTATGTATGGGTCAAAGAATTCTCAAGGGATATTAGAAAATATTTGAATTAAATGTGTTATATGAAACTGTATTTAATAAAGATTCTAAGTCGAAAATACATATTTTAATGTCCTAGGCACCCGATAATACATAAATATATAAACTATATACCTGTTTCAGTTATCTATAGCTGCATAACAAACATCCCAAAACTTTATTATCTTTCACAGCTCTGTGGACTAGATCTAGCTTGATGATTTAGTCATGGGATCCTTTATATAGGTTGTAGTTAGGATTGGGTTCATCCAATAGTTTGACTAGGCTAGAGGGTCCATACAGATTTTATTTTCATATGTCTGATCCTGTGTATCACACAGACATCTTTATAGGTTGGCTTAGGACTCTTAGTCAGAAGTAAAAGTTGCCACACTTGATAATAACTAGATTTGAATCTCATCAAAGCAGTCACAGAGCCTGTCTAGATTTAAGAGGGTAAGAAATGTACTCTATTGCTTAATAGGAGAATAACAAGGTAACACTGCAGAAAAACATGTGACAATAAGAGACATTATTGATGCCTTATCTGAAAAATACACTCTTCCACAGTCTTCCCTTTGGACACAACAATTTACATCCTTTCCAAATGCAAAACAAGTTTGCTCTCACTTTGGAATCTACCAAAGACCTATTCCAATATGGCATTGGCTTGAAGTCCATGATCTTGTCATTTAAATGATATTCAGATGGAGATAAGGGTCCTCAGGTGCTGATTCTAAATGTGTATGGAAATGCTACAGATTTAGAATAATTTAGACAATTTTGAAGAAAAACCAAGTTGGAAGATTTATATTATGATACAAAGCTGTAATACACAGGGCAAAATGGTATGGTATAAAAACAGATAAAATGGAACACAATAGTGAGCCCAAAAGTAGAGCCATATAAATAAGTCCAAGTTGATTTTCAGCAAAAAGGCAAAACAATTTAATGAGGAAGATTCTTTAAATATGTAATTCTATTATAGTTACTCTAATATAGTAGCTAAATGGATAACATTAATCTTGGGCCCTACTTCCCTTAATTCATAAAAATAATTTGAGATGGATTATAAACCTAGATATGAAAGCTAAAACAATCAAACTTCAAGAATAAAGCATAGGACAAAACCAAAGACCTTTATATAAGCAAAGATTTCTTAAATAGAACATAAAAATCACTATGAAGGAAAAGTGATATATTGATCTTAATTAAAATTAAGAAATTTTGTTCATCAATATATCATTCAGAAAATGAAACAGCAAGACTCAGACTCAGATATCTGCAATACTATATTCAATAAAAGACTTTTATCCTGAATCTTTAAAAACCTATCACTCAAACAAGAAAAAGTACAGTTGTTAAATGGATAAAAGACTTGAACAAACACTTCACCAAAGAGGCTATTCAAATGTCTGATAAGTACATCAACAGGTGTGCAAGACCAAGTAAAACAAAAGGTAAATAATCAGAGCTAAGGTTTCCTGGTTTATAATTTTAAGGAAAGGATAGGGCTATTGCTTCCATCTGGTATGGTTATGGTTTCGATTTGAAATGTCTCCCACATCCTTATGTACTGGGGCTTCTTTGTCCATTGGATGGGCTTTTGGAAAGTGATTACATCCTGAGAGCTCTGACCTAATCAATGGATTATTCCTTTGATGGATTCATAATAGGATGACCTTATTGGAAGGTGTTAAAAAGTAGAAGGTGGGGCCTAGTTGAAGGAAGTAGGTTATGGGGGTGTGCCATTGAAGGTTATACCAGGTCACCAGTCCCTTCCTTTCTCTCTGCTTCCTGTACACCATGCGGGGAAGAACTTTCTCCAACACATGCTCCTGCTGCCATGGTGGTTTGCCCAAGTGAATGGAGCTAAGCGACTATGTACTGGACCCTCTGAAACTATGAGAAAAATAAATAATGCCTCTCTAAGTTGTTCTGTAAGGTCTTTTGGACACAGTGACACAAGAGTAACTATTTTTAAACTTTTTTTTTTTTTTGATGGCACTGGGGTTTGAACTCAGGGCTAGGTAGGCACTCTTACCACTTGAGCCACACCACCAGGCCCACAAAAGTAACTAACACAGGAAGCGTGTTAAAATTCTAAGAATAATCACTAAAAAGAACTTAAAAAGAATGTAAATTTATAATCCAAAAGAAAAAAAGAAAGGGGAATTTTAAAAAATTTCTTAACTTTAGAGGAAAGATGACAGAAAAGGAGAATTTTTTTTAAGCAAAAGGAATGGTAGAAATCAATGCAAACACTGCATACCAATAATCACAAAAAATATATATGAACTGGACTTTCTATCTTAAAGGCAGGGACTGGCAGGTAGGTTTCTTTCTAAAACTAGTTACATGTTATTTAAAGGAATATTAGAACTTAAAGATGAAAGTATAATAGAATGAGACACATTAGTTAAGGGAAAATATTAGTAGAGATATTTAAAAATGATAAAAGACATTTGATAAAATGTATAATGACAAAAGATACATTTCTCCTGAAAGACAATTATAATTCAAAATTCCTAACAATACAGTTTCAAGTCTTCATAGCAAAAATCAACACAAATACTAGGTCACACTGTCAAATGCATAATCATAGTGAGAGAGTTCAAACCATTTCACTCAAAAATTTTATCAGTTTGTCTTTGCTATGTAACACATTGCCCTAACATTTAGATGCTTAAAACAGCAATCACTTATTAACTCATTATTCTGTGGGTCAGAAATTTAAACTGGGGCCAAGCGGGCAATTTTTCTGCTGGCATTAGCTGCAACCATGATGTACGATGGCCTCACTCACAAATTTATCAATTTTCTGGAGTGAGAGATATTGGGTCATATGTGTCTCATTATCTATTAAGTTACTAGAACTTGTTTATGTGATGGAAGATCGCAAAATTAGCAAGAGAGTAAACACTCATGCATAATCACTTTTTGAGCTTTTACTTGCATTGTATTTGCTAATGTCCCATGGGGACATTAAAGAAAAGAAAGCACTTGGTTTACTTGGATGCAAGGAGTAGTGAAAGAGCTTCCATTTTTTAATGGCCCTACTATCTTATTGCAAGGGCATGGATACAAGGTGAAGAAGACTTTTTTGACCATACGGATAGAGCATGAAGACAAACATTAGTAAGGTTATAAGAAAATTTGATCAACACAAGAAGTTTTATATGATTAATGGATATAAAACTTGTACTACACAATTAAAAAATACCAAATGTACAAAGCAGACACACGACAAAACTGATTACATATAAAACTAGACTCAGTAAAAACCAGAGAATTGTTCTTTTATAAGCCCATTTTCAGGCCAAAACACAATTAAGCTAAGAATTAGTTATAAGATAACTTTTATAAAAAGACCATGTTCAGAAATTTAAAAATGTTTGTAAGTAATTCCTTGATCAAAACAAAATTTATAATAGGAATTGTAAAATATTTAAAATGGAACAATAATAGAAATACTATGACATAACTTATCAGATGTAACTAAAGTAATATTTAGATGAAAATGTGATGAGCTGTACAACTACTCTAAAATTAGAAAAAGAACAGAAAACCTCCTTGAAAGGATAAGGAAGAAAATGAAAAAGAACAAAAACCAATGGAATAGAAAACAGACTCATTAAAAGGTTTGACAAAGACATGTTGGCTCTTAGAAAAGATTAATAAATAGACAA
The DNA here is from genome assembly GCF_047511655.1 of Castor canadensis. NCBI lineage: Eukaryota > Metazoa > Chordata > Mammalia > Rodentia > Castoridae > Castor > Castor canadensis. The sequence goes on along the minus strand of NC_133387.1, from coordinate 36,148,490 downwards.
GTTTCTTGTAAGACAGACTATGGAAAAAAGACCAAGACATTCAGTATTAGGAAAAAGGAGAGTAACAGTAAGGTTGATAAAATGGAGAGCTCCAACTCACCTTGATAACAGAATAGACAATGACAATATGAGAAAGGAAACAATTTAGTATCACTTATGATTAAAGAGGTCATGTCAGAAATAAAATAGTAAGGCATTCATATGTAAATCATAATAAAAAAATTAAGGAACACTTTGACATTTTAAATCTGTCATTTTAATTTAATATATTAACACATGAAAGGAAAAAATACGATTACATCGAAATATGCAGAATACTTGATTAAATTCAGTGTTTACATGAATTTTTAAATATTTTACACAAAAGCAATAGGAATAAACTTTCTTAACTAATTGAATCCACCAGAAGTACAGAAAATATGGTATTTTATGAAGAAATATTAGAAGTATTTCTCATAGTAATGAAACAAGGGCATCCATTATCACCACTCTTATTAACTACAGAACGGAGACACCAAAATGTCCTGGTAAGGGAAAATAAGAAATGAAAACAATGAGGTGAAATGTTAATTATTTGTAGATGATGTGAACATCTGCATAGGAACACTAAAAAATCAAAAGATAAAACTATTAGAATATATAAGATAGTTCAGCCAAATTACAGTATTCAAGAGCAACTGCAGAAATAACATATTTCTAATCCAGCAATAGATAATTTAAATCTAATATTAAATTACCATTATGCTACTAGATATCAAGATATTTCATGAAGTCAGTGTTTAAAACAGTGTAATATTGACAAAAATAGGGGCTAATGGAAGGGCTCAAGTGGGAGAGTATCTGCCTTGCAAGCATGAAACCCTGAGTTCAAACCTCAGTACAATAAAAAAAAATATTGGTAGAAACAGAAAATGGAATAAAACATAAAATTAAGAAACAGATCCATATGAACATCAGAAAGTAAGTGCATGAAACAGGCACCATTTAAATCGATGGGGAGAAGATGGATTATTCAAAAACAATACTGTATAAATGGCTCAAAATAAAGAAATGCAATTGACCAATATTCTACACTGTACACAAAAATAAATTTCAAATATATTAAGGAGCAAAATAAGAAAGCATAACTTTTTTGGTGGTACTGGAGAAAAGCATAACTTTAAAACAGAAAACATATAGTTTAATATTATAAAGGTTTGTGCAACAAAGACTACCACAGACAAAAGGCAAGCAGTAAGCCAGGTGTGGAGGATTCCTGTAGTTCTAGGTAATTGGGTGGCTAAGGCAGGAGGATTGTTTAAGCACAGGGGTTTGGAACCAGCCTGGGAAATACAGTGAGATTCCATCTCAAAGAAAAACAAAATGAAAAAGAAAAAGCAGTAGAAAAGAGATATTCCAACACACGTTGTTAAGGGGTAAGTATTTCAAATATTTAAGACAATTCTATAGAAAAATAGGCAAGCAATAGTATAGACAGGGGAAAACTGGTCTATAAACAAAGAGATGCTTACTTTTCAGTAATCATCTTGATTACTGATTTCATGACTTACAGTAATCAAGAAAATGCAAAATAAAACCAAAAACATCAACTTTATTGACTCCATCAGGAGAAAATTTAAGTCAGTTAATATTAAGAGTTGGCATGCTGTGAGGGTAATAAACATTCATGTACTGCTAGTAGGTCTGTAAATTAATATAAGATCTTGAAGAGTCATGTAGCAGTGATGCAGTCAAACTCTCACCTGGAAACAGATGGCAGGATAATTCAAGGAGGTTTGATTTACAAAGAGACTTTAAGAAGGTGTGAGCCAAGGAACTGTTACCACTCTCAGACCCAAATGGACAAAGGGAAGGAGTAAAGGTTCTTGGAATTCAGAAGGAACAAATCTTGTAGACACTTGAGAGGAGCAGTGCCTTTAGTTAAGGGGCACAGACAGTCCAGGATATCTTTCAGGGAAGGACCAGGTGAATAAATAAATACCTGAATAAATAACCAGATCACACTTTCCATGAGATATTTTGCTGAGTTTTTTTATTGGAAAAACCTAATCAGCAGTTGAAAGGCCCATTAATATAGCTCACTGAATTGGCCTTCTGGGGTAGGTTAGGGTAGAGAGAGTTTCTAGATGGGCAAAAGAAGGCATTTGGTAATATTCATAGTTAACAAATTGAAAACATTTATGCCCTGCAACTGCTATTACACTGCTAAAGAAACCATGATAAGCACATGTAGACGCAGGTATGTATGCATGCACAGCACAATACTGTTGGAAAGATTAAGTAAAATGTAGCTCAAAATTTTATACATGGGGGAATAGGCAAATAAAATGTGAGGTGGACATATGACTGCATACTATAAATCTAGCTTGCTTCTTTGTCATAAGATGGTTTAATAAGCAGGTTTTATAGACAAGTGGTTTCTGTTTTTAAACTGCAATCAATTATGCATCTTTGCACTTGGGTGTCATACAATGTATTGAAAAGGGAGAGGGGAAATGGAATCTTATCACATAATTTACTCTTTGCTTGACCTCTTAACTTTTTTTTGTGTGACCTTGTACTTGATTCCCAGCACTGAGAGAAAAGGGGTGGGGGAAGAGAGAGAATTTTTAGTATTTTTTAAATACTATATGTTACTATTATGTAAAATATTAGTCCTGACAATTTGAAAAATCTGACTTCTTATGCAGAGTATCATTTTGGGGTAAGACACTGCAATAACTGCTTTATTATGAGTAATAACAATAGAAATCATACTGGCTACTATTTATTCAGTATATATAAAACACCAGGTATTGTAAAAAAAAAACCTTATATATGCCTTAGTTCACTTAATCATTGTAGTAACCTTACAGATTTCATTAAATAAGTTTATTCAAATACAGATTTTATTAAGTTAGCTAAGTGACTAGAATGTAGTAAACGCCCAATTAAAGCTAATTGCTTTTAGTATGACTATTATAGGTATTCTCTTTTCACAGATAATAAAGCAGAACTCTGCAGAACTTAGGTACCTTTTTAAAGCTATATAATGGCTGAACTGAAATTAGAATTCAGGTCTGTCGGACCCCAGTTTGCATTAATTATAAAACTACAACCACTTCTGAGTTGATGCATTTCACACTCTAACAACAACACCTGTCTCAGGGTGATATTTATTTTTCAGATAGGGAAACTAAATTTCATAGACAATAATTAATAATTACTTATGCAAGGGCACTGCATAAGTGCAGAGTAGGCTTCCCTGGGAAGCAAATTCTGGTGGAAATTAGCTTACTGCACACTTATTGGGGAGTGCTCACTTGTGAATTCCTGTGCAAGAGAAGACAAGGAAACAGGATTAGGTGGAGGGAAAAAATGGGTGTGATACAGACTCAATGAAGGCCTTGGCCAGTTAGTGGGTGCTCTGTGACAGGATGGTCTTTCAAAGTTGTGCTAAGTTCCTTTTCATGTCTATATTGATCAGTCATTCTTGGGCATAGGTCAGGGTTTTGGGTAAATAGCTCCCTTAGTAGAAGAATCTTGCAGAGAAGGCTGAAAGGTTAAGGGCTGTCTGCTAGCTGCATCCCCAGCATCTGGGACATGTCCTCTACTCCTAAAGGAAGACTTGGAAGCCACATCACGTATCTACCTCAGAATACCTTACTAAAACAAAATACACATTTTTCTTTCATTCTAGTCTGTTATGTCTATTTTATCTAGAAAATGACCTAAGGACTTTGCACAATGAATCTGTTTGTTTGCATATTTTAAGTTAATCTTAGTATAGCAAAGCTAACTAGGAGTGTTAATTTGAACATTACCACAAACATGACAATATGACAGTTCATTATAATATTACTACTAACTTGAGAGTTAACCGTGTTACCACTGAAAATTTCAAGTGTCTTACTTTAATTAACCTTCCATTGGGCGTAGGGGAAATTGTACATATGCAACTCTAAAAGTTGGTTTGAGTGATTCTTTAATCTATGATGAGAAGTTGCCTTTACCTCTAGCCTAAATCTATTCTCAAATATTTCACACATAGGGAATTTTGCCAATTTTCCCTTTGTTTAAGCTGTTTTTGTAGGAGGGTTTCAGGTTGAGATTGAGCCTATTCCCAGAGGGAAAGATAAGTTAATCTATTGCCACATTCTGTTTTTTAAAGTGGAAACCTAAAAAAATATACTTCAACTGCATTCTTGTCTATGAAATAGTCTTACAAACAGTTTTTAAAGTGTACATCTTTAACAGTAATCCTAATGATCTCATGTAAGATTTACATTAAGATATTATATTAGTATCTGCACATACTAAGCACCCAACGATTATTTAAATTATTTGAAATGTTATTACAAGTCTACCAAAACTTACAAAATATTGATAACAACCAAGTATTAAGAATAACTCATGAAATCTCTGAATGTGAGGACAGTAGCAAAATCACTTATGAATGGTTCAATTTATCCAAGCATTAAATCCCCTAACGGTTTTGTTTTAATTTCAGAATTCTAAATGGAATCCATTTCCAAGGATGGCATTGCTCTGATTTAGTTTGAGAGATAACCTGCCTTACAGATGAGGAAAGCAAGACTAAGAGGGTGTACAAACTATTAAAAACAGGGCTAAAACTTAGGACAAATGCTTTGCCTTACTGACAGTAGTGGGGAGGAAACTAGGGACTGAGAAGAAAAGGCAGCATACAACAGGCATGGGTTTCAAAAAGAAAAAAAAAGATTAAGGTGTTAGAAAGATTCAAAAAGGGAAGAAAATTCATGTAAACAACTATGAAGAGCAGTTGAGAAGGAAAAGGTGAAAAACATTATCTACTGAGATAAGTCCAGAGACAGTGCCATTCTTGAAAATGCCATTTCATCTAATTCGAAAATATGTCTTAAAAACTTTTAATATTGTTTAGAATATTGATGAGATAATATGAATCTTCAGGTAGAGAAATATAATAGGGCATTGCTCAAACAGTTTAGAATTAGTTCCTCTAATAACTAACAAATGTGTCACGTAAGTCCAGTATAACATTTTTATTGGCACTTGAAATAAATGTATTACTCACTAGTGAATGTGCCAAAAAGAAAATCTCCACCCTATTTCCACCCCCACAGGGCTACAATTATTTATTAAGCAGTGACAGAGTGACTTGGAGTGCAAAAACAGAAGTTATCGTGATTATCTTGATTCTTAAGGACTGACAATATACTATGAAGATCAAAAAAAAGGTTGGCCCTATAAAAACTTTCCATTAAAAAAACCTCTCAATTTTGATTCTGATACTTGAAGTTGTGGTTGTTTTCATTTTTGAGTGATACTCTTTTTAATACCTTGTTTTCCACATTTAATAAAGTTAATTAATTTAAATTCAACGTATTTAGCTGAAATACTTTTCATAAGAGTTTTCAAAATTGAGTATTGCCTTAATTTATAATTTATCTAGGCCTAATGTACTTGTTTAAACTTGTACAGGCTTCTTTTGCTTCCAATAGATTTCAGGTGCTCTTAAAATATCTAGTATCCTATTGAACTAACCTATAGCTTACACAAAAATATTTAGCTAAAGTTTTTTGCTCTTAAAAAAGAATCTTGTACACTTCTCTGGGTCCAGCCCTATACTAAGCACAGAGCATATACTCCAGGAATATTGGTTAAGGAGCTTCACTGTGAGGATGGTATATGACTTCCACAGATGCACTCATTAATGAAACAAGCAAAGCTAGAGGAAACTACAAAAATATACACCACTTAAAGACTTTGAAAAGTGTCTTAAAGGACACAGACAAATGCAGAAACATTTAAGAGAACCTATTAAAGCTCTATAAGAATAATCAGTCTGCAGCATTTGAGACTACCCATTTTCTCCCTTCTAATCCCTCCCACTAGGCTAACTCAACTGGACAGAAGCTCTACTATTAGAGCTTTTTAGCTATGGGCAAGAAGAGAGAACTCCCTCTCCACTTAGCTCTCAAACAAGGGTTACTATATCTAATCTGAAGCAGTGGGCCACCAGTGTTTGCTCTCCCCTTTAACTCCAAGGTGAAGTGGCCAAATTCTGGTAAATATGGCTTAGAAGTCAAGGGCTCCTTCCTTCTACTGAGCCCGGTAACATGGGGACACACCTGTCACCATGAAATAACTGCTTTTAAGGACATAAAAACTACTTATTCTGAGCCAAATATGATTGACCATAGCTAGGGAACATGGAAGAGATTCCATAAACTTTGACAGTCACACAACAAAAGAAGGCCATAAATGAATACATTTACCAAATACATTGGTAGAGGCATTAGGCATTTGTACATCAAAGCAGGGAAGTCTTTTCTATATATTTCAGATGTTATCTTCTAGTATCTTAGCTATAGTGTTGGTGGCAGCCAGAGGTCTGATAAGCTTAGTTATACATTCCAAGAGTTGTACCCAATAGTCATGGATGTTAGGTGTAATACAGAGGTTGAAAGTAAATGGGTAGTAAAGGTACTAAAGATAACCAAAGATAATTTTGGTTCCCTACCAGCAACATTTTATCTTCCACAATCAGATGTTCAATTTACCCAAGGTCAGTCTGCAGGATCCTTAACATAGATGTGCTTCCTCGGAAAACTTCTGCTTCACCACCAAGGCCATGCAGGCTGAGAATACCTCATCCCAGCTTGCTCAGAGGGGAGAGATTCCATGCTAGAGAAGAAAACTGGACGACCACAGGGATCCAGAGTAGTGGTTCCGAGATTCTGCTGAGGGAGGGAAGCAGTTCATAAGAAAAAGAGCACTCAGAAGCTTTCCTCAAAGGAAGTGATTTTCAGAGTGTGTGGTAATTCATGCTTAAGAGGACTCTTGAATAGCTTCTCGTAATTAGGAAGAACAGGTTAAACTGTCAGCTAGTTTACGAGAGAAACCAGAGAAAAGAGACAGCTAAGAAGGGTCCTCTAGGGGTCAGAATGAATCTCATAGGCTAGCTTCAAGACTACCCATCCAGGATGGGCAAGATGGCTCATATCTATAATCCCAGCTACTTGGGAATTAGCAATTAGAGGGACACAGGTTCAAAGCCAGCCTGGCAAAAAGTTTTTGAGACCCCCCTCATCTAAACCAATAAAAGCTGAGCATGGTGGCATGTTCCTGCCATCCCAGCTATGCAGGGAGCATAAATAGGAAAAGCATAGCCTAGGCTAGCCCAGTCACAAAGACCCTATTAAAATAACAAAAGCAAAAAGTGGGCTTGGGGCATGGCTCAGGTGGTAGAACATCTCCCTAGCAAGTATGCAAGGTTCTGAGTTCAAACTCCATTACTGCAAAACAAAAAGGTATCCCTGTCCAAAATTTAATTCTGTCAGCATGCAAGAAAAACTTAAGCACTACATAATATAAAAACAACTGAGCAATTAAACAGTAATTAGTGGAGCTTAAAGGTTTGGTGTAATTAATCCAAATGAGACATGTGACCTATCATGGCTCTGCTAAAACCACCATCCTCTCACGGTAACTGTGTAAGCCCAAGCATAATCTCTGAGTGACATCAAGGTCTTCACAATTTGGGGAAAAGAGACTTTATTAAAATGGTCCAGCCAAATCATTAAAAAAGGAAGTGACAAGTCCTTTTGGGGGAGGGAGAGAGAGTAATTAGTATCCACAATTGTTAGAACACATTATCTAAAATATCCAGTTTTCAATAAAAAATTATGAGATATACAAGGAAATACAAAAGTGTGACCCAAACACAAGAAACTGAGAAGGACCAGATGTCATATTTAACAGAGAAAGACTTCAATGAAGTCATAAATATATGCAAAGAGCTGAAGGAAACTATGCTTAGAGAAGTAAAGGAAGGTAGGAAGAAAAGAGTTCATCATAGAGAATATAACAAAAAAGAATCAAAAGAAATTTCTGAAGTTGAAAAGTACAGTAACTGAAATTAAAAAGTATTCATTACAGTAGCTCAGTGGTCAATTTCAAGAGGCAGAAGAAACAGTGAACCTTGAAGGAATCAATGAATTCGAGCATAAATGGATAAAGATTATGTAATCTGAAAAGGAAATAGATAACAGAACGGGGAGAGGAAAAAACATTCAAAGAAATAAAAATGGCTGAAAACATCCCATATTTGATGAAAAACATACAAGAAGCTCAATGAATTCTAAGTAGGAAAAATGCAGAGATTCATAGAGACCACAAAGCAGTAGGATGGCATATTCAAAGGGCTGGCAAAAGTCCCAAAATCTTTCAATCAAGAATCTTGTATGTACAAAAACATTCTTTCAAAGACAAAGGTAAAAGTCATTTCCAGATAAACAAAAACTGAGAGAAATCATTTCTACCAATATCTACTTTATAAGAAATTAAAGAAAGTTCTTGGGAGAGAAAGTAAATAAACCCAAATGGGAATCAATATACATACACACAAAATGATAGAGGTATTTATGTAATTATAAAAAAAAACTGTATAAATGCATTTTTCTTTACTTTTTTTTTCTTGGTGATTTAAAAAGCTATTGTATAAGGCAATATGTATACAACTGCAGTACTGATAGAAATATGATATATTTGAGGACAGCAGCACAAAAGGTGGCAAATGGCATCAGGGTTGTACTGGAGTAAGGAAATAACACCAGATGGTAACTTAAACCCATACAAAGAAATGAAGAGACCCAGACATGGCAAATAAAAATGTAGAAAACTTGATCATCTTTCTGTTTTTTTTAAATTTGACTTATTTTTCTGCTACTGGGAATTGAACTCAAGGCCTCAAACTTGCCAGGTAGGCCCTCTACCACTTGAATCGTATCCCCAGTCCAAGCAAAACAAAATCCAATTATGTGCTCTCTTGATGATATAAATTAACATGAAACAAAGGATGACAGAAATGAAGGAAAGAATAGACAATTTGGTAGTAATATTTAAAGGCCTCAATACATTACTTTCAATAATAGAGCATTTTTAATGCTATAGCATATTTTTTTCTTATTTTATGTTCTTTTAAAATTCCTGTCTTTGTTCTTGAACGGATGTACCCATTCAGTGTATCTACATGGCTTAGTCTGTAATCCTTTGTTTTTCCCAAAAGTCCTGAAACTTGTTGTGAACCTTCCTTGACTACCTTATTTAAAATACTACCTTCACCCTGCATCATTTCCTGTTCCCTTGTTTATTTTGCTTTGTAGCATTTATCACATCTGATATCTCATACTTTGTTGGTTTATTTCCATTAGAATGCAAGTTCCACACATACAGGCATTATTGACTCTCCAAAATCTAGAAAAACTGGCTGTCACAATGGTAAGTACTCAGTAAATATTTGAATGAATGAATGTATGAAAGAGCACGGGATTTGAAGCTACATGGTTTGGATTAAACTCCAAGCTTGTGCTTTAAGTGATCTGAATTTCAACGATTTAATTCAACAGAGTCTCTGAGATTCATTTTCCATAAAACAGGAATATATTCCTCATGGCACTACTCTATAAACTAAATGCAACATACATGAAGGGCTCATCAAAAGAGTAGGCATTAAGATAGTTTATCTCTTCACTTTCTACCTCCCAACAAAACTACTACCAGTTCTTTACATTATAATCTGTTTATTTTTGAGCAATACAATTTCCACGTGTTGAAATCAGCATGTATTTCTTAAAAGGCAATTATTTAGAAAATGATCATTGATACATACTGTAGTAACCTATGAGAAAACATACAGCCTTGGATTCTTTTATCAGAAAATAAAAATATTTAAAATAAAGGTTAAATTCATTACAGATGGCCAAAAAAACACATGAAAAAAATGCTCACCATCCCTAGCCATAAAGGAAATGCAAATCAAAACCACACTAAGACTCCACTTCACTCCTGTTAGAATAGCCATCACTAAGAACACTACCTACAACAAATGTTGGCGAGGATGTGGGGAAAAAGGAACCCTCCTACACTGCTTGGTGGAAATGTAAATTAGTGCATTCATATTCTTCATATTCTCCATATTCTTTTCGAAAAGAATATGGAGGCTTCTTTAAAAACTAAACATATATCTGCCACATGATCCAGCAATACCACTCCTAGGGATATACCCAAAGGAATGTGACTCAGATTATTACAAAGGCACCTACACACCCATATTTATTGCAGCACCATTCGCAACAGCCAAACTATGGAAACAGACAAGATGCCCCACTACCAATGAATGAATTAAGAAAATGTGGAATTTATATACAATGGAATTTTATTCAGCCACAAGAATAATGAAATTTTGTCATTTGTTAAGTAAATGGACGGAACTGGAGAACTTCATCTTATGTGAAGTTAGGCTCAGAAGGCCAAAAATCACATTCTCCTTCAAATGTGGATTACAGACATAAAACAGATGAAGTAATTGAAGGACATGGGTCACATACTAAAAGGCAGAACACGCAACGGAGGATAGGGAAAGGGAAAGAAACCTAAAACTTGAATGTGGTTGATGTACTCATGGTAGAGATGTGAATATAGTAATCTTAAAGTGGCTAAGGCCACTATGGAAAGGGGACTAGGAAGTAGTGAAGAGGTCTGGTAGAGATGAACCAGTGTGGGTTGTAATAAGTATGTGCATGGAAGCAACACTAGGAATCTCTTTATATAGCTATCTTTATCTCAAACAAAAACACTATGTCTTTCTTATTATCTCTTATGGTTTCTCCTCAACAAAATCGGAGAACAAGAAGGTGGAACAGGTTCTGCCCAGAAGCGGGGTGAGGGTGGATGGGAGGAGAGGTGGTGTGGGGAGGAGGTGGTCCAAACAATGTATACACATGTATTTGAGTAAATGCAAAAATGATACAATAAAATTGAAAAAAATTAAATATAAAAATAAATTAGAGAAAAAATAACAAATGAAAAGAATTAAAATACAAAGTAATAAAGGAGGAAATTAATGAAATAAACTTAAAATGTAGTTTATCAATGTGTTAGGGAGCTTTTCCTTTGCTGTGACAAAATAACTAAGAAAAACAACTTAAAGGAGGAAAGGTTTATTTTGGCTCAAAGTTTGAGAGGTTTTAGTTCATGGTTATCTGCCTTACCATTTTAGGGCCATGATAAATCAAAACATCATGGCGGATGTTTGTTTTGTTCCATCAAACAAAGCTTTTTACCTCATGGTCTCCAGAAAGCAAGAGAAATCAAGAACTGAGGGCAAGCTATCCCCTTCCATGGCATGCCCACAGTGACCTACTTCTGCCAATGAGGCCTCACCACCCAATAATGTGATTAAATTATGAACTCATCAATGGATCTAATCAATTGATCAAGTCAGAGCCCTCATGATCTAATCACTTCCCCAAAGCCTTATCTCCGAATACTGTACTGGAGGAGACCATTTAGATACAAACCGTAACATTCTACTCCTGACCCCCAAAGGCTCATGTCCATCTCATATGCAAAATGCATTTAATCCAGCTTCAAGAGTCCCCATAGTGTTATAAATCCCAGCATTGCTCAATATCCAAGACCAAAGTCTTCTTGGAGATTCAAGGCAAACTCTTGGCTGTGAGCTTCCTATTGGTGGGACAGGTACACATTCCCATTCCAAAAGGGAAGAATTAGAAAAACAACAATGAAGAATTGTACCAAAGTAAGAATGAAATCCAGCAAGGCAAAAATTAAATCTTGTAGCTCTCTTTCTGGCATCTGGGACATGTGGTGGTAGGATTTGAGCTCCAAAGGGGTAGGGCAACTCTGTCTCTTTGGCCTTGCTAGCTGTAGCCCACATGACTGACTGTGCGCACTACCTGCAGCCTCCCTTGGCAGATATTCCATGTTCCTGGCATTTCTAACTTACTGGGGTCTCCACTGCAGTTTAGGCTTCACCTTCACAGCTTCATGTATCACCTTCTCAGGGGGCTGCCTAAAAGGACTCTGATCCTGTCACGTTTCCTGGCCTTCTATCTTTTCCTTTGAAATCTGGGTGGAAGCCTCCATGACTCCACAACTCTTCAGAGGCCTATATAACCAGCATCATATGGATAATGCCAAGGTCTACCAATGGCTCAAGTAGTCACTGGGCCCATTTGGACCATAGCTTCTGTGGCCTTTGAGTACCTAGGCTAGGAAAACAATTCCCTAGGCTGCCCTGCATAAGTGGAGTGCCCAGATGCTCTTTTCTTAAAAGAAAGTCTTTCAAATTAGTTCATACTTTTACTCCCTTGAGCCTGTGATGGGTTGGGTATGGATACTTGGAGATGCCCTCAAGGCATCTTTCCTATTGTCCTGGTGCAATGTACCTCACTTCTTTTTAGTAGTGCTACCCAAACATTACTTCTCTCAACTCTGTATGTACTTCTTTTCTGGTCAAACTGCAACTTTCTCAAATCTTTCTGCTCTGTTGTGCTCATAATTCTCACAGTAAATTTGGCTAAAAGTAGCCAGCAATGTTCAAGTCACAGCCTCCATACAGACTAGTCCATAACTTTTAAATTCAACATCATTCAATGTCTTGGGACACCAACAAAATGTAGACAAGCTCTTTGCCGCATATAATACAACAGCATCTAGTCCTCATTTCCATCGGAAACTATTTCTATCTCAAACCTCAGAAGCACAGTTCCCACCAGAATCATCCATAAAGCTCTGCTTATAGCTTTCTAAACTTTTTGTAGCCAACTTTTTAAAACATTTCCAAATTTCTCCCACAAAGGGGTTCCAAAAGCTTTTAAAACACATGGTTAGGTACAGTCATAGGTTTGGCCCCACTCCCAATACCAATTTTTCTGTGTTAGTTCTTCCATCACTGTGACAAAATACCTGAGAAAAGCAACTTGGCCTATGGTTTTAGAGGTCTCAGTCCATAGTTGCTTGACCCCATTGCTTTAGGCCTATGGCAAGATAAAGAATCATGGTGGGGAATGCAGGGCAGAGAAAAGCTTCCCACCTCATGGCAGCAAGGAAACAGAGGGAACAAGATTGGGAAGGGGCCCAGGTATAAGATATCCCTTTCAAGGTTACTGGTGATACAGAACGAGTAACCATGTTTCTCTCTGAAAGATACTTACAGTTCCATAAGGACCTTAATTTAAGATCTGAGACTTTGAAGCTAGTGCAGGAAATACAGTGGAATTAATAGGCAATGACTTCTTAAATAGAACTCAAATGGTTCAGCAACTAAGAGAAAGGACTGGTAAATGGGACTACTTGAAATTAGAAAACTTCTGGACAACAAAAGAAATGGTCACTAAATTGAAGAGGCTGCCCACAGAATGCGAGAAAATCTTTGCCAGCTATACATCTGACAAGAGATTAACAACCAGAATATGTAGGGAGATCAAAAAAGTAAACTCCCCCAAAATCAATGACCCAATGAAGAAATGGTCAAGTTAACAGAGTTTTTCAAAGGAAGAAGTCCAAATGGCCAAAGAACACATGAAGAAATGCTCAACATCCCTGGCCATAAAAAAAAAAAAAAAAAAAAAAAGCAAATCAAAACCATGTTAAGATTCTACCTCACTCCTGTTAGAATGGCTACCATCAAGAACACAAACAACAACAAATATTGGGGAAGCTCTGGGGAAAACGGAACCTTCAAATACTACTGGTGGGAATGTAAGCTAGTATAACCACTATGAAAAACAGTATGGAGGCTCCTTAAAAGCTAAAAATAGAACTGCCATAAGATTCAGCAGTTCCACTCCTAGGGATATACCTGAAGGAATATAAATTAGGTTACAATAAAGGCACTTGCACAACCATGTTCATATTAGCATTATTCATAACAGCTAACCTATGGAAGCAGTCAAGAGGCCCCACTACTGATGAATGGATTAAAAAAATGTGGCACTTATGTATAACAGAATTTTGTTCAGACACAAGGAATGAAATTTTGTCATTCACAGGTAAATGGATAGAACTGGAGAACATCATCTTAAGTGAAGTTAGCCAGGTTCAGAGGCCAAAAGTCACATTTTCTGTCATATGTGGAATAGAGATCTAATACAAATACAGCAATATTATGAAAAACAGGTCATGCTAAGGGGAGGTCACATACAAGAGAGGGGTTGTAAAAAAAGGAAGTTAAGAAGGTGAATATGGTTGATGTACTCCCTATACAAGAATGAATATAGGATTTTTAAATCTGTTGATATCACCATAAGAAGAGGACTAAGTTAGAAAAGGGAAAAACAGAGGAGATGAACCAATTTGGGTTATTTTATATATATATATATATATATATATATATATATATATATGGAAAAATCACAAGGAAACCAATGTATACTTAAACAAAAATGTCACCTTTTTTTTTTTTAACAAAAACAGAGAACAGGAAGGCAGAAGAGGCCCTGTGGGAAAGGGTGTGGGAGGATGAATATAGTGCAAATACTATGTACACCTGCATGTAAAGAGAAAAATGATACCTGTTGAAACTATCCCAGGAATGGGGGAGGGAGGAATAAAGGAGAATGATGGAGGGGTTGAATTCAAGTATGATGCATTTGATAAATTGTAAGAACTTTGTAAATGCCACAATGTACCCCGACCCAACACAACAATAATAATAGAAAAAGATACTTATAGTTCCAAAGGCAGGAATATTTCCTCATTCAGATTAATTGCCAACTGATAAAAATAGAAATTTAGTACTTTTAAGTACAAAGAATTAAACCTTGATTGGCAATATCTATGTCTGTGGTGCAGGGAGGTCTCTAAAGGATTTCAGAAGAGAAGAAAACTGAATTATCTGTTACAAAAAAATAGGATATTCTAGAAGCAGTAATAATTCCTATATCCTGACTCTATAATCAGATCAAATAAGTGCTGGAAGGGACCTGAACACTAGATAAAATAACAAATTTTAAATCATAAGGAAAATCTTATTATTTTGGCCAAAGAAATAATTTCACTAATTATAATAAATGTTGCCTTACATATTCTCAATATGTAATATCAAAATTACAAGGTATTGGTCAAGGGAGCAAAATGTTTTCAGAGTATGCAGTTCCAACAAAATTTACAGTATTACTTTTCCATGCATAGCTAATCATATATGAAGCAACTGGGTCAGATATCTATTGTAAGGAATTCTGTAACAAATGCTTTTGAAAAGTAAATATTGTATAAATTTATACTTTCATAGCTTGAGAGATGCACAGTGACCCATCCAACCAATAGAAGAAACATGATTGTCTCTAAGATGAACTGAGATGAAAGACCATCCTAAGTAGAGAATCAGGTAGTATGCCAATCATTTTCCTAGAGTGCTTTTTTTTTTCCTTTAGAATTATTTTATTAAATCATAAATGTACAACAGCTTCTTAACTCTACACACGCACTTAAATTTTTTAAAGGAAAAACGTTATGTCTTATTACACCATGATCCTGGCTAATAGCTTTTCAAAACTTTTGAGAAAAATCTTAAAAAAGGTTTCACATGTCACCTGAAACTTACAAATTTAACATTATCAAAGAAGGAATGCTTCTACACCTAGAGTGCTTTTTAAAAAAAAGAATGTTAAAACTAACATTTATTAAACACTTTCCATTTGTCCAAGCATTATGCTGGGAGTGAAACACAATGTTAAAAGTACATATTTCTGTACCAATATTAAAGTTTAATTCTAAGTCTTCAACTTATGTAAATGAGGGATATCAGAAAAAAATATGTCTTGCTATAGCATTTAATTTAAATTTTCAGACACAAATTCATCATGTGACTACTTTTCAATGATTTATGGTTGAGTATATTCTTAGAAAAAGAATGTTCATTTAAAATTTGCCAGTTTGGTATAAGACAAAGCAAAAATTGCTACTAATTATAGTTCCTTATATTGTTCTTCTTTTCTAAATTCTTTCTCTCTGCTTGATGTTTACCTCTTGCGCAACTGTAGATCAACTTCATCTGTTTAAAAATTGTACCAAGTCAAACAAGTTTTAAGTACTATATTGCTTGCTAAATTGGGCCTGTCCTTTCATTAACTTCACTTTTAAAATTTGATTATCAGTATTTCAATCTTGAAAAAAGAAATCTTATATTCTTTAGATGACAAATAACATGCTGAATACCTCTCGCTTTAATATCCCTAAGAACGTTATACATGTTACCAAAAATACTTTACACAAAATCTAATATGCTCTGTGCTTTCCATGCTATTCTCTAATTTCCTCCTTATTTTGCATTAAAATATTTTTCATAAATACTTAATCCCATAATTAAAACCTTTTACATTTTACCTTCATCCTTTGTATTCTCTGAAATAATGTCCTAATGATGTAATATAACAAATACAACAGAAATTCCCTATTATAGAATAATGAAAGGGAGAAATAAAAGAAATATTGACTTATTAGCTCTCACAAATTCTGTAAATCTCTATGACAAATAAAAACACTCTTTTAAATAGTAAGAACATTAAAACTTTTATTTTGAATGTGATTCAGTCACATGCTCACAATAAAGAATTATGTATAATTTACTGCTTGATTGAAATTAACAAAAATTAATGGACTATATAGTAACTCAAACTTCCAAATCACTTTCTAAAGAAAAACTCCCCTTTATGTTATCATAATTTTTCCTATGGCGTTTCAAAGAAATAAGGCTACATTGTGTTACAAATGATTAAAAGCAGTGTCAGGATAGTAAGTTGGATATACATACTTAAAACAAATATTAGGGTTATTTTCTCTGGTAAGTTAGCTTGCAAATGAACAGAAACAGCCCAAATCCACATACTGTAATAGCTGTCCACTTCAAAATTCTACTCTTCCATGTAGATACTTCTTCTATTAATGGTATATGAGTTGGATCGTTTTCCCGTTCATTTTGCAGCTAATATTTAATATGGAAGAAAGAAAAGCATTAATGTTTAATACTCTGAAAATAAAAGTATCTGTGATTTCAATAAAAAAAAGATGTGTATTAATCCATTGGAGTTGGATGGAGGCAAGTCAAGGTTCACATGGAAGATCTAAAGTGAACACAAATGTCATGAAGCATGTCTTTTATCAGCATCCTGTTATCATCAATTATTAGTTTTACATTTAAAATAATGCTTTCATAGATTATCAAATTTTAAAATGGTACTTTTATGCCATGAGATAAAGTTCCTTTAATGTCAGTTTAAAGTTTTAGTTTTACCTATAAGGAATAACAACTGACATTTATTTCCAATATCAATGTCTTATAAAAGAGTAAAGTATTCTTATAGCGAGCCTACAATAGGTAAAATTTAGCAAAACTAGAAGATCAGATGTTAATGCTAGAAGTTTAATAGTTTATTTAAGTACAATTGCAGAAACAAATGTCACTGAAAATTCAAGTGGTTCTTTTAGTACTTCTCAGCAATAAAAGCACATGACCGACCTAGTTAGTTTCTAAATTGCCAGAGAGAAATTTTGTGCTAAAGGAGCCTCCACAATGTGTGTGTGCACTGGAGGGCAGGCAACAAGAGAAGAGAGAGAAGAAAGAAGAGAGAGATGGCTGTTGGGGTGAGGCAGGAGAGGGAGACTAAGCAGAAACCAAAAGATCCTTAAAAGATAAAAAGAATCAGGCACATTTATAGAGTGAAATTTACTAGAAACATCCTGTACTACAGTGGTGATATAAATATTTTCAACATTAGCAGGAATAACGACTTCTAAATTCTGCAGTGTAAATATTTAATTTTTAAAGTCTGCAAAATTAATTTTAAATTTATAGCAGAAAAACGAATTTCAATGCCAATCTCATTAAGACTGTCTTCTTGGAAGTTAGCTTCCAAATGGCTTCATTCAGCAACAGATTCCTTTTTGACACTGATGCTCCATTTATTGAATCCTGAGACAGTCATTCCTTTTATTAACCAGTTACTTAGAATGACCCTTTCTCACAGGAGCTGTCAGTGTGTTGGTTCGAAAGAGAGTGATGTGGTGTTAAAGGCTAGCCTTGACCTCTCCCATCCTCTCACTCTGTTACATCCATACACTTATCTGTGATAACTCATACACTTCTTTTTTTTTTTTTAAAATCCCCATCAGTTATTATTGGTAAACTCTGAAACATCACAAGCTTAACAAGCATGATAGCATATTCCCAAACCTGGAAGCCTTCATAGTTCCCTAAATAAAATCTCACTATGATGATTACTACTTGTCTAAGACTAATTTACTAAGCCAATTCATTTGCTTGCTCAAAATTAAGACTGTCCTGACCAAAGAACTATGTCTGCCATTACTGCAGACTAAAAAATGTGTTTTCAATGTTAGTCCTCATACAGAAACGTGTAAACTCTAGGTAGAAAACATCACAGTAAAGAAAAGATTCTCTTTGTAGACACACATTGTTAATTATAGTACCTCTGACTGTATTATGTTTTAGTCATTAAGTTTCTAAAACAATGCTTCTTAATTTCATTCACTTCAGAAAACCCTGGTTCTATAATTTAATCTCCATTCTCTACAACCCCTCCACCTCCTCCATGCTTTTAGTTCAAACTGGAGAAATCAAATTAGTCAACAACCTTGAGGCAAATATATTTTAGGCAATTTCCTACATTAAAAATTGATGCTTTGTAGGAAGCTTCTGTATACAAATCCTTCAAAATTTTACTTGGATCCCCATGAAAAAATATCATGCTAAGGAAAGTCAACACCACTGTCCTTCAATTCTTTTAGATGAAATGGAGGTAGTGAAGATGAATGGTGGTGTCAGTAAGTTCAGGTTCTATCTAGCTTACTTAGAATAGGCCTGACATATATAGCAGGCACTCTTTAATATTTGTTGAATGAACAGTTGTCACATACAATACAACTTCCAAGACACCTCTTTCACTGGAAAGGAATTTTTGAAATTTATTACTAATTTCTCCATTTAAAATAGATTTTCCATTATAATTTTATACACTTTTGCTTTACAACTTGCTCCTCACTTTAAAAGACTCTTTTTGATTAAACATATGATAATAATAGCTAGAACGATAAATTACCTGGAACGTACAAAGTTTATTTTGGGGAAAGCAACTTTTGATAAAATTTTAGTGAAAATATGAAATGAATTATATGCTGCAACTTTAACAATTTAATGTATAAACTAATGTTCATATCAGATAAGTTATAAAACTTTACAGATATCAAATATATTTCTTCAATAGACATGGAATCAGAAATGAACTGTTTAGTTGACTCAAAGTGTTTTCTTTCATTCTCTATCCTCAACAAGTTTACTATTTCAGCAGCTCACATACTAGAACAGCCAATTTTCTTAAAGGGGAAAAAAAATCACCTGTCCTTAAATCCAGATATATACTTCTTGTATATGAATATAAAAACAGAACCAAAACCAAAAGATATAAAAACCATCATGTAAAAAATAAATTATTAAAAGATAATAAAACAAAGTCTGTTCAATAGAAAAATATTTGTTCCATAATGCTATCATTAGACAAACTAATAAATATTTATTGGCTTTTTGCGTCTATAGTTACATGTAAGTCTAATGAACAAATGTAACTTCCTATCTTTAATGAGCTCATATTTTATTTTTATTATTATTATTTTGGTGTTGAGGATTGAATACAAGGCTTCACACATACTAAGGACACACTCTCACAGTCTACCACTGAGCTTGCACCCTAACACCTGGCTGAACATTTTATTACAATAAACAAGCATACCACAACTTATTAAATTATCCTTCTAGTGCAGGAGACTTATTGCACAAGCAATTTTGGAATAAATTACTATTGAAAGATACAAATATTTTTGTCATCCTTGGCTCATTTTGCCAAACTGTTTTTGAAAGGAGTTGTGCTACCTGTCACATGAGAATATCGGTTTGGTGAACTCTTAGGAGAGACTATTACTAGAGTGATACATTTTCCTTGCTAATCAAAAACATGAAAAGGACATATTGTTCTTTTAGTATGCATTCCTTTTTTTAATTAATTAATTAATTTTGCAGCACTGGAATTTGGACTCAGGGCCTCACGCTTGCTAGGCAGGCACTCTTACCACTTAAGCCACTCCACTAGCCCTGTAGGCATTCTTTAATGACCAGTAACGTTTGTTTCTTATGTATCTTTCTTTCTTTGGAAATACTTAGACTGCTTGTCTAAGTATTCCACTTGTTGCTCTTATCAAAATTTTTTCATTGCCTATTATTTTTCAATAAACATCTCCTTTTGTTTCCACCTCTAATTCTAAATACATACCTTCTGAATTAAGTCTTTTAGTTTGCAGACCTCTTCACTCAAATCTTCAACATTACTAACAAGCTCTTCACAAACTGAAGTAAAATTCCGGGGAGAAGCCCACTCTAGTACTATCTGTTAATAATTTAAAAAGTTATAAAGAATGGAAACAACTTTTTACAACTTAATATGTACAAAGTTATACAACTATACAACATATAACGTACTTGAATATTACATTATAAAACTGAAAAGGGTTTTTTTGATTTAGGATAAATCCTGACATTAAAAATAAGGAAGAAATTTTATATAAATTAGCTTGCTAAATGTATTTCCCAAATATAGGGACATGTAAATAATATCTGTGGTGAACAAATTAATTCATGGAGGTTTTAAAAATGACATGCTTCTCATATTAATATTATATAAGAATCATAGGGAAACATTTAAAAGTTTTCACTACAAACAGCTAAAACCAAATCACATGAAAAACTGAAAATTAAGTCTGCTTTTGCCAAGTCACTGTCAATTTTAAATTTATGTCATTACAAATTTTTATATCAATACAGGTTTTTAATAACAACATAATTTTGTTTCAATTTTCACTTGGGTCTTATCAGTTTATATTTTAAACAATGAAATCCCCTTTAAGAACAAATGACAAATTCAATTACATGGATCAATTAAATTTTGGTCTGCCCCATTCTCCTTTGCTTGAGGATGAGAACACCAATTGATTAGTATGTAATTGATTAGTATGTAAGGGAGTAATATTAAACAAATTTACTTATTTATATCTTATGCCAAACAAGTGGTATAATTTTACCAGATCAGTATTTAATGATTTATCATGAACTTATCTGCAATGTTCTTCAGCATGTATACTTTTCTTCACTAAATAACTTCTGTAGAATACCTTGTGAGAATTTACAGGCAACTCAGTAATGATATTCTGCACAGCTGTTATTAAATGGCCACACTGTTTGTTTAATTTCAGAAGAAAGTTGAGGAACTCATCACCACTAAAGATGGAGACAAACAGAAAGTGCTTAAGAGCAATTTACTTCATTTTACTGGGATAGTTACTAAAAATGTACTCACAAAATTAGATTTTTTTCAGAAATATTTACAGACTAGCTACTATGTGTTAGAAACTGAAATATGAACTGAGTATAAAAGAAAAACAAGATGCCAATCTTGATGATCTCAAATTTCAAGATGAAATGCACAGGGAGTGAATTCAAGTATGATATATTTGATATACTATAAGAACCTTTGTAAATGCCACAATGTACCCCAACCAGCACAACAATAAATACAAAAAAAGGGATTAAAAAAAGATGAAATGCAGACACAAAAGGACATGAATAAAGAGGACAAAGGAACCAGTATTTGAGTAACTATTATGTGAGGACACTGCAGCAGTTATTTTTATATTTATTATTTTTTTTTAATTCTCCCTAACAACCTCTGGTTTTGCTAACACTAGTTTATAGTTGAGATACTGAAAACTCAAGAGAGAATTAATTTATTATCACACAGTGATGGGAAATAAGAATTAGAAACACTTCACAGAAATGATACTTAAACTGAGCCTGGAGCTAAAGAATAAGTTTTCCAGGTGGGTAAGGAATGGAAGGACTCTGGACAGTTAGTAGGTGCAAAAGTACAGGGGCAGGAACCCTGAAGGTATAACTACAGTAGAAATTATGAAAAAGTAGCAAAAGAAGAGACTGCATACATTTATTAAAGGATTTTATCTTTTTCATCATGTAAAGTTACTAAAGGATTTCAAACAGGAAAGTAGAAAATCAGACTTTTGTATGAAAAATTTTATTTGAAGAGTGGTGTGGATTAAAAGAACACAAAAATAAAAGTATAAAGGACTGAAAAAACTAATGGAAAAATCCATTCAAGAAATGATGAAGGAGAGATCAACACAGGATATGACAGTTTCATTGGAGGGAGGAGACAAAAAGATAGTTTAAGAGTTTTAGGAAAACAAATGGAAAAATTTGGTGATAGATTGCATGTAAAACAAAAGGAAGGATCTAGAATGATTTTCATTTTTTTGGCTTTAATGGAAGGTTATGCCATGAAGCATGGAACTGAGTTTATTGATGGGTGGGTGAGGAGTATAGAGAATGAAGAAAAATATTATAGCACAATAATTAAGAGCACAGACAAGTCAAGAGTAAACCCGACTTTGGATTTAGCATCCACAGTTACTAGCTTTATGATCTTGGGCAAGTCTAATCTTGAGCCAAATGTTTCCATATGTCTAGAATGGAGACAACAGACTATCAGAAGCATGAAAGGAGATAATAAATATAAGCACCTGGCATTCTGTCTAGCAAAGAGCTGGCATTCAAGCAAATTTAATTATGGTAATGGCTGCAATGTGAGACATGGAGGTAGCAACAGTTAGTAAGCAGTTGAAAATGTAGGTTTTGCAGGTATTTATACTGAGGTCTACACACTTGTGAGGCTAGATACAGTTCAGAGTCAGAGAACCTCAACAGGAAAACATTTTTATTTTCACTGACCTTAACCTGAAATTCAGTCTTTCCCTCGATCATGAATGTAAGCACAAACCACAGTAGTATTAGAATTGTCTATGATTTGGTGAACAACAGAAATCAAAACTATGATCATGAATAAGACCACAAAAAAGGGACATATTGCAAAAAGGGGAGGATTGATAGAGGTGGAACAAAACAGTCATTAAAGGAAAAGTAGCTTGTGAAGCAGAAGAAAATCAGTAGCTATAGGTTGTTATGAATGACAATGAAGGAGATGATTTCAAGGAAGAAAAGGTCAAGCACCTTAAAAAAGATAAGTCCACTAATTTTGGCAAACAGGCAACGCTAGAGACTAGATTAATTTTGATGATAAAAGCCAATTTAAGTGGAAACTACAAGAAATTTTTATATAACCCTATAGGAAAATTAGCCAAGGATATGAACAGGTAATCCAGACAAGTAGAAAAATAAAATTTGGTGGAAAATAAGTATTGGGATACAATTACCATTATATTCTAGCGAAATGACAAGTTAAACAGATCACTGTTATGAAGAGTTGCAAATATAATAAGGGGGGGTGAACTTGCTCAAGGTACACTGCATACATGTATGGAATTATTACAATAAATTTCCTCATATTATTAATGTATGCTTATTCAAAAATTAAAAAATTAAAAAAACATATCCAATAACTCTTTCACACACAAAAGAGTTGAAAACAGCATGAACTGACCTTTCTGGAGTGCCCTTTAATAGTATAACTAACATAAAATGTATACATAAAATCTATAACTATGGGACAAAAAGAAGATTCTAAATTCAAACAAAATTTCTTAGATGGTGTATTATTTGATCACACACAATACAAAGTTTCTTTCACATTGTTATCTAGGAGGAAAGTTTTGTGAAAAGCAAACAAGGGCAGCCTCCAAATTTTTCTCTAACATATCTTGTTAGGTTTTATATAGTCTTTTGATTTAAGACAAATCTTTTTAACTATTAGGTTGAAAAAAAATTAAACTTCAGAGACATAACTAACTATATAAAGTCAGTGAAAGGACTTTATTGGTTGATGTCAAAAGCAAATTGAAAATAAAAAATTATATAGACATTCTATTTAGTAAGAAAAACAGTATTTGTAAAAGCATTCTCAAAATATAGTTCTTTTTTATTCCATTTCCTTTCTGATCTCTACTCCAAAAAGAACAGAACTTACAGAATACATGACATATTTCTGACAAAACACCAGCCAGTATTAATTTTTGTTTCATGTAATATTTATATAAAGTATACTTACTATTTAGCTTTTAGTACTCTTTAAATACTTGAGTTTTGTTTATTATCAATAAAAATAGTACTTTCAAGTAATTAATTAATTCTGTATTTATTTAATTCAATGAGCTCACGGAAATTAATATCTATTGAGGATTGCCAAAAAGATAGCAGGTAAGCAATTCTATATAGGTTATATACAAACGTGTGTGAAATATAAGCTTACCCTCTTATTCCGAAGACAGTAAGGAACTCAACTCAAATAAGCAAAAAATATTAACAGCAAAATTAAAGCCTTAATAAATGAAAAGAAAATATAAACCTTTCTTACAACATAATATTCAGGGCCACTGAATATGGACAGGCAAACTATATAACACATAACTCTGCAGAGTACCATTCATATACACTTTGTGAATGCTGTGTACAATAAGTGCTGTATAGTATGCAACCTACATAACTTTACATGGTAGCCCTATTACTTTTCACCTATATAAATAATTCAAAATAAGCAAATATGATATAGGTGTGGTAGACTGAGTTATTTGATAAAATTACTGAGTGTTCTTTAGTAAGCTAACTAGTACCAGGATCCTCCCTTCATATCCAAATTACATGAGGCCTGGCCATGTGACTTTCTTCACTGGAGGTTACTGTATAACTTTTCAACACAAGTTTATAGGGCCACACAGTAGTCCCATTGGTTGGCTGCTTCATTTCTCTTTTCTCTTTGCCATAGGGACAGCATGTCCCAGACTGGAGATGTTCTTTCAGGCTGCTCTCAAAATGATAAGGAGAGCCACTGTAGCTGACTCATGATATAGACGATCAAGAAATAAATTTCACTGTATGAAAGTGATGGAGATTTAGAAGTTATTTGTTACTACAATCTAACATCATGTAAGAATATTAAAACAGGTCATATTTTAATTTTTTTTTTTTTTTGCCATACTGGGGTTTGAATTCAGGGCCTACACCTTGAGTCATTCCACCAGCCCTTTTCTGTGAAGGGTTTTTTCAAGGTAGGGTCTCAGGAACTATTTGCCAAGCCTGGTTTTGAACAGTGATTCTCCTGGTCTCTGCCTCTTGAGTAGCTAGGATTACAGGGGTGAGCCACAAGTGTCCAGGTTTTTTTTCCCCCAGCACTAGGATTTGAACTCAGGGCCTCACATTGCTAGCTCATATTTTAATATTTTGAAAGCAAGGATTAAGATACAATTTTAAATCTGTAATAAAGGTATTACAAATAAAGTTACTGTGTGTTCACTGTAGAATATCTGAAAAACATCCACATTCATACCCAAATAGTAACTGATACTGTTTTCTATACTGTATTTTCTGACAGTACACATTTTCTTCTAATATTTTTCCTATGGGTGTATACAACTGACATTATGCTTCACATGCCAATTTATTATTATGAATATTTTTACATGACATTAAATTTCAAAACAATTTTAGTGATGGGAAAATAATTATGTTGAAGCAATCTAATTTAGCCACTTCTGATGTTAATTACAATTTCTAATTTTAGAAGTTTATAAATAACAGATAGAAATGTTTATATAAATTTTGTATCTATATATTTTTTTCTTTTCTGAAAAGGAGCAGTTTCTTGACAGTCTTAATTTTAAGAAGCTTTTGACACATTCAAGTAGATATCAGGTAGCACAGAGTTCAGAGAAAAGAGTTGGGTAAAAACTGTTGAAAATTTCAAGACATGGATGCAAATGATTACTGCTGTTCAGAATATCTCAAAGTAGTAATGGAGTTATTAACCTTTTAAAATTGCATTCTTTAATTCTGCAAATGTATCAATGCAGAAAAAAGTAAATACATTGTTCATGTGCATTCTTGTAACAGATTATTTTAGAAAATTTGACACATGGAAGAAATATATCTTAAAATAAATCAGTAGCTAAATTGTTGAAGTTACATTACCAGGAGATTATAATCAATCAATTCAGCTTTTCTTACTGTTAGTTTTCTTATGACTTAATGACTAATTTCTTCTTTAAAGGATGACTGTGAACAAATGGGAAGTAAAACCTTTTCTATAACACCATGTAAACAAAGTCTGTGATTTACTAACAAGGTCAAATTCTTAGGATATATGGCTGCCAGTTTTATTTTTCAAAAAATTCAGCAGCTTTAATAAGTGAGCGATTCAGGATTCTGTACATTCTTTTAAGTCTTCTAAATACAACAAAGTAAATTCATAAGGCAACCCTGCCATTATACAAATAAGTAATATCAGAATATTTAATTTGTAAGTCAATCATGTAGAATTTAGAATATTCTTTCATAGGAACAATAGTGGAAAATAACATGAATAAAGGTATTCAAAAAGGCCTGCTATTTTAAGTCCTTACAACTCAAATTCTATACAATGCATTTCAATATTTAAGTTATAATATATTGAAATGATAAGGCATTATTTTAAATCTTCCTGTTATAAAGACATACAACTAAAGAAGAAGGAATGGGAAAAAGGGAATATATACTCTATAATGAAGTTTTTGAGAAATTAGGATTATCTAACTTATCCCCTAGAAACTTCTCTAAATTCTAAAATAGAATGGAAATCTATGTGTGTCACAGTTATGGTGCTAACTTCAGACAGTCTATACTAGTAATGATACTATTGCATTTATAAGTATTATATTTTATGGAATATAAAATCTCATAGGCTACTTAGCAGGTGGTGTTAGTAAGTAGGAAGAATTCAAAATTGCCTTGTAGGTAGAGGAAAATAAATATTATGTGTTATTTAGGATTCTAAAATCTAGGTGTTTTTACTGTGAGAGATATCTACATACAAAATTATTTAAAAAAATTACTAAACAGACAATCATATAATCTAAAAGGCAGAAGACCTACAGGTTTTCTAATTTGTATTCAAATTATTTCTTTAAGCAAAAATCTCCTACTATAAGTATTACATACAATGAAACAACTACCTTATTTATTCTGGGTATATTTCTATTAACACGAAGAGTGCTAGTGACAATGTTAACCTAAACTGATGGACAAAAAGCCTCAGCAATTCTTAGATGTATTGTTGTATTTCACCCACCATCGTAATATAGTTAATTCTGGACTCTTCATTTATCCTTATGAAACACATTCTTACTAAGTTTGGGGGAATTTGCTTCAATGTGCCAAAACCTTAGTTTTTTATTTTTCAGTTATTTTAGACACCAATCACAAACAGCTATTGAGCCATTGAAATCATACAGTACTTTCTCTGACTGTAATAGACTCAAACTAGAAATCAGTAACAGGAAAATCTCCAAACACATGGAAATCAAATGATATACTTTTAAATAATACATGAATCAAAGAGAAAGTCTCCAAGAATATAGAAGTGAATGAAAATGACCACGGAATGTATCAAAGTTTGTGAAAATACAATTAAAGCAGTGCTGAGAGGGAAATGTAAAAGGCTAAAACTTAAATAAGAAAAAAGAACAGTGGCCAGGTGTGATGGTACATGTCTGTAATTCCATCTTCCCTGGAAGATGGAGATAGGACTATGGTTTGCAGCTGGCAAAAGCCCAAGACCCTACTGGAAGAAATAAAAAGCAAAAGGACATGGCTCAAGTGAAAGAGCATCTGCCTAACAAGCATGAAGCCCTGAGGAATCAATCCCAGTACTGAAAGGGGATGAGGGGTGAGGGAGGGAGGGGGAGAGATAGAGAGAAAGAGAGAATAATGATGTATACCTATGATCTCACTTGGGAGGCTGAGGCAGGAGGATTGAGAGCTGGAGGCCAGCCTGGGTAAATAGCAAGACTCAACCTAAAATAAAAATAAAAATAAATAAATAAAATAAAAATGTGAAAGAAAATGTCTCAAAAAATAGCCTAGACTTCTAACTTGAGAATCTAAAAAAAGAGCATATTAAATTCAAAGCAAGCAGAAAGAAGGAAACAATAAGGACAATAGCAGAAATCAATGCAATTAAAAATAAAAGAGAAATGTAACAAACAAAAAATTAATGAACCTCTAGCAAGACTACCAGAGATAAAAGAGAGAAGAGAGAAATCACAGATACTAGGAATGAAATGGGATATTACAGCAGACCCCACAGCCATTAGAAGGATAATAGGCAATCCTAATAACAACTTTACATTCTGAATTTAATCATTCAGAAGAAATGAGTGAAGTCATTGAAAACCGCACATTACTAAAACTCAGCTCAAATGAAACAGATACAATTTTAATAATCCTGTAACCATAAGAAGTTAAATTTATGATTTTAAAAGTCCTAAATAAGAACTCTCCAAGCCCAGATGGTTTGTTTCACTGGAGAAGTCTAATTAAAAATGTTTACAGAAGAATTATCTCTAATTCTATACTATCTTTTCCAGAAAATAGAAGAGGAGGGAGCATTATTTCTCAACTCATTTTGCAAAGATGGTATTACCATGATATCAAAACTAGAGAAAGCACAAAATGGAAACTTGTAGAGCAACATCCATCATAAACTTAGATGCAAAAATCCTCAGCAAAATACCAGCAAATTAAATCCAACAATGCATAAAAGAATAATGAACTGTAACCACAGGGGCTTAGTCCAATATGCAAGGTTGGTTCAACGATCAAAAATGCAACAAAATAATCTACATTATATCCAGGCTACAGAAAAATCTTATATAATCATATGAACTGACATAGAGAAAAAAAATATTTGATAAGATTCAACAACCATTTTGTGATAAAAAAAATTCAGAAAAATAGGAAGAGTTGAATTTTCTCAGTCTCATAAAGAAAATCTACAAACTCTATAGATAACACTTTAGTTAACAGTAAAAAACAGAATGATTTTCCTTGAAGACTAGGAACAGGGCAAGAATGTACATGATCCACAATGCTTATTCAATATAGTACTGGAAGTTCTACCCACCATAATAAGGCAAGAAACAAATAAAGGCATATGGATTAGAAAGGAAGAAATTAACTTGTCTTTGCAGACTAGGTGAATATTTATTAAGAAAATCTCAAAGAACCTAGAAAAGACAGAATATTTGAGTTTAGTAAAGTTGAAGGATACACGAACAAAGCACAAAACTCAGCTGCACATTGTACACTGAAATAAAAAAACCCACTACCACTGACTGTGCCAAAGATAATGAAATATTTAGGTATAAATCTAACAAAATATGTACATGAACTCAAGTTTGTACTTATCTGTTCATGGATTAACAGATTCAACATAGTTAAGATGTCAATTCTGCATAAATAAATCAACAGAATTAACACAGTTGCTATTGAACTCTCAGACAGCGTTTTTGGAGACGTAGAAAACTTAATCTAAAATGTGGATGAACCAGGAGTGATGGCTTATGACTTATGTCTGTAATCCCAGGTACTCAGGAGGTGGAGATCAGCAGGATCACAGCTCAAAGCCAGCCTTGACAAGAGATTATTGAGATCCCTTTTCAACCAATAAGATGGATGTGGTGCCAGGTTCCTGTAATCCAGTTATGCAGGAAGTGTAGGTAGGAGAATCATGGTCCCAGTTTGGTCTGGGTAAAAAGCAAAATCCTATCTAAAAAAATTGCTTTTAAAAAAAAAGGTCTGGAGTTGTGCTTAAGTGGCAGAGTGCTTGCCTTGCAAGTGCAAGGTCCTGAGTTCAAACCCAAGTACAAACAAAAATAAAAAATATAATGTATGTGAAAAGAAAAATGTTCTAGAATAGCTAAGATAATTCAGAAAAAGAATAAAATGAGCAGTCATTCTTTCTGATGCTAAGGTTTACTGTACAATTATATTCATCATAACATTTATGAAATAACATCATTATAAAGCTGGAGAACAATTATTGGTGGCTACAGATTAGGGATGGGGGAAAGTATTAGTGCTAGCTATAAAGGAGTAGGATGAGAGAGCTTTGTGGTGGTTTGTGAAATATATAGATTGTAATGATGGTTACATGAAATTACATGTGATAAAATTGCATAGTTTTATACACACAAGTTAATGTATAACTGGTGAAATAAGAAAAGGCTCTGTGAATTGTACCAGTGTCAATTTTCTGGTTTCGATATTCTACTGTACTTACGCAAGATATTAACACTGGTGAAACTGGGTTAAGGGTGCATGGGACCTCCCTGTTTATCTCCTTGAACTATTATGCGAACCAACCATTATTTCTATCATGTGAGTGTACAATTATTTCAAAATAAAAAGATTAAGAAACCATTTATTATATCTAGAATATACTAATAAAACCAAATATTATTTCCACACTGGTTTTAGATTAATAGTCAGTATTTGAAAAATAGAAATGAAGTTCATATATTGATGATATATAATTTTTCACACAGTAAGGCTAAAAATAAGAGTGGAATTCATATGAGAAATGTTTTCTTTTTAGTTTGAAAAATATTACTTCTTTGAATTTTCAATTTGACATCTAAAATGATTTAAAAAGAAATGCTACACTAGGAAAAGCATCGAATCTCTTGTATGACTAATTTAGCAAGACGATGAAAAAAATTAAAGCACAAATATTTCTAATGTGAGTTAACAAGAAGATGCACTGTTTTGCTTCTTGGTAAAATAACTTTATGAAAATTGGCTTTATAAAGTACATCAATTTCTGAACATAGTATGTTTTAAAATCATGGTATCAAATCAAACAATTCAGACATCAAAATTAAACTAAAAATTTAGTTCTTAATTATATTAATATATACTCATAATTTTACCTGATTTCCAACTTTGCCACTTCAGGTAACTCTCCAAAATTTATCTCTTCTACCTCCAGTTCTTTAAGGGCAGCTAGGATTTTCTGCTGATCTTTACTAGTAATTCCATTCTAAGTAAAATAATTTTAAGGTGTAGTAAGACAGTTACACTTAATTTAATACTCAAAACCATTACAATTTTTTATTTGAATTTGTATCTTGGAAAAAGACACACATTGGAAAGTAACAAATATACTGAAATAGATGGTTTGCTTATAATTGTGATTGATAAGCTAATTACATCATTAGAACACTTAGGCATATAGTTTTATGGCCAATTTTTTGCAATACATAAGAAAAGTTTTGATGAACTCTTAAATCACATTACTAGATTATAATGTATAGTAGCTCAAAAAATCCAGCAAATGAGTTTTTCCTTCAAAATATTATTTAAATTTTATCAGTGATAAGTGAGAATTAAACCTGTTCTTAGGATCTATATTCTACCTTTAGTATTAAACTAAAGGTAGAATTTTCTGTCTTAGATTTAGTTAAGTAGGATGCTTATTTTGATTTTTAGTGATACAAAAGATTTCAAATTTCCAATGTTTTTCATGAAGCAAGATCATTGGTTTTATAATATTCCATTTATAAAGTATAATACTTTCCACAGCTATTTTTGAATTGTTAAATGTATGAGATGGCAAAATAATAGATCTAATGGTTTTCAGAACCAACCAAAAGGCATATTGGGTTCCACATATATTTAAAAAAAACTACCTCTTATTTCTAAGTAGCCTGTCTTACAAATCTATTTCACATTTGGATATTAAGCAGTTTTAGTTGAGATATGATAATCTGAAGGAAGATTTTAGATATGGTTATCCATGATCATATTTAATCAAGACCCTAGCAAAAGATCAATCACACTCTGTAGCTCTAGGATTTGAAAAACAGAAAATAAAAAGATCCACAATTTTAAAAACATCAAAGAATATATCTGGAGTTTTTGAAACTGATACTAACCTTTGTAAACTCATCTTTTTTCATGGTTAAAAGGTGTCTTAAAGTTATATCCCTTTCCTGTACCAAAAGAAAAAAAACCCACTATCTTTCAATATAAACAGCACCAGTGAAAGTAGGCAAGCATACTTAAGTTAGTCACATACTCCATTCCTAAACAACTTTCAGCTTTCTAGAAGGAGGAGACTACATAGATACAGAACTACACTACTGGGTGGTCAGTATATATTCATCTAAAACAAAGAAAATGATAACCATTCATCATATTTCCTTATATAAAGAGAAAAGCAGTTCTATAAAATATCACAGAAATTATATTTTATGAATATTTTAAATTTCTAAATATCATATTAACCCATCAATAACACAAATTTTTATTCAAGATTTCTCTAGGAAATAAGTTTCAATATTACACAATGAAATCTAAATCTGAAATATTTGAACCACTGTGCATACTCCTACAGTGAATCTGTCTTAAACAGTGCTTTACTGCTTCAGTATCCTCATCTGGCTGATAGTAATTATCATGCAGTAAAACCTGACAATGTATGTATGCCTAAAACACGTAGATAGTGCTTGAGGTATGATCTAATTTAACATTCATGGAACTTTACACTAGCTGTTATTGTCCTTATGAAAAAACATTTTAAGTAACATATTCCAGTTAGAAATCAGAGCAAGAACCTGACAGCAGGTTTGTATGGTTTAAAAATCATGCTTCTAGGATTCTGTACAAGATCAGCAACTGCAAAAATAAAAGGACATAAGTATATACAGAAGCAGTAGGAAGTGGGTGAAACCCGGCCAGATTCTAATTTATGTAAATTTCTAGATTAATATATTTTTGAAATGCTTATTTCAAGTTAACGATGGGATGTACTAAAATTATAGAGAAAAGGAATGGCACTCATTCATATGCATGCTTATGAATTAATATTTAATGTTGTGTTAATCAACTAATAAGCACACATATATAAGTCCCCGTGGGTTGTATGAAATCTTACCTTTAATAAGTCAGTCATATGTTCAAGTCCAAGACCATGTAAAAATATTTCCAGCTCTCCAAATGCTGTATATGAACTATACATATTTATAGCAAGATCAGTTTCAGAAGAGAGTATAAATGTACAAATTATATATATTTATTATATTTCACAAAAAGAATGAGAATATGAATGAGAAAGAATTAATCCATGTAGGATATAATTGTAAATTTACAGACTAGTCTTAACCCTGTATCAAAGGAATAAGCAAGGTTTCTTTCACCCATTCTTTCCTTTTTTTGCCATGCTGTGGATAGAACCCAGGGCTTCATACATGCTTTGCAAATGCTCTACTAATGAGCTACACAAAAGCCCAAAGTAAGGTTTCTTGAGCAAAGACAAAAGAGAGAAAACGATGATGGTAAAATGTAGTTTTACCATGAGAATGAAAGAATGAAAATATTCATAAATATGTATTCCTTGTGAAATCTCTGCACATAACATCTCTTTAATTGCAATTAAGTAAAAATTATTAACAACTTTAAATGTGCTAAGAAAAGAATAGTTTATAGCTATGTTTTGAATAACAGTGTCCAGAGAAAAATATTTTTTTCTTAAAATTTAGCTTATAGTTAGAAATGTGTGGCTCAAACTCTGAGTTCAAACCCTAGTACTGCCATAATAAAAGAACCCCAGAAAAGTGCTAAAACTTATTAGAAAGAACAGTATAGTACAGTTTGACAGCTAACAGAAATCTTTTAAAAATAAAATGTGCTATCTTTACTGAAATTTTACGCTTAAAGTCAAAGGTATTATGATTAGTGTCAGTATAACTAAATAAACAAATAAATAAATAAATTCTTTTTTTAAACTTCTGGAGAACAGAGCAGTACCTAAAATCAGCACCAAAATTGTATTTCTAAGTAGCATTTAAAAATACTTGCAGAAGTTTAAAATATTACATCTTACATAAGTCACCAAATGTCCATGTAATAAAAACATACATTTTTATAGGAATTCTACTGAACTAAATATGTCACCTAAATATATGATCCTTTTCTTTATCAGAATCAGCTGCCAATAGTTTACAAATAGTCTCTTCTTTAGTTAGCTGTTGTTTTCCTTCCAATATGTTTAAAGTTAAAGAAAGAAAGTTGGAAATCTGAAAAAAGTTAAAAAGTCATTCAAATATAGTTAATATTATTGTATACTATCACTTAGAAGAAACTGAACATATGATTACCTTCTATCTGGAAGGAAAATTTTAGCAAAATGAAAGGGACAGAGCTTTCACAACTTACTACATTGAGAAAAACTTTTATATGATTAAGAAAATGATTCCTTGAACTAAAATAATCAGAAAAGGTAAAAAATACTTTAATCCAACATATTAAAAATTAAAGATAGTAATTATTTCCCATAACTAAAATACCATTTAGCAAACGATTCAGAAAGATTACATAACTAAGGTAGTACTCTGCTAAGCAGGAAGTAGTACACATGACTAAATGTATATAAATCCCACTGTACACCTCAACATGTGATAAAATTCCTCAGCTTTACAATCAACTCAAGGCTATGTCACATAATCTGCTAAAATAGAAAATCAAATCTGATTTTAAGTAATGAGTTATGACTCAAAATATCCTTTCATGTTCACAAATTTCTTACTATATCAAATCAGGTGTCACATACCCAAAATTTAATAATGCAGAAGGTAGTTTTAAAGTTTTTGAATTTTCAAAGCTTAGAACAAAAACTGTAGACTTCTTTTTGAAGTTTTATAGGACTTTCGTGATTAGCATCTCCTCTAAAATAATTTAGGAAAAAGTAGGTTTTATTTGGAAAATGATAGGCATATTAATCAGACTGCTCAAAAATGAAGAGGATGTTAACCAGTTTCAAATATTTAAATAGTTTATTACAATGTTATCTCTGAGGACATAGTAAGACTATATCCTTTTTATATAATTTAAATTATTATGCTATCAATGCCTCTGATTTAGAAGGATGAATATTCTAGGAAAGTAAGATTTCATTACCTGGTTCGAGAAGAAAACATTTAAACATTCAGTAATAGCTCAAAATACTATTATTACACTTGTGAATTTTATAAAAGTAATATAAATGTCCTACATATGATAATATGACAATACCAGAGAAAATATAGCTTAGTATATTGATCATACCTCAAGATGTTTATTTCTTTTTGCAATTTCACTTGGTGTCCTTCCATCTTTGGTCTGTAACATTTTATTAGCTCCAAGTTCTAGCAACTTCAAAATTACATGTTTATGACCCTGACGCGCTGCCCACGTTAAAGCCTGTAAGTGAGGGGAAAATTAAATTGTTTAAAGAGAAGGACTGTATATATAAGACAGATTAGAAACACTTTCAACAGTATTTACAGCACAATAAAAAGGAGACTGTTAATTAATGGAATTATGCAACCTCTTCATTTCACAATATAATATAAACATATTTTCAAAGTTGTAATTGCAGACTGCAAGGCTCACTGATTTTCTACAACCAATGTTTTACACAGTTAAGTGAAGTTAGGAAACAAAATAAAATGTTTTCTACAAAAAAGAATCTTCTATTGTCAGGACTGAGGACTAAAAGAGTCAATTTGTTTTTCTGTCAGTTGTTACTTTTTTTTTTTTAACCAGTGGTTACGTCCCACCCTTCCTGAAATTATTACTTCTTCAATCTTTTTTTAAAATAAAAACCAAACAGGGCTGGTGGAGTTGCTCAAGTGGTAGAGCACCTGCCTAGCACATGTGAGGTCTTGAGTTTAAACCCTAGTGCTGCTAAAACAAACAAACAAAAAACCTAAAACTAAATAAAAAATCAGCTATTTTTAAAGATTACTGATAATAAAAAAAATCAATGTTTTAGAAATAAAAAAAAGCATTATAAAAATGTTGCTCACGGTATAACCATTTTCATCCTGGGCATTAACTTCTGCTCCATGAGCAACAAGGAGAGCAACAACCTGAGGGTGACCATCCCGGGCAGCATACATGATGGGAGTCATACGTCTCCTGAGGAGGAAGGGAAGAAACACTTGTGTTAAGGCTGCCATTAATTACTACAATTTCATAAATTTAAGCATATACAGTACCATTATTATTGTTTTGAAAGCAAAAAGAAATACAAGCTTTTTAATAAATCCAATCTTCCAACAATGTACACACAGCACCCTCTAGTGAAGAAACATACAAAAGTCACTAAGTTATGCTTTCCAATATAAGTTTCATTAAGTTACATATTTATCTAGAAAATGATCAAAGTATTTGCACTATGTTTATTCTGGGAAAACAGTGATGAACAACACAAATAAGGTCCCTGCCTCACTGGATTTTCTTCACTAAATGCTTATTACAGTGTAGTTTAAAAACATTGCTGAAATAAAAACGTAAACTTAAAACCTTTCTTATTTCTTAATGCATTCTATTATGATTCTGTTTTAAAGTTGAAAGAATTTTATTGTGAGTTGGAAGCTTACTCTAATCAAGAAAGATCACCCCAATAACTTAACCTGTCTAATATTTTCTGAGTGTATTTTCTGGCAGAGAATAATAGTTTCTCTCTAGTTCATTATTTCCCCAAGATAGTCAGCTTCTCACCTTTTCCAAAGAACACTACAAGAGTCTATGAGTTCTGCTTGAGCTAAACTTAACACATGATCTAGTATTTTTGAACTTTTAATCGAGAGAAACATGTGTATAGGGAAGTGTACATACTTAACTGCTTTTTTCTTTTGTAGCTATTAATGGGTTTCATTGTGACATTTTCACACCCATACAAAATATAAAATATAATTTGATTATATTTGTCTCTCACATCCTATACCCTTTCTTGTCCCCCTTTCCCTCCTCCTAATGGTCCTTTTTCTCTGTTTTTTTAAAAATCTAGATTCCACATATAAAAGAAAATATGGTATTTGTCTTTCTGGCTCTGGCTTATTTTGCTTAACATCTCTAGTTTCATCAGTTTTTCTGCAAATGACCTTGTTCTCCTTATGGCTTAGTAATACTCCACTATGTTTATGTACCACATTTTCTTTATTCACTCATCTGGATGAGCCCCTTGGCTGATTCCATAGCTTGGCTACTATGAACAGTGCTGCAATAAATATGGGTAAGCAGGTTTCTCTACTTTAGGCTGACTTAATTTCTTCAGGTGTGTGCCCAGGACTGGTATTGCTGCATCAATGATAGTTCTAATTTTAGTTTTTGAGGCACATCCACACTGATGTCCATAGTGGTTTCATTAATTTACATTCCTGTCATCAGTAAATAAAGGTTCTTTCACCATACACCCTCACCGGCATTTGTTGTTGTTTATTGATTGCCATTCTGACTAGGGTGAAATGGAATCTCAATGTAGTTTTGATTTGCATTTCTCCAGATAGTTTATTTTAAAAGAGATCTGACATTTTGGGCCCAATCGATTTAGACATAAGGAACTTCAGAAGAGAACAAATTAATCTGAAAATTCTTCATTTTGATCTCACTAAGAAGTTTATTTTTGTTACTGACATTACTTACACTAAACAATATTTTTCTGTAAGGGGTTTATTAACATAAGGTATTTATCCTTGAATCTGATCACATCACACCAATGTCTTTAGCACAAAACAATTCACATATTTATCTGTTTCTCCTATTTCCTAGTACATTGCAATTTGATTGTTTTATTTGAAAGTACGTGCTAAGGTGGTTGTAACCATTACCTCTTCTACCTTGAATATCTCATATATGTGAGTTTACTATAATAAACAATCTTTTCAGAGTTAAGTTTGAATTTCCTGGATAACTATGGCAAGATAATGCACACAACAGAAAAAATGAGTCAACTAATCATTCGAATTCTTCATTACATCTAAATTAGACCTCTCTCTTCTTCATTCCAGTTCTCTCCACAAAAGCCCAAATCTGCGCCTCTCTCTTTACTATTTCACAAAGCTACCATTAAACATATTACTAAGGCCTAAGATTGGGCATGACTCTTCCCTATCACTTCATATAGAAGTCAAAGCAGGTCCTGCTGACCTTACCTTCAAAATATATTCTGTTCCTGAGCAATTCTCATCATCTTGTTAGCCACTGCAGAAGTCCAAGCCATATCATCTTTCTCTGACTATATTATTGCAATAGTTTCATAATGGCTGTCTATGACTTTATTCTTGGCCACTTACAATTTCATCTTTGAAAATGCCAACTTGTTCTCTTTTCAGGTAATAATGCTGCACTGGCATTGGATTTCTGAGAAAGGGTGAATGCCAGGAGTGGTGGCTCATGTCTATAATCTTAGCTACTTGGGAGGCGGAGATTGGGAGAACACCAGGCAAAAAATTTGCAAGACCCCATTTCCACCAATAAATGCTAGGTGTGGTGTTACATGCCTTTTATCCTAGCTATGTGTGAAGCATAAATAGGAGGACTGCATTCCAGGCTGGCCCAGGCATAAATGTGAGACTGTTTGAAATACAACTCAGGGCTGGCAGAGTGGTTCACACATGCCTCACAAGTGTGAGACCCTGAGTTCAAACTCCAGTGCTGAAAAAAAAAAAAAAGAAAAATAACTGAAAGTAAGGGATAGTAAGGGATGGGGGTGTGGCTCAAGTAGAGTACCTGCCTAGCAAGCATGAGGTTCTGAGTTCAAACCCTAGTACCAAAGAGTTCAAGTGGTAGAGCTCCTGCCTATCAAACACAAAAACCTGAACTCAAACCCTAGTACTGCTAAAAAAGTAAGTGTGGATTTATAGAATGGATCAATAAAGTCCTAGGGTCTAGCTTACCTAAAACATGTTGACTGACTTAATACTATTCAAGTGATCCCATCAATAATACTGCATAAAACATTTTCAAAGTTAAGAGAATAATTTTTCCAGTAGCTTCACATCTAAAGAAACTTGTAACATCTGAAATTTCCTCCTTGCTATAGGCTAATGTAGTAATCTTATTAACTCTTCAGGGAAGTTATAAAATCTTATATTAGCTCACCTACTAAAGTGACATGGTAACTATCTGTGCTACTGATACTCCCTCAAAAGTAATTTTTTCCATCTTCTTTCTTATTTCTTTTCTAAGATGTAATGTAAAGTCTTCTCCACTTCTTATCTTCTCTTTAAACTATTGTAATTTGGTTCTGTTTATTCCTTCCAACATACAATTACTTTAGCAGAGGTCATTGCTTAATATGATCTCTTTCTAGCACTTAAAAGTATGCTCTGTCCTCAATGCTTTCCCCATTTTTATATAAAATCATGCTTTAATGACCTCTCATCTATTCTTACAACTTTACTGTCAACACACTAACAGCTCCTAAATCTGAAAGCCCAGGCTTTGCACCTGAGCTCCAGATCTTATCATTCCTGTCACTGCCACCTAGGTATCCCAACAGAACTCAAAATCTACCTTCATCTACATCTAAACCTTCCCTCCAACACACAGCATTCTGCTATTATCTGTCTCTAGGTCAGAATTCATGTATCACCCAACCCAGAAAATTAGAACTAATCTTTTTCCATGTTGTGCCTTTGTATCTAAGTCAGCATTCCTGTCAATCTTCTTCTTCCTCCTCCCCATTTATATTTGTTGACCTTACTTTTATCTTTCCTTGTTAGATGTGATCAGGTCCTTGTTACTTCCCATATGGCTTACTACAATAGCATCATTAACTGGCCTCCTTTATCTCTGGTCTTTCCTTCACATCTGTAAATCTCATTATGTTGATTCACTGCTTAAAAATTTCAAGATTACAACTGTAAGAATCACTACTATAGCACCTACAATCCTATCTTCAGGTCATGAATTCCAAGTTTTCATTCTTTAGGATGTCTCATATTCAGAGCATACTGTGTGGCTGAAATGCCTTTTCACTTTTCTTCTCAAAAGGCTTGTTCCTAATCTACCTCTGAGGACTCATGTCAGAAGCCAACAAACACACCTTCAAACTCTCCAATGTACCATCCAATCTTAGAAATCCTTTTATGGTCTATGGTCTCACAGCTCACCTATCATATCAAAATATATTTGTTAAAACTGCATTTTTGATCAATTTTTTTCTTGAATTTTTATAGATTCAGCAGCCATGTGGTCTAGTGTGTACAGATTTATGCTTGCTATGTTTTTCAACTTTGCCTTTTATCATAACACAAATGTTCCTTATTGAAACTCTTTCAGGAATGGGGGTGTGGGGATAAAGGAGAATGATGGGGGGGTAAATTCAACTATGATATATTTTAACAATTTTTATAAATGTCACAATGTATACTCAGTACAATTTAAAAAAACCCAAATGTTCCTTTATTTTACTTACTGTATTCAATATTAGTAATGTTTGATATTGGCAATCCATTCTTTTGGTTTACATTCACTTGTAAAAGATCTTTCACAGTTTTTCTCTTCAACCATTTTTGTAAATAGGATTTGGCTATCTTTCTGTTTGTAAAGCTAGTGTCTTCATTGGCCTGTCTGTCTGTTGATAAGTTCACTGCATTCACATTCAGCATGACTAGTATATGTGACAGTATTTTTTTCTTTTCTGTATTTGCTGGTTTGCTACTATTACATTTTCCCTTTGAAAATATGGTGACTCTTTTTTACAAAAAAGTTCCATTAAACATTATCTTAATCTGTTCTCTTAGTAAACCATACAATATATTCTATGTAGGAAAGGTAAAATCTATTTCTACTAAGGAGATCCATGGCTTCCTTTGCCACCATGCTCTATTTCTCCCCTACCTCTACTCTAAATGGGGTAATTTTTTTTTTTTTTTGAGACACGGTCTATAAGCATAGCCCAGGCTGGCTTTTAACTCATTATGTAGCCCAGGTGGGCCTCAAATTTGCAAGCTTTTTGACTCTGCCTCCTGAGTGCTGGGATTATGGGCATGTCCTACACATCTGGCTTAGGTACAATCTTTTGAATACTCTTACTTCCTTC
Organism: Castor canadensis; assembly: GCF_047511655.1. Classification (NCBI taxonomy): domain Eukaryota; kingdom Metazoa; phylum Chordata; class Mammalia; order Rodentia; family Castoridae; genus Castor; species Castor canadensis. Next base: position 36,107,931 of record NC_133387.1, on the reverse strand, counting down.
ACTTATTCTCCTTCCCAATTCTCTGCAAATAATAGTTCTTAGGTTTTATTGGTACAGTTTAATATTTAATTTTTACTTACAGTATTATAATTCCCATTCCTAGACACTCTAATATCCAATAAACATTAAACTCTTTACTACTTCTTCTTGTTTCATCCTCCCTTTTCATGAGGGCTTCATTCTGGTTCATTTTTTCTCTTTTCTCAAGTGTTTTCCTCAGATGTTGTCCTGGGGTAATGTATTTCCTGAGTTCTTGCATATCCTTGATCACCTTCTTTCACTTTGGCAGGCAAATGATACCTTTGACTAAGAATAAGAGTTTTAGGTTGGAGGCCTTTGTTTCAGTCTGTAGATACAATTACACTCTTTTCTCATTTCATCAGTTATTGCAGATGAGAAGTCTGATGCTACTTAATTCTTTTTTCTAGTTGACAAATAATTGTATATATTTTATGTACTGTCTTAATGTGTCTACCCTGAGGAATGATTTAGGTAAACAAATTAACAAATTTATCACTTCACATACTTACTTTCTTATAGTTAAAACATTCAAAGTATATTTTTCAGCAATTCTGAAGTATGACGTATATTTGTTATAGTCATCATTCTGTACAATAACCTGCTAATCTTATTTTCCTTTGTTAGAAACTTAATTCTACCCATGAGTACATATAAATTTCCTCTTTGTTAGATTGCTGGGTGTGCAGCTTAGTGGTTGAGTACTTGCCTAACATGTGCAGGGCCCTGGGATCCAACCACAGCACTGCAAACAAGATTTTTCTTTATTCTTAAGAGTTTATACATTCTAGTCAAAACATATGTCTATGGCTGTCTTTTTTTTTTTTTTTTCCTTGTCAGTCCAAACTAGAACTCAGAAAAGTTTTCAATATGCAGTCTTCACAGAATTTTTCAGTTCAGGAACTAATTTTTTTCCCCTCTAGAGTATGATTATTATTACCAACCTTCAACTTGTTCCCTTTTCTTCCCTGAAGTTTGAATTCAAATATCATATTTAAGTCGCAAGAGATCTTTTTTCTTGCTGTATCTAAATGTCCTTAGGTAGTCTTAATTTCCAATGCAGTTTTTGCCATGCTCCTTTAGCAATTTTATTGTGTTAGCCAAATATTTTAATTGTCAATGCTTTCTATGGCTATTGGAAAGCTTTTTATTTTCTGATGCTTCTTTAGAACTTAGGTCTAGTCTTTGAAATAATTTTATTTTTATTTATCTTTTTTTCTTTTATTATTCATATGTGCACACAAGGCTTGGGTCATTTCTCCCCCCTGCCCCCACCCCCTCCCTTACCACCCACTCCGCCCCCTCCCTCTCCCCCCCACCCCCTCAATACCCAGCAGAAACTATTTTGCCCTTATTTCTAATTTTGTTGTAGAGAGAGTATAAGCAATAATAGGAAGGAACAAGGGTTTTTGCTGGTTGAGATAAGGATAGCTATACAGGGAGTTGACTCACATTGATTTCCTGTGCGTGTGTGTTACCTTCTAGGTTAATTCTTTTTGATCTAACCTTTTCTCTAGTTCCTGGTCCCCTTTTCCTATTGGCCTCAGTTGCTTTTAAGCTATCTGATTTAATTTCTCTGCATTAAGGGCAACAAATGCTAGCTAGTTTTTTAGGTGTCTTAGCTATCCTCACCCCTCCCTTGTGTGCTCTTGCTTTTATCATGTGCTCAAGGTCCAATCACCTTGTTGTGTTTGCCCTTGATCTAATGTCCACATATGAGGGAGAACATACGATTTTTGGTCCTTTGGGCCAGGCTAACTTCACTCAGAATGATGTTCTCCAATTCCATCCATTTACCAGCGAATGATAACATTTCGTTCTTCTTCATGGCTACATAAAATTCCATTGTGTACAGATACCACATTTTCTTAATCCATTCATCAGTGCTGGGGCATCTTGGCTGTTTCCATAACTTGGCTATTGTGAACAGTGCTGCAATAAACATGGGTGTGCAGGTGCCTCTGGAGTAACCTGTGTCACAGTCTTTTGGGTATATCCCCAAGAGTGGTATTGCTGGATCAAATGGTAGATCAATGTCTAGTTTTTTAAGTAGCCTCCAAATTTTTTTCCAAAGTGGTTGTACTAGTTTACATTCCCACCAACAGTGTAAGAGGGTTCCTTTTTCCCCGCATCCTCACCAACACCTGTTGGTGGTGGTGTTGCTGACGATGGTTATTCTAGCAGGGGTGAGGTGGAATCTTAGCGCGGTTTTAATTTGCATTTCCTTTATTGCTAGAGATAGTGAGCATTTTTTCATGTGTTTTTTGGCCATTTGAATTTCTTCTTTTGAGAAAGTTCTGTTTAGTTCACTTGCCCATTTCTTTATTGGTTCATTAGTTTTGGGAGAATTTAGTTTTTTAAGTTTCCCTATATATTCTGGTTATCAGTCCTTTGTCTGATGTATAGCTGGCAAATATTTTCTCCCACTCTGTGGGTGTTCTCTTCAGTTTAGAGACCATTTCCTTTGATGCACAGAAACTTTTTAGTTTTATGAGGTCCTATTTATCTATGCTATCTCTTAGTTGCTGTGCTGCTGGGGTTTCGTTGAGAAAGTTCTTACCTATACCTACTAATTCCAGAGTATTTCCTACCCTTTCCTGTATCAACTTTAGAGTTTGTGGTCTGATATTAAGATCCTTGATCCATTTTGAGTTAATCTTGGTATAGGGTGATATACATGGATCTAGTTTCAGTTTTTTGCAGACTGCTAACCAGTTTTCCCAGCAGTTTTTGTTGAAGAGGTTGCTATTTCTCCATCGTATATTTTTAGCTCCTTTGTCAAAGACAAGTTGGTTATAGTTTTGTGGCTTCATATCTGGGTCCTCTATTCTGTTCCACTGGTCTTCATGTCTGTTTTTGTGCCAGTACCATGCTGTTTTTATTGTTATTGCTTTGTAATATAGTTTGAAGTCAGGTATTGTGATACCTCCTGCATTGTTCTTTTGACTGAGAATTGCCTTGGCTATTCGTGGCTTCCTGTGTTTCCATATAAATTTCACGGTAGATTTTTCGATCTCTTTAATGAATGTCATTGGAATTTTGATGGGAATTGCATTAAACATGTAGATTACTTTTGGGAGTATCGACATTTTTACTATGTTGATTCTACCAATCCATGAGCATGGGAGATCTCTCCACTTTCTATAGTCTTCCTCAGTCTCTTTCTTCAGAAGTGTATAGTTTTCCTTGTAGAGGTCTTTCACATCTTTTGTTAGGTTTACACCTAGGTATTTGATTTTTTTTGAGGCTACTATAAATGGAATTGTTTTCGTACATTCTTTTTCAGTTTTCTCATTGTTAGTGTACAGAAATACTAATGATTTTTCTATGTTGATTTTATATCCTGCTACCTTGCTATAGCTATTGATGATGTCTAGAAGCTTCTGAGTAGAGTTTTTTGGGTCTTTAAGGTATAGGATCATGTCGTCTGCAAATAGGAATATTTTGACAGTTTCTTTACCTATTTGTATTCCTTTTATTCCTTCTTCTTGCCTAATTGCTCTGGCTAGGAATTCCAGTACTATGTTAATAGGAGTGGAGATAGTGGGCATCCTTGTCTGGTTCCTGATTTTAGAGGGAATGGTTTCAGTTTTTCTCCGTTAAGTATAATGCTGGCTGTAGGTTTGTCATATATAGCTTTTATAATGTTGAGGTACTTTCCTTCTATTTCTAGTTTTCTTAGAGCTTTTATCATGAAATGGTGTTGGATCTTATCAAAGGCTTTTTCTGCATCTATTGAGATGATCAAGTGGTTTTTGTCTTTGCTTCTGTTAATGTGGTTTATTATGTTTATTGATTTTTGTATGTTGAACCACCCCTGCATCCCTGGGATGAAGCCTACTTGGCCGTAGTGAATAATCTTTCTGATGTGTTGTTGAATTCGGTTTGCCATTATTTTGTTGAGGATTTTTGCATCAATGTTCATTAAGGAGATTGGCCTACAGTTCTCCTTTTTGGAGGTGTCTTTGCCTGGTTTTGGGATAAGTGTAATACTGGCTTCATAAAATGTGTTTGGCAGTTTTCCTTCCCTTTCTATTTCGTGGAACAGTTTAAGGAGGGTTTGAAATAATTTTAATAGCAGAAATCCTTCCAGAGTTTGAAAATAAGAATGTTCCTTGTGCACTGTTTAAGGGCAGGCTCCTGGCTCCCTCTAGAGGTTATTATCATAATGACTACAGGGAACTGGAATTTATTGAGTGACTACCCAAGGGGATACATGGGACAATCCCACTCAAAGTGTCAGTAGTGCCCCTGCTGAAGATGATAGCTTTATGTTCCCATATATGTGAAAAATCCATATTCTGCCTTTACTCTTGAATAATAGAATGGTTAAATATACAATTACAGATTCAAAATTTCTCAGACCATTTGTTTTCTTCCATGTTTAGCTATTTTATCGTTAGATATAATGTTAGATGGCTATTTGTGTATAGAAATTATTTTGATAAGTAAATTGCCTCTTCAATAGTAACTTCTGGGATTTTTCTTTATTCATAATATTCTGAAGTTACTTGTGATGTAGTTATATGTTACATACATAAATGTTACATAAAATGTGTGTTACCTATTTGTGCATAGATTTTGCCATGCACACAATAGATCTTTCAATCCTAACAACTGGTGTCTTCTGTTTGGGAATATTCTTGATAATTATTATTTCAAATATAGTATGCCTTCTATTTTCTCCTTGTAGAGGAGTACTGGGGATAGAACTCAGGTCTTCACAAATGCTAGGTAAGTAGTCAATCACTGAACCACATCCTCAGCTTCCTGGAACTCTTATTAGACAACATGTCAGAACTTCTGGCAAGGTTCTCCATGTCTCTTACTTATTCCTTTTTACTTCCATTCCTGTTACTATTTGTATAGTATTCTAGACAATTTTCTCATATCTAGCTTCCAATTTACTAATCCAGTCTTCAGCTGAGCACTTAGTTTTAATATTCAACAAGTTTCTTTTCTCATAATTTGCTGTGCTTATTTCATAATACCTATTTATTTTGTGGAAGAAAATGTCTCACTCTTCACAGGAACACATTCCTTTTTAGATTCTTCTTTTTCTGTTTTCTCAAGTGTAAGTCACTTTTGTTGAATTTGTTGTCCCTGTTTCTTTTTATGATGCTGACATCCTTCAGATTTTAGCAATTAATGGCTAAGTCAGCAGACCTGATTTTATCTATTGGAAATGTGGTTTTAAGGTGTTGCCAGAATTCCTGTCTGTTTCTTCCTTCAAAGAGTTACTCCTGTCCCATTCCAGAGGCAATTCCCTTTCTTGTTTCAATTAGAACTTTATTAAAACACTTTAAGACCTTGGTATCTAAAATGCTCTGTGGGAAGGCAAAACTTTTGCATATTCTCAGCTTAACAGTTTGAAGTCATAGAGCTGTTCTAAAAATCCTGGTCTTCTGTGGTCATATTTTTCTTCTAGAATTTTTAGAATCATTCATCAAGTTAGAACAATACTCTTAGCACTGTGAAAAAGATGTTTACTTTTATAAATTAATTTAGAAAAAAGTGTCTTTTTTTGGGTCAGCTATGGTAGCTGATGTCTATAATCCCAGCTACAAGAGAGGCAGAGAGCTGGAGGATTGCAGTTTGTGCCCATTCTGGGCAAAAAGTCAGGGAGACCCCCACCTCAATAAATTAGCTGGGGGATGATGGTACACATTTGTAATCCCAGCTACATGGGAAGCATAGGTAGAATGATTGCCAACTAAGACTGGCCCCCAGGGTAAAAGAGTATGAGAGCCTATTTAAAAAATGAAGCAAAAATGGACCATGAGAGTGGTTCACGTGGCAGAGTGCTTGCCCAGCAAGCAAACCCCAAACCATCAAAAGTGTCGCATAATGCTGAGTCATACCAGCCAAGAAATGGCATGTCTCTTTATTCAGTTACCTTTTATTTAACTCAATTGATTTTTGTTTGTTTAGGCTTTTAATTTTTCTTGTATACTTATCTCTAGATATTTATGTTTTTGCTCATGACAATATAATCTACAATCTCACTATATTCTCAAGCTGGTTATTATCTGTAAATTGGAAATCTATTGAATTTTGCATATTAGTATTAGAAAAACTTCCTCATTTGATGCTTACTACCTCTCACAGTTTCTGAGTTGCTTATTTTGAGCTTACCAAGTATACAGTAATCTTAATTAAAATTTTGTTCTCCCTTTCTTAATAACAAAAGGCCTAATAGCTTAAACAGAGGGAACAGAGTTCAATGGTTTAGGTCAGAGATTAGCAATTTCTCCTTTAGAGGGGAAGAGAGTAAATCTTTTAAGCTTCATGGAGCACACAAAGACATGCCACAACCACTCAATTCTGCTATTGTAAAAGTTGCCATAGAAAATACATAAATGAGTGAGAACATCTGTAAAACTTTAGTGATCTGCCAATTTCTGGTTTAAAGCATAAGCTGCCCAGTCAGTTTGCCCAGGTTTAACCTGGCTGTTAGCATTTACTGGCTGTATGATAGGCAAGTTTCTTAAAACTCTCAACACTTCAGTTTTGGCATAAGTGCAAAAGAGCTTTACATTTGTGGGAAACTCTTTGTGATATTACCATAATCTGTGATACTAAGATGACAAGATTCAGTAAGAACAGTACTAGGTATGAAGCAAATCTTTGTCATTATTAGCTATTTTTATTATTAACTATATCTCATTTCCCTTTCTTGTATAATTGAATGTTTTTTTAACCACTGCTCCCAAACAATGGTAAAACGTAGATTATATATAATAAATGTCCTTGTTTTGTTCCTGACATTAATGCAAATGCTGCTAATGTTTCTCCATCAAGCACAGGACTTGTTTTTGTTTCAGAAATTTATTAACAAAATTCAGGAACTATTGTCTAACCAAATTTTACTAAGGCTGTAAAAATCAGAAATAGATTTTAACTTTTGTAAAATGCCTTTCTGGTATCTATTATAATGATAGCATTCCTTTTAAAAAGTCCCATGGGCTGTTTATACAATTGTTTCCCTAAAACTGAACCATTTTTCCAAAGCTCACATGAATTCTACTATCATTCATTTAATTTCCTGGTAACATTAAATTCACCAATATTTCATTAAGGATTTGGACTTTTATGTTTCTGTTCATAGCTGAGATTGATGTATACAGCATTGTGAAGTAGATAATTTTTTTATTTTTAACTTTTTTGGCGGTATTGGGGTTTGAATTCAGGGCCTCGTGCTGGCCAAGCAGGTGCTCTACTACTTGAGTCCCGCCTGTTGCCCTTTTTGTTATGGTTATTTTTGAGAGGATTTCACATTTTTGCTTCGGCTGCAATCCTCCTATTTACCATTCCCAAGAAACTGGGATAACAGGTATGTGCCACCATGCCCAAGAAACTGGGATAACAGGTGTGCGCCACCATGCCCATCTATTTGTTGAGATGGGGTCTGGCGAAATTTTTGCTCAGGCTGGACTTGAACCTTGATCCTCCCTATCTCTGTGTCCCAAGAAGCTGGAATTTTGCCAAGGAGTGGATACTTTTATTTTTTTTAAAAAAAAGCAGAATTCAGAAACAGTATTATATTTGATTTATTAAAAAATTGAGGGTTTTTTTATGTTCTGAACTATTTATATAGTATTAGTGTACCATACTTTTTAGAAGTGTAAAAAAAGTAATTTGTTGAACTCTAAGTCCAAAGCTTTCTTTTGAAAATTAGCTCTCTGAAAATTTTCTCTAAAGATGGTTGAAAATCACAACATAAAAAGTGTTAAAAACAGAAACAAAAACAAAGTAAAAGTAGCATCTTCAACACATATAACATTAAGGAAAGTAAAAGACGTCATATATAAAAAGATTTTATAAGGCAGTAAAAAAATATATGTACCACCAAACAGAAAAGCTGCAAAGGACAAAGGCAATTAAACACAAATATAAATGACTTAACAAAAATGTTGAAGACTTACCAATTAAGTATTACTGAAAAGCATGTAAGTTAAAATGATGCATACATATTTTCAAATTAGATTAGAAAATTGAAAACATAAGAAATATCTAGTGTTCTCACTATGAACATCTGTCAAATATTGTTGGAGGCAGCTCACAGTTACTCAACTTTTTCAAAAGACAAGTTAGCAACATTTATCATAATTTTAAATGCACATATTCCTTTACCTCAGCATATCCACTTTAGGGATGTGTTCTACAGAAAAGCTATATAAGGTGCCAAAGATGTTCACTGTATAGTATTTTTTGTCATAATACAAACTGTAAACTACCCAAATGATTTTCAATAAAAAATTGGTTAAAGTAATGATATCACAACCTTACAGTGGAATATTATATAGTTATTATAAACAGAAGCATAGGTATATATTCTGGCAGGTGTGTCCATGAAACACTGCTAGTTTAAAAAGCCAATAGCAGTTTCAGTGTATAGAGTACAGCATTATGCAAAAACAACCAGCCAAACCAAATAAAACTCCTAACATGCAGAACTTCTGCAAGAATATACAACTTACTACAAAGTGCAGAAAATCCAAGAGTTCATGCTTTGTAAGTTATATAATTTTTAATATATTAATGGGAACCTTTATGATGAAACTTTTACATAAAAAATTAAAAACTCTATTTTGAGGTACAGTAGAGCCAATGTTCTTCAAATTCAGTCAAATCTACTTGTTATTCACGAAATTTTGAATACAAACTCCACGGCAAGAACAATAGCCTCTTGGATACAGTTCATCCTCAATCTACTGTCAGAATAATATTTATGAGATTCTAATATGCTCATACTTCTTAAATTGTCCAATAGCTTTTGGGATACAACTCCTATTTTTAAGCTGACTCACACAGATTATGTAGTTTCTGTCAAATTCTGACCCATTTTCTACTATCTTATGATTTGGTTACACTACTTACAGTTGCCTAAATGAAAGTCTCTCCCTTTTCCAACTGTACATGTTCTTTCCTCTACATTGAATAGTCATGTGTACTATCTATAGTTGACCAACTCCTACTCATTCTTTAAATGGGAAATAAACCTCTTGAAACTTTCACTTATTATCTGTATCTCACTTAAGTTTTCCTACTCTCTATTCCTACAGACACTTCTTACTACCTCTGATCTGGCCATGTTGTATATTCTTCTCATCTGGTAGTCTGTTGTGTTGTCAAATTCTTGCAGCAGGGACTGTTTTCCATTTTCTAGTTCCTACTGTGTAGCATATATTAAGTGTTTAACAAAAGCCAATTTAATTTACTAGTGATAATAAGGTACTTTTTGCTTCATCTACCAGGTTTCCTTAAAATTTTTAGCCAATAGTTGGTGAGAAAGAGTAAGAATAAGACTTAAGTACATTTTTTTTCTGGATGATACAGAGCCTTTTGTTTGGTTATTTCACTTTAACAAAACCTTCACTAGAGGGCATACAAAGAAAAGAAACAAAACTCTCAACTTGACGAAAAAATATCCTTTCATAATAATGTATTTGTCACTTTTCTGTACTAAGGGTAAAATGGTTGGTTTATATTTATGTATATATTTTTATGTATACTTCTGTATTATCTATTCTAGTTTTAATCTACTTAAATGATTAGCTTTTAGCTAGGAGATTAGTGAAGCAAGTATGATGAAGATTTTGGCAATGATAAAATACTAGGAATTAGAAATACATTTCCAGCTACACAGAATAGTTTAGATTAACACTGAGAAAGGCTATACAAACTGATAAATACAAAATATGTTTGAAGGCTGGTATGGCTTAGATATGGTTTAGCTGTGCCAATGTTCAAGTGTTGGAAATGTGGTCTCCAGTGTGGTGGTGGGAGACGGTGTGGAATCTTTAAGAAATGGGGCATAGTGAAAGAGGTCCTTGGATCAATAAAGGCATTCCCTTCCAAGGGGTTAGGGTATTCTCACAGGACCTGTGTTAATTTTCATGAGGACCATTATAGAAAACTGAGCTTGGCTTCACCAGTCTTTTGCTTCCTGTTGAGATGTGATTCCATGCTCACACAGTGCTCCTACCACTGCCATCTGCTATTAATCGGTCCTCACCAGAACTAAAAAGATGTAGAGGTGCCATACCGCTAACCTTCAGAACTATGAGTACATAAACCTCCTTTCTTTCATCATAGGGACAAAAAGTACAGAACCAAAACCAAGACTGCCAGACCAAGAGAAGCCAAGATCCTGGGGAGAAAAGAAGCATTTGTTGAATTAAGTCCTACGTTCTCTTGCCAATTTTTCCCTTGAGACATTTGCCAATTCCTGAGTAACATTAGTTGAAGTCAGTATCGTTAGGCATTCTCATGGTGCTAGAGTCATAAAAGTTGTAGTTCAGGGCTGTCAAAGTACCAAGAACTTCAGGGATCAAGAATCTGGAAAAAGGAGATTAAAAGAAATGTGACTCTGCAGAGAATCAGATTTTCTAGGAGATAGAATCAAGTTATCAAAAGAGAAAACAGGTATCAAAAACAGACCTACAGATTTTTAAAATCAGAAATATACTTTAGAATAATTGTGATTAATATGCTATAAAATAAAGGTGAAAAGAAAATTTTAACTGAGACCCAAACTGTAGGAGAAAAAAGAAATAATCAGGAATTATAGACCTGAAAGATAAGACTGATGAAATCGAGAAGTTAATCAATGGGTTGATAGCAAATTACCTACAGTAACACAGGGTATGTGACTAGGAACATATGCTAGGAGAAAATGTATAGTGTGAAATTTGGAAGAAAAAAGGATGGAAAATTATCTACATAAAAAATTTAAAAGTTAAACAAATTCAAGTGAAGCTTTCAGTAAAGAAAAATATTTTCTTCTCTCAAGTAGAAAATGTATGTTTAACTAATTCAGCATTAAAGTTTGGATGATGGTCACATTCATGACTCTGCTTGTTAACTACCATGCAGTCTGCTTTAGATACATACAGTATTTTCATTAATCCTTTTGGAGTTACACATTTACTACAAATTTATATAAAATGTACTTTTTGTGTAAGTTTTATAAGTAAATAATTCATTTCTACTATTTCCTTGAAAACCTCCTGTCCATAGTTAATAAGTATTCTTAAACCTGCTCAGTATTAGTCATAACAAAATATAAAAATGAAAATGATTATTTTTGGTGCTGGGGATTGAATCCAGGGCTTGGCACATGCTTAAGTTATGATTCTGTAATGACATTAACAACTAAAAAACACTTGTTATATTTAAACACAACATATTGTACAAAATACTTCAAAATGATACTCCATTTGACTCTCATAAGAACCTAACTAAAAAAGTAAACTAACTTATCTCTTATATGGGACAGAAGTTCACAGACTTCAAAAGTTTGCCAAGGTCATAAAGCCAATAAGTAATAGAACCTGAGATGTAAACTTCCAATTCCAAGATATTTCACATATAATGTTCAATTTTTTACAAACAGGATAACTAAACACATTTTTTTGCTTAACTTTAACAGTGAAGAATTATGTATCTTTTACTATCATCATACAAGTTTAGAATAAGAAAAGACAGGCAGAATAATGAAAAGAAGACAAATGAGAGAGAAAATATCTTATTTGAACATAGAGGGTTTTTCTACATTCTCTGAAAACTTCAGTTATTATAATGTTGAAAACAATGCACTAAAACTAGGTAATTTATAAATAATTTATGAAGTCATATATTAGTTTCTAGTGTTTGGTTGTTAGTATTTTAGGTAATTATTCTAACTACATTAAAAAAACTCCTATCTTTTGAAAGGAATTTTTCAGTAACCTAGGATTACTTTATTCATGATACAGGGTATGAAAAGATTTCTTCTGAAAGAAATCAGAGGAAAAAAATCATTTTTTATGAAAAAATAAAAATTTTAATTTCAAGTTTAGAATTTAAAATATAACAAAAAACAAAAAAAAACCAAACTGTTGAACTAATTTAATTAGAAGGTACTTGTATAACTGTAACCTAATTAGCATATATAACATATTATTATAACCAATAAGACTTACCAAAAGGCAGTCTATTTGATGGATAATTGAGTTCAACTTAACTATAGTAATTTTATACCAGGTGCCAGATACTTAATAAGACAAGTTGAGTCAGAATTTGAAAGATTTTTTTTAAAATCTTGGTTTCTGGGTATGTATTTTGAAAGAGTGTGTCAAAAGCTTTTCATTAACTAGGTTTTGACATTTTGTGCTTTCAAAAGGACCATGTAGATTTCTAGCTATATGAATAGCAATACTAATGCTATACTTTAAATTTGCAAAGTAAACACTAAGATATTTGTCACTACATATGTGTAAAACTATTAAAAATGAAATCCATTCCTTTATGTAGGAAAAAAGAGGTAAATAAAGAGATGAGCATAAGGTATGGACAGGCAATTTATAAAAAAAAAACAGCTAATAATCTAAGGAAAGATACTAAAACTAATTAAAAGTAAGAAAGATAATATGGCTAGGGAGGTAGCTCAGTGTCTAAGTGCCTGCCTGGTATGCGGGAGGCACTGGGTTTGATCCCCAGCACTGCAAAACAAAACTATAACACACTCAAAGTTTTTATCCACCTGATTGCTAACCACAAAGCTTAATAATATGTTGGCAAGGATTAAAAACTGGATGTTCTCTCACATGGTTTACAATGTAAATTGGAAGATACTTTTAGGAGATTTATCCATTTTAAATGTACAAACATTTTGAGCAATTCTACTTCTAGAAGCCTTACAGAATTAATACGCATCAAGAATGTCATCAACATTACTGTGAACAGAAAACATTACAATGCTTTACTGTGTGGCTAGGCACTGTTCTAAGCAAAACGAAGCCTTTATGATGTGAGAAATTTTTTATCTCCTTATTATAAAAATGAAACTACAAAGGTAAATAACTTAGAATTACAGAGCTAGTAAATAATGAAGCTGGGACTCAAACCTGGACAATCTGGCTCATGAAACATTACTCTTAACCACCAGAAAACATTAGTAAAAATTACACACAACTTAAATGTTATCAACATAATAATGGTTCAATAAATTACAGGACATTAATAACAATAAATGTTATGCAGCTATGAAATAGAGGCATGCTCATTCAGTACTAACAAAGAAGGAAGGATCCCAAGCTCATTTTTGAGTGAAAAGAATGCTCTCTGTGTGTGTGTGTAAAACAGAAGGATTGAGGATATTCACCAAATTACTTTAAGTTGCCATCTGTGAGACAGAGAATTCAAGGAATGTCTTTAGTCAAAGAAGACTGATAATTTACTATGTGATCTTATACATTAAAATAATATTTTATGATAAAATGTATTATTAGGGACTTTTAAAGTCTTGGAAGAAAAATAAAAAATAAAAGGAAATTTCTAGTAATGTTTTCTAAATCAGCTATTTAAAAAAACTGTTTCTGAAGGAATATTTTTGTGACTTCTGTGTATGTTTTCAGAAGACAGATATGTCACACATTTACTTATAACTAGAAAACAAGTTAATATTGTAAGATAATATTACAATCAATCCAAAGTTGCTCCATTGACATTTATAGCTACATTTATAATCTGAGAAAGAAACATTTTTTCCCAGGGTTTCTTCTGTTTATTGAAACAGGCAATAACATTCAACAAAGTTAACCACCACACAATAATTACGTCAAAACCTTGGGCACTGGTTAATGTGTCCTATCTTATCAATGGTAATAAAACATCTATCAAAATTAAAATGCCACAGTAGATTGATAGGGGTATGTATGGGTTACATGGCATATGTATTGTCAAACTCATCAAACTGCACACAAAAAAATTGTGCATTTCACTGTTTATGAAGTATACTGCAATACTAACAAGTAAATACATCATAAATAAGTCCACCAAACTAAATGTACCTGCGCATCCACTGTTACATTATTTATAATAGCCTAAAAGTGCAAACAACCTTGATGTTGATTAATATGGAACTGGTAAAAGAAATACGGTGTATGTATTGAATGGGATAAAAAAGAAGTTAAAATGCCACATTATTTTGTAAAACCCTTATCTAATGACCGAACAATCCAAATATAACAAACTCCTTTGCCTTAAAAATTACCTTTTAAATGTAAATAAATCTCTTCTTAATATAAGGGAAGATTTTAGCAAGTGAAAAACAGAAATGTTAGCTACATTTTTTTAAAGGCTTATTATTATTCTAATGAAAAATGTAAAGTCCAAATTTAAGGCTAAATTGAAGAATGTTTGAAATTTTGTCATGTGTTTATTTAACAATCTTATATCTTCTATATTTTACTAATTTATAATACCACCTTATTGTATTATCACTATAGAAAGAAAACAAGGAATTGTAAGCCCACACCATGCCACAAATGCCAAGTTCCAATTAATATGATCAAAGGTCACTTTGTCTTTAGGCCTCAATATGAGTAAGATGAATGAAGTGATAACCTTTTTTGTTCACTATTTCCATTTGTGAATTTTTAAAGTCAAAATAGTCATGTACTAAAATTTAAAGAAAGATACAGGGAAAAAAAGTGCCCCAAATTTAAGGCAGCTTAGCACAAACATATGTTTTGCAACAACTGGAAAAATCATAGTCTTTAAACTGGTTTGTGCTGAAAAAAATTGCAAATATACATAGAAAAGATGAGAAATATACGTATATTCTACTGGTGGAAACTGTTGGAATTAAATTGTTGTAAATATACTTATCAAACCACTGCTATACAGTTGGGTAACAATTTTATGTTCTGTAAAAAGTAACATACCTACCACTGAGTTGTAAGGATTATTTAGACATCTTTAAAAGCTATTAACATAGTACCTAATACACAGCAAACATCCAACAAATGTTTCATTTAAAAACAAAATTAAAAACCTATACCTCATCCCCTAGAACACAAATTTTAAGGCCAAAATAAAGAAACCCTTACAATTTTCCATAATGGTGACTAAATGTACTATGCTAAGCACTGTCAGTAGAAACATCAAAGAGAAACGTTAAGACATGATTTGTGTCTTAAATTTAAAAATGATTTTCAAGATTCTATCAAAAAGTTCTTTAGTCTGATAAACACTTTTGGCAACATAGCAGGATAAAAAAATCAATATACAAAAATCATTACCTTTTCTATATTATATACTAACAATGAACAGGCTGAGAAAGAAATCAGGAAGACAATCCCATTCACAACAGCCTCAAAAACAAAGTATCTAGATATAAACTTAACCAATGAGGTGAAAGACCTAAACGATGAAAACTATAAAACCCTGAAGACAGAAATTGAAGAACACCAAAAAGAGCAACACTGGAGGTATCATAATACCAGATTTCGAGTTTAGTAACAAAAACAGTATGGTACTAGCACAAAAACAGACATGAAGACCAATGGGACAGAATTGAAGATTCAGAAATAAAACTGTAGTACTACAGCCATTTGATTTTTGACAAAGGAGCCAAAAACATAAACTGGAGAAAAAGATAGCCTTTTTAACAAATGGTGCTGGGAAAAATAGCTATCTACCTGCAGAAGACTGAAAGTAGACCTTGACTTACTCAACCTGTACAAAAATCAATTCCAAATGTATCACAGATCTTAATGTAAGACCTGAAACTTTCAAACTATCACAGGAATAAGTAGGGAATACTCTGGAAAATATAGGCATAGGTAATTGTTTTCTGAATAGGACCCCAAATGCTCAGGAAATAAGAGCAAGAATTGACAAACAGGGTTGCATAAAACTAAAGATTCTAAACATTGAAGGAAACAGTCACCAGAATCAAAAGACAACCCATGGAATGGGAGAAAATCTTTGCCAGCTATTCAACAGACAAAGGGATTAATATCTAGAATATATAATAAATTAAAAAAAAAACTAAACAGCAAAAGAACAAATAATCTAATTAATAAATGGGCAAAAGAATTGAACAGTTTTCGGGAAAAGAAATACAAATGGCTAGCAAGCACACGAAGCAATGTTGAACATCTTTGCCATAAAGAAAATGTAAACGTGCACTAAGAGTCCATCTCACTCTAGTCAGAAAACTATCATCAACAAAACAAACAACAAATGCTGGTGAGGATGCTGGAAAAATAAAGCCTCATACACTGTTGTTGGGAATGTAAACTAGTGAAACCACTATGGAAATCAGTATGGAGATTCTTCAAAAAACTA
Source organism: Castor canadensis (assembly GCF_047511655.1). Classification (NCBI taxonomy): domain Eukaryota; kingdom Metazoa; phylum Chordata; class Mammalia; order Rodentia; family Castoridae; genus Castor; species Castor canadensis. The sequence goes on along the minus strand of NC_133387.1, from coordinate 36,091,794 downwards.
AAAACAGACTTACCTAAGACCCTATCACTCTTGGGCATATATACAAAAGAGTGAAAATCAGTATGTATAAGAGTGACACTGGCATACCTATGTTTACTGCAGCTCTCTTCATAATAGCCAAACTATTGAAACAACCGAGGAGGCCAACAACTGATGAATGGATAAAGAAAATATGATGTAAATATAAATACATATGAACTATTACTCAGCCACAAAGAAAAATGAAATTCATTTGCAGGAAAATGAATGGAATTGGAGATTATCATGCTGAGTGAGAAAAATCAAGCACAAAAGGCCAAATATCACACGTTCTTGGTCATCTGTAGAACCTACACCTAAAAAAGATTATGATGATGATGATATGGACATACATATATTGGGGATTGCCTGGGGGGAGAGTCAATGGGAGGGGGGCAAGGGAAAGGACACTGAGGGGTGAAGAAGATCAAAGTATGCTACATATATATACCTGAAGAGAATATAATGAAATCCACTAAACACCATATGAAAAAGTTGGGAGGAGGGAATGGAAATATAATGGAGGGGATGAATATCTTCAAAGTACACATTATGCAGGTATGGAATTACCACAATGAAATCCCCTTGTATTATTAATGCATGCTAATTCAAAAATAAAATAGATTTCTTTTAAAAAGAAAAAATGGCTTTCAAGTTGTTAGTTCTTTACCATTAGTCCTACAGAAAGGAAAATGAAAATAATGAAAGAAAATTAAAAAAAAATAAAAGAACAAAGTAGCACTTTATGTACCAATATGGAAAGCTTACTATGATAAATTAAATTAATGCTATTTCCAAAGCTAATCTACACAAAATTTATAAAAGAAACTTACATAGAAAACAAAAGAATACAAAGCTGACACAAAAATAATTATAAATATACAAACAACTTACAGATTTAGACAAAGCTAGAAAGGTAAAGTTAACATTCACAGTTACTTTTGCTGTGAGGAAATTTGCCAGTTCAAAAGTTGACTGCAGTATGATTAAGATATCTCTATCTGACACCATGAGGTCACGACAAGCATCTTCTAAAGTTTGGATTAACGTTTCAATTCTGGAACAGTCTTATCTGTTATATCCACCTCGCTCTATACTCTCCTTCTGGGTCACTGATTATAATACATCCATTATACCTTCTTAGTGCATTCTCAGTATCTTTCATTTTCCATCTTTTTGTCCCACTATGATCAAAAGATGTTAGCCAGAATGTGACACAGTGGAACAAAAAGTGATGCTTTATTCATTAGCTGTTTTTAAGATGAAACAGAGTATTGTTAGAAGCTGAGAAATTTTTGAAAAACACTGACCCAGGAGCCCAACTGGTATTAGCAGATTTGAATATTTACTTACATATGTAATTTGTGAACAACAGAAATTCTTTTAATCTAGCAAATGTGGATATTAACAAATGTTCACCATCAAGTGGTAAAAATTTCATTTATTTAGTGTAAAAAAGAAGGCTAACTCCTAAAAGTGTTAGGGTTTTTTAAGGCTTCTCTGAAGGAGAATTGATGAGGAGCTTTCTCCTCCATGAACTGAACAAGTGACTGAAGAATGTTATCAAAACTCAGGGCAACAAACAAAAACTATACAGACTCTGAGAAAAGGTTAGAATTCACAGATCTGTGAAAAAAGGAAAACCCCAACAGGAATATGATAGGCACTCTGATACCAAAAATTTACTGTTTGGGTAGCCCAATATTTTGTGCCTTTTTTCACAGAAAAACCAGAGAGCAGAAAGACTTCCAGAGGACAATGTAGGTAGAACACCTTAATTCCCACTACCTAGAAGATTTCCACCATTTATCATACACCAACCACCAGAGTTAAGCTCATGAAACAATAAAGAAAATAATCCTTGTAAGGATTCTAAGAAGCAGCCAAAATAAATAAAACAATGAAGGAGAAGGAAGGAAGGAAGAAGGAAGGATGGGGGGAGGGAGGAAGGAAGGAAAGAAAAGGAAAGAAAGAAAAGAAGGAAAGAAAGAAAGATGGAAAAAAAAGAAAGCTGAAAAAAATATAAAAGCACTTAGGGATCCTAATGTTCAACACTCATACAAAAAAATGGCTTGCTGAAGCAAAATAAGTAACAACCCTAACAAACACCAAACATGATCTCCCAAGAAGCAATTTTGTATGTAAAATAAAGGAGTGGATAGTCAGTGCTACCCAACCGAATGATGAAAGGTGGAGGGTAGAGCAACATGCAGTGTGTTGCCAGCACTCATGCTGCCTCACATAGAGCTTTAAAATACTTTCAATTCCCCTACTAGTCAGCTAACACCTTTACAGCCTTTTATTATACTATTTTGCCTTTTCTTTCAATTTCCAAGCCAATCAATTTTCTGTTTTTTTGGAGTCAACTATTTTTGTCAGGCTATAAAGAGTTCATTTCACATCTTAAAAATATTACAAAATATTAATACAATGGAATGCTACTCATCCATGGCAAGTAACAAATGAGTGATATAATATGAATTAATCTTAAAATACATTATCCTTGGTGAAGGAAGTTAGGCACACAAAAATGCTATATAATTCTATTTACATGATATGCTAGCATAGAAAAAGTTTAATTTATATGTGGTACAAACAAGTTCCATATAGTTCCTGGCAGTGGGGGATTTAACCAGGAATGGTACTGGCAAAGTTTTCTAGAGTGATAAAAATATTCTGTTTTGGAGTGTGTGTTACATCAATGTATGTATTACGTGAAAATGATCCAACAGTGCACTGAAAATATAACTTTTTCACTGCATGCAAATTATACACAATTTAAATATTTTAAACAATTACAATTTAAATATTTTAAACAGTGTTCTCTCTATACTACTCAGGAAGACATCTCCTAATCAGGAACAAATTTCTTCTTAATTTTTATTCTACTACTCACTGGTACAACAGAATCAAGTGATTTGACTGAAGTAACTCATTTTCATTAATATCTAGATTCTAGAATTACCTTATTTCTCTTTTCCTTTTTTTTTTTTTCATCATATCTGTAAACTAACACCTTGTTTTTTGTCCTGTTTTCATAGAGTGGAGAAGAGACTCCATGCTACTTTACATAAGAGAACAGAGATTTCAGTCTTAAGGTTAGAGGTTGACTTCTAAGACATTGCTATTACTTTCACTTCATGGGACAAGACTACAACTCACATTTTAGTTTTTAAAATTTAGAAGTCAACTTCCTTTACTAGTGTGTGACCATCTAGCTTTCAGAAGAACTAGTCATTTATATGCTTTCTGCCCAACTCTTCCTTTGTGCTTTTTCTTTTGAGAGGTAGTTTTTCCCAGCAAAAGAATTACTCTACAAGAGACTATGTCAACATATTGAAAGTAAATTCATCTAAGACTCTGTTTTTTATCCTGACATCTGAATGAACAGTGGTTCCTTGATATATCTATTCCTGGTATCTTTTGGCACATTTTACATGAAACCAAAACTCCTAATCTTCTAAGAGGTTTCGATTTTTGTTATTGTTAATGATTTATATATAAAATTCTCCCAAATCTCACAGTCCTGAGATTTTTTTCCTTTTATAATGGTATGTGTTATCCTCCCCCATATATTCATAAATGATATTTTTCTTATAAAATCTGCAGGTTAAAAAGTACTATTTGCCATGACTTATTTTCTTTTTTAGATCAATCAAAGAACACAATTTAGTCACTTTATATTATTTTATGCTTTGAACATACAAGAAAAAATAGTTGAATGGTTTGTTTTTCAGGTTATTGTTCATAGCTGTTAATTAATACAGGATACATTCTTTTCTTCAGTGATACTATAAAATTCTTTTTATTTGAGGACATACCAATATAAATCTTTGTGCTCTTTCAAAGTCATCAGCTTTTAGGGTTTTAAACTGTTTTATAGTTTGGTTGCCTTATAATTTTTAGCATAAGATACTAATCTCATGTCATTTTAATTCATGGAGTCTACTTTAACAGATATATTGAACATATATGAAAGATGCCATTTAGTTCTTGAGGAGGCAGCATAGTGTAGAACCTATGACACCAGCTTGCTTAACTTCTCCTTCAGTGTGCTTGTGAGATAGTAACTGATTGAGAAGGTGAAGCCTTCACTACCTGTAATATTTTCGAGACAGGGTGTCATTATGTAGCACAGGCTGGCCTAGATCTTGAGATCCTCCTGCCTCAGCCTCCTTAGTGCTGGGATTACAGGAATGCATGAACATGCCTGGCCACTAACTGTACTATATTACAGAATTAATAAAAAAAAAAGCTGAAAAATATCATGCAAAACAAACAATTTTCCATTGAACCCAGAGAGACAAGTCACAGTACCCATGAACATTTACTTCAATTAGATGTCCTCAAGACCAGATGTCTTGAAGACACATGTCCTAAGTTAAGGTGTATCAGTTTTGAAAGTTACACCTAACTAGAAGTTACACCATAAATGACAGAACAAAAGTTCCTGTAAGTTTATGTACTAAAATTTTGCTGACAGTTTCATCATCAGTTCCTTTAAATCTTTAAATAGTGATTATTCACTCTTTAATTCTTCTTACACTAGCTCAGAGTTTCTCAATGTTGGCACTATTGACATACTGGGGTTGATAATTTTTGGTTTGAAGGAGCTGTCCTATTCATTGTAAGATGTTTAGCAGCATTCTTGTCTCCTAGCCACTAAATGCTAGTAACATCTTTCAGGTGTGACAATTAAAAATATCTTTAGGTATTGCCAAATATCCAAGCATTCCAAGTAGATAAAAATTTTTATTTCAGTGAAAATCTAGAAATTATCTAAAGCCCTATAGTAGCTTCCACGGCTATTGTTATCACAGAACCTAAATTAAAAAGAAACTTCTAGAGTCAAGCATAATTATTTCTATATATTACACAACAGATTATAATTAGTTTGAATAAATTATTAGTAATGACTCTATTCATACCACACATTTCTATTGGATGAGCTAATTCTTACTTTATTCATTTTGAAGATAGACTGAAACACAAAGAGAGATTTAATTGGAAGAGGAAGTGGAAGATGGAGCCAGACAAAGAAGAAAGTTAATGCAACAGAAATTTTAGGCAATCTGACTCATTTTTATTATTACTGACATTTCAATACATGCATGATATATTTACCATTTGTTATTTTGTGCCTAGACACTATTGCATATGTATATTGTTACCTAATTAATTAGGAAGTTTTAGGAAAATCAAATACTTCCATATTTTTTTTTTAGTATTAGTATAAAACTGTTAAGTGTTATGGGGAGAACTTAACTACTATAGTACAATCATATTCATTTTCGAGTCTATGATTCACAGTAAAGACAGTTATAGTGTCTTTTCTTTCTCATTCCAAATTCTTGTAACATTCCTTTATAAAAAGTTGAAGGATTATCTTCATGATACCCTTCCTCTTACTTATTTACTTATTTGTTTATTTGTTGGTGGTTCTGGGGTCTGAACTTGGGCTTTGCACTGATTAGGAAGGCACTTAACTACTACAGCCATACTTCCAAGTCCTTTTTGCTTTAGTTATTGAATAGAGTCTCTCATTTTTGCCCTGCTAGCCTGGACTGGGATCCTTCCATTTATGCTTCCTGCATGGCTGTGTTTACAGGTGCACACTACCATGCCCAGTTTGAGATGGGGTCCCATAAATTCCCTACCTGGGCTGGCCTTGAAATGAAATCCTCCTGATCTTCTGAGTAGCTAGGATTACAAGCATGAGTCACTGCCCCTGGCTCATGACATTCCTTTCTTTTGATAATCTTATACAAACTGAAATCACAACCCTATGACCTATTTTTATTCATTAACTATTTGATCAAGTAAACACGTTGTTCATGATGTTTAAAAATTCATGCTATCAAATGATTAACAGGATGATAATCAAAGAAAAGTATCTTCAAAATTTTTGAACAGATAGTAAGGCTCTTACCTACAAGCAATATTTGGATCAGCATTTCGTGAAAGTAGTAGCTCTACACACTTCAAGATCTGTTCCTCTGACCCACGAGCAGAACATGCAGTTATCAAAATAGTTAGCTTATCTGTAGTGAATAGAAAAGCAAGGAAAAATCCTCACACATTAGAAGAATATGTAAACTGGGTGCATGACTCAAGTGGTAGAGCACTTGCCTAGAAGAATATGTAATTGACTTCTTTACAACCTCTTCCCAAATCTCTTACTCTTGACATATTTCACCAAAACATAAGACCAGGGATAAATTCCTTTCATCTCCAAAGTAGATGCACAATTCATTTCTTAATTTCCTTCCCCTTTTTCCATTTCTTCAAGAGAATAGAAAGTGGTTAGCTTGGCATCATGGTGAATGTCTGTAATTCAAGCCCTCAGGAGGCTGAGGAAGGTTCTGAGTTGAGGTGAAAATGGGCTATAGAGCAAGTTCCAGCCAACTTGAGCTACCTACTGAGATCCTGTCTGTAAACACCACTACCTCCCCATCCCACCCCCACCCACCAAAAAAGAAAGAAAACAAAACAAGGGGATTAAGCACATAGATTCTGTATAGCCACACTGCTTGGATATGAACAAGTTTTAATGAATTAAAATTTGTCTTCATGAACTCATGATTGGAAAACAATGATCTATATTCTCTGATTTCACGTCTAATCAATCTAACTCAAAACCTGGCTTATACCCTACAGAAACTGCCATTAACTGTGACATTCACTGGTTTCTTTTCAGTCCTTTTCTACTTGATATCTCTGAAGTTGCCTTGTTTGCTGAAAAATTTCTTACTTTGGCTACTATAGCATCATCAGAGATCATGGTAGATTAAAAACAAATAAATGTACTTCTAATTAAGAACTCAGGAATTTAAAATAGGTCACCATTGCCATCATTTACATTAGTGGCTCAATACTGACAAAACATAAAGATTCTAGTCCTATTTCTGCCACTGATAAACTGTGACTCCCATGATTTCATTAGACCTAATTTATATATATGAAACTACTACCTACCCTTCTTTACATAATGAAGCTATTGTGGACAATTAAAAGAATTTATGTGTACATACTCTGACAAACATAAGGCGTTTTATAACTGTAAGTTTTCTTCTGATTCTAGAGGGTGAAGCAGAAAAAGAAAACAATCTAAGCAGAATATTTTATTTACATACAAAACTTTTTTGGCGGGGCAGGGAACAACACTGGTAATTGAACTTAGGGTTTTGGGCTTGCATAGCAGGTGCTCCACAATCAGGATTTTTTTTTCTTTTTTTGTGGTACTGGGGATTGAACTCAGTGCCTCATGCATGCAAGGCAAACACTAAACCACTGAGCTATATCCCCAGCGCACAGGTGCTCCACAGCTTAAGTCACTCCTCCAGCCCTTTTTGCTCTGGTTATTTTAGAAAGAGGGCTCCATTTTTTGTTCAGGCCAGCCTGGACCCAGAACATTCTATTTTACGCTCCCTGCAGTCACTGTGATGACAGGTGCACACCACCACACCTAGTTTTCTGTTGAGATGGGGTCTTGCAAATTTTTTTTGCCTGGGCTGGCCTAGAAACATGATCCTTCTGATGTCAGCCTACTACACAGCTTGGGATGATGACAGGTGCTTCCAGCTATTGGTTGAGATGGGGTAGTAGGAACTCACTGCCCGGACTTGCCTAGAACTGAGATCCTCCCAATCTTAGCCTTTGAATTAGCTAGGATTACTGGTGTGAGCCACCAGGCCTGGCTGAAAACTCTGATTCTATTTTTTTTTTTTTTGTGGTGTTGGGGTTTGAACTCAGGGCTTCATGCTTCCTAGGCAGGTGCTCTACCACTTAAACCCTGATCCATTCTGCCAGCCCTAAAACTGTCATTCTCAAGTACAGTTTGCATTGAGTGATATTTTAAAATAACTTATTAAAATGAAAAAACCTGAGTAAGTATCAAACTAAGACACGAATTTTTTATAAAATAGAAATGATTTTATAAATCATTAATATAGGTACCAAAAATGAATGTGAAAATTAATTCTAAAATAAAATCTATACCTAAAATATGAAAAAATTAACTATTAAAAACATGTTAAAATAGGTAATCAGTAATTCAATATAATAAACTAGATTTATACTTATATGCTTGTACTTTAAAATGATTCAAAGCACTACTGAGTGGAAATTATTTAACAAAAAAGACAAAAACATACAGATTTAATCAACTATTTTTAAGTAATATAAGTCAGCATTTACCATTTCTCAGATTGATCTGTAGGCATTTTTTCACAAAATTATCAGTGTGAAGTTTCTTTCAATGAATTTTTCCTTTAAAAATAATCAAAACCACCTAGTGTAGAAGTTAAAGTACACAATAATGTAATTTGCTATAAAGATAACATATCCATAATTTGTCTTCTTGGAGGTTTTTCAAAACATTAAGTTTCTAATTTGATGTTGCATAATATTGAGACAATAAAACTAGTCCAAAGCGTTTTTCAAACTGTTTTAATTTTTTCACGTTGTGTAATTGCTTCTTGGAAATGAAACATAATCAGTTAAATTTCCTCAAACATCTTACCTTTATTGAAGCTTGCATTAGCACCTCTATCCAAAAGGAACCGAACCAGCTCTACATTGGCAATGCTGGCAGCATACATAAGAGGAGTCCATCCATAGCAAAAGCTGGAATCTACACTAATACCTGGCAATATAAAAACAATGTTTTAAAAACCCCACCACCAAACACAAAATAGAAACAGACAAAAAAAAAAAAACCCTCACTTTTCCTCAATATATGTAAAGTGTATGTTCACAGCAACATATGCCATTCAGTTTATTCTGGAAGAGAATTTCTTGGTAATAATGGCTTTAGAAAAATATAAAAATAGTTATACTGGGAATTCAATAAAATTTGCTAATGCCAATTTCACTATAGGTACCATGTTCCAAGAGACTTCATCTGACCAAGTTTTACTATAAATATTTATATAGTATTACAGGTTTTTACATGCTATCTTTTCCTCTCTAGGGAAGTTACGGTTTCAAAGAGGTAGTAAGTATTTTAAATTAGAATATTACATCTCCATGGTTGCAAATACCACATATATCCCTAAGATATCCTTAACTTTCTTCTCAGCCCAAAACTTAACCCATGAGTAAGTGACAAAATATGAAATTAAAAAGGTAGGTTAAGGTTTGCATATGAAAGCTCTGTTATGAAATGCAGACTATAGTCTGTGATCCAGAATCAACATCATTACATAAATATACTATTGTTGAGAACGGGACAGGATGCAGGAAGACCAGTATGAGGCTAGAAATCTATAAAAAGTCAAACCAAGGGGAGGAAGGAAGAGAAGGGAGAGGAGAAAGGGAGCAAGGGAGAAATAGGGAGGGAGGAAGGAAAACAAAATGAGAATCAAAGATCATCAAAATTAAAACTACTTTGAGAATGTAAAAAAAAAAAAACAAGCCAAAAACTACTACCTGGCTGAATCATAAGTCATGAGCTAGAAAAAGGAGAGGCACAGATGAGATATCAGGCCTTAGATATAGGATAAAGTTTTTAAATAGCAACTGTTTAGAATGGGACAGTAGGGACAGCTTTTAATAGCCAAGAAAAGACAAGAGTTGTAGAACATTTGCCTAGCAAGCAAAATTGAGTTCAAACCCAAGTACCACGGGAAAAAAAAAAAAAAAAAAGGACCTGAGTCAGCTGACTTTAAAATACTCAAATCATTAACGGTACAAATCCTTGGAATTACATGATTTTCCCAAGCAACACTAATTGGTTTGGTCATAAAAAAAAAAGCTGAACTGATTTAGACGAGATCGGGCGCGTTCAGGGTGGTATGGCCGTCTGAACTGATTTAGGATTGGCATCTGGCAGCTTATCAGGGTGGCGGGCCCTTTGGCTGCTCCTCCTGCGGGGAGGGCTACGCCAACACCTATGGCCTGAAGAAATACTGCTTGGTGCAGAAGGCTGAGGGTCTTACAGGAACTGGAACAGGGACAAGTGACCTGGTGGGGAAGGATCCTTGACTAGGGGGTTTCTATCTCTCACTCCAATCTGATTTTCCCTGCTGAGGTCTCCCATGATGGACTCTCCCCTTCTCGAGCTGCTGATCAAATACTCCCCCTCCTTCTGTCACCCCATCCTTCAGAACTTCAGGGCCCATGTCCTTCATACTCAAAACTGAACCACTTCCATCCTGAACCTCTCAGTTCCTTCCCTCAACCTGCATACACTGAACTTGATCCTCTGTCCAACTATGTTTTGTAACTTTCATCAGGCACCCCAGAAGCTTTCTGGCCCCTCTAAGCCCTTTGATGGAGATGGGTCTGAACTATTCCCCTTCCTTTGGAGTTTGGCTAGACTGTGGAAGGAGGAGGAGCAGAGTTGAGGGTCTGGGTACCCTTTAATTATGGAGTGGGGGTAGACTGGCTGACAGGGCTTGTACAGAGCAGAGAACAATAAATCTTATAAACATGAAAAAAAAGAATGAAGAACTAAAAGACCACATATAAAGTGCTATTAAAATCAATTCTTTATGTGACAAATGTCTCTCCCTGAAATCTTCACTGTATACTCAGAGTGGAGAGCCACAAATATCAGATCAGCCAAGATGTAATACAAGGACAAGGATACAATAGGCAATGAACACAATCCATTAAATTTATGTAAAGCCTCTCTATAAGGAGATCAAGATTCAAATGGCAGAGCTGATAGAGTAGCTTAAGTGGTAAAGAGTGCCTCCCTAGCAAACATGATGCCCTGAGTTCAAACCTCAGTGCTGTCAAAAAAATTCAAATGGCAACTGTCTCTGACTTAAAGAACACTTGCTAATCTCAAGAAAAGAAGGAAAACAATGTTTTTCTGTTCCACAGAACAGAAACTTGTATGTGAAACACTACAAGTGCCTGATTTTAACATTGTATGATCTACAAATTTTATATTCTCTGGCTATAAAGCGTTTCACTTACAAAAATGTAGGTCATATCACCAAGCAAATGCAAATGTGAAAAAAGGGCTCACTTTTTTTTCTGTTGAAACACTAAGTCACTGAAGATTATATATGTCCAATTTCTAACTGTCTCACTTTAACTGGTAGATGTACATGATAATCACTGGGAGAAAACAGCACTAAATCATCTTAAATATACATATACTCCTGACTCAACTTCTCTTCTCTAACAAATACTCCTCTTTAAATGGCTGGAATTGAAAGCAAATGAATGAGATCAGAGGAAAGATAACTATTTTCCTCATTAATCTTTTCTTATTGACACAACCGCTAGAACTATGACAGTAAAGATAGAAAAACAAGTGAAGAAAAAGAAGTAAATGTAGCATTCTGGTATAAAAATTTGTATTAATCATCATCTCTAATAGTTAAAATAAATTATTTGTGGGAGCAAAGATAAAAAAGGCATCTTTCTACTTATTACTATATACTTATTATTGGCTTTTAAAGTGAGCTTTAAACATTTTTATAATTAAAACCAAATTTCAAATGTTGACTGAATACTTTGTTCAGGAGCAAGCTTTGTTCAAGAGACTGGAAAACACATTTTCCCATTAATCATATCAAATATGATCCTTCAAGATCCTCTATTACCTTCGCTGTATCTAGTCCTACTATTCCCAGGATAAATTCCCTTTTCTAAAACAAATTTCTGCGTATTTCACCCCAGCCAACAGTAGACACACTATACATATATTCATATTAGGTGTTCAGGCTCTTTCTCCTTTTTAATTTTATTGAATTTCATTCTTCTAGTACAAACCCAAGTTCCACTGCCTGATCACAAACTCAGATCCTTCTTATTTGTTACAAGAATACAGTTAACATTCACATAATGCCTATATATTCTAAGCCATTTATTTATGTATTCTCTCATTTTAATTCTCCTCTTCTCCAACAACCCTTTGATATAATGCATCCTCATTTTAAAAATTTAAACTCAGAAAGATTTAATAACTTAGTCAAGATGACAGAGCCACTGAGCAGCACAGTTAGTAATCAAAACCCAATCTGTCTTGTTTCCAAAATGATTTAGTTTCTACTAAACCATGTATTAGTCTATAGCACAGAAGAACATTTTGCTAGCTACAATCTCATCTGTTTTGTGTATGAATGTTTTGTATCCCCTAGATGGTAAATGCCTGTTATACCTTCAGATAGTTTCAGTTATTATGGTCAATAATTTATGTTTGTATCTGAAGGTAATTAAAATATTTCATTTAATACACAGGAAAACATTCTGGGAGCTGGGACAGAATTACAATGTTTTACATAAAGAAATTGATGCTCTGGAAGTTTAAGTAACTTTCCTAAGTAACCACACTCAGTAGGTAAGAACGATGCAGTAAAAATGCAGATTATTTATGCTGACAAGTAACTCAGGCCTCACTGTACTACAACAAAACAAAAAGCAGAAGGAAAAAATGTAGCTACAATGTACATAATTAGAAACAATTCTTGAGAAAGGTAGACAAATTTAGCCAATACTAAACAAATTTTAGCAAACAAAATTAGGCTGAGATAGGATTATTCAGAGTAGGCCTCACCAACAAGGTGGAAGAACTGATAGAAGGGGTAAATTAAGATAGAAGAAAATAAGGCAGACAGAACCCTAATTCAACTAAGATACATACAACTGATAGATTAATACTATTTCCATTAGAAAAGCAACATGCACCTTTTAAAATAAGAAGCTCTAGTGAATTTAACTGTGTTTACTTGCCACTATCCCTTAACTCTCACCAGAATCTAGAAGCTGCTCCACTAAGGAAATATCTCCAGTTGTCAATGCTTTCTTAAATGCTTCATTCTTTTCTTCTATGGGCAACGGCTTTCTAAATTTCTACAAAAGCATAAAGTTAAAGAAATTTTTGTTACACGTATTTCAATTTCCACCGCATCGGGAAACACTAAGGTTTGGATAAGTACATAGGTTTTGTTTCAGTTTGGGCCCACATATAAACTCTGTAAAGAATTCATGTTTATCTTTGAGTGATGGTGCACCTGACATCCCAGCTACTTGGGAGGCACAGGTAGGAGGATCGTGGTCCGAGGTAGGCCTCAGGTAAAAAGCGAGACCCTTCCTTAAAAAGAATCCATGTCTAAAATTACCTTTAAAGGAGTAGGTAACAATGCGTTTAAAACAAGGGAAGCACCTACATCTACGGCCCAAAGAAGTACATCTGATGAAAACCACAGCTGGGAACAAGCGCCAAAATCTGCAGGTTTGCTTAAGTCGGAACGTGAGCATTCCGTAAACACTGGGGTGTCCGGGGACGCAATGCGAGCGGGTGAAGTCCACCAGGGTGGGCCTCGCCTTCGAAAGTCAGAGGGAAGCCGACACTAGGGGACGTCAGCTTGGCCTCCTCCACTACCTGAGACGATCTGTCCAGACACCCAATCTCCCAGCCGTCATCCTCGCTGTCGCTACTCTCGCCTCCACCCGCCACTGCCAGGCCCCGGAGCACTCCCCGCGCAGCACCAGCCGCCATGCCCTCCAGGCTGCTCACTGACGCCTGCGCACTGCGGGAGTGCGTCGGGCAGCGCGGGAAGCGTGGCATGGCGCGGGAAGGAGCGGCGTCCTACTTCCGGCGTCCTACTTCCGGCCTTGGCCTTTGCGCAGGCGCAGGTCGTGCCACCGCCCATTCTTCTTCCGCGGGCTCTTCCCTGGGAGAGGCCGGACCTGGCATCCTTCGCCGGGAGGATCTGTGGGGATGACGAGGCTGGCCTACCACCAAGCCGGCCAGTACTTCTAATGCCTTTCAGAGACTTTCCCCTCATTCTCTTCAGAGTATTTGCTTGATGAGCAATGTTCCGCTTGTGGCAGGAGCCAAGTAAAACTGAGCTTTCCTCCCTCGTCGCGGTGATCGCCCCCTGCTAAACCCTCTGTCCCAAGTATGTCCTGGGAGATGCGCTCCTGTTTGCCAGAACACATCAAGAAGCCAGCAAGCCCGGTGCTGGTGGCTCAGCCTGTAATCCTAGCTACTCAGGAGGCAGAGATCAGGAGGATCTGGTTCAAAGCCAGCCCAAATAGTTCCATGAGACCCTATCACGAAGAAACCCTTTACAATAGGGCTGGTGGAGTGGCTCAAGGTGAAGGCCCCGAGTTCAAGCCCCAGGTACTTCTGGGAAAGTACCTCCCAAAGAGTTCTTCACCTTTCCCGTGATTTTCTCCATCGTGTGTTTTGGGCTCCTTTGTCAAAGATCAGTTGGCTATAGATGCTTCAGTTTATAGCTGGATCTTCTATTCTGATCCATTGGTCTTCCTGTCTGTTTTTGTGCCACTACCATGCTGTTTTTATAGTTATGGGCAGAGCTCGGTTTACAAATAGTCCATCAAAATGCTGCCCAGCTAGGAAGTGTAGATGCCCCCCCCCCACACACCCACACCCACACACACACAAGAGGTCAGTCTTGGAAGGAGTGTAGGGGGAACAGTGGACCCAAATAAAACCGAGCTTTAGGCCACAAGCCAACTCCAGGGGTTCCACATGTCAGGTCCAGCCACTCGCCCCACCATGCAAAATAAAGAGAAGCATAATGGTGAAGGGCAGAGAGAGGAGGTTTATTGTGTGACAAAGGCATGCCACAAGAAGAGACAAAGTAATCAATTCTCGGTGTTTACATGAGGGATGATCCCTAAATCCACTATGACTTCATCTTAACTTCATCTGCAAAGACGCTTATTTCCAAATAATGTCACATTCACGGGTTCTGAGTGGACATGAACTTTTAGGGAACACTATTGAGTCCACCATATATATCACATAATGTTTTTAAGACCTATGTTGTAGCATGTATATCTATATGTTCCTTTTTATGCTGAATTATGTGTGGTATTAATTTCAGAGTGTGGTTTCAGGAGGTAGAATGTCTCATTAAAAGGCTATTATAATTGTGAACTAAAGAAATGTCAGGAAAAGTGAAGAGGAGGGGGTGCATTCAAAATTTATTGTGAATTAGAGTCAATATGATTTGTTGATTAGATATGAAGGCTGGGAGTTGCAGAGAGAAGTGAAAGCTGATAGGACAAGAACAAAGAGGAGGAAAAGTTTTGGAGGGAACAGGTAACTTACGTTTTACACAAAGGCAGCCTAAAAACACCCAAGGAACAGCAAGTCCAGATGAGTCTTTTGGTTAAGCTTTAGAAGTCACCTTCCTAAGAGGTAAAGAGATGATTATCAAGAGAGAAAGAAGAGGATAAGATCAGGGGACCAGGAATAGATCCTTAGGAACTGACAATTCCTTTAGGAAGGGGAATAATAAAGGGGCATAGAAATAGTAATCAAATAAGCAGGAGGCAACGAAGAAATGCTTCAAAAATCTTTCACTGAACTAACCTAATACAATAACAATAATAGGGATAATAATGACCATATTCATTTTATTGTGCTTCCTATGTGCCAGTCACTGTTCTAAGGGTTTTTGCTTTATTAAGTCAGTTAACCCACATAAAACCCTATTGAAGTAAATGTTACATCAATTTTACAGGAGGGGAAATTGAGGCTCAGAGAATTAAGGTTACCTGTCCAAGGTCACCTACCTGGAAGATCAGGAAACAGTCCATATTTTAAGGTCATTGCCATCTAACACTTATATAGCACTTCCAAATGTCCTGATGCTTTTCTAAGCACTTCATATACTCTGATTCATAGAATTTTCACTATAGCTTTTTGATGTGCTATTAGCTCTTCATTTTACAAACAAGGAAACTGATATAGGGAGACTATATAAACTGCTCAAGATCATACAAGTGAGATGGTCCAAATTCACATCAGGCTCTCTGGGTCCAGGATGGTGTTTAGGTTTAACTATGAATGTTAAAAGCACTTTTGCCTTTGGGAGATATTTGTTTCTACCATTTGTTTAACTCCCACACTGTACAGGGACACACTCCTTTCCAAAGATTTCATCTTCTCACTAGAAAACCAGACTCAAAATAAGGTATGATTCTTTTGCAGGTAAATCACAAATTGTATTCCTGGCCAGATAAGGATTTGGTTTTATCTGAAAAAGATTTGGGAATTCCCCCAGGGTGACTTCCTGGAATGAATCAGAAAGCCACCTCCCCACTGCATTAATGACTGCAGTGTTCTGCTTGGTTCACTGATGACAAGAGACCGATGGAACAAAGAGAGCAAGAAAACAGCTGCACACCAGGAATAAATACTGCTGAAATGTAGGCTCTTCCTAGTTCCTGTTTTTTTATTTTTATTTTTATTATTAACCTCCAAGATTTGACTCAAACATTAGTGATGCTTAGTTAATACAGTTAATTTTTCATTGACAAATGATGGTGTGCATTTTGTTGTGAACTTGTCTTAAAAATCACTGTTTTAACATTTTTATAATTCATGCTTATTTTTTGTAGGGGCATGTATGATTACTTTTTAAAACTTGCAAGAAAAATATTGGATCTTGAAATCTTAATCTTGTCTGAGATCCAGTTGACTTAATCCCTCTTTTAAAGACAATTTTGGAGGTATAGAAATGTTAAAAATACTTTTTACAATTATTAGAACTCATGTTCACAAGAACAGTCAAAGAAAGAGATACTTTATATTATGTAGCATTAATTGATTCCATGAATAGTTAATGTGCTATTACTGTATTTCTAGGAATCAGGAAAGAAGTTGTAAGAAAGACAGGCAAGGCACTTGATCTCAGAAATGTTTATAGTCTCGCAAGAGAAATGAAATGAACAAATATTTAATTGAATATCAGGTAATGATCATTTTTTTTGGTGTTACTCGAGTTTGTACTTAGCACTTTTCAGCAATAGAGTCATGCACCCAGCCCTTTTTTGCTTTAGTTATTTTTCAGGTGAAGTCTTCAATTTTTTTTTTTTTTCTCCTGGGGTTGGCCTTGGATCCTCCTACTTATGCCTCCTGCCTAGCTGGGATCACAGGCTCTCACCACTGCACTCATTTGTTTTGAGGCAGCATCCTGCTAACTTTTTGCCTAGGCTGTACTGGAACCTCGTCCTGTCAGCCTCTTGAGTTGCTGGGATTATAGCTGTGAGTCATGGCGCCTGGCTCCCAGGTAGCGATAAGTTCTATGAAGAAAAATTAACTGAGTAATGGGGATAGAAGGTAGTGGAGGCAAGTGGAAATTTAAAACGGGAATTTCAGGGAAGGGTTCTCTGAGGTGTTATTTTTAGTGTGATGGGACATTATGAGGATCTGATTTACATTTTTAAAAATTACGGAATACAAGGAGAAAAGACTATGTGCATAGGAACATACAAATTATGTTAATTAGTGGATAACAAGTACTCAGAGCCAGGCATCAGTGGCTCACTCCTGAAATCATAGCTACTCGGGAGGCAGAGATTAACAGTTTTGAAGCCAGCCTGGGCAAATAGTTCAAGAGACCCTGTAGCAACACAAAAAAGGGCTGGTGGAGTGACTCAAGTGGTAAAGTGCCTGCCTGGCAAATGTGAGGCCCTGAGTTCAAGCCCCAGTACTGCCCAAAACAACAACAAAAAAATGTGCTTAGAGACTCAAAGACCATCAGTTAAGCTTGTGTTGCAATAGTCCACGTTCTCAATCTTGCCTGCGAATTTGAAAGCTCTGGAGATGATTCTTGCCAGCCCCAATCTAAATCAGTTATATAAGAAACATACTCAGTCCAGGAGTCAATATTTCTCAAGTTTTCTCCATTGTTTTAATATGTAGCCATAATTGGAAAAAGCTGTGGAAGAAAGATATTAGGAGCTGGGTCTAGGAAAGTTACTTATAGTCAGTAGAAATATATGAAAAGCCTAGAATGTTGAATGTTAAGGAGTAGATATTTTGTTTGAATTTATTTAAGGATCATTGTTAGAAGAGGGAATAAAACAATTTGTATAAAAGAGAAAAAAGCATCAGGAAATGGTGAAAGTGGATATTGTTTAAAAGTATTAAGTAATGTAATACAGGGAATTAATGATTAATGAAAATTGTTGTGTTATGCTTATTACTTCAAATATTCTTGTATGGAGCTCAGAGTTGAAAATAGTTGTGGAAGAAGGCTAGATGCTGGCAGTTATCTGTGGAAGGGGCTCGATGTCAGATTCAGGATATACATTTTTTGTTGAAATGTCAGATAAGATTGGCTGGTAGACTGCAAGTAGGATGAAAGGGAAAGAGGGGTCAGGGATGACATCCAAATTTTAGGCCTAACAAATTTGGTGAACAGTGGTTGTATTTACACCAATGGCAGAAAATGTCTGCAAAAAAAAAAAATATATATATATATATATATATATGGAGTGGCAGGTTGGATATTGAAATTTAGAGAAACAGTTTAGACTGTTCATGATGTAGGAGTACTAATTAAATTCTAAAATGGATATTAAGTAGAGTTAGATGTAGATTCACAATTTGGATGATTAGTTTCCTGTAATAATTTTCTTTGATTTTATGTTTGTTTCTTGTCTAAATTAAGTAGGAAATTTACCTACTTACTTCACTTGAAAAGACAGCCTTCTTAGACATATTTTATTGCCCATGTAGTTTTATGTTATTCTATCTTATTTTCTTTTTCTTTCTAGATTTTTAGTGGATCCCTAGTACATTGCAGATAAGCAAGGTGGAAGAAAGTGCTGTAAGAATGTGCTAACCTTTACTGTTGGGAAATGATAATGGCTAATAAATATACAGGCATTTTATGCTAAAAATGTTGCAAAAATTACAAGTTTAAAAATAGATCAAAAGGTAACAAACAATGAGATATCAGAGGATTATTTCCAAAATTTTATTGACTATAAATTAAAATTAGTAATATATTAATGAACACCAAGAAGATCTCAACAAATATAATGGGACTTGATTTAAAATAAATGTCAAAAAACGGGCTTTTAGACAGATAAATTGCTACAAAAATGATCAAACTTACACTGTTTAAAATGCAGTGTATTTTAAATAATACTAATCTATGTTGTAATTATAAGACAGCATAGATTAGACAAATACATATCACAGGTTAATGAATATAAAATTGATGATATACAACGTGTCATCAATTGGAAAATGCAGTTGGCCATCTGGGTTCTGTAGACTCAACCATCTGTCAATGGCAATATTTAAAAGATATTGCATCTGTAATAAATATGTATAGACTTTTTTCTTGTCATTATTCCCCAAACAATTACAGCATAACAATTATTTTTATGGCATTAGATGCTATAATTAATCTAGAGATGATGTGAAGTATATTGGAAGATAGATGTACATAGTTTATATGCAAATAATATGCCATTTTATATAAGGGACTTAAGCATCCATGGAATCTCCATACTGTTTTCTGTAATTGCCATACTAATAATATACCCCACCAACAGTGTGTAAGGGTTCTCTTTTCTTCATAATGTTTAGTGTAAGTTTTAAGAAAAATTGAAGCCAGTATTATATTGTAAGTTTTCCTACCTATACAAATGTTTAAAACCTTAAAACTAATCTTTTAAATGCTTCTTAATACTTTCTTTTTCATTCTTACTTATTTTTATGGCATAAATTAATTGTACAAAGGGATTTTGTTGTGATATTTCACACATACATATATTGTACTTTGATCAAAAGTATAATACTAATCCTTATCTCCTCCCCCTGTTCTTATCTCCCCTCCCTCCTTCTTAACCTTTTAAATAGTTGTTAGTATATATATATGTAGTATATTGATCATACTCACCCCTCCATCATCCTCTCATTTCTCCTTCCCTTTCCAACTAGTTCACCCTCCTCAACAGTCCCAGTTTTGCCATCATATCATATTTTTTTAAAACTCTACAAATGAGCAAAGATGTGATATTTGTCTTTCAGAGCTTGGATTATCTCACTCAGCATGGTGATCTCCAATTCCATCCATTTTGCTGCAAATGACATAATTTCATTCTTCCTTATGGCTGAATAAATACTTAGTTATGTGTATGTACCACATTTTCTTTACCTGTCCATCAATTGTTAGGGACATCAGTTGTTAAATACTGTAAGTAGGTAGTTTTTAGGTACATAAGTTGTTAATTATTGTGAATAGTGCTGCAATACATGGGTGTGCAGGTATCTCTCCTGTATGCTGGCTTATATTCCTTTGGCTATATGCCCAAGGGTGGTATAGCAGGATCATATGGCAATTCCATTTTTAGTTTTTTTCTGAGGAGTCTCCATACTGATTTCCATAGTGACTGGACTAAATTCCATCCCCACTAATAGTGTATATAGATTCCTTTTCCCCTTTCCTCATCCTTGCCAACATTTCCTGTTTGTTTTCTTGATGATTGCCATTCTGACTAGAGTGAGAATCATTTAACAATGGCCTCTGAGATACCATATTTTAGGAAAGCTAGTTCAATTGGTTACTTAAAATATTTTAAGAAAATAGGAGATAGGGTGTCGAGGTAAAGCACAACATTTTTATACCTCTATATATTATAGAATGTATGGCCCCAAGTAATTGTAAATTCTATGCAGGAAATAAACTATATACTTAGTTGTTATTGCTTGAAAGAAATTAAAATCTCACTAATATTCATGTCAAGTTTTTTTTGCAATAACATTTTTGTATTAATTTTTCACAATATGATAGGCAACATCAGTTTTTATTTCTATGTTTTGTAAATAAACAAAATTGAAATAATGATTTCCCTTTAGTAGACTTCTCTTGTACCTATAACACCAAGTCAAAATAGTTCTTTTTTTCAATGTTTCCAGGATATAGGAGATACCAATTTAACACTAGAAAATGGATTTATAGTTATTGTGACTACAGAATGCTCATAAAAGTTTTATTAGCATGAAGGAAATGATCTCTTGCACTTATAAAAACTTTATATATTTATCTAAATGCACACAGTAGTTTAAACTAATTATAGCCTGCATGTTATTGGTTTAAAGCCATGTTTAGAGTCATCACATTAAAATAGATCAGTGATATAGATGGGATTGTTTTGACTTCCAAAAAATTTCAGAAATGTTTCTGTCATAATGTGTTGTTGAGAGAACAAACAAATCTTCAAAAGGAGGCTATCTGAATACTATTTATTATATTTTGGTACAAAAGTAGCTGTCTCCTTGCTCTGACCTTATGTTATATTCCTTATATTCTTATATAAACAAGATTGACTAGGCCTATGTGAACATTAAATTGCAATAAGCTAAAGAATATATTTTCTGAAGCTTCATAGGTTTATGCTATGAAGTGTTATGAATAAGGTAAAGCAGGGAGACATATCTAAGGTGAAAATGGAATTGCTACTAAACACCTACAAAATGTGGGTCATTTAATATTATTAAAGTCTGAGAATTATGTATCAGCTTCATTTTGCAGTTGAGAAAGTGGGGTTTGTGAGTTTTAAGTACTTGCCCAGAATCACTGTGTGACTATAGAGTTGAAACAGGGTCTTTTTTGTTCTATAGCTGTCCAACAAATACTGCCTGACACCCAGCTATCCTTTGAGAAAGACAAAGGAGGATTATTATCCTGTAAATGTATTTACTGTACTTTAAATATCATGGGTCAGAATATAGTCATTTCATTATATTATCTATTTTTCTAGAAAGCAAAAGCAAATTGTCATTTGCTGATTGAAGTTATCTAAAGAAACATAAAAAGCCTTGCCAAGCTTATTTTAAGGGGAGTGGCCTCAAGAATCAGACTATAGGATCTACTCAATATTATGCAATGTACACAAAAGAGGAAGACTTTTGGATCAGGGAAACAGGGATGGTGTGGTGATAGGGAAAGTGGTGAGGTTGAAGGATGGAGAAGGAAAATATTTTAGAAAAACCCTAAGAATATCACAAACTTGAGTATAGGTTAGCCAGAGGAATGGAGGAAAGGATGGTGAGACAAGGCCCAATAAAAAGAATTCCAGGTAGCAGATGATATTCAATGTTATGGTTTAGGTGTGAAGTGTCCCCCCAAAGACTCATATATTAAAGGCTTGCTTCCCAGTTCATGCACTATTAAGAGATGATTGGATCCTGAGGGAGCTAATATCTTTGATGGATTAATTCATCGGTGAATGCACAGATGAATGGGCTATAAAGAAGTAAGGCCTAGTTGGAGGAAGTGGGTCACTGGGGGGCATGGCTTTGAAGGGTACATCTTCTAACCCTCCCTTATCTCCACTCTCCCCTCCTCCTCCTCCTCTTCCTCCTTTTTCTCTCTCTCTCCTCTCTTCTTCCCTTTCCTGGATGCCATGAGGTGAGCATCCACCATGACCTCCCTGGTATGATGTTCCTCAGGTCCAAAACAATGGGACCAAGGGTTTTGTCACAGTAACAAAAAGTTAATAAACTCATTCAGCAACAGGTGACCAGTGGTGGCAGCTTTTAATCTGGCTGGTGGGAGTGGGAGCCAGGCCATAATTTAAAAGGTCAGCAATGACCAGACAAAGTGCCCCTCTACTTTTAATTTCCCTGTGTTGCACATTCCTTCTTCCTCTTGTTACCATCGTGACCTCATTTCATACTACTCTCCTCCTTGCTTATCCATTCCTGGCCTTCCTTTAAACATACTAATTCTCTCTCATCTTAAGTACTTTGCTATAGCTGCTGCTTCTGTCCGAAGTTCTCTCCTCACCATATCTACCTGACTAGTTCTTTCATTTTTGTCATGAGTTTGCTCAAATCTTACCCTCTGAATAAATCCTGCCATGACTCCCTTATTTAATATTCCAATCCATTCCTTCACCTTTTGTCATGACCTTACCCTAGTCTCTATCCTTTTAAATTTAATAGCCATTACCACTTTCTAACATACTACAGTATATCATTCACTTGTTTATTGTTTACCCCTTACCTCCTAAGTGTAAGCTAGTACTGCAGACATTTGTGTTTCACTCCCTTCTGTATTTTGAGATCCTATAATAGTGATCCAGGAAAGCTGATAGAAGTTGATGCCTATCACAAATGTCATTCCTGAACCTGTACCCGTACTTTAAAGCTAGTCAATATGACATCAATAAATGTGTCTTAATCAACTTTCCACCACACTGACAAAATAGCAGAGAAAATCAACTGAAAAGAGGAAAGATTTATTTTGGCTCATGCTTTCAGTCCATGGTCACTTGGCTTCACTATTTCTGGGCATGTGATGGCCTAGAACATCGTGGTGGAAAGCATAAGGTGGAGCAAAGCTGCTCACCTCACGGTAGACAGGAAACAAAGAGTTTCAATAACAAAGCTCCTCCCCCGCCCCAAATTCATTAAGCTATGAATCCATAAATGGATAAATTGATTCATGAGACTAGAGCCCTCATGATCCGATCATCTCCCAAAGGCCCCTCCTCTGACTGTTGCTGACAGCTATTTAGCCTTCAACAGATGAGCATTTGGGAGACATTTAAGATCCAAACCATAATATGTGACAGGGCAATATTTTTTAGGGATCTATTATGTCCTTTCTGAGCTAACTCTTTTCACTACCCCTCCTTACTATTTTAGAGCCTGAATATTTTGCATCAACACTACCTGCTGTCCCTGGCCTTGTCTCCTTGTCTCTTTAAGCACGTTTGGTCAGCTACCACATGGGCACATGGTTCAACCACTTTTTCTCCATTCTAGTTCTTTAAGATAAATGATGTGATGTTTGTTAATAATTCCCTATCTCTGAACAAGGCTGTTGCTCTTATGGGAATCATAGCACTCGCCTTGTTACTTGGGCTTTTTCACTGAGAGATACCTCTGAGTTTCTACAGACTTGGCAATTACACAGATGGTCTGTTAAGATGGGCAAGAATGTCTTTATTAGGCAAAGCTCTACTGGAAAGGGTCCTCAGATTATTTCCATATTTGTGGAGTTTTGGCAAGGACTATATTTTATTGAAGGAAGCCATACCATTCTTTAAGTCATTACTGCCCTCTAGTCTACTTAGCACTCTTAAGCCATCTATTTATTGAACATTTTATCAGGACCAGCTCAAGTGCTGTATATACATTATTGCTTTTTTTTATTCTTAAAACAACCTTGAACAATGAGGGTAATTCTCAGTTTTATAGATATAGAATCCAAGAGGAGAGAGTTTAAATATTTGCCAAGTGTAACATGGGTAACTGCTGCATGCTAGGATTCAATACCAGACAATTGGACCCCATAGTAAATATTGAAGAGTAATTAGATGCATTCAACCTTGCTGGCAATTCCATGCTCCTACTTGCAAAACTGTGGATGGAGAATTAGTCTGTCCTGGGACACTCTGGTTCTTCCTATTCTTACTAGTAGATCTTGACCAATGACTGAATGATAGGGGTTTACAAAAAGCTTACCATTTGCATCAAGGTAGGACCAATTCTAAGGCTCAATTTGTGCTCCAGAGCTTTCTTAGGATCAAAATGAAACTAGACTCTAAATAAGCCAAATTCTTGTTTCTACTGTACTTCCTTCACTTATCTTAAAGATTATAGCTCAACAAAGCACTTGGACAGGAAAATTCATCTCAGATTTTCCTAGAGAACCTAACTTAACAGACCCCTCATCCCATTTTTTTTAACCACCATGATACACTTTCTTTTTTATTAGACCAACAGTGGTAATCAGTTTTGTCTCTCTTCAATTGCTCATGTAAATGAATATGATAGAGTGAATCCCCATGATAAATGCATCTTGTGATCCAGTTCAGTTGCTCTTATACCATATCCTTTTCACTGAGAGTATTTTAAAGCTGACATAGATAGATTTTTACCATCAGTTGTGTAAACTGATGGCCCAAAGATACCCAGTGAAAATTTAAGAATGTATTTGTTCTGAGTAGAATTAGGTTTAACATTTTGCATTTTTATAAAAGAAATTACATTACAAGAAAAAAATTGAGTACTTTTTGGTAATAGGACTCTAGGTTTCTCAGAAGAGAATGTACTTTCTCTAATACAGAACATAGCAGGGTTTGCCTCTAATATGTAGTTTTTGTGAAGCAAATTCCAGGATTTAAAAAACATACAATAGTAAGGATAAGTAATATAGAATGTCTGGCTAGGAATTGGAAATATGAAAGATGATTGAGAAACAAAATGATCTGCCTAGGTAATACTTACAAAGGACTTTATTTTTCCAACTACACATTAACACACTACCTTTGGCTCACTAAAATGTACATCTTATCATTACAAATAACTCGTGTAATTGATCCATACAAAGCCTTCCAGTGGAGGTCCTTTTTGATTACAGTTTGTATATTTTTCACTTCAAGATCAGGAAAGCAGGCAGAATTTGTAATGAATGGTGTAATTGTTGAGCATTTAAGCAAACACAATCTATTTGGGAATGAGTAGTATGATTTACGTAATGGGGAATCAGGCCAACCAATCAAGTTGAGTTTAAAAAAATGATAAATAGCTATCTTAAAAAAAGAGGAACAAGTAGTGGTAACTTATTAACATTAGAAAAATGCCTTAGAAAATTATTTTTCCCTAACGCAACCCACCATCCCCACATACATCCCAATACACACACACACACACACACACACACACACACGCACGCACTCAACAGATACAGTGTATCTTTGAAAGATACACTATAGGATTGGAGAGAAAGCTTTGTCTTATTTAGGAATTGACTCAGAAGTCAATAAAAGGGAGTTGGGGCAGTTATTTATTTAAAAAGAAAAGTTTGGTAGTTGGCTTTCTTAGCAGAAAAGTGATAATGCAAATTTTAAATTTTTACAGATCTGGCTCTTCGGTTAAATCTCTGTGTTTGCAATCATATTAGGCAAATGTGTTTTAGATTTTGAAAAAACAACAGAGGTTTTTAAAGTATGGGATGCTGAGAGAGAGATTGAACTGAAAGAGTTGAACTTTGATCTGGCTAACTGTAAGATAAAACACATGGCTTTAAAAAGAATCCAAATTTTAACTGTAGGGATAAGTCACTATTGACCTTCCCTACAAGCCTTGGGATGTTAAAGAATGATGGCTTACATTTAAAAAATTTTAATTTTATTTTTACTATGGTAAAATATATACAATGCAAAATTTACCACTTTATCTACTTTAATAGCATTAAGTACATTTCAGTGGCATTGACATTCACAGTGTTGTGTGCAATCACCACCAACTTCTATTTTCAGAACTTTTCATCTTCTCCAACAGAAACTCTGAATCCATTAATCAATACCCTATTCTTCCCCTTCAGCCCCTTATAACCTTTATTTTTATCTGCTCTTTTTTTTCATTTATTGTGCATACAATGTTTGGGTCATTTCTACCCCCTACCTTCCACCACCTCCCTCTCCCCCGCTACCCCCTTTCTTCCAGGCAGAATCTGTTCTGCCCTTATCTCTAATTTTGTTGAAGAGAGAGTATAAACAATAATAAGAAAGACAAAGTGTTTTTGCTAGTTGAGATAAGGATAGCTATACAGGGAGATTCCTCACATTGCTTTCATGTGCAAATGTGTTACATTCTAAGTTGATTCTTCTCAAACTGACCTTTTCTCTAGTTCCTGATTCCCTTCTCCTATTGACCTCTGTCACTTTACAGTTTCTGCATTAGTTCCTCTGCATTGAGGACATCAAATACTATCATGTTTTTTGGATATTTTTATCTACTCTTGATACTTGATATCATGAAATATTTGTTCTTTTGTGTCTGACTTTTTTCTATTAGTAAAGTTTTTAAGGTAAACCCATGTTGTAGCATGTATCAGAACTTCATTCCTTTTTATGGCTGAATAATATTCTATTGTACATATGTATTAAAGACATTTTATACAATTAGTCATGAATTTTAAAAAGTAATTTATGGTCAATATCTCACTCAATCCTCACAACAAATAATGGAGTAGATAATACTACCACTCCCAATATAGAGATGAAACACTGGGCCTAGAAAGTTTAAGGAACATGCTGAAGTGAGTGTTAGAATTAGTATTTGAACTAGTTCTATCTCTAGGGTCCAATTGCCTAAGTAGTAGTTGCATCTCTCTTGAAATATTCATATACTTTTTATCATCAAACTTCAAGAAATAAGTAAAGCTATAGGAGAAGATGTAGAGAACAGCATTTTAATAAAAAGTAATTGAAGGCTGTTTCCATATTATCAACTGACAAAGAATTTTTATTTTGATTACATGAAAGTAGAGAAAAGGATTGGGGTTCAATTCTGAAGGCTATGTTTAGGATAAATATAACCTGATTTTGAAAAGTCTTGAAATATTAGAAGTAGAAATTTTTTCCTTAAAAACTTTCAAAAGGAGAATATAAGGGAAAGAGAATTACTGTATTATTGAAAAAAATAGAGATCATGGAGACTGAAAATATAGATAATTATAAATAAGAGTTTATTAGTGTATTTTATTAAGAGAAAAATAAAAGTATTGTGGGAGTTTAATAGCTTAATTGCCTAAGCTGATGGGCAACTACACTGTCTCATATTATATGCTCTAGACACATCTCTAAAACCATATGAATTGGCTCAAAGATTGTCCATTTTTTTTTTTTGGCAGTACTGAGGTTTTTTTTTTTATTCATATATGCATACAATGTTTGGGTCATTTCTCCTCCTCTCTCTACCCCCTCCCCTACCACCCACCCCATCCCCTCCTTCTCCTCCCACCCCCTCGATACCTGGCAGAAACTATTTTGCCCTTATCTCTAATTTTGTTGAAGAGAGAGTATAAGCAATAATAGGAAGGAACAAGGGTTTTTGCTAGTTGAGATAAGGATAGTTATACAGGGAGTTGACTCACATTGATTTCCTGTACATGTGTGTTACCTTCTAGGTTAATTCTTCTTGATCTAGCCTTTTCTCTAGTTCCTGGTCCCCTTCTCCTATTGGCCTCACTTGCTTTTTTTTTTTTTATTATTCATATGTGCATATAATGCTTGGGTCATTTCTCTCCCCTGCCCCTACCCCCTCCCTTACCACCCACCCCCATCCCCTCCCTCTCCCCCCCACCCCGTCGATACCTGGCAGAAACTATTTTTCCCTTATCTCTAATTTTGTTGAAGAGAGAGTATAAGCAATAATAGGAAGGAACAAGGGTTTTTGCTAGTTGAGATAAGGATAGCTATACAGGGAGTTGACTCACATTGATTTCCTGTACATGTGTGTTATCTTCTAAGTTAATTCTTCTTGATCTAACCTTTTCTCTAGTTCCTGGTCCACTTTTCCTATTGGCCTCAGTTGCTTTTAAGCTATCTGATTTAGTTTCTCTGTGTTGAGGGTAACAAATGCTAGCTAACTTTTTAGGTGTCATACTTATCCTCATATCTCCCTTGTGTGCTCTCACTTTGATCTTGTGATCAAAGTCCAATCCCCTTGTTGTGTGTGCCCTTGATCTAATGTCCTCATATGAGGGAGAACATATGATTTTTGGTCTTTTGGGCCAAGCTAACCTCACTCAGAATGATGTTCTCCAATTCCATTCATTTACCAGCGAATGATAACATTTCGTTCTTCTTCATGGCTGCATAAAATTCCATTGTGTAGAGATACCACATTTTCTTGATCCATTCCTCAGTAGTGGGGCATCTTGGCTGTTTCCATAACTTGGCTATTGTGAATAGTGCTGCAATAAACATGGGTGTGCAGGTGCCTCTGGAGTAACCTGTGTCACTGTCTTTTGGGTATATCCCCAAGAGTGGTATTGCTGGATCAAATGATAGATCAATGTTTAGCTTTTTAAGTAGCCTCCAAATTTTTTTCCAGAGTGGTTGTACTAGTTTACATTCCCACCAACAGTGTAAGAGGGCTCCTTTTTCCCGCATCCTCACCAACACCTGTTGGTGGTGTTGCTTATGATGGCTATTCTAGCAGGGGTGAGGTGGAATCTTAGCGTGGTTTTAATTTGCATTTCCTTTATTGCTAGAGATGGTGAGCATTTTTTCATGTGTTTTTTGGCCATTTGAATTTCTTCTTTTGAGAAAGTTCTGTTTAGTTCACTTGCCCATTTCTTTATTGGTTCATTAATTTTGGGAGAATTTATTTTTTAAGTTCCCTACATATTCTGGTTATCAGTCCTTTGTCTGATGTGTAGCTGGCAAATATTTTCTCCCACTCTGTGGGTGGTCTCTTCAGTTTAGAGACCATTTCTTTTGTTGAGCAGAAGCTTTTTAGTTTTATGAAGTCCCATTTATCTATGCTATCTCTTAGTTGCTGTGCTGCTGGGGTTCCATTGAGAAAGTTCTTACCTATACCTACTAACTGCAGAGTATTTCCTACTCTTTCCTGTATCAACTTTAGAGTTTGTGGACTGATATTAAGATCCTTGATCCATTTTGAGTTAATCTTGGTGTAGGGTGATATACATGGATCTAGTTTCAGTTTTTTGCAGACTGCTAACCAGTTTTCCCAGCAGTTTTTGTTGAAGAGGCTGTCTTTTCTCCATCGTGTATTTTTCAAAGATTGTCCATTGTAATTTTCATCTCCAACAAAGGTTCATCAGTATATACATTAACACTTCTGATGATAGGGAAACGCACAATCTCATGTCATCATTGAACTATACTGACACATAATTTCATGTTGAGACTAGTTCTTCCTTATTTTATTTTCCACTTGAGTGTCTTATTCCTTTCACAAGACTATGCAGAATAAATGTAATGTTTACATCCTCTTGATTGTCCCTCAAATACTGGAAGCCTAGGGTATCTTCTATCTTCTGGTCAAAATGATTAGCAGCTATGACTTGAGGTCAAGATGCTAGAGAAGTTAATCCCAGGTTTTCCTTTAATATATTTGTAGATTTCCAACAGGCTCTTAACTTTATAGTTTAGAGCACTTAACTATAAAGGAAAGATAAATAAATTGGACTTAATTAAAATTAACAACTTTTTTTTTATCAGATAATACTATTAATGCAGTGAAAAACCAACCCATAAAGGAGAAGATATTTGCACTATATTATAACTTATAGAGGACTATATCCAGCATATATGAAGAACTCCTAAAAATCAGTACAAAGATTAACAAACACCATAATAGGAGTAGATGAGTTGAGGAAGGACTTTGTAAATAAATACATTTGGTTGGGTACTAAACATATAAAAAAACCTTAATTTATTAATTGTCAGAAAATGCAGTTTAAAACTATGAGATACTATTAGCACAATGGCTAAAGTGAAAACAAAACAAAACAAAATCCTAACAATGCAAAGTATTATTCTGGGCATGGGACAACTCCAGTGTACTCTTGCTAGGAAAAAATTAGGAATTAATACTGACACTTTGGGAAATGATATTTACCAAAGTTGAACATATGCAAATCTCATGATCCACATTTTCTAAACTTAGATAATAGTTTAAAAAGGCAAAAACTGGACATTGCAAATATTCATTAATAGTTGAATGGATAGCAAATGTGAGGCCCTGAGCTGAGCTCAAACCTCAGTACTGCCAAAAAATAGAATTTGATACTATATGGAAATTAAATGACTATTTTTTACAAATAATGACAGATATGAATTCCACAAATCAATGAAAGAAGGCAGACAATAAAGAGTACATACTATAATTTCATTTACATGAAATTTAAAAACAGGTGAAACAAATTAATAGTGAAGTCAGAATAGTTCTTTGGAGGGAGAAATGAGGGCAAGGTGGCAGGAAGGAGGCTGCTGATTTTCTGGTATACTAGTTTCCTGATCTGGCGGTAGTCATCTAGGTGCAATTACTTTGTAAAACTTCAATGCTGTATACATATGAAGTGTGCATTTTTCTGTATGTATACTAAATTTCAAAAAAGGTAACTTTTTCTTTTATAAAAGCTTTTATTTTTGAATTATCATACATACATTAATAATAGGAGGGGATTTCATATATTTATACAGTGAAGTAAAAAACTGCCCAGAAAAATTTTAAGTAACATGTGGAGCAGATGTATTGTGCAATTAATGAGCCTGTATTTTCATAATAAGCACAATGTAAATACATTGGAACTTATGCTTAATAAATTAAAATTTGTGTTGAGTGAACCCAAAAATATCAACATTATTATTTCCTAATCTTCCTCCCCTAAAAGAAGAATTCTAGTTCATTCTTTTTAGAGAATAAAAGTTGGACAATAAAGAGCCAATTGCTGTTTGAAATTTGCATTACTCTGGGGCCTTATGATATCTTCAAAGTGCTCAGGGTAGATTTGATTTATAGGAGGCACTCAGGATTGTTATGCTTATTTTTATTGCACTTGGATCACACTGTAGATTTATTTTGAGTTTGCTAATGACTGAAACATCAGACTATATGTCTCAAGCTTGTGTGAATTTTGAACAGGCATATAATTCTTCTTTTATTATAATGTGGTAGAATTTGTTCACTGTCCACTCTACCAACATCTTTATGATTTAGGATTCACTATTCTTCATTTTAAGCTTTGTCAAAAATGTTCTTTGGGTAGAATTAAAGATAAATCCTTATAGACTATTTTTATTAACTTCCACATGGCTCACAGTGATGAAGTTATCAGACCGTTTTGGATGGTCCTTCAATCAGTTATGAATGCTGCTAACGAAACTCACATGCAGTCTATGTTTATTTTGTCAATAAAGATGTAAGAACAGAAATTACATAAGATGTCTCTCATTTGGACATTTTTAGATGTTTGCATTCTTATTTTAACATGGTCATTCATCTGAACTATATTAAATAAGGGAACATTTCCAGCTCCCATTATTTACTCCAATCTTATAGCCAATATGCTGCATATGTGAATGTTTCTTCAAGTATGAAACATATAATGACAAATTAATCTGGCCTAATGAAAAATTTTATAACACTAAATATTTCTTTAAAATGTACTTTTTTTTTAAGGCTGGGGCCATGGCTCAAGTGGTAAGTTGCCTTA
Organism: Castor canadensis; assembly: GCF_047511655.1. Classification (NCBI taxonomy): domain Eukaryota; kingdom Metazoa; phylum Chordata; class Mammalia; order Rodentia; family Castoridae; genus Castor; species Castor canadensis. The sequence continues at coordinate 36,060,049 of NC_133387.1, read as the reverse complement.
GCTAGCAAATTTGAGGTCCTGAGTTCAAACCCCATACCAAAAATGAATTGGTAATATTTTTTGCCCACTACTGCCAAAAAAGAAAAAAAAAAAAGTGCTTTTTCAGTCTATAATCTGGAAGGTTTCTTTACTTTTCACTTTTCTCTTTTTGCCAGCAGAGGGCAGATAAGAGGGAAGATATTAAAGGTCTCTTATGCCCTTGATTCAACTATTTAATTACTTCTCTGAGATATTTACAAAATGGGTTATTTTATTTTCTCCTGAATTATTCTATTTTGAAAGTAATTGATGTAAGTATAAATTTAATTTCTTACATAAGTATTTGGATTAAGTAATGAATCTCTAATAAAATTCATACTCTGAATTTTAATTGCCTATGAATCAGAGATTATATTTTGCATGTCTGAATATTCTTTATACTTTGAAGTAATTTACCAAAATATTCCTTCGTATTTTAGGCAACGTCAGCTAATTAGATTCCCTCCTTTGGTGATTTTCTAATTTAATTATGGATAAGTTTATGTAAATATTTTCCATACAAGTCTTAATATTTCCAGTTGGTCATTTACTTCATTTACTTTGTGGTTTGCAGTTGCAGTTTTATTGACCAAATAATGTGTATTTAAAACATAATTGAAGGAAACTCAATCAAGATACAGTAGTTTTCTTTTTTTGCAATAGTGCACCTCACGGGAATGTTTAAATATGATTTCAGTGTATATTAAAATGTTTTCTCTTGCAACTTTAAATTTGTTTAAACAATAGTGAAACATCTTTTCCAAAACATTAGATGGTATGATAAGTTATGTAATTCAACAGATCAGGACAGCTTGTACGTAATCGTTGTTCAATCGAAACTCAAATGGCAACTTGAATTTTATTTTCCTTTTCAGTATTGATGTACGTAAAGAAACTGAATATTTTACATCACTGGGAAGACAAATGTCCATACTGCTTATTGCAAGTACTAAGAATTACTTCTTTCTTCTTCTATGAATCTCAGATTTAAGAATTAAAAAATTTTTATTACTAAGCAAGTTTATTTATAGTGGTTAGCATATAGAAAGTGCTATGTAAGTATTAATTATTATTGCAAAGCCACATACATAAGTTTAGTCCATATATTCAACTAGTTTGGAAGATGAAATAAAGCAGAAAACTTTGATTATTCAATAAAAAGAAAAACTAGAAAATTATCCCAATCTTAGAAGTGCTATAATTCTGTTCATTTATTCAGTGGAAAAAAAAAAAACATTGACATGAGTGACTCTTAACACTTAACTTTATTGAGCAAATGGTAGAAGTAATGATGTTACCTAATTGCCTTAGACTGAATACTTACTTCCTGATATGATGAATTGGTATTAGATTTCCTGACAATGTGTAATGAAGATCGAATCAGATAAGGGAACCAAGCTGAATGAGGAAGAAAAGTTGTACCTTTAATGAAGAATCTCTTTGGTCTTAATAAATAGAATTTAAAAATACTGAACAAAAAAAGAATTACCTCTTCTCACCTATTTAAGACAAGCTTGTAGATTAGGACATAGGTTTTGGGAGAACATAAGATAAGGGATCTTCAGGACTGAGCAAAAAGAAAATTCTGATTAGGCAAAGAGCGATAAAGCTGCAGGCCAAGGATTGATTTTCTGAACAATCTCTTCCTGCTCCACTTAGTACACTGTGCTTGTTTATTCCAGGTGTATCTTTCAGAAATGCAACCTGATGATTTTACTTACCTGTTCAAAACTCCATTGAGATAGTCCCAAACTTATGATAGTTTGACTTACAATTTTTTGACTCTACCATTGTGCAAAAGCAGGACATATTTGGTAGAAACCATATTACAAACTTTGTTTTTTTATGCTATCTGAATAAAGTATGATTTTTTTCTATGTTTTTCTAAGTATGATTATTTGATCACCTAACTGATAACTCTATTATGTACTGTGTTGCTAAGCTATGGTATTCTGTAAGCTAGGTGTATTAAATATAAGTTTTGATTTATAGTACTTTCAATTTAAGATTGGTTTATCTGAATGCAACTCCATCATAGGCACAGGACTCCTTACTCTGCCATTTGTGACTGAGCAACATGGTACCAGTCTGATTTTCTATAGTTACTTCCTCCTCTGTTTTCTACATAACAAGAAAACAGCACTGCTGATAAAGTATGCCCTTCTCTACTCCTAACTTTCTCATTCATCTCTGCCTATCAATGGTCCCTGTATTTTAAGATCCATCTTCAATGATGTCTCCCCTTGAAAACATTCTGATTCTTAACTAGGAAAGGTCTTGGGTGCCATTGAGTTTCATGATTATTTGTATTTCTAGGATAGCTTTCATCTAAGCCTATCTTCTTATTATGGGTATTATATATTTGTTTTCTTTTTATATGCTGACTTTAACTCCTTGAGAATAAGGTCTATGTCTTGTCCCCAAAGATTACCCTGGTGTCCTGCAGCTGGCAGAGCCATTCAGAGAGTCCAGAGCTATTTATATTTTTTCCAGGCCCTTAGTATATTAAAAATAAAGAATTGCCAGGGTCACAGAATTGGATGTTTTAAATATTACATTGAACAAATGGATGTGATGAAAACACATGCATATTAATAGTAATTCCCAATGTTACTGTGCTGTTCATAAAATAATCTTAGGATTTCTAAAAAAAATTAACTCAATATCCTTCAATTAGTATAGTCTGGTAACTGGACACAAATTAGTGTTGTATAGTGACTATTTTCTATTTTGTAACTTTGTTTCTGGGATTATACATAATCTGTGAGGCTGGGGTCAGAGGACCCTCCAGACTCCGTGAGATGCCCTCACAACCAGTGAACATCTGATAAATGTTTTCTAGAATAAGTTAAATTCAATTCCATAGCAAAAAGATGCTGTATATAAATATTATGCAGTAATTCTTATTTTTAAAATGGGTAATTTTATTCAGAAATAAGATAGAAAGTTATTAATGTCAGCTTGATTCTAAAATTAGCTTTTAGTTGTTTCATATTTACCAGGACAGAGAGCTAGATATAGAAGAGAAAAAGTATTCATTTTTATTGTCTTAACTCACCACATATTTCTTTTCATTGCAAGGTGCATGAAGAGGTGAATTATGCTCTTTCTCTGTTGCTTTCCTTCTGGGGTGTAATGCTTTGTGAAAAGTAGGCATAATTTGTTTTTTGAAATTAGGTTAGGGATGGCAAATAATTAATTCCATTATTTTGAAATACTTTGTAATCAGGGTTAAAACTGACAGCAATACTCATTCATCTCTGTTATTGAATAATGTAGCTTAAATTTGTCTAGGTATCTACTCAGAGGAGCATATAAATACATGAGTTATATAGCTCTGTAATTCTCCTTCCATAGGGCATAGAAATCAGATGGACCTGTAAGCAAGGACTTATCAGTAGAATTAGTGTTTATTTTTAGAAATGTACATACTTAGGTATTTTTCCGATATAATGTCATTCTCTTAGACTAATTAGTAAAATGAAGTGTTTTGAGATCTACTTTGCTACATCAACACGAATCCAACTGTATTACTCTGTTTTCATTACTATAGTAAAATATTTGAGGCTGGGTAACTCAAAGAAAATAAATTTATATTGGCTCATGGTTCTGGACCAAAGTCAAGGGCCTATCTCTGTTGATGGGCTCTTGCTGGCAGAGTAACAAGGCAGTGCAGGGCATCACATTCTCTAATGTAAGTTGTTTTCTATATCCTCTGTTCTCTCCCCTCGCCCTGCATCCCCCACCTCCTCTTAGAAAGACATCAGAATATGATCATGAGGGTTCTACCTTATCTAACCTAATCATCTCCCAAAGGCCCACTCTAATCTGACAGTCATGTGATTGTCAGATTAAGTTTCTTCTCTTCCTACATCACAGTGGGGGTTAAATTTCAACCCATGATCCCTTGCACATTAAAATCATATCTAAACCATAGATACAACTTTTAAAAATGAAGTAACTTTATAATGAAAAGGAGAAAAAGAAATGAAAAGGACCTAGTCATTTGTAACTCTACAGTAAGAAAGAAAATTTATCAATCTTTCTCCTTCCCACATACACCTGAGAGATTTTACTTTTTTAAAAGAGCAACAGTGTTTAATGGGCCAGAGGGGAATCAGATAGGAAACCAAAGAGTGGGGAAATTTGAATTAACTTATGCTAAATGCAAATGATTCTGAAAATGTCCCTTGCCAGAATTATTAAAGAGACATGTGATTAAATGTATGAAAACCTGAAGAATAAAGTTGTCAAATGTCTGGCTTAGTTTATTTAAAATCTGTTAATTTATTTATGTTTAAAAATGTATTATACATTAAAAAGTCTATAAGTATTAAGGGTTTTCTTATGATCAGAAGTGAATTAGGAAATATGACTCATACCCATAACTGTCATATTCTCATGGTTAGCTAATATTTTTTAAAATTATTGAAAGCAAAAGCATTTGATTAGCCTAAAGTGTATTTATAGGAGTAACACATGAAAAATTTAAAATAAATTATAAATTAAACTTATGAAAACTAAATGTCAATATGCAAATGTTATCAGTGTAGGATTTTATGGAAAAGAGGCAGGGCAGTTTTCTAAAATCTGAAGACCAATGTCAAGAAGACAGTTTATATAAATTGAAATATGCCTGAAAGTCTTGTTCTCGTGCTGATTAGTACTTTCCGTAGCTAGACAAGTTTATCCCTTTACTGATTGAAGTGTATCTTGTTTACTCCTAGCTTTTTGCAATTATGAATAAAGCTACTACAAACAGTTGCATTCAGATTTTTGTGTGGACATAAAGTTTTCAAATTAGCTAGCTAATTACATAGAAATGTAACAGGTAAATTGTACAGTAAGAGCATATTTAGCTTCATAAGGTACTGCCTAAATGTATTTCCATTAGTTGTACCATTTTGCATTCTCACTGAAACCCTCATGAGCAATTATCATTTTTTAAATTTCAGCCATTCTAAAAAGTGTGTAATGGTATCTCATTGTTGTTTTAATTTGCAATTCCCTAATGACAAATGATGTTGTATGTCTTTTCATATGCTTATTTGCCATCTGTGTATCTTTGGTGTGGTGTCTGTTGAGATGTTTTCTTTGCTTCTTAACTGGGTTATTTTCTTATTGTTGAGTTATACTGTTCCTTATTTCTGAAGAAAGTAATTACACAAAAAATGAAATATGCATTTAAAAAATCATAAAGAATGCTAGCATGTACATTTCATTTTTTCATGTAAAAATAATTGTGGCAGAGACAGTTTAGCACTCAACAAATCATTAATTGAGAATGTGTAATTTGAAATGCAAGCTCACGTAATTTATTAAGCACTTACCTATGTCTGTCAATGTGCTAAATTTTTAACTTTTGTATCAACTCATTTAATTCTCACAATGACCTTGTGTAATGGAAGCTCTTGTTTCCTTCACTTTACAAAAGAGGAAACCTTAGCTTACATCCCAGAAAAGACTTCTAAACCCCTGTGCCAGGCCATCTGATAGCTGTGTGTACACACACACACACACACACACACACACACACATTTATATGAGACAGAGGCTTACTACGTTGCTCAGGCTAACCACAAGACTATATTTTTAAAATGATGTGATTTAAGGTTTGTTTATTCACACAGCTAAAGGAAAAAATAATGAATGTGTATATATGTATACACACACCTATATATGGTACTGGGGTTTAAACACAGTGCCTTGTACTTGCTAAGCAGGTGCTCTACCACTTGAGTAATGCTTCCCAGCCCTTTTTGCTTTAGTTATTTTTTGAATAGGGTCTCATTATTTTTGCCTGACTGGCCTGGATCATGATCCTCCTATTTACACCTCCCACATAGTTGGGATGACAGGCATGCTTATTGGTTGACACCTAGCTTATTGGTTGAGAGGTGTCTAACTTTTTGCTCTGGCTGGTCTCAACCTGAAAGCCTCCTGATCTCTGTCTCCAGAGTAGCTGAGTTTACATTGCATGAGCACTGTGCTCAGCCGGAGGAAAGTATTTCTTAAATTTAATAATGAGCGAATACAGAAAGAGATTACAGAAAGTACTGCATTTTTCTTGAATTATCCAAATCATTACAAGCCCTGAATTTGTTTGGGTTTTATGAGAATATATTTAGGTTATTAAGTAGAGCTCTGTATTTTTTCCCAGATGTTTAAGTCTAATTTTACAATTTTTTATCTCTACTTTCTAGAAAGCAAGCAAAATAGAATGCAATAATAATCAAGTAGGATATTTTTTGCCACTCCATTTTAGACCGTACAAATAATTTCCAAGAGTCATTTGCTTTAGTTGATAATTAACAAAATAAAGAAATTCATAAAGACAATGAGAATCATGACCAAACTGGATCTTTTTAAAAAAATTTTTTTTAAATTGTGCTGGGTGGGAATACATTGTGGCATTTACAAAAGTTCTTACAATATATCAAATATATAATACTTGAATTCACCCCCTCCATAATTCTTCTTTATTACCACCCCCCTATTCCTTGAATAGTTTCAATAGGGTATCATTTTACCATTTACATATATGTGTACCTAGTATTTGCACCATATTCACCCTCCCACAGCTTTTCCCCACCTCCTTCCCCCTCCCATTGGTACCAAATCCCCAGACAGGACCTGTTCCACCCTCCTAGTCTTGATTTTGTAAAAAGAAAAAAAATGACATTTTTCAAACTGGGTGTTGAAAAGCATAGAGTACAATCACTGCTGGTGGCTGTCTTGGTAGTTGGCAACAAGCCTGCAATCCTGGACTGGATGTTCCACTATGGTTGGCATTGTGCCAGGGAGCTGTCAGTCACTGGGTTCCCACAGTGCCAAGCATGAGGCAGGAGCAGAAAGGTTCAAGGTTTCTATTCCCCAGAACATGCAAGTTGTCTGACATGAGGGGAATGTGAATGGTGTTCCTGCTTTGTTTTGGAGAGGGCTGTGTATTGACAGAGGCTCCAGAACCTGTTGTTCCCCACATGGCTTAGCCTGGCTTCTCAGGTGGGGACCGTAGCATCCTCTTAGAGAAAAAGTACTGAGATATTTCTATTTTTGAAGCATATTGAATCATTTTTAAGGAAGGAGGAGGTTCTAAAAATTGTGTTTTGTTTTATGCTTTTACATTTAAAATTTTAATTATATTTGATTTCTCTTTCATGTGTCAGGGTCTTACTATGTAACCTACGCTGGCCTCAATCCTCCTGCTTCAGCCTCCTGCATGATGGGATTATAAGCATGCATCACTAGGCCCAGCTTAAAAATTAATATTCTTAATATGCAAAAATGAAATGCAATGGAACTATGGCACTTACACAAGATATGTAATATTCGTGAGATTTTTAAGACTATTAACTCCTAATGAGCAGGGATCTAATTATATAAGCATTCAAAGTTACCTGACAAATGTGGTTTTTTTTTTTCTACTCCTAATAAGGCATCTTTGTGACTATGTAAAATGACTCTTGAGAAGATTTTGTTTTCTGTACTAAATCCAGGAATTGGGGAAGAATGCAGGCCTGGAATGAGGGCAAAAGGAAGGAAACTGAAAGAGACAGGGAGTAATCACAGATTTTGCAGGGTGCAGGGCTGGGGAGAATACAGAATAAATGAAAGAGACATTGATGCTGACTAATACATTTCTCTGGGCTCAGGCAACTAATGTTTTGTTTTGTCAGAGTTTTGGTCAAATTTAGCTCTAATAAGCCAGTTGAAAGCTACAGCATGGTTCTATCTTGTTAATGTATCTCCTGCCTAGCATAGACCATAGGTTTTCCAAAAACATTTGTAGAATTAGTTAGAAAATGTCTTCATTGCATGCATATATTTTATTTTGAAAAAATTTTACAAGTTTAGAAATACATGTCACAAGATGATTTTGGTACATGTTTAGCCTTTATTTCAATATTTCTGCACACATATACACAATGTGTATGTCACCATCACCCAGTAAATAAGCTCACATATCTTTAAGTTTAAAACCAGAAGAAAAGAAACACATTCTTTTCAATAAGTCCAACACAAAGATGCAAGAGGACAAATTGTAAAAGATATGTTGTGTAGATTCAGGCAGAACGTAATGATTGAGCTCAGTTCTGGAACCAGACAATTGGGTTTGTTCAAATTTTGGTGCTCTTTCTTGAATTTGGGCATGACATTTGGGATTCAATACCTCAATTTCTTCACTTGTATAATGGGATGTTCTTAATAAAATGTACCAATTTTATGGATTTTTCCTATGTGGCATATAAAGCAATTTATATATCAAAAATGTACACACCTACAACTTTTTTCTTGCAAAGATAGTATCATACAAAACTTAATTTGCTTCTATTAAAAATTAAATATACATGTTTACATAAAACTTTGTAAAAATTAAATTTATTTAGATAAAAAACATGATACAAATTTATCAGTTTGATTTTACTTTGTAAGCATAATAAGCTTTGTTCCAGAAAAAATTTGAAAGGCTTTCACAGGGCTTTAAATGTACATATAAATGAGTGTACCAAAAGATTTTGTCATCATCTTATCAGTGTTGCTTTTGACAGTCTTGGAAATAAGGAAATCCCAGTTACTCTCTCAAACCCAGGGATAGAGAAGAGACACAGTCACTGAACCAGGAATGGGTTGTCCTTTTGACTATGTAAATTAATCATCATAGTTGCAATAATCATACTGAAGTTGAGGATCAATAAATGGCTAGCACAGAGCTGAAATAACAAGATCTCATAGATTCCGTCTATACAGCATAAGTTAATAAAAAAGAGAGCCTAAACCTTTGGATTCTTAAATTCTAGTTTCCCAGGCTCAAAAACCTTCCTTTGGTAATTGACTTCACATCTTATTCTCAGTTTTTAAAAAACATCATAAATTTGTTCAAGAAATGACCACAAATGAATGTTTTTTTGAAAAAAAATTATAGCTGGAAATGTCCACGCTAACATTCAGTACCAATTCTGTAAGTCTCTTATGGCGCAATGGTAGAGGGAGGACGTTTTTTCTTCCCAGGTGAACTTGCATATCAACTTTTATTAGATATAAGTTGAGAATAATACTATACAGGGCTTTGATACTGAAAACTTTCAGGATTACTGAGTGCTCATGTGCAATAAAATTCCATCCATCTGTCTTCTTTTCTGTATTTCAAATGCTCTGGGATGCCTGTTTTTATTACAAATTATCTGCTCAGAGAGAAACAGTTATAAAGAAGTACATAATCCACTGTTCTTTTTACTGTCCATTGCCTTGTTAAATGTAGTTCTTCTATGTAGCATACAAATTAACCTAGAAAAAAGTCACCATTATTCCTCTTAGGGTTCACATTCATAAAATCATGATTTTAATTCTACAGATAGCATCTGGCTTTCAGTATGATACCACCAATGAAAATTTAATTTGGTGTTATGAATTCTCTTGTTGCTAGAAAAGCTTCATTAGGAAAATGAGAAAAGAAACAATATAAATAATGAAACATTTTATGTACACAGTTTTAGGAAATCCCAGATTTGTTAGCTTGTATATTCACGACAAAGGTATGTTTTGAATATTGTACATTGATTGTTCCAGTTCGTTACTCATATTAATAAAGCTCCCATTTTTTTACAGCTTAAGGATTTCCTTCATGAGGAACTACCTTTAAGTTCCTGAAGACCCATCAGGGTCCCAAATTCCATCTGGATACAGTTGTTACAACATACACTGTTGATGAGATGAAAATGAGAGGAACCAAGAAACAGAGCTTTCAAATGTCATTTCGGGGCAGAGGGAATAAGGACATTTTTACCACATAAAATGCAATTTTGCCTCTAAATTATCTAAATAATAAAAATTGTCTTATAATTGTATGGGTACTTGATTTACACTCCCCCTTTCTCATACCTCTTATGTAAAAAAATTACTCCAGAAGGAATAAGAGCTCTATGTTCCAGAGAATTCTAATAGACTTCAGGCAGTTCAACTTTCTATAGTATTCCATTTTGCTATGCTATACTGCTTTCTGATCAGTGCTATGTAATGATAATTCCTAATATCCATGAGTACTTATTAGGTTCTAAGTCCTTTATATCACACTTAATTCATCTCATCTGGCAGCTCTCAACTAGGCAATTTTTTACATCCAGATATTTGGCAATCTCTGGAGACAGTATTGTCTGTCACAACTTGAGGAGAAAGAAGTGGTACTAGTAGCACTCTTTGGGTGCTAAACATCCCATATTGCCCAGGATATCCCCCAACCCATCAAAGAATCATTCAACCCCGAATGTCAATAGTACTGAGGTCAAGGGAACTGTTTTAAATCATTCATTAATCCTATTTGGTGGGATTACTAACTTTATTTTCAGGAAAGGGAAACTGAGACTCCAAAAGGTTAAATAACTTATCTGAGATCACATAGTAAGTGTGTGTAAGTAAGTAGTGTGCCAGGATTGAAAACCTAGCTCTTTATTGCCTTAAAGCCCAAGCTCTCTCCAAATATTTTGCTACCATGTCCAGAGAACTCGATGACCATGAGGAGACTCTGAGTTTTGAAGGGTGGAAATACTGCCTTATTCTGTATATCTGCCCTACACTGGGCTCTCACTTGCTGAAAGATTGATAGCAAGTGTTCATCTCTTGGGCATCTTCAACTATTGTATCAGTAACCCCAAGAGAGAATGGCTGCCTGATTTTTTTTTTATGCTTCTTATTAAATAAAGTGTGAGTTAAAAAGGAAAAAGAAGACATTAATTTCGCTTCCAAGGTGGTTGTGGGGAATGAGTTATACAGGTATACAAATCGAAGTGTGTGTGTGTGTGTGTGTGTGTGTGTGTGTGTGTGTTGTGTGTTTATAAACAGAATTGTCAGGCCAAATACAATGTTGAGCGACGTAAAAATAGATGATCAACTGACTTAATAACATGCCAGGTTACCTCTTTCTTTCTGGTCCTGAAACAAGTTTGTAGGACTGTGACACACATTTGCATCCTGGGTTATCATTGTGGCACATTGTGGAAGTGCCACAGTGCTGCTACCCTCTACCTTACACATGGCCTAGGCACATGAAGCTGACAAGGAGTACACTCATGATTGCTACTACTTATCTATATTAAAGTTCCCTCAGGAAAGATTCTGAGTAACACACTCAAGTGCAGCTGAACATGATGGATAAGTAAAGTGTAGTGAGTGTTCACTCTCATGATCTCTAATGGGGAGACTTCAGCCATTGTTTGGCTGGGTAACATATGGCAGGAAGGTTCTTGCTCATTATTTGCTCATATATGGAGATTGTTTGTAGGAAGCACCTGGCACACTGCTGAGCACATAGTAGATGCTAAATAAATGTCGGCTTCTTTTTCTCCTCTTCCTCCTTTCTTGTACTCCTTCCTCTCTCTCCTTCTCTTCCTCCACCTCCTCATTTTACTTCTTTTTAATATGTCATTAAAATGACACCACACAAGTGGCCACTCACTCTTTTATATTATGGTCAGTTTTTCCTAAAACATTAGGAAATTCTATAGAAGGACATATAGTCATTAAGTGCTTGAGCTCAGGCAACAGAACGTTTAGGTTCAAATCTCAGTTCTTCTGTTTTTATTATTATTATTATTATTATTATTATTATTATTATTATTACCGTGCTGGGATAGAAATCAGGGCCTTGCATAAGCTAGGCAGGTACTCTGCCACCTAGTTTCATCCCAATCCACCTCTGTTATTATTAACCATGCCACTTGCTTGGGAAAATTAATAAAATTTTTGTACCTCAAGTCATTCCTCTGTAGTAGATGGATAATGGAGTTACCTAGTTCATGGAAATGTTACAGGGGTTAAAAGACACAAATCATGCTATATATTTGTCATTGTGTGCATTCTATATGGCAAATGCCCACCATGTAAGCCATTATAATGTTGTTATAAAGTAATACATGCTGGCATTTGAGTAGCTTGTAGAGAAGAGTTTCAGTGTTTCCTCCACCCTCACTCTGGCCTGTTGATTTCCTTTGAGACTCATGTTTAGGGTTTCAATGGTGACCTTCAGCTATATTTGAATACTTTTTGGTGCATATATTTGCTTTCCCACATTAGGTATGTATCTAAATGAATATCACATCCCAATTAGTTGATCTGAATATGTCTACTAATAATGTTAAAGTGAATGATGAAGTCCTACTTCTGCTAAAACAAATTTGGCCTATGATGTTTTAGGATAAAAATCCTATACACATGTGAGTGTACACTATTAAGATAGAATATGACACATATATCATTTATTAAAAATAAACTCTAGTGGCTAGTTGGTTTGTAGATTTCAACTTTCCTGTCTCATTGTTAGACAGGTGTGGAAGTAGTGATTTCATGAAATTAATGTTAGGAGAAAGACTGGGCTGGCGGAAGTGACAGTATGTAAATACATGACGGATGATTTGATTGGAAGTAATATTACTGTAGGGAGTGGTGGTTTGTTATTAGATCTGAGTGTGAGTCTAAGCTCTACCGTGGCAAGCACTTATTTGCCTGTTTCAACTGAAAACTGGGGATAATAATATATATTTAACATTGTTGTCATAAGGTTTATATGAATGATGCCTGGCAAATAGTAAGAATTCAAGTCAGTATTTTGCTGATGCTTTCCAGAGGAAGGAGATTAATTGCCAAATATTTGGGGGTCTCCTTGAGTCAGAGCTATCCCTTGGTCAGCTTCTATGACCTTTGGAACTTTAATTTCTTTATTGGCATATGATCATTGATAACAAAGAGGAACTGATTACAGACTCATTTCAAAATATGTGTATTATATTTGATAGGTCACACTAGCAGGTACAAAGCAAACAACGGAGTAGGGGGAGGGAGTGAATGGAGGGAGTTCAATCACATCCCTGGGAAAAGTCAATAGTGAAGATGGAGACTCGATTTTTGTCATACTGGAGAGAGAGGAAAATGTTGGTACAGGATTTGAAGCAATGGATCATGAGTTAGAAACATTGAAGTCTTTTTCTGTTCTCTAACTTTATGCAATTTAGCTAATCTCTTTGTTCTTTTTCTATTAAATTTAGGATAAAATCTTAAAAAATGCTCGTAAAAACCCAGTTTAAGATAAGAAAAAAGTGACATTGACATGCAAGGCAGAGCTATAAAAACCTGCTGACCACATTCATTAACTTAAATGCATTTTCCTGTCTTTGTAGCATTGTGTTTTATTTGTATTGTATTTGGGTGACCACAAGTGAACAATAAAATAATTCACAAGCTGTTTAGGCAATAATCAGGTCAATTATTTTATTTTTGTTTTAATTTTTCAATTCAAACCCAATGTGCAGTGCTTTTGCACAATAGGGTTCAGGAGGTAAAGACTTGGCACTTTACACACAGTCCTCACACTAAAACCTTGGAAGGAAGGAAAGCGCCCATGCCTGGGAAAGGCGAAATGCTCTCGGACAGTGCAAGACAGGTTTTGTTTTGTTTTGTTTTTCTGAGCCCGGTCAAAGTGAATACCATGCTACCTTCGCTTCAAAGACTCTTTGGATTCCTTTCAGTGTATTAGCCAAGATGTTTTGCTGAGCAAGACTAGAAAATCCATAGGAGGGCGGGTTAGTTTACATACTGTCTACTTGTCATTATCTGTAAGACATACACACAAAGCCTCCTAAAACACACAAGCTGAATTGAAATACTTACAATAAGCAAATCCTGGGCGGGAAAAGGGCAAAACTCTATCTGCTCTTTCCTCCTTGCAGGATTTAAATGTATGTGTCACGTAAGATGTCTGTGCCACACTCCGAGCTCACCTATGCCTGAAATGGCACAAAGCTTGACTCTTCCCTCTGACTCTCAAAGGCATATCAGACCCTGCCGCAGACCTGCCCAGCTTTCCACCGCTGTATTTTGCAACTCGAGAGACATTTTCGTTCCCTTTACAAAATGCACCTTGCAAACGTCACGCAAACCCGAGAAGGCGGAGGAGGGCTCAGGGACGCTGGCGGCTGCGGGTCCTGGGTCTTGCGGAATGAGTCCCCGGGGCGGGTCGGCTCCAGCCGGTGGCTCCAGTCGCCAAGCGTCGCGGATGGGACCTGGAGAGCGGCTGCGAGGGTCCTCGCCTGCGGGCGGGACGGGCTGGGTGGCAGAGACGCCGAGCTGCGGCAGCTGGCGAGGGAGGGAGGTGGGTGTCGGAGTCGGGGAAGGGAGGCGCGGGAGGCGAGGAGGAAGGGGCGGGCGGGGAGCGGGCGGGGTGCGCGCCGGCGGAGAGGACGCGGAGCAAATGCGGAGCCGGCGGGGCAGCGCTGGCCTTTTAACCTGGGCAGCGGAGGCGGGGGAAGAAGCCCAAAGAACTGGGAGGCGTGTGGGACAGGGGTGGGTGGGGGGAGTCGGGAGCATGTGACATCACGGCAGGTCAGAGAAAAAGGGGTGAGCGGCAGGCACCGAGAGGAGTAGGGCGTTTGACATAAGGAGCTTGCGCCCAGCCTGACCCGGCAGGGACCCCAGTGCCCAGAGAGACCATGCAGAAGTCGCCTCTGGAAAAGGCCAGCGTCATCTCCAAACTTTTTTTCAGGTGAGAGGGTGTCCAGAGGATCTTTGGAAGGTCACGTGCCCGTGGAAGAGAAGGGAGTGAATACCGACTGAGTTTTGGGGAAAGAGGAATAGGGGATTTTTTGGTTTTCTTAATGCGCTGTCATTTATTGTTTTGAAAGAAAATGTGGATTCAATGTAATAAAATGGCATTAAGAAGAGATAAAAGAATAAACAGAAGCCGGTTGTTTGGATAGAGAGAAAAATCTACTCGCAACTGAGTCAGATTCAAAATATGCAAATAGCATATTTTCATCTTAATTTCTTTTTTTTTCTGAAAAAACATAAATTATCAAGTTTTTAGTTTGGGTCTTTGTTTTCACCCCTTCACACCTGGGAAACTTGTGTTCTTGGCGCACATACAAGTGTCATACCTGGGTGTAGTAGGTGCTTAGGAAACGTTTGTTGACTGGATTTTGAAAAAAAGTATTTGGGAAGAGAAGGTGGGAATTATGTACTTAACGTTTTCATTGTTGTGATAATGAGTAAATCTAATGGTGCTTACCACAATTCCATTATTCTTAAGGAATGAAAGCAAATCTGTTGAAATATTTATCTTAAGGGAGCACAAACACTAGCAATTATGAATTTAAAAATTACCATGGAAATGTGAAGCTGTGGGTCTACATACTAAAATTCTATCCTACTGACATTTAACAAGTCGTGCTCTTATTCTACTTTGTATGTGATGAGCCATAAAAGCTTGCAAACTTCCTCTAATGAGATTTTTTTTTAAAGTAGGGTTTAAGTTCAAAGTCTTAGGCAAGTGTAATTAAATGTAGCATTTCATACTTGAAGTGTTCTGTATATTGTATCTACTTTGTTCCTATTATTACATTTGTGTGAATGAGTGAAAAGGTACAGCTCTCTCATGGGACATTTCTTGACTCATACTTCCCCAATGAATCAGCACAGGAATGTATCAGAAAAACCAATATATTATAAATATACCCATGTAGGTGTGTGTGTGTGGTCAGCTTTCATGTATCTCTAATAGTCAGTTCTCTGCATGTTTGGTAAACCTGGAACTCAGGTGCTAAGAAGAGGCCATTGGCCATGAAAGAGAGCTGTTCCCTGTGGATGGAAGAGAAGGCTTTACTCCTTGGAATTTCCTTTTGTATTGACCTTTATAGGACCTTTGGTTACTTGGTCTATAAAATTGGTTTATCTATTGATCTATTTTCCTATTACTTACAAAATCAAAATGTTAATTGGCATAAATTATAGGAGTACATTGAGGAACCTAAATGCCATGCCACTCATTCTAAAAATGCAGTTTTCAGGAGAATACATAAGGGCCTTCAAAATTGTTCACCTACCAAAGTATTTTTAAAATTTTTCTTTTAACAGATCACCTAATACATTTTAGTGTAGTTTGGAAAATACTCTTAGGTTGACTTGGAAAGGAAATTACAATGGCTACTAAATTTGTTAAGAGCATACTCATTTCTGTTCTTCAGACTATTTTGTAATAAGTTGCTCTAAGAATAGGTGTTGTTTTTTAAAAGTTAAGTTCCTACTATTTATAGAAACCGACAATCACCTAAAGTGCCAGTGATTATAAACTTCCTCCTGAACTATAATTGTGAAGTGTAAAAGCCTCATTTTCTCTGTCAGGCTAGGCAGTATTTTTTAGTGGTCAAGAGTGGTTGTCTAATTCCTACTATTCTGACTC
Organism: Castor canadensis; assembly: GCF_047511655.1. Classification (NCBI taxonomy): domain Eukaryota; kingdom Metazoa; phylum Chordata; class Mammalia; order Rodentia; family Castoridae; genus Castor; species Castor canadensis. The sequence goes on along the minus strand of NC_133387.1, from coordinate 36,043,812 downwards.
AGGTTCCAGATCTACTTAGTAGCTGTGTGAGTTGAGGCAAGTTCCCTTAACTGTGTGTGACTTGACCTTGAAAACTTGGAGACTAATAGAACCTGTGACATGGGGGTTAATACATGTCCTTTGTTTAGTTCAGTAAATGTTAGCTGCTGTTATTATTATTATTATCATTGACCACATTTTTACATTCTTTTAGCACCATGTGTACCTTATTTATATAAGGTGATCAATTTAGCTCTATTGAGTATAATTTTGTGACTATCAGTTTGTATGTACAATGAATAGGCCTATTGGAGAACTTAACTTAGGAGGAAAAACTCATTTAACATGGCTCTGCCAGATATTTAAGAAGGTATCTTCTTAAATCTCTTAGAATTTAACTTTCTGAATATGATCCTTTTAGTTTCAGAGTCCTAAAAGAGTAAAAGTATTATGGTCTGTGTTATGGGTTGGATTAAATACAACTTTAATTATCTAGGTTTTGTCACTGGAAAACCCAAAATTTTTGCTCTAGTTACTTTTCAGGTAGTGGCTTATGTTTTTTGCCTGGGTCAGCCTGGAAAGCAATCCCCTTACTTAGACTGCCCTCATAGTTGGAATGACAGACATGTGCCACAGTGTCCAGCTTTTTTTTTGTTGAGATGGGGGGGGGTCTCACTGACTTTTCTTCCCAGGCTTTCCTCAAACTTTGATTCTCCCAATCTCAGCCTCCTGTGTAACTGGGATTGCAGGTGTGAGCCACTGCACTCAGTCTTAACTTTAATTCTTTATTATTATTTTATAGTTGTAATTTGTGTTAGATTAAAAAATCATATTACCCAGAGAGGCCACTTGGACTTGCTTCCAAAGCAGTTTTGACTATGTCTCAAAATCAAATTTTTCATCATAATTTGTTTTGTTACTAGCTAAGTGCTAAGTTTAAGTATTATCCTTCAAAACTACAGTGCAAACATTGAAGACAATTTTTCTTTTCTTTTTTTTTTTGGAACTGGGGTTTGAACTCAGGACTTCATGCTTACAAAGCAGCTGCTCTATCACCTTAGCCACACCTCCAGTTCATTTTGCGCTGGCTAGTTTTTGAACATGGGTTCTCACAACCTATTTACCCAGGCTGGTCTTCAACTGAGATCCTCCTGATTTCAGCCTCCCAAGTAGCTAGGATTACAGGCTTGAGCCACTGGTACCCTGATAATTCTCTCTCTCCCTTTTCAATTGAGATAAAGTATTGCTATTTAGCTCAGGCTTACCTTGAACTCACTTTGTAGCTCACACTGGCTCTGAACTTGCTCTATTGCCTGAGCTAACCTTGAACCCTTAATCCTCCTGCCTCCATCTCCCAAATGCTGGACTTACAGACGTGCACCATGATGTCCAACTTAAAAATAATTCTTAATGTAGACAAATATAAGTGCTTGAGTTTTCAAAGCATTATATAAGTATATAATAAAATATTCATAAAGAGGATAAATTTGAAGAGACCAAATTTATAAATTAAGGCATATTGTTGAAAAAGTCCATCACAATTATTTTATATTGACATTTTGTAAACATGTTTACAATGAAAGCTAAAGTTATTTTTTAAATTAGGATATATTCATTATACAGAGGGGGATTCATAGTGACAATTCCAATTAGGCTTATATTGTACATTATTTACATTGCCCCCATCGTCTCTCCCTCTCAACCCCCTCCCCATCCTACTTAAAGCAATTGCAAAAGGTTTCTTAGTTCTGTTTCACATAGGTATATGAAGTCCATCTGCCATATACCATCACCTTAATCTCCTTCCTTCACCCTCTCCCGTTTCACTAGTACCTCCCCTGCACACACTGTACCTATTTTACAGTTCTGGTTTTCATTATTAATATTTAATTAATGTTCAAAGGGGTGTCTCAATGTATGCCCACAGTGGGTGCCCTTTACTTTGGTCTGTTCAACTCCTTCCATTACACTCCCTTACCCTTTTACCACCCATCCCCTGTTTTTCAACAGCTTTCAATACACATCCTTATATCCTCTACCTTCATGTATTATGTTATACAATATTACTGATGCTCTATCATTTTCTTTTCCTTTCCCTCTTTCCATGAGTTCCATAGAGTAGTTCCACTGTTACAAACATGTTCTACATCTAAGTTTGTATATGATCGTGCTTGTTTTTGTGTATATGTTTATCTTTGGATCTATCTTCCACATAGAGAGAAAACATGAAGCTTTTGTGTTTCTGATCCTTGCTTACTCCACTTAATATCATGTCCTCCAATTGTATCCATTTATCTTCCAACTACATGTCATTATTACTTCTGGCTGAGTAATACTCCACTGTGTACCTATACACCACAATTTCTTGATCAGTTGTAAGGTATCTAGGTTGTTTCCAAAGCTTGGCTATTGTGAATAGTGCTGCAATAAACATTAGTATACAAGTGTCTCTATTGTACCCTGTCTCATGTTCCTTTGGGTAGATGCCCACGAGTGGTATCACTAGGTCATATGGCAGTTTTATCTCTAGTTTTTTGAGGAATCTCCATACTCCTTTCCATAGTGATTGTACTAATTTGTATTCCTACCAGCAGTGCATAAAGGTTCCTGTTTCACCACATCCTTGCCAGCATTTATTGTTGTTATTACCATTGATTATGGCTCTTCTAACTGGAGTGAGATGAAATCTAAGTGTTGTTTTGATTGCATCAAAACAGTCTTCTACATGTGGATATTGTTTTCCCAGCGGCATTTGTTGAAGATGCCGTCTTTTCTCCATCGTGTGTTTTGGGCTCTTTTGTCAAAGATCAGTTGGCCATAGATGCGTGGGTTTATGTCTCCAGTTTCCATCCCCTCTCTTGACCTTATCTCCTGTGGTAATTGGAGGAGGCCATCTCTGGGACTTAAACAATGTTGCCCCAAATATCGACTCTCTATCACAGTCCCTCAGGATTCCTTCCTATACATTTTTCTTTTGCTGACCATATTTTGTTATTATACAGCTCAGATTTTCAGTTTGGGATATGTGTTAATTTCATGTCAGTTTGGGTAGTAGTTCCAGAAGTACTCCTCCACATGGTATGACAAAAATTGTAGTTATATGTATACATATGAGATATTTATATATAATTATATGGTTAAGTTAGTTTTAGTTGATTTTGCAAGTGTTAAAAAAATTTCTCCTTTGATTTTTGAAGTGAATTCCAATGGATATTCCTATGTACTTAAATACATAGTATATGGTATACTTTTAATATTCAATTCCTCACTTAAGAAAGCAGTGGAATTTATTTTTCTTAACTGCTTCACCAATACTTTATGTTTGATGTGGCAATAAAATACCCCTTAGTGCCTACTGATACGCAAGGGAAATCATGGTTTCCCAGTTCTCTGTTTATGTTTTAAGGGAGGAAATAGGACTTAGTGTGATAGTATTCAATACATAAATGTTGAAACTTTTAAAAAAATTCCCTGAATGAACACTGCTATAAAATATATTATTATTGTTAGTGTCCTTTCACAAGAACCTGTAATTTCAGTGTGATATTGCTCTAAGTATAGGATTGCCAACAATCAGGGAGGGGTGTTAGCTGTTTAGCATGTAGTTCTGTGTTATTTGTCAAAACTTTAAAAACACCTCTGACTCAGGAGCAATTTTGGCCATTTTGATCTTCTCATTCCTGACGCATCTTGTGTAGGGCATTTCCCAAGTGCAAAAATCCCTGCCATGTAATGAGGTCAAGGGGGGAAAACAGACTATGATAGAAGTCTGGTTGTTTGGGAGAAATGGACAGTAATTACTTTGTAAATATGTCAACTGCATTATCTCAGAGCAAACATTACCATTTCAGTTTCTTCTCTTCAGCACCCTTTAAGAACGAATGTGCAAGCCTGGCACCATTGGCTCGCACCTGTAATCCTAGCTACTTGGGAGGGGGAGATCAGGAGGGTTGTGGTCCAAGGCTAGACCCCATCTCAAAAATACCCAACATAAAAATGGGCTGGTGGAGTGACTCAAGTGGTAGAGCACCTGCCTAGAGAGTGTGAGGATGTGAGTTTAAAACCTTAGACTACCAAAAAAAAAAAATAATGAATGCACATTCATTGTAATAAGTCCCTGAGACTTGAAGCTGTACTCTGACATAGTCAGGGAATTCCCCCCAACAGAGCAATATTGCCTTTGAAGTCATGATTGTGAGCAGCTTGGAGGATGCTCTCATTTATTCAATGTACATCCCTGTAGTTGTTTCAGTGTGAAATTAGCAGTACAAAGTGTTATTATTATTATTTTTTTACCATAGAGCTTTGCTTCAGCAAAGAGCTTGGGTTTCTTTTAGCAAGAAGTCTGTAAAAATTCAACTTATTATTAGATCTCTTGATGTAGAGAATAACATTCTTACAGAGCTCTGAAAGATCTGGTTTTCCCAGCTGTATCCCAGTTGCAAGGTCTGTCAAGTTTGCTATTTTCTGTTCAGCTCCATTAACTTCTTACTATCTTTTGACATTAATGACTATTCAAAATTATCAAGTTCTGGAGACTTGTCTAACTTCTTTAGTATAGTATTCAGACCATTTCAAAACTCTTAGATTGAATAGCTTAATAAATATCTTTTTGTGATGAGAATGAGAATGATTCCATTGTGATCAACCCTAGACACCTAAATATATTATATATTGATGACATTCAACAGTCATGGATTGGTGGTATCATTATGATTAAAAAATGAAGAGTCAAAGGAAGCAGAACTGTGGGTAGAGTTTTAATAGAGCAATTATTCCATCAAATTTTCCTTGTGACCCTTATAATTCAACATTTGTAGGATAACCCACTTGCTCTTTCTTTGCTCATAGGATAAGGAGATGTCTTGAAGGAGTTTGCAAAGTCTTCAGGGTAGTTCAGACTGTCAACCCTGAAGCTGTACTCTGATATAGTCAGATAATTTCTTCAAGGATTCAGTAAGAGCAATATTTCCTTTGCAGGTCATGATTCTGAGCAGCTGGGAGATGTTCTCATTTTTTTATTCACCACCTCTATATTCTGTGCCAGGCATTAAGCATGTAGAGGTGGATAGAAAAGAAATTGTTGCTGCCTTCGTGGAACAAATTCTCTGAAACCCAGGATTTCAAGGATTTGTAGATGCCCTCAGCAGGAACACCTAAGCCAGACTAAGGCTGGTCAAGGAAGGAGGAAGTGCCTCTTGAATTCACACCTAAAGGAAGTTACTCCATAGGAGTTACCCAGACAAAGAAGGTGGAGTTGAGAGCAGGAAGAGTAATCAAGGTACCTTCAAAGAATTCAGAGAAGGTCCTGAAATTCATTCAGAAAATGTGTGACCGAGATTTGTGGGAGATGGGTCTAGGAACACTAGAAAAGGCCAGGTCACAAGGGGCTTGGTAATGTTTATTTGAGCCTACTCATACAGCAAGAGAAAGACCACAGATTTTAAGCAAGGCAGTATATGACCTATTCAGAGGTTGTTGCAGTTTTGTAAAAGATATGATGAATGGAAAGAATGGCAGAAGGTATAGAAAGGGGTGAATTTGAAAAAAAATTAGTAGGTAAAATCAACAGGTTTGTTAATTGTTTAGAGAAGCAGGAGATTCAGGAGAGAGAAGAACCAAGAACTTGAATAATGTATATAATAAGGTGGATGGTGCTGCTGCTTATGAAGTGAGGAAAATGAATTGGAGAATACTCGGTATGGAATCCTGTGTAGACCCTCTACATCCTTTTAAATGAAAAGGAATCTGAGGTATATGGCTTGAGGTCAGTTAATATGGTTATTTGAACACAGACTTGGGCCTCTGGATACATTTTTCAGCAAACTAATAAGTAGGCTGAACAAATATTTTTTTATTTTCTTCCCAGAAGTTCTAAGGATCAAACCAGGACCTTGCACATACTAAGCAAGCACTCTACCACTGAGCTACATCCCCAGCTCTAACCAAATACTTATTACCAAAGAAACTTCTACTTGTCAACTCAAAGATAAATTTGACACTCAAAAACTCACATTTGCTTCTTTTCTACACTTTTTCCCCTAATACCTAATAGACAAGGTCTTTTATCCATAAAAGTCAATGTATAGCTTATACATATGCATTTTGAACAAAAATGCACATAGCAGATAAATCTGCCATAGATTAATTAGATTATGAAGGCAACTTGGACAGAATTAGTAATATAATAGGGCATTAAATATTTATATAAATTATTTATTTCAGTGTATTCAATATATAATTATAATGAGATCTAAAATTTTATTCACTATATAATTTATAAAAATTGTTGAAATTAAATCTCAGAGATAGCAGTCCTACTAACATCAGATTAGTTAGAAAGGTAATCACTCTAAAATGAACTCATTAAGGTGAAAGCAATAACTTTGAAATATAAATGTGTTTTTTATTTATTAATTCATTAACTTATTTACGCATGCATATGTATATGCATTTATTTAACATTAATATTGAGCCCCAGATACTTACCAAGAATATAGTAGTTTGGAGTCTTAGGACATAGAAATGTATTAAACATTCCATTTATTCTGCTTTTATTGAAATATTAGCATTTGTATGCCAATTTTTTCATGTTAATAGTTTTAATGATACAAGTTTTCTGTTTGGAATTAATGGCCATCAAACATACGTATAGATTTTACCCTTACTTCATTTATCGAAGGGGGCATTTTTGATTTATAAAATTGTTGACTGTATAAAGTACATCTCATATATACATCTCACTTAATAAATCAATTATTCTTTGACAACAAGAATTGTTTGATGTGTTTTGAAAAACCCAAATTCCCTACTAAATGTAAGCATATGGTATTTCATTAGAAGTATACAATGGGTTTAATTCATAGTTTTTGAATTCACTGAAGTATTGACTTGGTAACTTGGTAGCCTTTTTGAACTCAAGCAAGGCTTTGGTGATCCAATTGTTTTTGCCACAGCCAAGAGCAACAGAAAGGCTCCTGTCTTTCCTGGCTCATACTTTATCACTACAGTCACTGCTCTGAAGAGCAGAGTCAAATTCTGGGCAAGGAAACAATGACCCATCAAATCTGTTCAATAGTTGTCTCAATATTTAGTTATTTTGTTGAGCAAGAAATCTAGCTGGAAACAAGATAAAGAAATTCTTGAGGTAAATGCCTAAAATCTTAATATTAGAAGCTTTCACTTCATAATTAACAATAATTTCTATGGCTTTACCACAGTGCTTCTCAAAATACGGTCTGCTAATCATCTGCTCTAAAATACTTAGTGTCGTATAGTTCCTGTGTGTAACAGTATGTACACCGTTCTCTCTCTGTGTGTTATAGTAGACATGCACGATCCTAGATACCACTTCAACTAGGACTCTTAGGGAGAGAACAACTGCTACAATCTGTTTTTTGTCTCTAAAGTGTTCCAGGTGATTCATTTTATCTACTAAAATCTGAGCTCCATTAGGTCATTAGGTCAATCTTAAGAAAATGGGTTTAGATAGTCCAACTAGTACTTCTCAATCTTGGTTGACATCACCATTATCATCCCCTAGAAATCTGGGTCCCAACCCCAGAGATTTTGACTTACTATGTCTAAAGTAGGATCCAGGAATTGTTCCTTTAAGAATGACAACCACGTCTTCCCCTTTGACCACTTTTGATGGTGGTGGCACAGGACCCTAATTAACATCGTGGTTTAAGCAAAAAATTTTAAGGGATGTGATTCATAAAACTGTGGGATAGGCAGAGTAGTTTAAGGGGTAGAGCACCTGCCTAGCAAGCCTGAGGCCCTGGGTTCAAGCCTCAGTACCACCAAAAACAAAAGAAAAACAAAACAAAACAAAAAACCCAAAGTTGTGGGTCCTTTTTTAGCAAACCTCAACCCATTGTGTTTCTGATTCAGGAGGCCTAGGTTAGGGATTGGTACAGAGTTCATAAAGGCTTCCAGAAGATTCTGACCCATGGTCTTATTTTGAAAGAAAAAAGGAAACAAGATAATAATAAAAATATTATCAGTAATTCATGCATTTATAGAATCATTTCTTACATCGTAAGTAAAAGATCAGAGAAGTATAGATGTGACGACAAAAGATAGAATTCTACCAAAAATTTGTATAATGTCCCATAAGAAAATCACAAAACAGGTCATAGAAGTTCTTCAACTTCACTTGGCTCTATTAACCTTCTCTCTCATTCAACATCCCTCTTTATTAACCTTAGGGTCCAAGGAAAAGAGTTTTGAAAAGCTAACCACTCTTCAGTAAATTAACTGTAGAAGCATAGAAATAGTGCAACTTGTCACAGAATTGAAATTTTCTCTTAAGTAGTTCCTAAAATCTGAAGTTTTGCCTCCCACTACCTCTTGGCCTTTGTTAAGCACATACCAAGGATTATGATTATTAACAGTTCAAAGAATTCCTTTGACCAATTCTAGATGCATTCTACATACAAGAAAAATGTGGTTTAGGAGAAGTTCATGGAAGATCACCTAACTAATCACTGTGAAATCAGAATGTGAAATTGGATTGGTCTAAATCCAGTCTCTGTTCTTAACCAGCACACCATATTACACACAAACCTGGAATGGAATTGGTGCATTGCATAACTTCACTTGATTTCTTTATAAACTTTCTTACCTCTGAAATTTATTGTTTTTTAATGTAATGGTTATAAATAATAATATTTAAATAAGGCATCAGCATTAGTTCTTCTTGGAAGGGCCACAGAAGCATGTACTCTGCTTATCCACTGTTACTGCTTTATGTAGGTCCATGTGACATACTACTTCATAGGGGGCTGGAAGATGTAGTCTTAGGGCAATGAGATTTTTAAAACTCTAAATGTCTGGTTGAAGGGTGAAAAATGTGTTTACCTAAAAGCATACCAGTATACATTGTCACACAGCAACAGTTTAGTTGCAAAAAACTTGACCCAGACTCTGCTCATACCTGATTTGTTCCATCAGGTACTGGCCATCACCATTCAGTTTTTTCATCTTCCAACTCCAGCTTCCTATCATTTCCCTACTTCCCCAAACACACGAAGCCAGCCTTTCTGTTGAGTTTTCACACCCATTCCTTTAACCCTGAAGACTTCACTCTCTCAACTGTGTTCCTAGTGCAATCACTCTAATCTCTCACAACCCCCCACCCTTTGGTATTCCACTGTGATCACTATTCTAGCTCTTTATCATTCATGTCCTCTATTTTTCTATTTTATTTCTCATTTTACATCTCAGGGCTGAAGGAAGTGGCAAAATCACCTGGTAGATTGTTCTTCAACTTGATCCTTGATACTTTGTGTATAGAAATTTTGAATTTTCCTAGTGCAATGGTTCATACAATTTTTTAAAAAAACAATAGGTACTTTTATCAGTATATTCCAATTTTAAAATTAAATCTTTCATAGAATTGTAGTATACACAAATAGAAATGACAATAAAAGACAATAGCGCTTCCATAAATATAGTTAGCTCCCTCCATAGAGATTCAAATGATTATATAACATTTATACACTATTTTCCTGATCCTACATATCTGTGTTTTTCACAATGTTATGTTTCTGAAGTTGACTTCTCAGTTATCAGGGCCAAGATAAATTATAGTATGGGAATACATAAAAGATATATATTCCTGTGATCTCAGTTGAATTGTTCTGTGTTGGTTACACCCTACAAGGTTGACTTAAATTTAGTTTGTTGCTTGATATTTCTTGAGAAAGATTACTCTGTGATCTAGTTTCGAAATAAACAGGTAATATGCAGTTTGAAGTTTGTCTGGAATACCATGCAGTGTAATTACAGTGGAAGTTCTCCAAGCTCGGCACTTTATTGTGCCTTGAAATTATACTGCCTGTCCCACAGGTGAAGGTGTTAAGAATGCACTTTGTCACTGTAACCCTATTCATACATATGAAAGGCCAGGAGTGATTCAGAAGTATTTTTGATTGGAATGCGAATAAAGCTTAGTCTAAAACTTTAAGTGTGATGTCAAAGAAGAAATTATTAGGTAATTGCATGAGTATATAATATTTTTAATTTCTAAAAACTTTGTGTAATGTATTTCTTTTGAAAAAGAGTACTAAATTGATGATGTATCATAATCAATGTCACTTTAGAGTGCATGAACATGACATAGCTTGTTATCTATCATTTACTGACTGTTATACAATTATTTGTTATGTGGTGATGAGACCTTGTGTGCGCAGGTATGTTGGAGCTATGATGGGCTTACTTTTGCAATGCTGAAATAAACAGTAAAGATGGTAGTAGGCTTAGGTATGTTTAAAGAGATGTTGGGGAAGTTTCCTACATAGTGGACACTAAATCAGTTAGTCTGGTAGCCCAACAGGAAGTTTAAATGACTCCAGTGTGCTAAAATTGACATTAACACAATTGAGAATAAGTGATTTTTAATCCTGCTTTAATAATAATAATAAATGTTAAAATATTGACATATTAGATAAAAACTTGAGTTATCTCTGGATAATGATAGGTTTTGGGGGTCATAGTTTCAAATCCACTGAAGTAATTTTTCTCTTATATTGATTGTTCCGGACTTCCTTTGAGCCCCAAAGGAAGTCCACCTACCTGGACTTATAGAAAATGACCACACATTCTACTTCATGTCTGTCCTCATTGTCAGTCCTCAGGTAGCAATTTATAGTGAAGAACCATGTACTTTGGAAGCAGACTTGGCTGGAATCCTCAGTCTGTGACCTATTAACAATGAGATCTTAGGCAATTTATTAATCTTTCTGATACTCAATTATTTTAATTGGTACAATAAATTATTCTTATCTTGAAATGGCCTAATATTATTATGATATCTAACTTTCATTAAGTGATAACTCTGCATATTAGTCAAGGCTCTCCAAAGAAACTGAACCAACCAATAGTAAACACACACACACACACACACACACACACACACACACACACACGTATGATTTATTATAAGGAAGTAGCTCACATGATTTTGAAGGCTGGAAAATCTAAGGTTTTTAGGGTTGACTGGCAGGCTGGAGACCTGGGAGAGCTCATGTTCCAGTCTGAGTTGAAAGGCAGTTTTCTGGAGAATTTTCTCTTGATTAGGGAAGCTGTTTTTTTTTTTTTTTTTGCCTAATTAGGGCCTTCAACTGATGGGGTGGAGCCCCATCAAAATTCACTGTTTTAAATTTTAATATGATTCAAACACACTTCGGTAGACACAACCATCATTCTCTGTAACCACTTTCCATGCATTACATGATAGCAAATAATGCCAGAAATATAGAGTAGACCTTTAATAAATGGAAAACACTATTCTCAGTCACAGAGCATTATTATAATTACCACTTTTAATCTCTCTGTCCAGGCTCTAAGAAAGTACCTCTTTTTTCTAAATTTAACCCTCCTCTCTTAGTGAACTAGACTCAATACCTTCACTGAACTATGGAGAGCAAGCTTCCACAAATTCCTGTGTGTTTCCATATCTATAACCTTTGCTTTGCTATTGACTTTCATCCCTAATTGTTAAATTTATATTAAATACATAGATTACCCACTCTGTGCATTGTTCTAACATGGAAGTTCCCTGATTTTAGGACCAATGTGTTGTGTTCGCTAGGGCTGCCATAACGAAGTATCATAAACTGAGTGGTTTAAGCAACAGAGATTTGTTGTGTTATAGTCTGGAAGTGGAAAGTCTGAAATCAAGGTGTTGGTAGATTTGGTTTCTTTTGAGGGCTGTGAGAGAGTCTATCCCATGCCTTTCTGTTAGTGTGCTGGACATCCTTAGCACTCTTGGACTTGCAGAGACAACAGCTTATTCTCTGCCTTTACAGGGTGTTCTCTTTGTGTATCTGTCTCTGTGTCTAAATTTCTACTTTTTATAAGGACAACAGTCATATTGATTAGGGTCAACTCTAATGACCTCATTTTAACTTGATTACCTCAATAAAAATCTTGTCTCCAAATAAGGCAATTGTGAAGTATAGAGGTTAGGATAATTTAACATATAACAATTGATAACAGTTTTTAGGAACAGAATAAGATATGGAAGTAATATGAAACAGTAGAGTCCCATATGTGTGGCAGGTTATAGTAATTTATGAAACCTTTAAAAAATTATATGTACTTCATCTATAATTATACATAAATAATATGGAGACAATGCAGAGGATGTCAAGATGTCAAGTGACATGATATGGGAACTATGTAGGGGGTCACAATAAAAGGGAGCTCTTGAGGAGACTGAAGAATGACTTTCTATTTATGAAATTTTGGTGTATTTCTACTAAGATATAGGCTAAGAATATTTTGATAATGTAGAATGTTACATATGAAGACAATTATTGGAAACTAATTAATGCTATTATGGAATGATCCCTGAACAACTATAGACACCTCACATTTGCATCAAGTTTGCTATAGAATTAATTAATTAATTTCTCTGATCAGGAGTAATGTCTAAGAAACATCTATTTGCTACCAGTGTGCTCCTGTGGGGTATAAACTTAATATGTTAATGGAATTAATTAGCACATTACTTCACTCAGTTTCTAATCTGTCCAAGTCACTGGACAAGATAATGGAGACAGAAAGATAAATGTTACACCTATATTGTCCTCAACAATTTAGTCTTACAAGATAAATAAATTAGTAAAGTATAATGTGGTCATATTAATCCACGAATTTAAAAATCTATACATCAGTTATATGCTATGCTTTATGGTAGATACAAGAGTTAAAAAAAGTTTATGATATTTTCCCTTGTGACATTACAATCTATTGCACTTAGGGACATGGGAGATTGGTAAACAAATGAGTAGAGAATTTGCAGAGTCTTATGTGAAGGAAGTATAAGATAGAATGGTGCACATGGGAGGGAAATTAAACCTAGACTGGATAAAGGTTCATACATACATAATTTATGTGGAATCCTGGAAAGGACGTTATTAATTTTTCTTCACTGTGCTCTGGCTGAACCAAATAATGCCATGCGTGGTGATGGCAATAGGGAATCCTTTAAAAATTAAACGCCAGCTTATAGCCAATGGTTTTATCCAGTGGGAGCTCCTGCAGTGTTCAAAAGGAAGAGTGTCTGGCTTGGTGTTTCCTTTAAAGTTCATTTTCCTAAAGCAGGAATGGAAGCAAGAGATTTGACATTTTGAGGTAAAAAAATCTAAAATGCCTATAAAGTAATTTTCATGAACCTATCATGGTTTGTGTTTTTAATTATTTGATTGACCATATGAACTCTTAAATTGCTTATTAGGAGCAATTTATGAATCAATCATCTATTATTGTGTGTTCTGCTCTTTAAAAATATATCAATCTAGAGTTTTTGGTTTTGCAGATCTGATCTTTACTTGCTTTTATTGATATGTGTTGCTTATATTCTTTAAAAAGATTAAGCCTGGCAAGGGTAAGGCCCTGAGATCAAAACCCAGTACTGCCAAAAATTTTTTAAAAAATAAATTTAAAAAAAAGATAAAGATTAAGTGAAGATGATTTCAAGCAAGACTGTGAAAGTAGTCTTGTTTCCATGGTAAACTTTAAACCCACTGGTGACTCTGTTCCCTGCCAATGTCACAGTGAGATGGGGGAGGGCGTTGGGTATCTCAGTGATAGCAAGGCTTTGAAACAATGAAAGTAGCAATATCTTTGCTCCTCAAACTCATGAACAGAATCTGAAACTTAAATTATGAGTCATACATGCTTCCTTTCTCCCCCAAAGGGGAAGAAATAAAGAAGATACTAAATTTACCTTTTCATTTGCAGTACGTGGTAATTTGGTTTTTAGAGGGTAAGGTGATCACCATGGAGGCTTAGATGGTTAAAATGCCACTAATAACCAAATTCTATGTTTAGTTTGAAGATGGAAAATCATCTGAAGCTGAGAAGCCTGAATCCCATGTCACGATGCTCTTTGAACCCTCCTGAGAAGTAATAATTTGTTACAGTAGCATAATGGTATCACAGGGAAGAGAGCATGCACAAAATTTGGAGGAATAGGAGATTAAGATTAATGAGAAAAATTTCAGAGTTGACTGGTCATCTGGCTAGATGATTCCAAGCGGAATCCTAGAGCCATCTTTATCACAATTGAATTTAAAAAGTCATCAGCTTTGCTAGGCATGGTAGCACATGTTTGTAATTCCAGCACTTTGGAGGCTGAGGTAGGAGAATTATGAGTTCAAGGTCAGCTTGGGTTTTGTACCAAGCAAGACCCTGTTTCAAAAACCAATAATAACAACCAAAACTCCTTTGTCTTCCTGATGTTGCCTTTGGTTCTTAATCATCTTCATCTTAAAATCATTTTTGAAGTTGCTTCCCACCTCCATTTTACCATTTTATCCCTCAAGCAAAATAAGCAAATAAATGAACATCCTGAAACAAACAGGATGGGTGAAATCACACTATATTTAAATTTAAATTTTATTTTAGATTTGAATTTTGTTTTAAATTTAAATTTTATTTTAAATTTAATTTTGTGAAAAGTTACTTTTAGGAAGAAAGTGGCAATCAAATGTCAGAAAGGACTTAATAAATGAAGATATTTTTGTATACATAATGAGAGGTCATTAAATAATTTTGATGTTGAAGGTGATGAGAAAGTATATCATGCATTGTGCCCATCATTCATGGCTCGTGCCAAATAAATACCTGACTCTACTATCCAGAGGCTCTTTGACCCCTAAAAACAGAAGTGTCATCACGTTGAGAAATACCTTAGCAGAAAAACCAAATATCTTAGTTCCAGAATGACAATCATGGCTCAGAAAGGACATGGATATTTCCCTGCCTAAGGACAGAGAAACCCATTGTAATGTGTTTACTTTGGGTCCTCGTGATGGTGTCAGTATAAGTTAAATGAACAAAAGGCTTTAATAAGAGATTTGGGGTTCTTGAAAAAAGAAGGGAACACTAAATTAATGGAGTGATTAGAAAACAAATATCAGCAAAGTTGAATCTATGTATTATGTGGGAGATATCCTTATATCACTCATGCACAGTATATTTTGATCCTGCCTTAGGCAGAAGACAGGTAGAACTGTGTTTCTTTTTCCCTCTAGCTTCCCTTGGGGATGCTTAAAATGGCTTATCTGCTCTGTTCTCTGGAATGTGATTGTTTAACAGTAATGGTGGTGATGTTCTGACAGTCACACAAGTTTCCCTCTGTAAGCTTTTCAAAATACCTGCCAGTAATCCAGTGGCATTTCTACCGTAAAATCTTAAGGCCATTCTATTTCCCTTCTTCCTTATTTTCTTGGTTTCAAATATATTTCTTATTGCCAATGGAAATAAAATCAGAAATCAGAGCGCAATGGTATTACTTGTCTTTCTTGGTTAGTAAAGAGCTCTTGAAAGTGAACTCATACAGGATGCAGCAATTTCATAGGACAGTTAATCACCTTATCTCTTGTGCCAGTTGTTCCAGCTACAGTCAGTTTTGTGGCTTTTGTAAGTGGCTTCATGCCAAGATAGAACAAAAATCAACCCAAATCAGGAAAGACACTCCAAGGTTTTTTTCCATAGTAGATGGGCACCAACTATAAGTTAAAATGCTGTCTTTTCTGTTATCTTTCAAGATGAGCGGGATTTTTTTCATAGCATTGTTTATTGCCTCTCAGTTGCTCAGATCTGAAACTCAAGTCATGTGGGTGAAATAGGTGTGGCTGTTAGAAGTGGCCTTTCAATGCCAATGGTGCACATTCCTGGGTTTCTTTACAATGTTATCACCATTCTTAGTTTGTTTTTTTTCTGAACTCATAGTAGTTTCAGAAATTAAGTTCCTTGCTTCTGGGGGACAGGAAATAAATAATTTCGATAACTCATGCTCTTTGTCACCAATCCTTAGATGTTCTCCTGAGCTATGCACAGTCATTTGCAGTAGCCACCTAGGCGTTTAGATATTTGAAAAGGCTAAGTGTGTCAATGATAATTTTTCACAGGACCTAGGGGTATGAAGTCAAAGTTTAGAAAAATTTTTTGAAATCAACACAAACCATTTCTATGTGCTATTGTACTTAATCATAGATTTATTGAGATATAATTCACTTACCAAACATTTTACCCATTTAAAGTATACAATTCGATGAATTTTCAGTGTGTTCACAGTTGGGTAACTATCACCACAACTGTAGAGAACTCTGATCCAGGTGTGGTAGCACATGACTCTAATCCCACCTCTCTGGAGGCAGAGACGAAGGATCCTAAGTTTGAGGCCAGCCCAGGTTATACAGCAAGTTGAACCCAACCCAAAATCAAAATAAAACAGAAGGGCTAGGATGGAGCTTAACTGGTAGAGCCTTGCCTAGCATGTGCGAGGCCCTATATTTCCCAATACTGAAAAAAAAAGGAAAGAAAACTTTTATAACCCCAACAGAAGCTTCATTTCCAGTAGAAATCCCTACTTAGCCCCCATCCACCCATCTCTGACCTCCCACCTCCACCTCTGGCCGTAGACATCTAGTAATGTACTTTTTTCTCTATGGATTTGCCTATTTTGGAAACTTCATATAAACGGAACAATGTAGTCTTTTGTGGATGATTTCGTGGATGTCTTCTTTTACTTAACATAATTGTTTCAAGGATCATCACCATTGTACCATTCTTTTTATTTTTGATTTTTAGAAATATGCATTTATTTATTCATAAATTGATAGATATTTGGGGGTTTCCTACTTTTTGTCTATTACAAACAATACTCCAATGAACATTTGTTTACAAATTTTTGGGTGGATATGCATTTTCATTTCTTTGGGGTTATATATCCAGGAGTGGAATTGTTGGGCCATCTAACTTTATGTTTAGTGTTTTGAGAAGTTTTTACACTATTTTCCAAAATAGATGGATCATTTTACATTCCTACCAGCAGTATATCGGGGTAACAATTTCTGTTCCTGGAATTCATGGTGACTGTAAGTTTAGGACAGTGATTAGACTTTCAGGTATCTTCTCAGGGGTCTGGAACAGAACATTGTAAAAGCTGACATTAAGATACCTTAGTTACTCTTATCTTTGTGCCTTCAGCCTTGCAATGGGATGAGAGAGTTTAGGTGTCACCAGTTTTTAGATAGACACTCTGAATGATTAGCATCCCTATATGCGGAGTTAAGCAGGAGTGTGACCCAAAGTTTTAAGACAATGGAGATAGACATAAAATGAAGGCAGGAATGACAGGCTTTCCTCCTGCTTTTAATTACCTTCTGGGCCTAAGTGAAGAGTCAGTACATTTTAGAAAAAAAAAACACAACAATTTTTAAATGCATGTTATAGGAAGAAAACTTTTACTCTTAAATTTGTTTTCCTTACCATAACTATTTATCAAAATAAAGCAAAATGGTAGAGGTATGCTTCAGTAGTTTGGGGTATATTACCATAATCCGTTCAAATGACTTCCCCCCCCCCCTTGTGTGCTCTCGCTTTTATCATGTGCTCATAGTCCAATCCCCTTGTTGTGTTTGCCCTTGATCTAATGTCCACATATGAGGGAGAACATACGATTTTTGGTCTTTTGAGCCAGGCTAACCTCACTCAGAATGATGTTCTCCAATTCCATCCATTTACCAGCGAATGATAACATTTCGTTCTTCTTCATGGCTGCATAAAATTCCATTGTGTATAGATACCACATTTTCTTAATCCATTCGTCAGTGCTGGGGCATCTTGGCTGTTTCCATAACTTAGGTAAGACACCTAAAAAACTAGCTAGCATTTGTTGCCCTTAATGCAGAGAAACTAAAGCAGATACCTTAAAGCAACTGAGGCCAATAGGAAAAGGGGACCAGGAACTAGAGAAAAGGTTAGATTAAAAAGAATTAACCTAGAAGGTAACACCCACGCACAGGAAATCAATGTGAGTCAATGCCCTGTATAGCTATCCTTATCTCAACCAGCAAAACCCCTTGTTCCTTCCTATTATTGCTTATACTCTCTCTACAACAAAATTAGAGATAAGGGCAAAATAGTTTCTGCTGGGTATTGAGTGGGGGAGCGGGAGGGGGTGGAGTGGGTGGTAAGGGAGGGGGTGGGGGCAGGGGGGAGAAATAAACCAAGCCTTGTATGCACATATGAATAATAAAAGAAAAATGAAAAAAAAAATTTTAACAAGAGTTTGGAAGGGGACATTCAAAAAAAAAAAATGACTTCCCCCCTCTCTCTTCTGGTCATCTTCAACATTTTTTTTGTTGGCTAGGATTATCCAGAGTATGTGAGATATTTGTTGAATAATAAGAAAATTTCTAGTGTATTTGAATTTGATTACTCAAAATAGTTTTGAGTGCTTTCTACTTAGTTTCTTAAGTAGTAATTATTTTACCTAAAACAGAAAAAAATTATGAGACTTTGAGTTTGTGTGAGCAATACTGTATAATTGGTGTTTTGCATTTGCTATTTTATTTTATTTTATTTGGCTAGTTAAATAAAACAGTAATGTTTAATACTGTGAAGTCATGGTTGTTTTATACAAACAAAACCATTTTGACTTAAAAATATGTGATATATGACCTTCATCTCCAGTTTCAGCAGATGAAAATGTCAGATGCCTCTGTTGGATTAGTAAAAGTCAAATGTCAAATGGAAAAATGATTATAAGCTTCAATTATGTAGCTTTAAGAGCACAGGGTTTGAGAAAATCTAAGCTTTAATAGTGGTTGTAATGGTTAATTCTTTTCATTATGAGGAATTTCAAGTCATTCTGTATAAAAATTGGAAGTTTTAACTGAAGAAATGAAATGAACTAAGTACAATATTATTTTATATGTATGTTTAAAAAATAAAATAATAGTATTTTTCTCCTATTAAAACCTGAAGCCTCTCATGGTTAAGTGAACGTAACAGAATATCAGGGATACTAGGCTTCTTTTTTTCAAAATTATTTTAAAACTTACAAATTCTAAAAATCTGTATTCCTTATGATCCTTTACTATATTATAGCTAGTTTCTGTTAGAAATAGCCAGAACTGTGAAAATGATCAGAATTTCTAAGTAATCCAGTTTCTCAGCTAATCATCCTTATGTAGTTACTGGTTATAAAAGATGAGAAAAAAGCTAACAGGGGCAATGGAAAGCAGAGGGTAAGGGACAAACTGTCTTGATTTGGATTGTTCCAGAGGGATCTGCTCTGCCTTGGGTAACACCTGGATGCCCATTGATTTCTAGTGGAAGAAATACTGACTTGAAAATCCTGACTGGGCACTCTTAAATTGTCCAAGTCTATTAAATAGACTCAGGATTATTCCAAAGGAAGAGTGGTTACAGGCATGCATTAATTAATATTTCATAAACTGTCTTTGTATAGTTGTTTGTTTTATTTTGCTTTATATCTTTAATACTGGCCTGAATTAGGCATGGAAGACTTGACAGGAGAAATTTCATAGGTTTAATCTCACAGAATAAAATCTTCCTCTAAGATAACTCTGTTGCAATTGTAGCAACCTCCAGTTAACAAATAATTGGCTTTCATAATTTATCTTAAACAAAATTTCAATTTTGGAACACAAATATAGGTTTGTTCTGGTGGAACTGCCAGGAAATAGTAAATAATAGTAATAAGTACAGATGTGAATTTGGATTTTTATACTAATGACTTTGTTTGGCTTGATGATGCTGGACTATGGTTCTCTTGATAATTAAATGCAGATGTCATGGTGTAGCATAGCTTATTAAGTTAGGCACAGATAACACAGGAAGCTTTTAATAAAAGCAGCCCTCAAATTGTGTTACTTTGGAATGAGCTGGAAACTCATTTAGGGAATGGTCACTAGGCTTTGGATATGGATTAGGAGAGTTGTTTATATTTTTATAGAGACATTGAGGAGGTTTATTTTTAATTTTTTTTTGGCAGTAGTGGTTTTTGAATTCAGGGCCTCCTGCTTGTGAGGCAGGCATTCTATCACTCACTTGAGCTATGCTCCTCAGTCCTTTTATGCTTTGGATGTGTTTCACATAGGGCCTCGCATTTTTGGCCAAGCTGGCCTCAAGCCATAACTTTCCTACCTTATACCCTTCCATGTAGCTGGAATGACAGGTGCATGTCACCATACCCAACTTTTTAATTGAGATGCGTGTTTCACTAACTTTTTGCTCAGGTTGGCCTCAAGCTGTGATTCCTCCCAATCTCTGCCTCCCAGGTAGCTAGGATTATAGACATGAGCCACAGTACCCAAATTTAATTTCTTGAAAAATGCTCTCTTGCATATGATATTGAAAGTGAAATTCTGCTTACTTAAAAAGCATTTACTTTAATAATTTCAAACATATTGCAGACACAAGGTTTATTAACTAGTGGAGCTTATTTTCTATTTTTTACTAAATCTTCTATAGATCCTCTGCTTGTCCCAGTACCATTATCCTTATTCCAAGCCTTTCAAACATCCAACAGTCACTAGTCTGCCATAGTTGACTTTTTCTAGCTGACCTGATGGTTAAAAAAAATCAGGTCAGCTAGACCTGATTTTAAGTTTAAGAACTAGCTCTTAAGCACAGATGTTATTTTTTAATTTTTAAATTTTTGGTGCTGGGGATCAAACCCAGGGCTTTGCACATGTTAAGCAAGTGCTTTACCATTGAACTACATTCCCAGTATAACTATAGCTGTTATTAAGTGTTAAATTATTTAAATGTACAATTAAATAAGTTATGTTAAAACAAAGATTAAAAAGTTAACACTTTCTAGTTATTGTACATTTTCCTATTATCTCTGCCATTGAGGTTATTTGTGTTAATTACATCTGAATGGTAGATGGATGTTATTTGTTATATAATTGCTTATGTTTATTATATTATAATTATAATATGAAACTGAGTGGTGGACTATACTACATATTACTTATAATTATTTATTATATTATAATGTGTATCTGCATGTCTCTTGCCAACTCTGTGCTCAATGACTTCATACTTGGTAGCTAGAAATAGGTCAAAGTGAGAGTAATACATCACAGAAAGTGGTCAATGCCATGGGTCAGTGTTTGCTTTTGTTTTCTGGAGTACTGTTGAATATTTGCGTGCACATCATACCTCTGTCTCCAGCCTATCTGATTTTGTTCTCTTCATTTTCAAAGTTTTTTCCCAGCTATGTGTCTAACACAACCCACCATGCTTAATTTTCTTTAGTAGGAAAAGCTAAACATGGTATAGGAAAGAATGAAGTTAGAAAAATGTAGAAAAATCTCTGCCATTTAGTGATTCACTGAAGCTGAGCATCTCATTACCATTTCTTTTTCCTTAGAATAGAGCAATGATCCCTTTTTGTTCTACCTACTTAATAAGATTTTAAAAATTAAAACCACAACATGGTCATGGTTGTAAAAGCTCTTTGGAAAGAACACATTTTTTTTTTCAAATAGTAAACTCTTGCTTCACCTTTTCACTGCTTGGTTTCAAGTTTACAAAGGCTTATAACCTCAATCATATCTTAAATTACTGCTTTTGGATTTTTCCAGCTTCACCACCACTACATTTCCGACTTTGCTTTCCAGCACGTGGGATACTGGGATGGTGAGCACCAGGTGGGCTGCCACCCTTTCTCACATGATGCTCACTGCACCTCTGCTGCCTGCATTAGACCTGGCCTCATCTGTGTGCATGATTGTTCTCTGAGAAAAATAGTAGATCAGAGTTTTTAGCAAAAACGAAAACTAATTATTCATTTGTCAAATCAGTCTTTTGTTAAAAATGCAGATTTACAAGTTAATGGAAAAAAGTGACAAATTGTTAATATCACTCATTAATATCTTAGCAAGAAATAATTGATAAGGTTACTTAGTCTTAGGGATGGGCCATAATTCAGTTGAATCGTAATGAAAGACAAGTTGTAGAACCATTGGGAACATAGGGCTGGCCTACTGAAAAAGACATAGACCAAGGAAGTATAAAGAAGGACCTGGACCTCTAGGTCAGGGGGCTGGTGAGGGTGGATATGAGAGCCCTCTGCAAATTTTTTCCCTGGAACAATATAAAAGTATTTGATCTCTGAACGGCAATCCTCTATTTTATTTTGAATGACTTTCATGAACATTTTTCCTATGAAGAACTTATCTTATGTTGTAGATCTTGACTTTCGGTGGTTTCACATGCATTTTTGATACATTACCAATTTGTCTCAATGACACTAAATTTTAGAATTCCCTGGAGCAAAGGAACATACTGAGAGAGAAAGCATAGGCTTAGGACTTACTAAATCCAATTTCAATTCCATTTATTTATTTATTTTTGGCAGTACTGGGGTTTGAACTCAGGACCTCATACTTGCTAGGCAGGTACTCTATCACCAGAGCCATGCCCCAGTCACCATTTGATTCTCTTCTTCAGTAAGTACCTGAAATTTTGCCTGAGAAGAATCTCATTCTTTCAAATTTCATTGAGAAATTTCTCTTTATATGTGATTTATTTATGTCAAAATTCATTTTCCTCTTTCTTTTTGGATTTTGTAATCTTTGTGAAGGTTATTCTCCTATGCAATTGCTAGAAACAACATATTTGTAAATACTGGAGTACACTACTTAATTATTTCCCATGTTAGCTTCATTAATTTCTATCATAAACTGTTATTTATTAGATATCTAGAAGTGCAGAGTGTGTGGAACTATGGTGGGGTGAGGAGATAAAACATAAGGAATTATGATCTCTACCCTGAAGTGATGATGATAATCAACTCAACAAATTGATATAAACTGCTCATCTTCTAGCTATGGTTAATTCCTTTAACAGCACACTAGGAGTACCTTATGCTATAGCAACAAAATTATAGAAGAGTGTTGATTAAATGTCTTTTGTTTAGTAGTCTGCCTTTCTGTTGGAAAAGATTGTATGAGATTCCTGATCCCTTCAGCAAAGAGACAGTCACATTAGTTTAGAGGTGTTTAATTTTTATATGGATGTATCCTGTAAGAAATGAATTCTGGTACTTATATAAGTTGGCTTATTTTATTCTCATGTTTACACATGCATACTGTATTTTATACATACCAGAAGAAGTGAATTGGTGGAAGATTGCATGTCTGTGTTGGAGATCAAATCAAGTGAATATTTAAATCTGTCCCTCCTCTCTGTTTTAGCTGGACCAGACCAATTTTGAAGAAAGGGTACAGACAGAAATTGGAATTATCAGATATATATCAAATTCCTTCTGCTGATTCTGCTGACAATCTATCTGAAAAGCTGGAAAGGTATGCTCTTGCACATTGTTTATTCCTTCAAGAGAGACATTCATATTACTGTTTGGAGAATAGAAAAATAGCAAACTAGAGGGCTTATTCTTAAAATGGCATATTTAAAATAAGAACATCTAATATTCTTGCTGAAATTTTAGCTAATTCAGGAATTAAATAATGAAACCATAATAGAAAAATATTTTTTTGAGAAATGACTTTTTTGCTGAAAATGCATATTTGCATTCTGAGAAATTATTTGTGCTAACAGAACATGAGATAGACTTTGTGAAGACTAAAATAACATCATGAAGCAAGTCATGCATATTTGCTTCCAAACTAATTTTTTTCTGCAGTGGCAGGGATGGAACCCAGGGCTTTTACATATACAAGGGGCATATCAATGTGCTACATCCCCAGCTATTGGATTTTTGAGACAGTGTCTCGTGATGTGGCCAAGGTTGGATGCAAACACACAATCCTCCTGCCTGCCTCTACCTCCTAAGTGTTGGGATTACAGGCATGTGTCACCATGCCTGGTTTGCTTTCAAAATCTTTACATGTGATACACCTGCACTTCCTGGGAAATCTTAAGGTAACAGCTATTGGGCACCGAAGAAATGTAAAAATTTCTTATTTTCAAGTAATTGTTTCATATAAAGTATAATTTATCCTGCCAGCCACTCTGGGAGGAAAGTATCATTATCTCCATGCTATAGAAGAGCAAACTGAGGCTCAGAAAGATCATGTAATTTTCAGTTTATGAATGCTGGAGCTATGATTCCCACCAGGTTTGTCCTGTTGCATCTAAGAACAGTGCTCACTACAGTAATTAATTTATTGGAGTCCCCCTTTCTAAGAGTATTGGTTGGGATCCTTTTATTGCCAGTGACTGAAACTCAACTAACTAATTTAAGTAAATACAAAAAGGAAAGGCCTTGGCTCATGAAGCCTAAAGTGTGTGAATATTTGGTAAAGACTGACTGAAGGAAATGAATGGAACCAGGGACTCAAACATCACCTGGTAGACTTTCCTTATGCTGGCTATTCCCTCAGGTTATCTTTCTCAAGTGGGGGGTCCTCTTTGTTCATGCCTTTACAGATCACAGACAGAACTTTTTGTCTTTGCCCAAATGGGAAAAATGCAGACTCTTGAATACATGCTCACTTGCTGGATCCAATCACAGTCTATGAATGAATGAACAAGATTGGGTCTTGTGCCAGCAGTACAGGGTCTGATACTAGATAATGAGAGGGACTGGAGTGGGGAGAAAGGGACATGGAGAGAGAGAGAAACAGGAAAGAGAGAGAGAGAAAAAAGAGAGAGAAAAACAGGAAAGAGAGAGAGAAAAAAGAGAGAGAAAAACAGGAAAGAGAGAGAGAGAAGAGAGCAAGAGAGGAGAGAGAGAGAGAGAGAGAGAGAGAGAGAGAGAGAGAGAGAGAGAGAGAGAGAGAGAGAGAGGAGGGAGGAAAGGAGGGAGAAGAGAAGAAAAGGTATTTGTACCAAAACTAAAAGTTTGTAGATTTGTACTTTGTACTTTGTTTACATTATTTTAATTAAATTCACTCCCTCCTCTTTGCCATTTTCAGGGCAAAGTTAGATAGGTAAGATATTAAACCTTTTTTTTTTTTGACTTTATTCAAAAAAATTAAGCTAGTAGGCAAAGAAGATTCACATTTCCGAGATCAAGGATCAACTTCTGTTATAAACCACTTGTGTAAGTGCCATGACGTTTAGGATATTTTAGCCCTTTGGGCTTTTTTGTTTGGTTTGAGATGTTCTGTTTACTACGTTTTCCCAAAGGCCTAGAATGGGGCCTGGCATACAGTGCCTACTTAATACATGTCTGTTGAATGAATGAATGAATGAATGTGAAATGACTAGCATTGTATAAAAACCTGTAAAACTGCTGGAGAGAGAAAATGTATGAACACAATACATTGTAGATCTATTGTCAAATTCAAAATGCTATAGTAGATCATTTTGTAACTTCTAAATGAATGCCGAAAGAAAGATTAATCAGTCTAGTATTACGTTAACTAAGAAATTTATGTTCTAGCTATTTTTTTAAATGGCCGAGTAGAAGACATACACCTGAATTGTGCAGGATTACCTGGACTGACATGTTTTCTCATCAGTTTTAATTGTGTCTCCCATTTTGATTTAGTTTTTGTAACTATTTTGTTTCAGTTCAACAACTTTCTGCCAAGATGTCTATAAATTCTAGGCTTTATGATAGTGATAGTTACTGTATATCTTTTCTTTTAAAATTTGTATTTGGAATTTATTGAGACCTCTGGAAGAGTTGCATGTACCTGTGTACCTGTGTACCTGTGTACCTGTGTACCTATGTACCTGTGTACCTGTGTACCTGTGTACCTGTGTGTGTACCTGTGTACCTGTGTACCTGTGTACCTATGTACCTGTGTACCTGTGTACCTGTGTACCTGTGTACCTGTGTACCTGTGTACCTGTGTGTGTACCTGTGTACCTATGTACCTGTGTACCTGTGTACCTGTGTACCTGTGTACCTGTGTACCTGTGTGTGTACCTGTGTACCTATGTACCTGTGTACCTGTGTACCTGTGTACCTGTGTACCTGTGTACCTGTGTACCTGTGTACCTGTGTGTGTACCTCTGCACCCTTGGGAAGTAGCCTTGTCCTTGTATTTCACAACTGCCTTGTGACCAAGGCTTCCAGGTGATTACCCTGTAGCGGAGACGCCTCTGCTCCTCTGGCTCGATTTGTGGCCATGGCGTTGAATCCTGTGTCACTGCAGTGTAAAAAGCACATGTCCATTCCATGATTGTAAGTAGCTCTGAACTGTGCAAGCATAGAACTCCTCCCTCCCGATGTGAGCCTGTTATGGTGCTATGGGGTCTGCTCCACCTGTCCTCGCTCGTCACTCTTCCTCTTAGATATTCACTGTTCAGGTCCTGACCATTATTTTTTTTTTAAAAACTTCTATAACTTACCCTCCTCTCAAGTTGTGACTTCTTATTGTTTTTCCTTTCCTGGCTATCATTTCTCTGCTCTCTTAGTCTTTTTACTCCTGTACTGTTCATTTACATCTCAACTCCTTGAAATATGGTGTCTACTCCTACTGTGTTTCTAAAACTACATTACCAGGGTCACTGGGGGCCTCTTGCTTATCAAACATAATGACAAGTTTCTTACATCACATCGCCATTGTCTACTTCTTCACCTTGAAGCCATTTCTTTGGTTTATGAGCCACTTTTTTCTCGCTTTCCCATTGGACCCAGTCCTTTGATGAAGAAGATGATTCTACTCCCTGTTTACCTTCTTATGCTATTTCAAGTTACTAAATCTTATGGATGCAAGGCAAGTTCCTTGTGTGCCAGCAAAAAGGTGGGGAAGAGTATGGGGAGTTGGATAGATAGGGAAGGGTAACTAGCTTTCCAGATAATTTTTTGTTAGCAAGCTTTAGAATGAAGCCATGATCCATTCACAGAGACTGCCAAACTTGTCTTCAAATCTCAGTTGTGTGTTCTTGAGTGACGTAGAACCATGTTTAGTTATGGTAACTTGATAGCAATGGGAATAGCCACAGATGAAATGCAAAGCCTTTATCCATTTCTTTAGTTTCCGCCTGTGGTTATGGAACTTTTTGTCTTCACAATTTGAAAGCTAAGATGAGGGTAACATTTAGAGTTATTTTATTCCCTCATGAAAAAGAAAATGACTTTTATTAACAGTAGTGGCAATAACTTCAATACAATCAGCTAGTATCAAAATCTGCCAAATATCTGGTTGAGCAGTTGGTATTGGAGAATCTTCACAAGGTTTTGTCTTCTTAATCACTTGGGCTAATCTCTTTGGATATACTTGTGTGGAATTAGCTATGTTAAGGGAATTAGGACAGCTCAAATATTTGCATCTGCAACTCATTTGTCCCATTTTTTGTATTCTTTTGCAGAGAATGGGATAGAGAGTTGGCTTCAAAGAAAAATCCCAAACTCATTAATGCCCTTCGGCGATGCTTTTTTTGGAGATTTGTGTTCTATGGAATCTTACTATATTTAGGGGTAAGAATCTCATTTGTAAATGTATTATTGAAAAAATAATGAAGTTTTATGATTGTAGAAGGACTAGGGCAAACTGGTGAACAGGGTAAAGACATAAAGTACTAATCCAACTTTAAGCACTAAGAAACTACCTGAAACTATAGCAAAGGTAAGTGAAAAATCCTTTGGAACTAAACTGTCAATTTACAATTTAAAAATTGTAAAATAAATTACTTATTTAAAATTACATATTGGTGCCTCTATTTTTCTATACTCAACAGAATGTCAAGAGGTGATGTCAAGGGAAGAATTAGGTCAAATTCAGTCAAATACATATATGAGTGCTTGTAATCTTTTGAATTCATGTCTGACTATTGAATCATATTCAGGAAAAACAGCAAAAATTTAAAATTTGGTAGTTAGGTATACTTGTAATATATTTTGTCAGCGTCCTATATCTTCATTAGTGCAAAGAGAGTGGCATGTCTAAAAACCTAGCCTTTATAATGTTCAAAGGCCTTGGATATTCCCCAGATGATCTCAGATGGGACTTCACGTTATCTAAGAGTCACTTTGAATCCTTGGTTAGAACCTGTAAAAGAAGGTGACAAGTGGAAAATGTGTTTAGTCTTTCAGTAATGGCTGTGCCCAATATTGCTCTGGAATGTTCCGAACTGTATGGATTGTCATTATACCAGCCATTCTGCCTTGGGGAGTTAACAGTGCTGCAGTGTCTTCTTCAAATTCCTTCTGAATTGAACTGCTTTAATATTTTTAATTCATACAGGCCAAGAAAAATGCATTTAAAAATGTATCTTGACAAAGATGACTATAATTAGGTCCAGAATGTTCCTAATGCTCTTGATAATCTCTAAAAGAAAATTTCTGGCTTTTATAGATCCACATATATATGGATAGATTTATATATATATATGGGCATATATTTATTTATATACATTTATGGGTAGATTCATATATATTATCTACATATACTTTAATAGATTCATTATTATATTTTAATAATCTATTATCTATCAATGCATCTATACATAGTAGATCTATTATTTCAAAAAGCCAAAAGAATTTCTTCTAAGAGATTAGATGTGTATGTATATATGTGTGTGTATGTATATATATACATATAAACATTATGCAAATGTTTAGGGTGAAAAATATTTTATTGGTAAATATGAATAAGATAGCTCAAGAATTATCTTTTGAGATGTTGTTGAGATCATATTTTTCTATGAGAACACCCAGAGTATTAGGAAACAATTTTTTAAAAATCTAAATCTAAATCCAGTAGTGCTAGGGGTGAAAACTATAGACAGTATTAAGGGACAGGGAAATGGAGTAGGTGTGAAGAGGGACTAAGTTATTCTTAAATTTCTTAACATTAAAAATGTGGCAGGAAAAGATATTTTAGAGCCTTTCATGGTATATTAATTATCCATGGATGGTTGGTGCAAGAGACCATGTGCTAATCTCTAGGACCAACAGAACTTTGGAAGGGAAAGTTCTGCTTCCACCAGCTTAATTTCTACTGGAAACAAATAGAATATTGGTGACAAAAGGATCTCGACAGAAAAAAGCAACTGAAATGTGTAAGGTGGGAAAGCATGCAAAGGAATATTTACACTGGGAAGGGCCCAAGTGGGTGTGATGTTTGTAGGTTTTTACGAAGTGAAAATGTTGGAAACTAATTCTCAAAGAATTTAGATAGCCACAGTGGTTATTAGATAAGTGTAGCTTTTCAGGCATCTTTTCTATTTAAATTTTTTTCAATTAAATTTTTATTCTTTAAAATTTTAATTGGCACATTAAAATTGCACGTATTTATAGGATAAAGTGTGATATTTCAATAATGGATATAAGGTGTCATGATCTAACAGGATAAGCAACATATCCATGACTTTTTCTTCCTTGGTGGGGACATGCTTTCTTTCTTTCTGGTGAGAACATTAAAAAATCCTCTCCTCTAACTATTTTAAAATATACAATAAATTATTGTCAACTATAGTCACTCTAGAATTTACTCTTCCTTTCTAGCTGTGATTTTGTACCTATTAGCTAACCTCTTCCATTACCCTTCCTAGCTTCTGTTGACTTCATTCTTTTATCCTTTATAGGAAGAAAATAAGGGGAGAAAGTTTAGTCATTATAATAAGACCTTTATCATTTTAAGTAACCATGTTTGAATGCCTTATTATTTGTAAGATTTCTTTTTGGGCATTCCTTTTTTCCATTTAGTCAGCATTCTTGAACTTGGTATAACACTTCTATTAGAAAGAGATGGACAGACTTTCAGAATGTCTGTATATTCTTAGTCTCTCTACATCAGAATAATCGTGGTATAATAAGTAGTTGGTTGGTTTCAAGACTGATAGAAAAAAGTGCTATAAAATTTTCTGTTAACAGTGAAAGTTTAAAAAAAAGGAAATGCCATCATGAAGGAGCTTATTTCTCGGCAATATTGATACACTTTTAAATCATATTAGCTACGGCATGTCACCATTAACTTGCACTTGTTTTTTTCTTCATCTGACTCAGCAGCTAGATAACACATTGTCTTTATTATTTAAGACTCCCAGCACAGAAGAGAAAGTGACTGTTGAAAAACTGAATGTGAGTCAATTAAGGATAGTCTGAGGGAAACTTAACAGGAGGAATCTTCAAGTGTATGAGTGAGAGAATGTGATTATCACAATGCATTTGTTATATTAAGAAGTTTACAAGTGATTCTTCAAAACTATTCTTGGTTCTTACACAGCTCTTGGCATGTTTCCACCATCACACTGAGGTTCAACTTGGGTCAGACTACTTTTCTTTATTAAGGCTCAGGAAGTTTAAGTGCATAATGAAGTACTGCTACTCATATTGCCAGAGTTCTTGAGTCTCACAGACCATGTTGTAAAGGAAGATCTTTGTTCCTTATGTTCAGACAAAGGCAGTCTTTCAATATAGGCCTACTGCTAAAGAAGGAAGGGTATTTTGGGGAACTCTGTACCCAGACAGGCTCTGCTGTAGGCACTGACTTATGTATGTTCCTGCCATGTGATTGGCTCCCTAACAACTGCTTTCTTCAGCAAATCTTCCAGATTTGTGTAGAATTCCTGTCTCATCTTTCTCTCTCTTCCTCACATGCCCTCATTTCTGGTTGGCTTCTCTGATATCACAGTGAAAGATGGGCCAAGACAGGGGGAGATGTTCCTGATTTCCCACTAGAAACATGGGTGTAAAGGTTGGTTAAGGTTTTACAGGTGCTGTTGGAATAGAGGGTGATCCAAGAGTATTTTGTATTATATAAGCTTTTGGAGTTGGAGGCAAACCCATTCTGATGAGATCGGGTGCTTTCAGGGTGGTATGGCTGTAGACACACCACTACATTCTGTAGAATGCAGTGTCTAAGGCAGAAGCATCTCTATTCTTACATGGGGAATTGTGGAACAAAAATAGATTTGTAAATTTGGAACTGCCGGTGATTAGGTTCTTAAAACTTGGACTAGAAAAGAGGAGGCTATGAGTTCTCTCAATATATAGAATCTAATGTTACTGATGTATCCTACTGATACTGATGAATATGATGTGAAACATAAAATATATGTGACACTTTTAAGCATGAATTTTTCCCAAAAGAAAAATTTGCCATGCCACAAACCTGTTGCATGATGTTTGGCAAATCAAGGAACTTGTCAGGACCTCAGTTTTCTTAGCTGTACACTCAAAGTGGTGCCAGGGTAATGTCCCATCTCTATGATCTCTTCCCTTCCCTTAAATTATGTGTCTACAAAATGGGCCTAGAGAAATGATATTTATGTTAAATTATACTGATACGAACTTATAACTTGTTTTGCTAGGTTGATGTTGAACTGATTGTGATGCATGAAGTTTTGAGCAACTGAGAAAGAGCCAGATTATTTTATCACATTTTCATGTCAATTTAGGGTAATGAGTAAGAGGATGGGAGAATTAGAGTCAAGCTGTCTGGTTCAAATTCCAATTTTGCCAGTTACTTGCTGTGTAACTTTGGGCAGGTTGTTTAAATTTTTTTATCTCTTTCTTTATTATAAAGAAAAGATAATGGTAGCACTTATTTCATTTGAGAATAAATGAATTAAGCACGTAGACATAGAAGAGATCCTGGTTCATAGTTAAGTGATTCATATCTGCTAACTATTACTATGTTTTAAAAATAGATTCTTTAAGTGTACAAGTACTCATTAATTTCATTTATTTATCTAGATATGCTATAAGTAAGTCTTGAAATAACAATTCAATTTTTGTACGGCACGAGAAAATACTTTGCCAGTGTTTAAGAATGATAGCTAATAATAAGTAATGATAGCATTACTTATTATTGTTATCTTGGCAAATCCAGAAACTATTTCTTATAGAATATGAAGAATATAACAAGTTTCTAGTGAATATTACTAGTGATAATGAAACTGGTAAACACTAAATGGAACACACCAAAAAATCTATTTTAAATTAGGCATTAAACATAAAAACATGACTCAAAAGTATATTTTTTAGACCCTACTCTGGTTATGGTACACATATATTTTTGCAAAAACTATAAATTATTGTGGTAAGGTGAAAGAAATATTTAAAAATAAACCTCTTGAACAATTCTTCAGTGGATTAAACATAAATAAGTTTTTATTTACTATGCCAAATATGGAAAATTCTTCCTCCTGAAAACTAGTATGAAACCAAAAATTACCATCAAGTTCTAAAGTATCAAGATAAATAAGAATTTGACACTCATGTTTACCATGTCAAAAGCAGACCTTAAGTCTTTGCTTTAATATATACTATGGTGTTTCTTGATAATTTCAGAGGGCATGAATATTTACTGTTTTTCATTTTTTACATGTTTTCTTTTTATTATTTATTGTCACAAGGTATGTGAAATTTTCTACCTAATTTTTCTCATTCTATCACATTTTTTTTTTTTGACACTGGGGCTTGAACTCAGGGCCTACACCTTGAGCCACTCCACTACCCTCTTTTTTGTGTGTTAGGTGTGTTCCAGGTAGGGTCTTGCTAACTATTTGCTTGGGTTGGCTTCAAACCGTGATCTTCCTGATCTCTGCCTCCTTAGAAGTTAGGATTATAGGTGTGAGCCACCCGTGCCCATCTCTATTACGTATTTTTTTCTGATTATGAAAATAATTAGATAAACACTGTTAAATTTGATGTTTACCCTTCATTTTCCCCCTTTGAGGAAGGGGAGGGATCATTCCTCTATATAATGTGCTACATTTTACTTCCCCTCTTAACATATTGTGAATGCCTTTCCATGTCTTAGATGTTTTTCTATCTAGTATTTATTGAATCATATGGCTGTATCATAATTTATTTGATCAGTTCCTCATTGTCGGATATTTATATTATCTCCATTTTTTATTACAATCAATAGTCCTTTAATACACACTCCTTTAATTACATTCCAAAACTGAACAGGATGTCTAGACTGCATCTAAGTGCTCAAATACAAATAAATTGCCATCTACAGGAGACATATTATTTGCCTTCCTAGTATGCAATATGAACTTTCAGCCTCACTGACAAGAGATACTACCATTTTTTAAATGTTCCAAGTCGCTAAGTGAAAAAAAGAATTTCTTTTTTAACAATCTTGAGGTTTGAACTCAGAGCTTTGTGCTTGGTAGGCAGGCACTCTACTACTAGAGCCATGCCTCCAGAACCTTTTGCTCTGATTATTTTGAAGATAGGGTCTTGTTTTTTGCCCAGGCTGGACTGCAGTCCTCCTGTTTATGCTTCCTACCATCACTGGGATGACAGGCATGTACCACCATGGCCAACTTTTTCTGTAGAGATAGGGTTTCATGAAATTTTTTCTTTTGCTTTGGTTGTTCTAGAACTGTGATCCTCTTGATCTCAGCTTCCCAAGACACTAAGAATATAGGCATGAGCCATTGGGTGTTATTTTTATTGGCATTACTTTCAGTTCCTAATTATACATTAATTATGCATTTATACTTCTTTTTTGTATGTGAGTTGCCTTTTTGTGTTCTTTATTAATTTCTATTTTGGTGTATTTATCTTTTTCTTATTGGTGTATAACAGAATATTTCCTTAGTTTGTCATTTGACTTGTAATTTTGTTTCTATTTAATTATTATTTATTTTTTAACAATTAAAATTCAATTTTAAAAATGTGCTGCTTAATCTATGCAATTGTTTTGTTTTCTGCTTTAGCATCATATTTTCATAAAGGTCAAAATATTATACAAGAAACTATCCAAGTTTTTATTACTTCAACTTTTACATTTAAATGTCTAATCCATTTAGAATTGCTTTTGATGTATGTATGAAATGCAAATTTAATTTTAAAAAGATGAGATCTAGTTTTTTCATCATTTATTGCATAATCTCCCTTTTCTCCACTGGATTAAAATGCCATACTTTACTATATATTAGATTGTTACATGAATTGGATCTGTTTCTGGAGTTTCCACATAAATCAGTCTATTTCTTTGTCATGCCACATAGCTTATGATTTAATATCCAGTAATGTAAACTCTCTCACACATTATTCTTATTCCTCAAATGTTTTTGATTACTCTCTTTTTTTCCAAATTAAATTTAGAATAATTTCACTTGTTGATTCAAGAAATGCTTGTTGGGTGGATATTCTGTGATAAATATTATATGGTGTTGGGATTGTTGCAAAAATTAAGATAGACAGTCCCTGATCTTTTGGTGCTAAAATGTAACTTCCAAAACATCCACTTGGAATTTTGATTACTATTGCATTAACCTTATAAAATAAGTTAGAGGAGAATGTGATCTTTGTAATATTTATTTCCTTTTTTAGAAAGTTTTAAACCTATTTGAAACTTTAAAAATTATGCTCTAGCAATGTTTTGCAAAAATATTTGTTTTGTATGTTATA
Organism: Castor canadensis; assembly: GCF_047511655.1. Lineage (NCBI taxonomy): Eukaryota > Metazoa > Chordata > Mammalia > Rodentia > Castoridae > Castor > Castor canadensis. Next base: position 36,009,755 of record NC_133387.1, on the reverse strand, counting down.
TATGACATACTTATTGTAATGTCAAATATTGGCATTACAATGTATCTTTTTGTTATATTGTTACTATGAATGGGATACTTATTTTATTAATACTTATTTTTAGCATATAGGAATCTTAATATAGTTATTTTTTATTATTGTACAGACAATAATATTCTATACTGATGATGTTTTTGCTTCTCCTTTCCAATATTCATAGCCCAGTCATTTTTCTTATTGAGTTGCATTAGCTGGAAATTCCAGAAAAATGCCAAGTGGTCATAATAGCCAGTATCCTTATTATTGTTATCCTGACTCTAGAGGTAATGTTCCTAGAGTTTTATGAACAATGGTCTTGATTGTTGTTTCCAGAGTAATTCTTTTTTTTGGTTACAAAGTATCTTTATATTCAAGTTTATTAAGAACATTTATTAGACTTATATTGAGGGTTACCAGATTCCTTTTCTGTTGTTATTATGATAATACTGGGTTCTTCTCTAGTCTATTGGTAGTTTGTTTATTGATTTCTCAATATTACCTATCCCAATATTCTTGGAATAAAGACCTATAAAGTATATTTAAAACAATTGGAGTTGATGATGATGATATTACTAAGTGACCACAGACAAGAGAGAACAAAGTAACCTTAGAAGCTCAACTAAACATTCTTCTTTGTATTAGAAACAACTATACTTTAAACTTGAATCTGTATTTTTTTTTTCAGGTCAGGATTATCAGGCCTGTGACCTCATATGTAGCCAGTCACTCTACCACTGAGCTAACTCTCTAGCCCCTAAACTTACTACTTTTAATAGAAAATTGTTTGGTGATTAATTGATATAATTTCAAGCCTAAGTCCAGTTTTAAGTTGTTACCTGAACTTTTCTTTATGATTTGAATATCCAGCAAAAACAAATTTCCCCACCTCTGTAAACCTCCAACCTTAACCTTGGTATGCAGGTAGAACAGAAATGGATTATATTCATCTACTGCAACTTTGAGCTCTGGTCTGGAAAGTCCTGTGAGAGACTAGGTATTTCTCCCAGGAAGTATTTTTAAGGCTTCCAAGTTTTCCCTGGGAGGCTGGTCTAAGTTGAGACCTAGTATTATTTCCACCAGGAATGCAATCACTTGAATCACTTTCTTACCTGATCCCTCTACCCAAATGGTCTTCTGAACTCACAGTGTTCAGAGCTGCATGCCTCTGCACAGAAAACATCCACAATTCTGGCAAGGTGTGGACCAGGACAATCACCCAAGGAATCTTTGATCTCTGCCTTGGGACTTCACAGATACAGATCATATAATCAGAGATGTTAATACTGGAGGGCACCTTCAAGACCAGCTTACTCCACCTCTCAGTTTATTAGTGAGAAAAAATGTCTAGAGAAGGGAAGTGACTAAGGTGACAGTGTAGCCACTATGCTGGGATATGAACTTGAGTTTCATGACCCTGAATTCAATATTCATTTCACCATCACACTGGCTTAAGCATTGATATAACATTGATATCAGACTTCTTCTATTATCTAAGTGAACCATTAAGTGGATTCCATCTTGACTTGTATCTGATAAAAAGTAATAAAATATTTTATTAAGTATTCCAATAATTTGGCATTCCTCCTCATTACACACAAGCCTCAGTTTGCTTGTAAATTTCATGATTTGGCAAATCAGAACACTTCTTGTGTTTATGAAAATAGTCTGAGAAATAGAATACATGCAACTTTCATGTACCAATGTATAGGACTATGTTTTCCTAGTGGTGATCTTTGGAAAAGACCACACTTCATAGATTAAGCTAGGTATCAGTTACCATTTTTTTTTTCCAAATTAAAAAAAAAATCAGGTGATACCTGTAAATGGTTCCATTGTAAATATCAGAGAACATGCTGCATAAGACAGATTAGACAACAGTGTAGAAGGGAGGGAGCTTCAACATGCTGATTTTATACTTGAATGGTAGCAGATCTATGTTGTGGTGAGGTTCATATTGGTTTGCTATTTGCACAAAGTCTTATAATTTTTTTTCAGTAAAATCAACCTATTTTATTGTATGAGCATATGCTTCCCAGAGCTATACTACTAATGTCTTTGTGAAATAGCCACTTGTTTAAAGATGAGTATGGCCTCTTTTGGTTGAGGCAAGATGACAGTTAATTCAGAGGTAACAGTATGTAAGATAAGCATCCCATCCAGATTGATGTGAATTTTAATTATTTTATTATAAGTTGCAATAAAATACTAATTCAGCAAATAAATCTCTTGAAGGAGAGTTGACAAGGTATGGAAAAATATAATGGAGATCCACTGGCAGAGAATTCCATTCAAGTTACTCAATAGGAAATAATCTTATGCAAGCCTATACATTTCTAACTTGAAAAGTTCTGTGTTACAGTTCATTGCTAAATCATCTGTTTTCTTAGAATGGTCTTTTTAGCATTCCATAGACAGGAGCTACTCCTTAGAAATGTTTACATATATAGTTTTTAACAGGTCTCTCTCTCTCTCTCTCTCTCATATCCTATCCCTTTCAAATGGATCCTGGGAAAGGGAGAAAGTATTTATGATAAATATGATATAAGTAGTTGATTTCATAGGAAACAGTAAAGAATCATACCCCTCTAGTTATTGTCTCACAGTGAACAAGAATTCTGCTTTATTGTGTATTTATGGAAAGCATAATTGATTCTTGCTCTCTGCTTCATGACCTCATAAGATTTCTTCTAACGTGAGTAGCACCTACAACTCAAAAGAGCTCGTTAGCCAAGTGTAAACCCACTAATAATGGAGTAATGAACCAAAATTTGTCTATGAAAGACATTTGTCTATGAAAGACAATATAATCTAGAAAATTCTGGGACAAAATACTGATTTAAAAATAATTTTGAGGATGAAATATTGTCATCATAAGTACAGTAGGAAAAGTTATATTTGCAGTGCAGATACACTGATACATGTAATTTTAAATTCAAGATATTTCCTAAGTGTGCATTTTCCCAACTTTAGGATGATTTTGAAATAAAACCATCTGGTCTAGAGAAAGTTGGGCATGTACATTTGGAACTTTATATGAATAGCCATTGCAGTGCTGGCACTGATCTTAATAGCTGAAGAGTAGAAACAGCACAATGACTCCAGTATAGACAACGGCAAATAACCAGATTTATTCATAGGATGACACTTATAATACATGAGTTACCTATACAAATATCATTGAAGACACAATGAAACCACAGCATTAAGTAAGAAAAAATTGCAAAAAGTATAGTATGATTTACATAAAATTTAAAATCTCAAAAATAATTCTACGTATATATTTTTAAAGTGCATAGTTAGGCAATAAAAGTATGGAACATGCATAAAGTGAGACACTAGCAGTAATTCGGGCAACTGTTTATTTTTTCAAAAACAACTTTCCTTTGGTGGATATGGCTAACTCAGTATGTTAGATCTAGGTAGGAGGTAAGCAATTTTCTTTTCAGAACCTGTCTGTTCTGCTGTAACTCAAACTCACTAAAAATATTGTCAAGTGAGAGGAACGAATTATAATAATTCATGCTTATGATTACTTCTGAAGCTTTTTTTAACAGCTTTGAATACTTTGTTTATACAGTTATGAAATGAAGTAGTATGTACACAAAGCCAGTGGTCAGTCAATGACAGCTCGTTATGTAGGTTACGATTTCCTGTGGGGATAAAGTTGATGATGAAAACATGGTAATCTACTGAGAATGAGAGAGCTGGTGGTAATGGGCACTTGAGGTTTAGAAAAGGATGTAGAGATGAAAAAAAAGAAAAGGGCTGAGAGAGTAAGGTTGAGCAACACTCAGGTGGGGAGGCAGCCAGGCTTGGAAATCTACATCTGAAATGGAACCAGTTAGCATAACATCATCTACTTACATGATTTAGCTGTAGATCTCCCTTTCAGTAAGTCATTGTTAGATAAAATGGGAGATTATATATCTTTCCCACTTGAAGGCTATATTTCAAGATGGGTAATAATTAGACCTCCTGGGTTCAATCTATTCCCATATATTCAGAAGTGGTAATGAATTTGATGGACAATTTGATTTAGTAGTCACTTGAGAACCTTTGAGGAATTGTTGGGCTGTTGGAAACTGCTAGGCTTGAAGGACCTTCTAGGTTAATTCTTTTTGATCTCACCTTTTCTCTAGTTCCTGGTCCCCTTTTCCTATTGGCCTCAGTTGCTTTAAGGTATCTGCTTTTGTTTCTCTGCGTTGAGGGCAACAAATGCTAGCTAGTTTTTTAGGTGTCTTACCTATCCTCACCCCTCCCTTGTGTGCTCTCGCTTTTATCATGTAGGACCTGGCTAACTTTAAACAGTACTGGTGACAGTACTGCTCTTCTTGTTGCCTGCTCCACTTTGTGGTAGCTGCCTTGAGCAGCTATGTTCATTCTGAAAAAAAAATGCCATTGCTCAAAAACACTTGTAGTTTCTACTTTGAAATTACTTCATTTGGTCATTTAGTCTTTAAGGCCTCTGTTTGTTCATTTGCAAAATGAAAATAATAATGCCTTCTCTGACTCCAAAAGTTGTCATGAAATCAAGTGGGAAATGTTTTAGAAACTGTTTAGTGCCTTTCAGGTGTTACTAATTAACAAATCACTTCAGAAAGCACACATTTACTTTATGGTCACTATTCACTTACTTTTTAGCAAATACCTTATGCATACACTTGTCTCCAAATTAGTTTTGCTATAAACCAAAAATCAAATCTTAGTTTAAAGTATCCAGATAAAAATAGTGTCAGGAGTTTCACAGATGGATTGACCTTGTATAAGCCCATTGTAACTCCTTCTCTAAAGATGAAACGTCTTGTGTTGAAATTGTGAGCATTCCAAATCAGGGAAATGAAATTGAATTTCTGTTTTTCCCCTTCTGCAGGAAGTCACCAAAGCAGTACAGCCTCTCTTACTGGGAAGAATCATAGCTTCCTATGATCCAGATAACCAGGCTGAACGCTCCATCGCCATCTACCTAGCCATAGGCTTATGCCTGCTTTTCATTGTGAGGACACTGCTCCTACATCCAGCCATTTTTGGCCTTCATCACATTGGAATGCAGATGAGAATAGCTATGTTCAGTTTGATTTATAAAAAGGTAATACTTTTTTTTTTTTTTGCAGTGCTGGAGATTAAACCCAGAGCCTTGCATATGATAGGCAAACACTATCACTGAGCTAGCTTGCACAGTCCCCAGGTATTCTGTATGGCACACATTTAAACGCCTTGAATTAGATAGTGTGCTGGTACATAAGGAAGGATAAATGCTGAAACTGTTTTCATGTGCCTGTGAAAGAAATGGAGGAACAAGTGATATTTTAAGTTTCCCTTGATATTTTGATTTGCTTCATTCTGTTAACTGCCTGTATCGAAGGTTTTAGTTTAGATGTGCCATTATTTCAGGGGGAATTTTGGAGGATTTTTGTTCTTGCAGTGCTGGACCTCTTTGTGTGCTCTACTGCTGAGTTAGATATCTAGCCACTATGGTTTTGAATCCATGTTTCTTCATTTAAATGACACACAGTCTGCATAAAACCATTAACAAAATATCTTATGGTGAAATGCCATCTGTCTTTATGTTCACTAACAAGAATATAATCTATAATTGTTAAAGACAACCCAAGCAATAAAAGTTTCCACCTTAACTAGTTGTCAGAAGTAGCAATACAGTTACAAGTGGTAACATTTATTCACTGCCTTATTTTGAGTTGGATCTTTGTTATCCTGGGAGTCCTGTAACTTCAAAGGTTTTGAAACAGCATTGAAATCATGAGAACTTACTCTGCCTTTCTGTGTGTATTGTCTAGCCAAGACCCTTAAGTTGCTGAGGGATGGTTCAGGTGAATTCAAATGAACTTTTACTACCTGACAAACACAACTGAATGTCATTTCAAGGGCACGTGATTTCACCAATCTGATACAATACCATGTATATCTGCTTGGTATACCAAGTCATTAAAGAAAGCTGTCTTGATACTGCTTTAATCTTCTTTCTTCCCCCAATGTAAAAATTTCACATACTGCGCTTTATAACGGCTGTGGATCTGAAATTCACCTCTAGTAAATAACCCTTAACACCTCTATGATATACATGCAAGGTCAGTTGTGCTGTAAAATTTTGATAACCATATTTTATTGTTCAAAACAGCCTTTTATGGAGGCAGGAGATCAAAAAAGAGTCAATAGTTTAATTGAATCTCCCTGGTGGCAACCTCATCAGTTTTCAAGTCCCAGGAAAATGTGGGCAACAAACAAACAAATCAACAAAAATTGAATGTCAACACAGAAACTACACATAAGAAATTATTAGGTATTATTTGGTATGTAGAATCTACACAGTTTGCTATAAAAGATAATTGAACTTAGTTTAAGACATATTTCTAAAAACATCATAATGATAATAGATAATATTTTGGTTTATGATCTTGTTTGATCTACCCAGCAGCTCCATATGGTAGCTACTGTTACCTCTATTTTATGAACAAGGAAACAAAGACCTAAAACAGTATATAAAATCTATTTCAAAATTTCAAAACAGGTAAATCACAGTCTCTAAAGTAGAGGGGTTTCCAACCATTAGGGCACATGAAGTCCTGAAATACAGCAGTGAAGCAAAGGGGATGTGAGGTCAAATAAGGAGCAGGGGATTTGTAGACAAGTCCACGTGTAACAGCACAAATACAGAATATGCATCAGAACCCGAACACATTACTGAAGAGTTCCAGGCTAGTGTAGATATATTTCTTTTTCAATATGGAATGACTTTGTTCTTAACCAGTTTGCTTTATCTCGGGACCACACTCATTTGCTTACATTGGAATCATCACCAAAGAACGCTACTGCATCTCCATGTGGCTCTGGTTTGATCCCTAAAGTGAACCTTGTCTTGGTTCCTTCCTGGTCTCACCCTTTTCCATATCCGACCTGTTTCATCCTCATGGCAGGGACATGTAAGACCCTTCCTAAAATATTTCAAATTCTTTAATAGAGCACTCTTTTGCTTTGTTTCAAGTTCCACAAACATAGCACATTATCCTTGAAATAATGAATTTAAATGCAAACAAAATTCTGCTTTGCCTAAGAATTTCAAGGATGTAGAAACAACTAAATTAACAAATATTCACTAACTGCTTGTTGTGTACACATCTCCATGTTTTACCCTGTGCAGATCTCAAATTCACCAGAGACCAAGTCTGCTACTAATTCCTATGTAATCCAGCTCAGTGGATTCCCACTCCCATTCTGTTATTGATCTGATAGCATTTTGGAATGTAACCATTGCACTTCCTTCTTCATTTCTGCTTATCTAAGCACTATCCGTTATTTGAACCTGACTCTATAAAGTCTTTCCAGATTTTCCTAACCTGAAGTGTGAAATTTCTCTTCACCACCTTATTACTTTCTACCTTCTTTAATTCATTTATCACTGTCATATTTAGTTATTTATGTACTTGGATGCCTTGAAGCAAGAATTCTGTTTTAATGAATTTTAATTTCTGAGATATCAAGTACAATGATTAGCATCTACTAAATGGTCAATAAATCTGTGATGGATTTAATTGAAACAAATAATAGATGAGTGTTTTCCAAGCAAAGCTATCTAATAGAAAATTGATTCTTCTTTAACTTTTTAGGCAAAGTGTTACTGTGATCTTTCATAGCATAATTTATGTATCTAGTAATTTAAAATCATTAATTTATAGATAAATAAGCAAATAATTAATTTACTTTTGTATTTTGCACATACAACAGAATTTTTCTTTGGAAAATTTCAAGATTTTGTATTGTTAACATAATCTTTCACAAAAATTGTTGATAATTCAATTTTTCATAATATACATTTATTTACTTTAACAGTAGTTTTATTCAAAAGAATTAACTAGGACTTCATAAAAAATTTAAGGCTACATTTTTAATCTCATGTTTCCGTGCTTTAGGGTCTAGTTTTTAAAACAAAAGCAAAACCAAAGCAAACAAAACAAAACAAAAACTTAACCTACCATAATGTAAATGGAAATTTAAATACAATATTACTTTTTATTGTGTAAGAGAAAAATGGTTATTACTGTCTATGTGCTGGAAAATAAAACAAACTAGAAGTATGTCAGTATAATATTTTCTATTAATAGAAATATTTATAAATTTGAGAAGACATAAAGCAAGATGAATATAAAATATTTTTATCATCTTCATTTAAAGTACATGCACAGTAACATAGTTCTTCAGCTTTATTATAATGTTACTTATAAATATATTTGTCTTTTGTTTGATCACATCATCTAACTTCCCATTTTTCTTTTAGACTTTAAAGCTGTCAAGCCGTGTTCTAGATAAAATAAGTATTGGACAACTTGTTAGTCTTCTTTCCAACAACCTGAACAAATTTGATGAAGTATGTACCTATTGATTACATCTGTTACGCATTATCTTAGAAATCACACAGACTAAAGGTGGAGTTTTCCTGCACCAGACAACAGTAATAGTGGTTATTTACAGGCTACCCATCTATACCTTGGCTATTTCTGGAAACTGAGAATGGTAACTCATGTAGCAGAGTACCACTCTGAGGTCTGGTGGGTCTGCCCAACTCACACGCACCAGAGCTTGCTTTTAATAAGATTTTTAAAAACTTAATCCTTATCAGACCTGGCTTCCTTTTAATACTTCAAATTGGTTATTTACTTTGTTTGAATTTGATACTCTGAGGAATTTTTGTTCTGTGCTGTTTTATGTAACAAATTCAAGGTCTTTGAGGACAGATATTATGTTTTATTTATCTTTGCATTTCTAGTACTTAACTTAGTACTGGACCCATAACAAGTGCTAAATAAATTACTGCTGAATTGGGTATATATTTATACTAAATATCTCTGTCAGATAATAGAACTATGAAGTTGGGTATGGACTGAGTCTCGGAGAAAGAGTCCTTTGTTCTCTCATGTTCTAGATGAGGGTTCTTGCTTTATTCAAAAAAGATGTGATTTAAAATAAATTCTGGACGTGATACTTAAAATTAAAAATCTCAGTTCAACCATTCTCAGTTCAACTGACTAAAAGCATACCTTGAAATGCAGTGACTTTAACTTCATTTCTCAGAGAAACCTAGTCTCCGTGTAGACTGTGTAAGCCCATTGCTATGTGCTCCATGTAATGAATACCTAGACGGTAATGTGCTCAGAACCGTGAGTTGTTTACATGTGCTCCAAGTGCTCATTTTCTTCCATATGTAATTGTTTGATTTGGGGGGTGGAGGATAACATGCCACTTGTTTTCTCCGTGCTTTTGTTTTCCAGGGACTTGCCTTGGCACATTTTGTGTGGATTGCTCCTCTACAAGTGACTGTCCTGATGGGACTGCTCTGGGATTTGCTACAGGCCTCTGCCTTCTGTGGCCTGGCTTTCTTGATAGTTCTTGCCCTCCTTCAAGCAGGATTAGGGAGAAAGATGATGAAGTACAGGTAGTAATCTATTGTCATGGCTTGAAGGTGTTTAAATCAGGCTTTTAAGAAAGGCATTCTAGTAAATTCCAAACTTCGCTATGCACTGTACTGATTTAGTCACTAAAAGAGGCATAATTTACTTATTTATTTTTGGTGGTATTGGTGTTTGAACTCAGGGCTTTGTAATTGCAAGGCAGGCACTCTATCACTTGAACTACCCCTTCAGCCCCAAAAGGCATTATTTTAATTGTGCAAATAACACTTCTTAAATCAATGGGACCATTTTTTTTGCTTGTCATTATATATAATTTCTTTATAGTTCATAAAATTGAAACAGTAATGGGTACAACATTTATATGAATGAGAGAGAATGCATGGATCATCATTCCAGAGTCTTAATTACTTTTTATTGCAGATGAATCAGTAATAGTAGTCAGTGCTTATAATAGAGGACTTATAGAACTTTTCACCCAGAGTATGGCAGAAATTTTACAAATTTTGGAGTCAGATACTCTTTGCTTAAATCTCAGATTGCACAGATTTTTTTCATTTGGTTTTTAAAATGGAGGTAATTTCTCGCTTACAGACTGACAAGGATTAAGAACATGGTGGAATGGATCTAGGGCATCACAGAGGAAGCATTTACTAAGTGTTAACTATCGTTTTGATTGCCATCTATCTGATAACAAAACTAATTACCAACTGTATAATAAAAGAAGTGTAGTTTTTCTTAAAAATTTGAGTAGTTCCTAGGGGATAATTTGACTTGTTTTTAACGACTGATTGATTCATTGATTTACAGAGATCAGAGAGCTGGAAAGATCAATGAGAGACTCGTGATCACCTCAGAAATGATTGAAAATATCCAGTCCGTTAAGGCATACTGCTGGGAAGAAGCGATGGAAAAAATGATTGAAAATCTAAGACAGTAAGATTTTATGATATTGTTAACAATATTATCTTAGTATTTTTAAATGACTCTATTACAGGGGACTTTTAGTTCATATTTGAACTTTCTGACAACCAAATGATCTTACTGAGGCACTCATTGCATAAAGTTATTTTGATGGATTATAGTTTTACATAGTTGATCCAGTATGTTATTTGTACTGTAAGGATATTTATACCTGCATGTCTCATAGTTGCTTAATACGCTTACTTGATTAAAATAATCATGATGTTAGAAGGTAACTGAGACTTTAAATGGAACTGCTAGTATGTGCAATTCTGAACCAAATAAATGATAATTCTGAACGGAATAAATGATCTTCTATTATGATACTTTACTTAATGTAATATGACACACCAAAAAGTGAAAACAATCTCTTTATTTGGAAAGTTGTGTTTGTTTTTCCTTAATTTAGGAGCAATTACACAGGGTAATATCCATAAATTGTATTCCTATTGACTTTCCACTTGAGCTAGGTCAGTACATGTAATGAAAGCCATTCCTGAGCTAGAATCCATATTTGGCACCTGTGTCTAGTCTTCTTTCACCTCAGATTACCTTCCACTGATTAGCAAAGATTATATCCAGTAAAAACAAGTATAGCACAAACCGAAATATAATTACTAAGATAATTTGGGGCAATATATAAACTAGAACATTTCTGTAGCCCAGAAGCCAATTTCCTTAGTTTAGTTCTGTGTTCTTGAAACTATAATAAAAAAATTTCTCTAAGACTTACTGGTGGAAGATACGTCATTAAAAAAACAACTGACTTCAAGACATATGTCACATGAAAGTTTCACAGTGGAAAATATACTAAAAATGAAGAGTACCCTTTTGGGTGGTGTGAATATAGATTAGTACGTATTCAGGCTGCTTGAATGAATTGAGCAGCAGGTGTGTGATTGGAACAACAAGTGAAAGGCTGAAAATTTAAGTCCTTTGCCATGTAAATAGAAAGAGTAAAAGGATATTTATTTCCCAAATATTGGTCACCTGTTTTTGTTATGTCTTTCAAGATAAATCCAGGAAAGGAATTGCATTTTCTTTTCAGAAACATCCTTAAAGATGGGGGAATTGTTCAGTTAGTAAAAGTTGTTTTTTGTGGTAACAAGTGAGTGAGCGCTCCATCACACTTTGCTTATAAACGTAAGTATCACATGCGTGATGCAGAGGTTTTCAGACGATCTGGTTTGCTCAGGCTTCATAATGAACTCATGGCCAGGTCATTTTTGGGGCTGACTCTTTTTGACATTGTTTCCTCCCCCCCACCAAAAGATAAAATTCATCCCTCCTCATTTGCATTTCTGTTGACCAATTCTGATAACAAATGTCTGGTTATAACTTGCATAATCCAGCTGAAATTGTTACCTGAAAAGGCTGGGAAGTGCTGACGTAAATATAGGAAAGCAGGAATCACTTCTACTCAAGAGCAAATATAATGTTCTGGAAGAGATTGACAGAATAGTCTTCAGAGGGGTGATTATCTCAGCCCAGGGCTTTGTTGAACTGGGCAAAAGGCCATGCAAAGCTCCTTGAAAAGCTACTCCTATTGCTTTTTGGTAATAAAGTCCCTTTCAATTTTTTATAAGAACCTGATAAAATATTTTTATGACTCATAAAGTGTTAGGGATTTTATTATTGTGAGTACTGCTTTCTGGATGATTCTTATAAGTGTTCTTGGATCCATTACTTTTTTTCCTGTATGACTTCTTCCTATTTTTCTCAACTGTTCTCATAGATTTTCAACAATTGTATCACCTTTGTTAACTATTTTGTAAGCAGTATCTCCTATCATTATATAAATACCAAACTACTCAGTATACATATTTTTCCTGTTGAGGAGAAAGGACACATGCTGCAGGCTCTAAGTATTAAACCTTGTGCAGTACACTCATTTAAGCTTAATTCCTCCACCAGGGAGGTGTTATGTTTCTCTTCTTTTGATGTAGAGTCATGTTAAATCAGAAGGAAGAATGACTTGTTTAAGATGTCATAGCTTTAACTGGCAAAGCCAGAGTTCAAACCCAGGTGAGATTCCAAAATCAATCTGTCTTCAGTGCCAAAATATTGAAATCTGTAAACATTATACCTTGTTAGACTGATCACAATCTCGGTTGGGCACGTTGAACTTCATTTCCATCATGGTGCTCAGGATTACATATTTTTTCTTTTAAGATTTTAAAAAGAGAAAATACTCCCTCTGAGTTCTACCCATTGAGAGTGAGTATTGCTTCTCTGAACTACACAAGAGTGTGTAAGTAGCACCTGAATGCCAGGTGCCCCCCTCAGCCCCCTCCTGCACTCTGTCACAGCATGGCTATTGTTCCCTCTCCCAAAGTCATCTATTTGCCTATAGCTTTGTTGTTCTTTGCCTGCTTGGGAAGGATCACAACTCTAGTTTCTACATCACAAGGGATTCCGGTTTTTACAGCTCCTAAAAGAATGAGACTGAGTTTGAAGGCAGCATTGTCCTCTGTCCTCACCAGCCTCTACACTCCTTGTTTTCTGCCTTTTGGAACACTGAAGCCTTATATATGTGTTAAAAATAATTTGCACTTACAGTTCAGACTAGAGGATTGAAACTTTAATGAAGTATGATTACAAATAATCACACTGAAATGAAGGAGACACAGAGGATGCAGTATTTACTCCCCTAATTTCTTAAGAAACATCTGCCACAGAATATTTGACTTCTTTTTCTAAAATGCTGCTTCTGGAAACCCATTGTAGACTCGCTCAATCAGTATCTCTAGAGGTGAGTCTGAGAAGGCCTCTTAAATTTCTTGGGAGATTTTTACTCATGCTTTCAGTGTTATTCAAAGTTAAGCTAGAATTTCTAAAATGTTAAGACTCCATTAGGTAATCACAAAATAGACTTTTTTTTATAAATCTTTTGACATTGTCCTCCTTTCCACACTTAATTACTCAAAACAATCAACCAACAAACAAAAATCATCAGTCTCAAAAATCATACAAGTTATAATGAAGAGATAAAATTCATTTGATAATAATTAAATTATAATTTAAAAATAATTTTTAGAGATATTTGTGTCAAACACTGGTAAATTTATTACTATCTCCTTTTTTAGATAAGGTAACTTGCCCACAGTCACGCAGATCACCTTCATACAAGGTGAAGCCAGGATCACAAAACAGGGAGAAAGACTTTAGAGCACATGTTTAGATTTTATGCTCCAACATGCCTAATATTTGAAAAATAAAATAACACCCTGCATCTTCTTTTTATTTTTTATAGAACAGAACTGAAATTCACCCGGAAGGCAGCCTATGTGAGATACGTCAATAGCTCAGCCTTCTTCTTCTCAGGGTTCTTTGTGGTGTTTTTATCTGTGCTTCCCTATGCACTGATCAAAGGAATCATCCTTCGAAAAATATTCACAACCATCTCATTCTGCATTGTCCTGCGTATGGCAGTCACTCGACAATTCCCCTGGGCTGTACAAACATGGTATGACTCTCTTGGAGCAATAAACAAAATACAGGTAACGTGCCATAACTGTGAATGATGTACTATGATTTTGAAACAGTTTGGAATTTTCTAGCAAGTAAACCCTCTAGAGATGAATTCTTGGTCTTGAACCTACTAACGGATATAATTTCCTACATGGTAATGAGCTCTTGTAATGAAAGCCTAGAGAAATAAAATAATGACCTATGAGATTCTCATAAGTCAAAGAAACTTAATTATTTCTATAATCTGGAAAATTTCATCCAAGTAGTCAGTGACCGATCTAATGAACTTTGTAAATGTGTAAATAGATTGAAAACCAAATTTTTTTCTTCAGAAGTTAGAAAACTTTCCAGTCAGTGCTAGGAATGCTCACTTTTGATGTTTCCCAGCATTTCCTTGGATGGTATGATGGATGAGTATGGCATTTCATGCCACATTAAGTATTTTAAAATCCTAGCAAAGTCTTTAGGTGATGAGATTCAATTTATGCAGAGCTAATTGAATGAATAAGTATAACAAATAAGCAGATAAAATGTTTATTACACTTTAAAATATGTACTTAACACAGAAAATAAATCACTGTGCCAGAAAGACAAATGAGGGGTAAAGGTTGAGCCACTTCTATGTAGTTTTGTCATTATTTATCTAGGCCAGAGATTGCAAATGGTGTCCATCCCCTAATTTTGACTTTTAGATCTATTCTGTTTGGGTTCTACATTAAAAAAAAATTGAAGTAGGTGCCAGAAATTAGAAATTGGGAGATACCAAGCACAAACACAAATGCACACAAAACCATACCTCAGCCTCTTTTGAAAAATTGGAATATTTTGTTATCTGATCCTCCTTCCTCATAAGCTCTGGCACCTGTCTCCTCACAGAGTACCTGCCTTATTCAGGTCATCACAATCTCTGTCACCCCCTTCATTACTTAGATCACCTGAGTTTGACTCTTGAGACTGAGTTTGAGATCTGGGATTTAGACAGTGGTAACTGGACGAAGAACCATATTGACTCCAGGAATAATATTATTTCCTCTGTTAACCCCATCACAACTCTGTGTGTCTGTGTGAGAGAGAGAGAGAGAGGGAGTGGGGGGGAGAGAGAGAGAGAGAGAGGGGAGAGAGAGAGAGAGAGAGATAGAGAGAGAGAGAAATAGACTCAGAGAATGTGTCACAGAGTCACTGAACAGGAATTCAGAAACACATGGGAAAACAAAATTGGAATTGAAACCAAAAGAAGGAAAGAGAGGGGGTTGCAAACAAGAAAGGGAAGCCAGACAAGGACCAGGTTTTTTGCAGGACTTAATATGGTGAAGACTTCAGGATGTGTTAACTTAATTCTTTCTTATGTTCCCTCCTTCCCTAGGAAAAGTATCATTGAGTTTCTAATAAAGCCCTTCTCATAGAACATGGCTGGAGGCCTTAAAAGCAGTTATATAAAGTGTTTACCTTTTAACTCACAGAAGTGATGCTAAGATGTCTCTCATTAGGACGATACTAGAAAGATGACATGTTTTTTCCTTTGTCCTGATATTGAACTGAGGCTCAAGGTTGCTTTATAACTTCATCTCTAAGGTTAACATGTAATAATGTAAGGCAGAATCAGCTGTATGTTAAAATCTAATGTATGAAAAGTTTTACAAAATAGCATGTTCAGAGTGTGTTTCAAATAAGACCAATCCTCATGCTTGGTAAATTAACTTTAGTATGCTGCTATAAAGTTATTTTATTAAGAAATAATATCTACTTTAATTGTTACAATCCATGTACAAGATGCACTGTTGAATGTAAAATAGATGTAATAATACATTAGTGCTATTTTGGTTCTGCAATATGTCTTTGCTCTCTTAAATAAATAGGATTTCTTACAAAAGCAAGAGTATAAGGTATTGGAATATAACCTAACAACTACAGAAGTAGTGATGGAGAATGTAACAGCCTTTTGGGAAGAGGTAAGAATTTTTAAAAATTGTTTTCTCTAGATACTTGGGTCTTTTTTCTTTGTGACTCTAGATTTCATCGTGATGTAAAACAGGGTTAGAACTGATAGAACTGGAAAGGATTTTCCACTTATTTTTATAAAATAAGAAACAGAGGCCCAGGAACATTAAAAGTAGTGTAAAAGTCTCTTTATTTCTTTTTAAGTCATAATAGATCAGGCAGTAATATAAAGATTATAATATTCAAGGCTAGGTTTGAATCCTGTCTCTCCCATTTATTCTCCATAACGAAAGGAGTTACTTTAAACTTGAGGAACTCCTTCTTCTTCATTTGTAAAATAGAGAATATTAATATCTACCTTGAAAATTTGTGGTGAAGACTGAGATGACTTATGTAAAGTGTTCAATAGAGTTCTATACATGTCTTGGTTCCTCAATGATCATTGCTTTCTCTGATCCCAAGTTCTAGTCAAATGTGTCCACATACACCAGTCAAAAAAAAGATGTAGGGGAAATATATCAATCTCTTTTACTATTTTTACTTATTCTATTGACTACTAAAATTATCTTACATTTCTCCATCATAAAACAAACTGTTAAAAAAGAAAAAAACTACTGTAATTTTTAGGCTGTAAAGAAGCAATATTTCCCAGGTGTGGCCATGCATGCCTGTAATCCCAGCACTGGGGAGGCAGAGGCAGAAGGATTCATGAGTTTGAGGCTAGTCTGAGCTGCACAGTGAGAACACATCTCAAAAAAGCAAAAAGTAAAAAAAATAAAGACACAGTATTTGATTTTTTGAAAATCAAAAAATCAGTATTTGAAAACGCCTACTGAGTTTCTATTTCTTTATCACTTAAAGTCTGTCCAGTAAAGGTAGGATTTACAAAACTAATGTCCTGTTTCTAAATCTTTCACAATCTTACATTGGATTTATTTATATCAGTAACTAGATGACCAGAGCATCCTTTTACTTCATTTTTATAAAGATACCAGTAAGAGAACAAATTTTATATGCCTAGCAATTGTTTTGTGAAAAGTGGGAGGGTCAGATTTATTTTAGTACTTTCCTTTAAGAATTTCAAATTCCTACATGCCCTTTTAAACATGTAGGAAAATATGAAGCCTGACATTTTCACTGCTACTTTCAGATTTTTTTCCCTACTCTGGTGCAAAACCCTTCCATTCCTTGTTCACTCCATCTAATGAAGCAGGCAGCATGTTTGAGCTAGATAGTAGGATAAGTACCTCATAGGCTTTTTCTCATTTAATCTTCACAACATTCATATGACCTAAATAATATAAATATTTCCATTTTACTGCTAAGAAAATGGAGGCTTTAAAAAATGAAGGGACTTGGCTCATCTCACACAAATGACGTGCACTCTCACAGCCTAGAGCCATTTCATAGAGCCATTGTCTCCCATCTGGCTTATCTTCCCCTCCAGTGTGTGACCATCACCTGTCAAACTCTCTGATGCTTCTTAAAGTCATAGTAGTAGTGCTTGTTAAGCCTCTGTTGTCTTGTCTGAGACTTCAACATGCACATGGATGAGCCTCCCATACTGTTCTTAGAACTTGTATTTTCCAGTGACTTCTTCAGAAATCTCTCTCAGTCATATACTGAGCTTTTGGCATCAGACTTGCCCCACTTAGGAACTGTCACATTTTGAAGTCAGTCCAGAATTTGCCAGCCCTCCAACTATCTCAGTTTCTAATCCCTATCTTTACTGCCTTTCAGTTTTATTAAGAGTTCTAGTTTCTCTAATTCTCCCTTTTGGATCCCTCTTGGTTTATTCTTTGCTTGTTCCAAGTCCAGTCCACTTTTTTCCAGCTACACATTCAATTCACTTTTCCTGGAAAACATTTGCTCTATCAGCTTCAGAGAAAGAAGTGTTATCTGGGGAAATTAAATATATAAAACTGTAGTTTTATATATTTTATATATATATATATATATAATATATTTTGTATATTTATTGTTTCAATATCAATTGGGCCTGTAATCCTTCTGGAAAAATCCTTCCATTTGTCTTTAGTTAACTTCTTTTACCACTTCCCTATAAATTATTCCAGATCTTTAATACTTTCCTGAAACACCCAACCTCTGTCAGGATCTGCCCACCTGCAGTTGATGACCTTGCCTTCTAAAATACATAGAGAAAATAGAGACCTCATTGCATGAGAGGGTTTCCAACTTCTCCCGTGACCCTTGGAATTACTTTTTCCTTTTCACATTTAAATATTTCCAAGCTAAAAATTTCCCCTCTGGTTCTTGCCCAGGCAACCTCATTTCCCAACCTTACCAACTCTTCTTGGCTGACAAATTTATTCTCCCTGCCTCCCTGTGGGCTTTCTTCCATTGCAACCGGGAACTCACTGTCATCAGTCTATTACAACTGTCCTTTTCTTCTGAAATTTATCACTTAATTTAGCTTTAGTAAGCCACTCTTTCCAGATTATTTTAACCTCAGATCATGACTTCTAAGTCTGCCCTGCCTGTCATTTCTATGGTTAGGGGTCCCCCTGAGTGTCTTCTAGCATTTCATGTTCTCTGTGGGTGACTTCACTCAGCCTCAACCAACATCCATGTGCTGATGACTCTCAAATGCAAATCTCTGGTCCCAGTTTCTTTCCTGAATTTTCCCATCTCCCCATGCACTCCATATTCGTCACTCCCCAAGCATCATTATCCCACTTGCTCCCATGTAGTCTCCATCTCCTGTGATGGCATCACCTGAGAGACAAGTACCTGATGAGTTACATGGCTCCTCCCTCATGACAAACCTACAAATCAGTAATGATTATAAGTCACGTATTAGGAAAGGGAGGCTTAGAGAGATTACATTAGCAGATCAAGGTTGCTCCACTAGGTAAGGCAGAGCTAATATGTCAGCCTACATGTCTCTGTCTCCCAAACCCTTTCCAACTTCCATACTGACACTTACTGAAAAAAAGAAAAAGTGCTGCTTTACTGTGTACAGAATGATTCCCCATACATTATTTTGTGTAGTGCCCTTGATAACTCAGGAAACTGAAGCTCAGTCTTAGGACTTGTCATATTTACTCATCTAGTTAAGAAGATGAAAGAAAGGCTGGGACAAAGACAGAGCGGATCATAACCCCTCCCTCCCAATTTAGGAGGCCCAAAACATAGAAGTGTTCAGTTGTACTAGAAATCAAATAAATACAACTAGCATCCATGATGAAATTCCATTTTCACATATAAAACTACTCACACACAAAGACTTTAAAACCCAAGGGCAAAACTAGCATTCTCATAGATTGCTAGAGGAAAACTTGGAACTATATTTTGAAAGATTTGGAGTTTTATATACTTATTCTCTGGAACTTCCACTTGTGGGAATTTATTTGAAACAACAAGAGCAAAAAAAGATTTATAGCAAATTGTACATCATAGAATTGTTGATAACTATTTATAGTTTAAAATCTGTGATATTCTCCTGAAATTAAAAATTATATGCTTAATGGCATATATGAAAATATTTGTGTTATATTACATCAGAAAACAGGTTATAAACTTTAAAGTTAATTTTATGGATCAAAAATAATGTATATAATTTAATGTACATGAATATATATATATATTATATATGTAAAAGAGTAGTGGGTATCAACTGAAATATTAAGTTGGTTTATTTCTCAGTGGTACAACTGAGGTGATTTCTATTTTCTCCTTTCCAATTTCCTGAAATAAGTGTTCTCTAAATTAGAAATAAGAGTTATTAGTAACAGCAATCTTCCATCCAAGTCCTTATTAGATAAAATCCTACTTCTAAGCATTACCATTCAAGCCCATTAACAGCTAGCTCTCACCATTCCACTCCTAAGACATATTTTGTTCTTTTAACACTAAGTAATTATGCATGGAGATCTGTCTTCCTGGATCACAGAGAAGCATTTTTTGGTTTTGTGAAAATCTACTTCTATCCTTTGGAGCTAGAATATATGTCATAGTCCATAGCTCTCTCAAATATACTCCATTAGACCTGCTATGATTTTTAATTGTAGGACCATTCACATTGTAATACTAATGTCTATTCATGTATCATTCTCCTTTGTGAGATTTTTGAAGTGGTCTGTAATGCAGAGTTGGTGTTCAATAAATAATTATTATGTTAATAAATGATTATGGGCTGGGTACAGTGGCTCACAAATGAATGTGGGCTGGGTGCAGTAATTCCAGCTACTTAGGAGATGGTGAGCAAGAGGATCATGGTCTGAATCCAGTCCAGGCAAAAAATAAGACAGACTCCATTTCAACTAAGAAGCTGAGAGTGGTAGGGCACATCTATAACTCCAGCTACACATGAGATGTAGGTAGGAGGATCACAGCTGGTCTTTGGCAAAAACACATGGGATACACTGACTGTAAAAAATAATTAAAATAAGAAAGGGCTGGGTGGGCTAAGTGGTAGAGCACCTACCTAAAAAGTGTGAGGTCTTAAGTTCAAACCAAGCACTGTGCTCTCCCCCCAAAGAAAAGAACTTGGCAAAAATAGATGCTTTTGCCTTGTTTTTGAGGACTTCTTAAAAGTTCTGCTTTTATTTGTCTGGTGACTGAAGGGAATATTAGACACTCAATCATAAGAGCTCAAACAGTAGCCTTCAAGCTTAATTGCTTATCTATACTCTATAAGAATTTTGGAAAACTACATACTTCAAATGCAGTTTTAGTTGACATAAAATTTTCAACATAAGTTTAAGTGGTGGCAAAGGCTGGTATTTCCTGTTTATTGTCCATTGTCAAAACTTTGGAGCTACAATTTGCAGTTTGAGGAAAATAAATAAATTTGCGAAGGCAGTTCTCATTGTCAAGCCAGTTAGCTAAATTACTTGCTTTCAGAAAAAGCAAGACTTTATATACAGATAAATAATAATCTGTATTTGATAATTATTAAAATCTATTAGTTGAAATGCTTTATTCTGAAATTTGACTCCAAATAGGTAAGACACATCACATAGATTTCCTTAAGTCTGAAATCTAGGTGAAATAAGATGCTGCCTCTTTCAGTATGTCTGGCTTTGTTTTTGTGGGAGCCTCTTTCAAGAGGAAATCATTCCTTTACGGTCCCCATGTTCAATTCTCAAAGGTTTCCATACTCTGGAGGGTGCTACATAGTGAGGTTAGCACTCATGTTCATAGTAGGTGAGAAGGCCATAACTTTTCTTTAAGGTGACAGAAGGACAATGATGAAATGGAATGACTCAGGAGTAATGACAGCAGAAAAATTCTCTGTCAGGTTAATTTTGGAAAGAGTACCTTCGAATGTGGAGGATCTGGAGACAGATTCCCTTAAATCTAGGCACCCCACTTCCTCCTGACATGTCTTTAGGGCTGTTTACTTTAGATTGAAAACCATTACCCCATAGCTTCCATGGTTGCAATAGAGGGGCAAGGTATTTTCAAAAGGGAATTCTTCCTTCCCAGATACCCTGAAGCAAATGAATTCATTTGAATCTTCGGACAACCTCATCAGTTATAGTCAACAATATTACTTAAAGAAATGCTTCGAACTTCTCAGGGGAACAACCTACCAATGTGATAGAGTAGAAGTCAGATTTGGGTTGTAATTCCACTGTTGCCTACTGGCTATGACTTCTTTCTGAGTCACTCTATAGCTTTAAAAGCGTAAGAGTAAGTCTGTAAAATATACCTCATACATTATGCTGGAATTAAATAATAATGTCTATGTACCCAGCTTATAGGAGAAAGTCTTTAATGAAATTTAAATTGTACTTGATAATAGGCAAAGTTCTGAGAAAAAGCACCTATGTTTCTCTCAAATACTATATCTACAATTTTCACATGTTTTGGATCATGTCCTTTGGTAACCATACACTTTTTAATTATATTCTGTAAAGTCATATGTATATTTTATAATAGTTCATGTGCCATGTGCTCTTCAAACTAATCATGCAAAAGATAAGTATCTATTGAAAATACCCCAAAACCCTATCTTTTATTATTTTTTGACAGGGATTTGGGGAATTATTTGAGAAAGCAAAACTAAACAATGACAGAAAGATTTCCAATGGTGATAGCAACCTGTTCTTCAGTAACTTCTCCCTTCTTGGCACTCCTGTCCTGAAAGACATCAACTTCAAGATAGAGAAAGGACAGTTGTTGGCAGTTGCTGGATCCACTGGAGCAGGCAAGGTAGTTCCTTTCCTTCTTTATCATTGAGAACTTAATTTGACATGCAATTCTCCTTCTTTTTTTTTGGGTTTGTCTTCCCCAATGTTTTGGGGAAATTGGATATGCTTGGCTATAGTGTCCCTTCTAATATAAATTGTTCCACTGATAATTTCCTCTAGTTTTAAATTTTTCTTATATTATTTCCAGTGATTTTTTTTCTACAACTCTATATTTTACATAGAATTCAGCACAGTTTATTGCACAAGCTGGGCTTTCAATAACATTACTGAGCAAATTAACCATCCATTTTTACCAGTCTTTAGCACAGAGACTTTTTTCAGAGATGCTACACAGTGATCATCCTCTCCACTCAGCTGAACATTTTATACTTATATAGTCTCAGTGTATATGGAATACATCTGGCCAAATCTAGTAGGTTAGAAGGGAAAACAGATCAAGAACCAAACTTGATTGTCAGAAGACGAGGCATAATAGTGATCTTGAAAGATATAAGCAGTGTATCACTATCGTACATTAATGATACACTGTTGTTCTCTTTTAACAATCAAGGAAATATATTTAAAAGATATGAAGAAATCAAATTAGAGATAAGAAAGTGCAATGGCGTGGGCTATTAAGGACAGCAGCATTTATTTTGGAGGTCTATAAAAATAGGTGCTTGTCCTCATTTCACTACCATGTTAGTTGTGGTATGTTTTAGAAATACAAGAAAAAGTTAAGTGATCTATTGAAACTTTTCAAAGTTCTTTCTAGAATTCTAACCAAGACACAAGAAAAGATGGTAAGAAGGAAGGAAAGAAGTAAGTAAGGAAGGAAGGAAATAGAGAAAAAGCCATGTTGCTATAAGGTAAAATAATAGAATATAAATGAAGAAATAAAAACTTCTAAAAGGCAGTTATTTATTAATATCTAAGCTGTGGAGAGCTATATTTTGAAGAAGTTAGTCTGACACTTGGAAACAAAATGCCACAGAAAGTATCCAGTCAGTGTATGTGGTGCTTCCAATGCCATTAATACAATTTGCTTATTTCTCTCTCCAATTGTTTTCCAACATCAGACCTTTCTAAATAAAGTAGCTATATTGTGCATTCTCTTACAAAAAAAACCCTTCTTTCCCAGAGTGTTTTCCCCTCTATTTCTTATATATTAGCAATTTTTACTATGAAAAGAAAATTATACCAAAGGAGGAGCTGATACTCTTCATTTCTTTCTTTCTTTCTTTATTGGTAGTACTGGGTCTTGAACTCAGGGTCTTATACTTACTAGGCACACGCTCTTACCACTTGAGCCACTTTGCCAACCTGGAAAAGCTGATACAAAAGAAGGTACAGATGCTGTAAAGCAGGATGTTTGCTTTTGAGATGGTAATATTTGTGCTTCATAGAATTTTTTAAATTAATTGTGCACTTAAGATCACTTCTGTCAGACATGGTTGTGCATGCCTATAATCCTAGCAACTTGAGAGACTGAGTCAGGAGGATTGCAAATTTAAGGCCAGCCTGGGTATCTTAGAGATGCCCTGTCTCAAAATAAAATTTTAAAGAGGACTGGGGTGTAGCTCAGTGTAGAGTGCTTACTTAGCCTGTGCGAGGCCTTGGGTTTGATCCCCAGTACTGCAAACAAACAAAACAAACAACAAACAAAATTCTGAAAGATGTGTAAAAAAATTTCTTTGGAATTATAAATCACAGATTTACTAGCAATTACATTTCAGGCAGTTCTATTAAAACTGATGTTTAGATAATTACTGGCTTGAGCTACCATTGCATATTATGAGAAGTAGCTATGAAGACAGTTAGGCGAAGGCCATGGTCCCTTAGGAATAATTACATACTTGTGAGAAATAGTTCACTAACTCAGCCGAGGAGGCTACTTCTTGTAGTATTGGAATGGAGTACTTTATTATCTTCTGGACAAAAGATCTAGCTAAAATATAAGGTTGTGTAACATAAAGTAGTAACATTTTAAGATAATTTCATCCCACATCATTTGGTAACTTGTACCAGTCTTAAAAATAACCTAAGAATTCTTCTACTTGTTTGACATATCCTAATATGTTTTTATAGATTTTGAATAAGTATCATCAGCAGACCACAGCAACATGTTTTTATGTTGAAGTTCTCTACTCTTTGAATATGGAAAGTTCTCCAAAATACATACTTAAGTGAGAAAAGCAAGAAACAAAACTATGTGTGCAGCATGCTACTTTTTATATACACAGAGATGTGAGGAACAATAAAATATTGATATGTATGCATGAAAACATCCTAAAAATAATCAGCAAGGTTAGCTTCACAACATTGATCTCAGTGACCAATATTGTGAGGAAAACCCCACAAGTGTCTAATAATACAGGATTATTTAGATAAATTTTGGTGTAGCTATATAATGGCAGTCAATAAAAGGGATGTTAAAAAATGACTCTGAGGGCTCTGTATGATATACGTTAGGTAGAGAAAGACAACAGGTTAGAAAATGGTGTGTATATTATGACCCATATTTTATAAAATATATCTGTGCATGTATATATGTGTGTCTGGAAGGACAAATATGCCAACTTGTTATTTCTGAGGTTTTGCATGTATTTTACATCTCTGGATTTTCCAAACTCTCAACAATTAAGGTATATTATTTTATTGATAAAACAATAAAGTCACGATTAACTTTATCACTCTCCTATAATTGTCTGAAGTTGTCTTCTTCATTTTTATATTCCAAGGACTATCACAGTGATCAAAATTTAACTGGGGGAAATGTCTTGCACTTAAGAAACTTCCTTGGGTATTTTATGAAATGATGTTAGTGTAGAAGTTTGTACCATGGGTGCCTTTGACTGAAAGCTGGTATGTCACATTTTATTAGGTCTGGGGATTTTTCAGTCTTCTTGTTCCCAACCACAACCAAAGCAGTTCTATGACCTTGTTCACATCTTCTTTCCATACTGTTTCTATCCTCTATCCTTGCCTCCTGCTGGTGCTAAAGTTTGGTCTTATAATTGGGCATCGGATGCATAGAATAAGCTATTAGTCCATGATTTTGCTTATTTTTAAAACAAATTACAAGTGTCTACAAAAGTTATTTAAACATTTTGGAGTTTAGGAAGATATGAAATTGAATGAAAACATCATATATATATATATAGATATATAGATACATATATAGTCAAACCTAAAATATTTTTTAAATGGTGCCTATACTGGCATATATAGACTTTTGGAGTCATTATTACTAATAATAATGTATTAATAATACAGTATAACAATGACTTACAAACCACTTACACTGTATTAGCTTATAAGTAATATAGAGATGATTTAAAGTGTATGGGAGGATGTGCACAGGTTGCATGCAGATACTATGTTACTTTATATCAGAGATTTAAACATTTGTGGTTTTTGTTATTCACAGGGGCTTCTTGAACCAATCCCCCAAGGATATCAAAGGATGACTGTATTTTGATATTTTAGGAAAGTCTACATTTTTATTCTAGTGGTAATAGTAATAATAATAATGACAACAAAGTCTGTCAAATATTTCATTCCCTGTATCTTTAGTTCATTTCTTTGAGGTTGGCAACCTCCTTTTATTATCTTTCTCAATGTTTGTTTTTGTACTTGTTAATATGCTTATGCTTATTTGAACTGATTTGTTAACTTTAAATGATATCCTTTGACTTCTTGCTTTTTTTAACAAGGCAATCAGCAAATTTCCTCTATATCTTACACCCATACTCTATTTCCTTTGTTTTATAAACTTTATTTTTATGTATATCTTCTCTTTTTTTGTCAGAGCATATAACATATTTAACTTTTGTTCTTTGATTCTAATTCTTCCAAATAGTTGTAATTTTGATTCACATCTTTGTTCAATGATAGTTCTTTGGGACTATATCCTGGATGATCTTGTACTTCAAGAAAGGCCCATGGGAACAATATTACCTGAACTTACCAAATCTCTCCATAACAAGTCAAAGATAGTGCTGAATCTACTTCGTATGATTATTGTGAAGAATAAATAATATAGTTTAAAGCACATTGACAGCCCAGTACATAGTGAGCATTCAACAAATGTTAGCTATTGCTAATCTTCCTAGACCCCCTCCAAACCCATACCACCTATCTGAAATAGGGTCTCCTTCTCTGTGAACCTCTATCCTAACCCTTGTCACTCTGTGTTGTAATGGTCTCTTTCATTCTCTTTGTATCTTTTGTGCATAGCAGAGTGCCTGGATCAGGAAATAACATCAAAGACTTTGAATCAAATGAGTTAACAGATGCTTTAAAACTCAGAAAACATTCCTTTACTTAAAACTCAGAATAGATTCCTTCACTTAGAATGAAAACTGGAGGTGAGTGAATCCTGAGTTGAATGATTTGATCAAACAGCTTAGTAACAATGATTTTTATTTCTAGACTTCACTCCTAATGATGATTCTGGGAGAATTGGAGCCATCAGAGGGTAAAATTAAGCACAGTGGAAGAATTTCATTCTGCTCTCAGTTTTCCTGGATCATGCCTGGCACCATCAAAGAGAATATCATCTTTGGTGTTTCCTATGATGAGTATAGATATAGAAGTGTCATCAAAGCATGCCAACTGGAAGAGGTAAGCAATGATGTGAAAAACTGCTGATTATGCACATGAAACCTTCAGACTGAACAATTATATATTTAGCTCTCTATTCTCTTTATGCACATTAAGGTTTCTTCTAGGAGAAAGCTACTGTGAGTGGATTACTTAAGAGAACACATGACTCTGCTTTAAGAAGCTTGCAAATACATAAAACAAAAGCAGTTTATTTGTTTATTTATTTATTTATTGGTGGTACTGGGATTTGAACTCAGGGCCTCCTACCTGCTAGGCTGGCACTCTACCACTTGAGCTTTGCCCTTAGCCCTGAAATTTATTTTTTAAATGATGGGCTGGCTTGATCACAATAAAACTCTTCATAAAATGATGAGAATTTTTTACACATTAATGAGAAAAATGTCCTCAGTGGCAATTGTATGGCATGTGATTTTTACTTCAAGAATTACATAAGAAGAATGAAACAATTTTAATTATGTAAGAAGAGTTTAACAATTTCGGTAACACTATAGCTTAATGGAATGACCATTGATCTGCTAGTAGAGGATTAGAGAGATAAAGTTATCTTATCTTAAAATTATATCTTATCTCTGGCCTTGAACATATAGCCATACCCAAGTCTCTGAACTAGAGGCAAAAGAAGGATGATGGCCTTAGCTGATTTGATAGCAATTTGAGGAATGGGTTAATTTGTCTGGAAATCCACTCAGTATTCCAGGTGAAGTCAGTATGTGTATCTTGAAATTGTATGATGGTGGGTTCAATAATTATTTATGTAAATGTTAAGACAGAGGATATATTATCATGAAATTTATTGGTGACATTGTCTGGATTGTGGTCCTGATTCAAAACTAGTGTCTTTAATAGAAGGCATTTGGTAGTAGTGAGTTCCTTTACATAATCTTCTGTGAAAAATTTCAGTGAGAATAAAACGAAGCATAATACAGTATACAAAAACGTTCAAAGGGTTACTTGTGGATTAGATAGGGTTGTATACGGATACAAAGGGCTCTCCGTGTGTGTACTGACACATTTGACAGTAGTTATATTTCACTACTATTATTTTCTGTATATTCTGAGAGCAAAATGAAAAGAAAAGCTCTCTGATAAAATTATTGGGCTTATGTTGAAGAAGACATCCATCATTCCTCAAAAGTCATTCTTTTAGGAACAGTATTTCACAACTTGGGTGTTATAATGCCTGGGTTTGTTACCAAAAAAAAAAAGTGTTGCTAGAGAACCAGGTAATTATCTGAGAAGAAACTGAGGTTTAGGAATGGTAGTCCTTGTGAGTGGAAAGGTGTTGGCGTTTCCAGTAAGCTTTATTTTTTTTTTTTGCTTTGAGTATATATTTTCCCATAGAAATGATTTTATAAATGGTGTTTTGTATCACCCAAGTAAAACTATCAAATATATTTAACCAAATATAGCTTAGCTATATCACTAGTAATAAATTTTGAGTTTTGAACATCTCATTCATGGAACAGGTATTTGCGAACTCCTGATCACTGGGATAGGGCCTGGGAATAACAAATTGAATAAAATAGTGTCTACTTTTTAAAGGTTCATTATAGAATGCCCTGCATTAACAAGGAAGAATTGTATAGTATGTGCGTTATACCTTAACAAAGCTGTCAAAAAATAATGAAAGAAGCAGCAGAACATATTTTTCATTTATTCTGATTGCATGCCCCACCTTAAATTAATTTTAGAGTGTATAATTCAATGTATCATGTATTCACAGGATTATACAAACATCATCCCAGTTGTGTTCCCTAAAAGAAACCCCATACCCATTAATAATCAACTCCCTTTTTCTACCTAACCTTCTCCCTGCCAGACCTAAGCAACCACTAATCCACTTTCTGTCTCTTTAAATTTTCCTATTCTTAACATTTCACAAAAGCGAATCATATAATAGGTTTTTATGCCTAAATAATCTTTTAAAGTAGGAGAAAGTTTCATTTAGCAAATGTTTATTAGGACTTGTTGTACTTTACAGAATACACCAGGATCTGGAGATGAAAGTATGAATAGAACATGAGCTATGTACTTCGGGAGTTCACGTTCTGTGGGAGAGAGATCAATAAAGAATCTAAGAGAAAATGAAACAGATTTATATAAAAGTAAAAAGAGGAGACTGGGCTCTATCTGGATCTGCCTAAGGGGCAACTTCCAAATAGAGAACCAAGATTAATGTCCTCTGATGGAATAATTCAGTGTGGAATTTCAGGGGTGACAAGAATGAAACTTACAGCCTCAGAGGGATTTTTGATTAAGAACATCAGAGCTGTCAATAAAGTATAGAGAAAGTTACAGAGATTGATAAGTAAAAAAAGTCTCTGGGTTAGATGATTAGAAGACTGAATGAGATGTACGTATAAGGTGCCCAGCATGGCATCTGGCAAAAAGTTCAATCAGTAAATATTAACTTCTTTCTACCTCCCTATGAGCTATGGAATATTGAGCATGGCAGGAGAAAGGCCTCTGAGATGCATTCTTGCTAGTGGGTAACTACTGAGGAGATAATACAGAGATTAGTATAATTAAGGACAGAAGAACCATGAAATCAAGTGTGATGCAAAGTTATGAATGTGAATTTTGATATCAACAAACTGTTCATAACAGAACATTATAAAGATGATCATATAGAAATATAGCAGTTGCTCTGCATGACACAATCAACAAAATTTGAGGTGGTCGGTGGGAAAAACCAGACAACATAAATTCTTAAAGTTTTGAAATTTGGACACATTGGTTCACTACTCAAGAAATGGCGATGGGGTTGGGAAGTATCCCACTTTTTGTGTCCCTTTCAGACCTACAAACATTACTTGTGTGACATCTTTATGTTGGACACTGTTCACTGCTGTGAGGCCTATTGGGCAAAAAAATAAAAGCTTTACTGTCCCTTTTACCAAAGGATGTATAGGCTGATTTGAGGGAAAATATCCATAAAGACCCCATTGCAAAATGATATGGCAAGTGTGGGCTAGATGTGCTATTAGGGTATGAAAGAAGCCCAATAGATGGCTTTTAGTCTACCTGTGCAGTTCAGAGTCTGTCTCTAAAAGAAGATGCCTTGAAGAATTTGAAGAATGAGTAAACAAGAAATGTATTCCAGCCAGAGGAAACTGTATAATCAGAAACACAGAACCTGTAAAAACTTGGCTGGTGCAGGGAATTACTAGCAACTTGTGTAATTCAGGGACCATGAGTGGACAGGAATGGAGTTGAAGAACCATGTCAGGAATTTGGTATTGAGAACTTTAAGTAGGGGAATGATATAATCACTTTAGAGTTTATATATATCACTTTGTGACAATGAATACCAGAATTAGGGTGGACATAATTAGAAGCTTTGTGGGGTAACTGAAAGAGCACAGATTTTAAAGTATAACAAAGCCAGTTATTCAAGAAAGTTACTTAGCTTTGATATATTCTGTTTAATTTTCTGCAATATGAAGCTAATATTACATATTTTATAGAGGTTGTGGGGATTCTGTTAGCACATAGAAAGTTTGTATACTATTAATAAATAAAATAACTATTATTGTTATTGTCAGTACTATTTGCTATTCTGACTGGGAGGCAACTAATGAGGAACCTATTTCAGTAATGTAAATAATAATCATGATGGTCAAGAAGAGGTAAAGGTTAAGCACAGAGATTGTGAGAAGATAAGGAATGTCATTTTTATGTATTTTTTGCATCTGGGGGAAAGAATATCAGGAATAATGGACTTTCAGGAAAGAATGAATTTTTTTCTCAAGTAAAAAAGTTGTCTTCCAATTAAGGATTCCTTGCACAACAGAAGTCAGAAAAGGGGACAGGTAGATGGGCTTTGGGTTTAGGAAAGAAGGACACAAAGTGAACTACATAGAACTGAGACATGTGATCAAGGCCAAGAGACATAGGTTTGGATAAGAGAATTGATGGAGGATGCCACTAAGTAAGATTTAATAAATAATCATTACAATGACGATGACCCCCATTCTTT
Organism: Castor canadensis; assembly: GCF_047511655.1. Taxonomy (NCBI): domain Eukaryota; kingdom Metazoa; phylum Chordata; class Mammalia; order Rodentia; family Castoridae; genus Castor; species Castor canadensis. The sequence continues at coordinate 35,979,180 of NC_133387.1, read as the reverse complement.
TGGTGGTACTGGGGTTTGAACTCAAGCCCTTCAGCTTGCTAGGCAGCACTCTGCCAGTTGAGTTAGGCCACTAGCCCTCTTTGCTTTAGTTATTTTTCAGATAGATGCTCACATTTTTGTCCCAGCGGGTCTTCACTGTGATCCTCCTACGTAGGCATTCTACATAGTTGGGATTATAGGTGTGAACCACCACAGTCAGCATTTGTTGTTGGAATATTGCTAACTTTCTGCCTGGGCTAGCCTTGAATTGTGATCCTCCTGATCTCTGCCTCCTCAGTGGCTTGGATTATGGGCACAAGCCACTGTGCCAGGACCTCCGTTTTGTTTTTTAATACATAATTAATCTTCTCCCTCTTTGCCCACAGTGCCAAAAAAAATTCACCTTTTTACTAGTATATAATAGTTGTACACAGGGTATGCATTCTGATATTTATATATCTGATTATAATGTAGTTTAGTTGCTTTGACCTCCTTTATCATTCTCCCTCCTCTCCCTATCCCCATTCTTAGGACAATTTCGACAGATTTTGTTCTTTTATTTTCGTATAAGAATACATCCACCATATTTACCCTCATTCACCCTTTCGTTATACCCACCACCCATCCACTGTAGCCTACCCCTAGAAAAGATCTCGCAGAATCGTTAAAAAAATTTTTTTCTCTTTAAGTGATTTTTTAAATTGTTGTGCTGGGGGTACATTGTGGCATTTACAAAAGTTCTTGAAATTTGACCAATTTATCATACTTGAATTCACTCCCTCCAACATTCTCCTACATCCCCTTTTAATTTCAAAGTTTCTCTAAGTCCTTGCTCCTAACTGTCCTGTTAATTTTTTGTGACTGAATTAGGCCTTTCTATTTACTGTTTGACAGGCAAAAACGCAGGCATTTCCTAAATTCCTTGTTCTTTAAACTGGCAAATGTGTTGTGTACAATGAGTAAATTAGTATGTGCATTTTCTCTGTGCTGAATGTTTGATATATATTCTTATCTTAGCAATTACAGGGTAAATTCCTTGAGCACAGCAACTCCAAAAACATTACCTTGACTTACTCTACCTAGCACGTTGATAGAGAAGCAAATTCTTGTTGGATGACTGTTTCAGAAATGTCTTGAAGTAGATAGATGTTTTTGTTGCAAGAATTTTGCTCAGAAAATATTTTTTGGTGAGCCTCAGTCTCAGTTTGAACAGATGATTACATGATGACATGTGACTGCTGGGAGTAACAAAAATAACAGGCAATGCTTCTCTATCTTGACAGTCAAAGAGTAGAATTTTCTCTATTTTCAGAGACTTAAGTTGTATAAATGTTCTCACCTTTGATAAGGTCCAGTGAGAAACTGAATACAGTATGATCCTTGTATGCCAATGGAAGATTTTATTTTTAAAATGTGGAATAATTCTGATCACAGGAACACCAGATACCTATAGTGTCCTTGATGTGTAAGTAGCTGGTGCCAACGTAAGAGTTCCTCAACACAGTCTCTCTGAGGACTCTATCACCAAAACATTCATGAGTTAGTGTGTTTTCATTTTGACTGCTGAAGTCAATCTGTCTCTTAATGTGTTACATCTAGAGCTGGAGCTGGAGAGGAGGACACAAGTGTCTTCCTCATGTTTGTGGTTTTGTTGAGCACTAATATCTTCATAGCACTTGTATATGTAATGATGCTCAGTGTCATAGGAGTAAGCAGGTAGGTGTAAATTTGCTTAGATAGGAAATAGCATGCGTGACATATTTCACATAGTTTTCTGATTTCAGTTTGTTGTTGGAAATTATTTACTCAGTGAAATAACTCAAAGACATTATCACGGAAAAGGGCATGAAGATAGATCTGTGTTGGTTGACTAATTTGTATTGTGCAGCCACAGGTGGGCAAGTCAAGTTCAGATTCTTCATCTCTTCCTCCTCTTTTGGGCGTATTTCCATGTCCTGCTTTATGAAACCTATTTTAGATCTAGGTTTTAGTAAAATGAATTCCTAGGCAAATTGATAGTTCCTTCTAAAATACTGTTATATGACCCTGTGGCCTTTAACTTATTCTCTCATTTTTTTTCTCCATGTACCCAAACTTTCCTGAGTCCTCCTACATATTTGTAGCTACTATAACCAGCACTGGAGACTGTGCTAGCTTAAAAAGAGGAATTAATACAATTGAGTCCTAGTTAATTACTTATCCTTTATGAAATTATATTCATATTTCATTAGTGAAAGAGAGACAGACTATACTGTTCTCTTGCCTGCTTCTCCTAACATGTCACCAACATCATAGGCTACCACATAACCCCATGGTTGACAGAGAGAGAATCCTAGGCAAGCCAGTATTTGGATAACAAGTAATTGAACTGTCTTTATTCAGTGACTCACTCTCTTGTAAAAGTACCTGGGTTTGGAAGAGTAATTGACTTTTATAATAGTGTGGTGGGGAGTAGGGGTGGGGAATGTGGGAGGGAGGTTGGGGCTTAGGATATGTAATTGATTTCCACAAAGTTGTTGCGATACTTTTCAAACCACAAAATGATCCTCATTAAGTAAGTATCTGTCATGACAGTTATTACATACCCATTGTGATAAAAATATTTACTATATAAGTTGAAGAAGGTAAAATCTCCAAGTGTCTTCTATTCTACCACTGTCTATAGTTTTCATATCTAAGTCACTAGAAGAAAAAAAATGAGAGGGAACTTGGCAAGAATTTGCTAAAAGAAAAAAAAAATTTGGGAGGGAAATTGGCAAGAAGCATGAAAAAACTTAGGAGGAAAGTAAGCAAAGAAATGAGTTAATGACTGTTCTGGAAAATAAAGTCCATTATTCAGATACCAAATGACTAATTGAATTTGAATTTGACCTCTGGATCTCCAGGTCTAGCCAAAACTAACCTGTAAAAAGCTGAAACTTAACCTTTGAGTGGTCAATCCACATCAAGCATTTGCATTCAGTAGTAGCCAAGACAAATGGACATTTAAAACATTATTTAAAACACATTGAACTATGTCCCCTAAACCAAGATAAGTCACATTGACAGTATCTTGAACTACATATATTTTTCTACTGATAGGTAATTAAAGTGGAAAGCATTGATACTTATTTACTTTAATATGAAGTTACCATGTTTATTTTACAAGACTATTGAACCAGAACTAAGTAGGAATGGCATAGTATTTTGTGAATTAAACTGCTATTTCACTTCATTTGAGCCTTGGAACTTAAAGTATAAATGCTAAATAATTTCTATGAACAGAATATACATTCAGCGCTGTGCTAAGCACTTTGCGTGAATTGACCCCTTGAATCTGCTCTTTCAATTTATCTAGTGACAACTTTGCCTAGAGTTTACAGTCAAAGTAAAAATGTGCTGATTGCTGAAGTGCAGACTTGGTTTTAGGGGTTAAGATCACAATTCTAGAGCTAATTATTAGTTTAACAAATGAAAGTTCTTACGTCTCTAAAACCAAAATGGCCCTCCTAGTAAGATTTGGGGAAGACAACAGAAAAATAGCATACAAATATAATTATAACTGTCTGAGACCAAGCTATCTGATGAATGGATAATGAAGTTAGGACATTTAAGTGAGGCCTTCACATTTAAACACAAAATTTTTAAAAATCATGAAAATTTCAAAAAATAAATTCCATATTATAAAAAACATTATGTATGTGTCCAATGTTGCAACCCTGTGTAAGAACTGGGATTCATATTTAAGAGATGTATAATTGAAAGAAATCAAGAGAAGATCTTATCCTTGATTTTTAAATAGAACCTTTGATGACATAGTAGGGACTTCAGAAATCTCTGGCTAAAATTAACATCTTCAACTAGATCTACAGATCTTACTAGGCTTCTGACATTATAGCCACCGAGAAATGTTCAGAAAGTCCTTACCAGGGAGGGTGTTTCTAAAAATTGAGAATAAACCTTTTCTAGACAAAATATTCCATGAATGGAAGATCGTATCGTTATCTTTCAGAACCAAGTATCAAATGAAATTAAAAGTAGTTTCATTTACAAGGTTTATTTACCTTTGATTCAGATTTGAATTAAGAATGAATTTACAAATGGATTTTAACAAATATCTGATGAATTCCTAACTTAAACACAACACCATGTTAAGCACTCTGTATTCTGCCTGCCAGTAGGACAAAGTCCCTGTCTGTAATGAGATTTTGACTTACAGAGATTTTGGTGGAAAAGATAACGTATTCATTTAGTAAATATTTATGAGTGCAAACATTGAACCAGGGAGTGTGCCAAACTCAAGGAATATATTGGTGAACAAGACACAATTCTTGTTCTCAAAGGGCTTTCATTCTAGTGGAGAAGATGAACAAGTAAAAACCAATGCAGTTTAATATGTTCTTTTTCAGTTAGTGTTGAGTACTTATATAAGTATAGACAAGTAACACTAAAAGGTCACAAAAGGCATCCATGCAGGAAGTGACATCTAAACTGAGAGGTGATGGGTGAGAACAAGTGAAGAAGAATAGGGAGAACATTCCAGAAAGAGAATAGAATGTAGACAGCCTAGAGTCAAAAGAGAACATTGTACACTCAGAGACCTATAGTCAGTTCTATATGGCTGGGGTCAAGAATTAAATGAGCCTGCATTCAAGAGAGCACTTGTCACTTTGGTGGACCTATAGGTAGTGTAGTATAGCTAGAGTCTAGAAAGGAAGGGCAATATGGTGAGAGCTGAACTGGAATAGGACAGTTATATCAAGAAGAAACTTATGCTGCATTAAGAAACTTGAACTGTATATTAAGGGTCACAAGACTCATGGAAGGGTTTGGGAGTTGTGATGTGGTAAGATTTACATTTTATAAGGATGGTTCTGACTACAACATAGAGTATGCTAATTGAAGGAGGGGCAATACTGGTGGCAGGGAAATAATTTTAGGAGCTTGGTGCAGTGTTTCAGGTAAGAGATGGTGATGATCTGCTATGTCAAAGGAAGTAGGAAAAGAGAAGCAAAGTGTCTCTTGAGTCAATTAGAAGAATGAATGGCCTAGTCACTGATGATATGGAAGGTAAGGAAAAGGAATGAGTCAAAGATAATGTCGTTTTACATTTTTTATTTTGTATAATTATTTTTAGAATTTTATCCAGTTAATTGAGGTATAACTAACATGTAAAAATTGTGTATGTTTGCTACATACAATATAAAATGATTACTACAACCAAGCTAATTCATATATCCATTAATTACATAGTTACCATTTGTCTGTATGTGTGTGTGTGTGTTTTGAGAACTTTTAAGATCTATTCTGAGCAATTTTCAAGGATACAGTACAGCATTATTAACCATGGCATATATAGATGTCCAGAACTTATTCAAGTATACAACAGTATTAACTAAAGTCACATACAATAGATGTCCAGAACTAGTTCATCTTGTATAACTGAAACACTGAACACTTTACCTGACACATTCCCATTCTTCTCCCCTCCCTATGCCATGTTCCTATTGTGGGCAGTTGGATGGATGGTGGTACCACTTGCTGAGGCATGTTGGCATGGTGAAAATGATGTACTTCATTTTGGAAATGCTGAGGTGATTAGGGAACTCTTTAAGGAACATTTCTGAGTCTAGAGTTTAGAAAAGATTTTTGGTTAGATACAGATATGTCTGTTGATTGTAAATGAAGTCACAGAAGTGGATGATATCACTAAAGTAAGTACAGTGAAAAAAACTGGCATGAAGACAGAATATCAATCCTTATGAGGTAGCAAGGTGAAAGGGTCATGGGAAGGAGGCTGAAGAGACTGAAAGTCAGGAAGGATAAACCTGGGAGAGTGTGGTGTTGTGGAAGGGAAGGAAAGAGAATGTTTTAAGTAAAGGAGAATGCTCAACAATGGGAACTTCCTTGGAGAGGTCACGTAAGATTAATAAGAACTTGCTAGATAAATTTTCTTAATTTTACAAAAATTAATGAGGAGATGGACAACTTAATGTAAAAAGAACAATGCATCTGAGAATAAAATTTATTAAAAAACATACAAAGTCATTGAACAAAAGTACTCAATCTGATTCCTAATTAAAGAAAAAATAAATTAAAATTTAACAAACATGTCTGAATTACAATAGGAAGGAGCTCAAGAATAGGGGACAGTTGCAGACTTGGGACAGAAGAGAAGGGGTGACTTACAGTGCAATGAGGCCAAAGCTGTAGATTGTGTTGGGAGGGTTAGACACAGGCAGATGAAGGTGACCTACTGTTGATGAAGTAGGGTAGATAAGGATAAAGCATCATGGATACAAATCTGAGGTCAGGTGTAATGAGAAGTTGAGGAATCATATTTAGTCATTCATTTGAAAATGTTTGTTAAGCTTCTATGTGACAAGCATTGTTCTAGAAACAGAGGGCACACTGTTCAGCTATAGAATCCCTAGTCTTGGGTGGCTTAGCTCTAGATGGATTATAATAGGTAAAAATTAATAATGCTTTTTTCCAGTGGTAAATGGAGGAGATGGATTATAATAGGTAAAATTAATAATGCTTTTTCAGTGATAAATACAGGAGATGGCTTATAATAGGTAAATTTAATAATGCTTTTTTCAGTGATAAATACAGGAAAAACCACAAAAAGAGGGTGGTATGTGGAGTACTGGTGAGAGTACTTTCCTTAACCTTGTCATCATACTCCTTTATTTGGGCTTCCATGTGTCTCTCTTTATGTTTTCAGTGTAGTCCTTATCACATTATTATAGTCATCTTCCTAATGAAGGTGATAGTGTCTGTCCCCCAATGTCCTAAATTAAAACAAAAACCAACCAAACAAAAACGAGGCAAAAGACTTCTACTTTACTTTCATGTTTCACATAGCTGGAGAAACCCAGTTCTCACACAGTAAGTACTCTAGCTGCAGAGCATTTGAGCTAAATTGAGTGGTTAGCATTCTAGCCTTGGTAACATGGGAAAGTGCCCAGGAGGACAATAAGTGGGTCTGTAGTGTCCTCCACAGTTGCTTTTCCTTACTGAGGATATGTCCTAATCAAAACAATATGTTTGGCAGATTCATCTTGTGTCAATATACAAACTGAGGAGAATAATGAAGATGTGGTTAGATCTTCACTATTTTAAAGAAAAATGGGTGAAAGTTTGAGACCTGTTCAAGATCACAAGTTCAAAATTGTTGGGACTAGCAATAGAATTCAAATCTTCTGACCATTTGTCTTTGGTATGCTCTCTACTCAGATGTTAGAATAGAAGCTATCTTAAAATCTAGTGAATTACTCTTTGAATATTGCTGACTTTAAGTGAGAACTTCATGCTAGTTAATTTCACTATGATTGTTAACAGTATAAATCATCAACACTATGAATTTGAGCCAGGAATGTTGGTGCATGCCTATAATTCCAGTTATTCAGGAGGCAGAGAGAAGAGGATTGTGGTTTGAGGCCAGTCCAGGCAAAAGCACAAGATCCTATCTCAAATCAGTAAAAAAAAAAAAAAACAAAAGGGCTCAAGTGGTAGAGTGATTGCTTAGCAAGCAGGTAGCCATGAGTTCAAGCCCTGGTACTGTAAAAAAAAACAAAAAACAAAGCCCCCCAAAAAACCAACCAACCAAATAAACAAACCAACAAACAAAAACAAGAAGACTATGAATTTGTGAATTTTCCATTTGTAAAGGTGGTTATGATAACATTGATACAATGTATTGAGAATTCCATGACACAGTATTTATTTTCATGGAAATAATACTTTCAAGCCACCACAATCCTAAATAAGTGTATCTTGGGAAAACCACCCACCTGTTCTAACATGTTCAAAATAAGTCAGGAAATTTCTTTTCAGATATTCTGCCAAATTATCTTCTCTTTTTCCTCATCCCTTGGGGCAGAATCTCTTCTTCATGCCTCATTACCTCAAATTTAAAATGTGGATGTGCAAGAGCAGGTGGGCAGTCAGCACAGGGACGAAGCCTCTCAAGGAAAGTTGAGTAGCTCCTGGTGCAAAGGCAGCTCTTGAGAGACTAAGGATCATGGTAAGAACTTTGGAGGCAATGGGGGAGTAAGTATGAAGCCCATCTCCTTCTCCTAAGGAACTGAATTATGAAATAGGAGACTCACTAACCAGGACCTGGAAAACATCTTGGGAAATCCAGGGCAGGCTTAGGTCCAAGATAACACAGTAATGTACTGATGAAGTACTGAGAAGACATCTTTTTTAGGGATTGGATTTGTCCCAACATTTTGGGTGGTCAAACTTTGAGGAGATAGCTAAGGAATTAGATGCTAATTCTTAGACCAACTAAATCAAAATTATTCAGAGAAAATTAAAAAAAAACTATATTTCATGGGTAATTTGAGAGATTCTGAAATATGCTATCCAGAAATCTCCAGTTAAATTGGTCTAATGTAGAGCTGGAATGAATTAAATAAGATTATATGTTTCAAATATTTTTCATGTTTCATATAACTGGTGAAACCCAATTCTCATAGAGCCCTCTAGCTGTACAGGAGCCAGGATTAGTGACAATAATGACTATAACACCCATTTTTGTAGTTTTGTTGGTTCCAGTAAAAATTGTATTCAAATTTGAGTTTTCTGCTATAAAATTTGTTAACACCTGTAAGTGAAGAAAATCTTTTTATTTTTCAAGTTGATTAAAGATTCTCACTTCTCAATGATATCATGTGGTTTGAAGGTAAATGGATGCAACTGGAGGACATTATGTTAAGTTATGTAAGCCAGGTTCAAAAAGATAAAAGTCACATGTTTTCTCTCCATATATGGAGGATAAATCCAAAAGCTAAACATATACATAAAAACAAACCTGATCATATATAAACTCATATGCAGGAAAATTTTTGTAATAGTTGAGCTACTGTATGGAACTGGGGAAGGAGGGAAAGGAAAAGAGAAAGATAGAGCATCAACAATATCATAAAACATAACATCTGTGAAGGTAGAGGACTAACAATATGTACTGAAAGCTGTTGAAAAAGAGGAGGTAAGGGAGAGTAAAGGAAGGGGTTGAATAGACTAAAGTAAAGTACACTCACAGTGGGGATACATTGAGAAACCCCTTTGAACATTGACTTAGAAATTAATAATGAAAGACAGAACTATAAAATTGGTACAGTGTGTGTGTGGGTACTTGTGACTGGGGGAAGGGTGAACTAAAGAGATTAGGTAAAGGAACATGATTGATGGACTTCATATTCCTATACAAAAAATAGAACAATGAAACCTCTTGCAATTGCTTAAAGGCGGTTGTGAGGGGTTTGGGAAAGAGAGATAGTGAGGTCATCTAACCAATGTACAATATAAGCCTATTTGAAATTATCACAACGAATCCTCCCTATACAACAAATATATCCTAATTTAAAAAATCTCGCTTCTCAGGCCTTCTAGCAGGGCTTAGTCTTCAGCCAGTACTCCTCTATATTTCTACTTGTAATCATATTTGACTTAGAAGAATGAATTATCTTACTCAGTAAACACCCCAATTTTAATTTGTGAGCTCATTAGTGTGTATTTTCTTCTGAGGAAGTTTCCCTCTGTTTATATATCACACAGAGCTATGCACCTCTCTGGAATAAGCACTAACATATACAGCAGCTATGTGAAAAATGTTTCATTTATTTTCTCCTTTTCAGTACTTTTCTTGCTCTCTCACACTGTCTACCCTTCCCTATTGGTTCCTTCCACCCCCTTCCCCCATATCTCCCTTGCCCAATTTCTTTGTGCATAAAGCATGATATAAGTATTTAATAATTTTAAAATATTAATAACAGTGACATTAACCATGGAATGATTTACTGTTAAAGATATGCTTTACTGGACAGCATTACTCTAATGTTCCCTTACCCCTGGTTTCCTCCTGGACTACAAGCATCTGTATTGTCAAGATTGTTCTAAAAGTGATAAGCCAGCCATAAAATAAAGTTTATGGTATTTTCCTATCTTCAAAGCTACAGGAAGCTCAAATGTACTCAGTAAGTATTGCAAAAGTACACAGAACCATTAAATGTAACACTCCACCCTTTCTTTGAAGTTCTTTCTATTTCTCCCCCCTCCCCCATCCCACCTGTGTGGTTGCCCTGTTGCATGTTCAACTTGGAGTTAAAGAGCTTTATTTTAGCAGTTCCTGCTTTCTAATTCTGGTTTTTTTGGTCCAGATGAATAATGTTAGAATGATAACTCTTAGCATATTTTTGAAAAAAATAGAATAGTAAGCATGTGAAAAGGTCTTATATCACATTGGTTATGTTATACCTTCCTTAATAAAAAAAATAAGCTAATCTTTATTGCAGTTACTAAAATATTACTTTGACCTCTCTAGTACTCTTTATCTAAGTATTTTCAAGTGTTTTACAACTTGAACAAAGCTAGTGTGCTGTATGCAGAGAATCCTTTGGAGGTGGCATTTAACCTTTCTGACTAGTGCATTGTAAAAAACTCAACCAAAAGAAGAGGATGAGCTGCTCAAACACTGGTAGGCACTGTCATCACAGGTTAACATGCAGATTCCTGGGCTCCGTCCAAATTGTTCTGGGTGAGAGTATGTGCATCATATTTTAATAAGATCCCTAATTGATTCTGATAATTGATCTAAGGGCCATACCTTAAGAATTAATGATTCAGATATTTGATTTTATCTGTAGATAAACTATGCTGAAAAAATGAGCAAAAATTGAAGTGACTGTGGTGGATAGTTTAAAAGTTTTTCCAGGGTCTCTTCCAACAAGTAAACTAAATAATCACAAAAGTTTATTTGATTTATGACTATGTTTTGTTCATTAAAAATCCTAGTAGTTAATTTTTATGCAAGAGGTCAAATCATCTCCAGTGCTTAATTCCAATGGATGAGTTCCAGTATTTTTTGTGGATAACTCCAAATGAACTTAAGAGAATTTGTGGTGTGAGCAAGAAGAAATACCATTTGTCTGTGTGTGCAGGACTTTTCTAATCAGCATGTGCTCTTATGTGGCCTTATAACAAACCTGTAGTAGCACCAAGTCGTATAACATTCTTTTGCATTATAACTTTTCACACAAGGGAAAACCTACTGTGAAGTCAGAAAAGCAACACCCTTAAGATAAATATATTACCAGGTTTGAGTGCCCTTAATAGTCAGCAAGCAGAGATAAATGTTTAACAGTGCATACAAAACAGAGTGCTTTATGTTAAATCAAATAGAGAAAGACAAACATTAATAAAGAAATCTGCAAACGAACAATAAACTAGGTAATCAGAACAGGTACTCACATTGAGAGCAGGATACTGGTATTGTTAATGTATTTTGGTTTTAGAATAATGGCTTAATCAGAATTCTCTTCATGCACCCTACTATCTGGCTTCATTTCAGTCACTGTAGCTTGATGTTAATTATGACCTTTAAGACATTTATTGAAGTTATGCAAATGTGCACCTTCTCTTCACAAATGGTCTCAGTCCAGAAAAGAGACTAGAAACCCTGGCTCAGATTATTAAAGTTTTTCAAAGGTAGGAATTTTTTTTTCTTTGTACTTTGAAAGGTAATCTGTGCCACTGACTTCCATTTTAGACAGGAACACTCACATGACTACACCCCTACTTTCTCAACTGCATAGTTAGGGGTCTAGCAAATTCTTAGTAGGATTTTTCACTTCATTCCTCTCACCATCATTCTTCCATAAAACTCCAAGCATTGGCAATCACTATTATGAATGAAGTATATACTATTCCAATCCATTTAAATGAATTTACATGCATATATACATATGGTTATTTATGAACGTATTTAGTAGTTTTGTTTGTTTAGCTTTAAAGTTTATATACATGGCATAATTTGTGCACATCATACTTTTAAAGAACCTGTTAGCATATATTAACTGTACAAAATAATGCATTTTGTTTTGACATTTTCATATGTGTATACAATATACTTTGATCATATTCACGCCCCTGCATTGGCCTCCCTCCCCATTCTGCTGGTTGTCTTCCTCTTTCCAAATAGTTCTCCTTCTGCTTTCAAGTCTTTGAAAAAAATCTAGATTACATATGAGAGAAAATGTGATGTTTGTCTTTTAGAGTCTGGTTTATTTGACTTAATGTTATGATCTCCAGTTCCATCCATTTTTCCTCAAGTGGCATACTTTAATTCTTCTTCATGACTGAATAATGCTCCATTGTTTATATACCATATTTTCTTTTCCATTTATCTGTTGATGGGCACCTAGGCTGATTCCATAACTTGACTATTGTGAATAGTGCTGAAATAAAAATGGTATCTGTATTGTATACTGACTTTGACTTTTTCAGGTATATGCCAAGAGTGATATATCTGTATCACATGGTAGTCCTATTTTTAGGTTTTTTTTTTTGAAGAAACCTCCATACTGAATTCCACAGTGGCTGGAGTAATTTATGTTACCATCAATAGTGTACAAGGACTCCTTCTCCCCGCCACTCATCCTCACCAGCATTTGTGGTTTGTTTTGTTGATTGTTGCCATTCTGACTAGAATGAGACAGAATCTTAGTGTAGTTTTGCTTTGCATTTCCCTGATGACTAAAGATTTTGAACCTTTTTTTCGTATGTTCATGGGCCATTTATATTTCTTTTGAGAACTATCTGTTCAGTTGCAGAATTATTGACTGGATTATTTGTTCTTTTGATGTTTAATTTTTTGAGTTTTTTATGTATTCTAGATCTTAATCCCTTGTTAGATGACTAGCTGGAAAATAATCTCTCCCACTGTTGGCTGTCTCTTCATTTTGGTAATTGTTTCCTTTGCTGTGCAGAAGCTTTTAAATTTAATGCAATCCCATTTGTCAATTCTTGCTATTATTTCTTGAGCTGTTGGAGTCCTATTCAGAAGGTTATTGCCTCTGGCCATGTCTTGAAATGTTTTCTTCTAGTAGTTTCAAAGCTTGAAATCTTACATTAAGGTCTTTGGTCCATTTTGAATTGATTTTGGATAGGGAGAGAAATAGGGATCTAGTTTCAGTCTTCTATATGTGGATATCCAGTTTTCCCAGCACCATTTATTGAAGAGGCTGTCTTTTCTCCAATGTATGTTTTTGGCACTTTTGTCAAGAATTAGATGGCTGTATGTGGATGACTTCATTTCTGAGTCCTGCATTCTACCTTATTTGTCTGTTTTAGTGCTAGTACCATGCTATTTTTTGTTACTATGACTCTGTTGTCTGTAGTCTGATTTGAAGTCAGGTTTTGTGATACCTCTAGCATTTCTTTTTTTGCTCAGGATTGCTTTCACTATTTGGGGTCTTACATATAAATTTTAGGATTTTTTTCTTTTCTGCAAAAATGTCATTGGAATTTTGATGGAGATTGCATTGAATCTGTAGATGACTTTCAGTAGTTTAGTCATTTTAACAATGTTAATTCTGCTGATCCATGAACACAGGAGGTTTTTCTATCTTCTAGTGTCTTCAATTTAATTCTTCAGTGTTTTGTTGTTTTCATTGTAGAGGTCTTTCACCTCCTTGGTAAGGCTTACTGCAAGTTTTTTTGGGCTATTATAGATGGGATTTTTTTCCTGATTTCTTTCTCACCATGATCATTATTATATAGAAAAGCTATTGATTTTTGTACATTAATTTTGTATCCTGGTACTACAGGAAAGTGTTAATTAGATCTCAGTTTTTTGGTGAAGTCTTTAGGGCCTTTTAAGTACACAATCTTATTGTCTGTAAGCAGGGTTAGTTTGACTTCTTCTTTTATTAACATTCCTTTTATTTCTTTTTCTTGCTTTATTGTTCTGGCTAAGAATTCAACACTATATTGAAGAATTGGAGAGAGCAGATATCCTTGTCTCTTTGATTTTTTGAGAAACTCCTTTCAGTTTTCCCCATTTAGTGTAATGTTGCTTCTAGATTTATTGTACATAGCCTTTATTATGTTGAGATATTATCCTCTATTATGAGTTCCTTTAGGCCTTTCATCATGAAGGAATGTTGAATTTTTGTCACAATCTTTTTCTGTATCTGTCGAGGTGATCATGTGATTATTGTCCTTGATTCTATTTATGTGCTGTATTATGTTCATTGATTTGCATATATTGAAACATCTTTGCATACATGGAATTAAACCAAATTGAACATGATGCATGATCATTTTGATATGTTGTTGAATTCATTGTATTTTATTGAGATTTTTTTCAACTATGTTGATCAGCAAAATTGGTCTATTTTTGTTGTTGTTGTTGTTGTGTCTTTATCCAGGTTTAGTATCAGGATAATATGACTAAGTAGAATAAGTTTGGAAGCATTCCTCCCCTTTCTATTTTATGGAATAGTTAGAGAAGCATGTTATTTCCTTTTTAAAGGTTTGGTAGAATTCAGCAGTGAATCCATCTAGTCCTGGCCTTTTTTTTTTTTTTTGCTAGGAGATTCTTTATTACTACTTTACTCTCATGGCTTATTATAGTTCTGTTTGGCTTGTTTGTATCCTCTTGGTTCAATTTTGGTAGTTCATATGTGTTTATAAATTTATCCATTTCTTTTAGATTTTTCCAATTTACTTTAATATAATTTTTCAAAGATATTCCCTAATGTTCCTCTGGATTTCAGTGTTGTCTACTGTAATTTCCCTTTTCTCATCTCTAATTTTATTGATTTGGGTCTTTTCTCTCTTTCTTTTCATTCATTTGGCTAAAGGTTTGTCAATCTTGTTTACCTTTTCAAAGAACCAACTATTTCTTTCATTGATTCTTTGCAATCTTTTAGTCTCCATTTCATTAATTTCCACCCTAATCTTTACTACTTCTTTCCATCTAGTAATTTGGGGTTCTTGTTTTTCTAAGACTTTCAGGTTCATTATTAGTTTGTTTACTTGAGACCTCTCTGATTTTTTAAATATAGGTACTTACAGATATTAACTTCCCTCTTAGAACCGCTTTTGTTATATCCCATCAGTTCTGATATGTTGTGTTTTCATCTACATTTGAATCTAGGAAGTTTCTAACTTCCTCCCTGATTCCTTCAATGACCCACTGACCATCCAAAAGTATATTGTTCAATCTCCATGCGTTTGTATAGTTTCTATTGCTATTGATTTCTCTTCACTAAGATAAGATACATGAAATTATTTCAACTTTTTTTGGGATTTTGATCTGTTGTGAAGAAAGTTCCTTGGGCTCCTGAGAAGAATGTGAATTCTACAATTGTTGGATGGAATGTTCTGTAGATGTCTTTTAAGTCCATTTTATCCATAGTGCAGAATAACACTGAAGTTTCTGTGTTGATTTTTTTATGTGGATGATCTATCTATTGACAAGATACAGTATTATTGAATTTGAACTTATCTGTTCTTCATGTCCAGTGGTGTTTGTTTTATGAAATTGAGTGCCCCTATATTTGGTGCATATATTTATTAAATTGTCATATCTTCTTAATGGATTGTTACCTATTAATATGTAGTGACCTTCTTTATCCCTTCTGACTAATTTTGGCTTGAAGTATGCCTTTTCTGATATAGTATAGCTTCTCCTGCTTGCTTTTGGATTCCATTTGCTTAAAATATTCTTTTCTATCTTTTCACTTTCAGTCTCTGTGCACCTTGCTAGTGAGGTGAATTTCTTGTAAGCATCATATAATTGGGTCTTATTTTAATGCATTTAATGAATCTGTGTATATTAGAGAGTTACAACTGTTCACATTTAGGATCATTATTGAGAGGTATGTACTAACTTCTCCCTTCTTCATCTTAGAGGTTTGTTGGATTACTGAGATAGTAATTTTTTTTCATATTTCTAATTCACTTATCTATTCTACTAGTGAAATCTTTCTTTTATGAGCTTTCATGCTTGTGCATATATTTCTCCTCTTCTTTGTGTAGTATTTCTTTAAGTACTTCTGCCATCTGGCTTAGTAATCATGAATTGCTTTAATTTATACTTATCATGGAAATTGTTTATTTCTTTGATTTTAAAGGATAACTTTTCTGGATATAGTAATCTTGGTTGAAAGTTATTTTGTTTCAGATCTTGAAATACATCAGTCCATGTATCCTGCATAGAGTTTTTGCTGATTAAGTTTGCTGTTATTCTGATAGATTTTCTTTTTAAATAATTTAATGCTTTTCTCTTTCAACTTTCAGTATTGTTTCTTTGTTCTGTACTCTTGGAAGTTTAACTATACAATGATGTGGAGAGGTTCTTTACTAATTCTATTTGGGGCTCTAAAAGACTCATGTACTTGGATGTCCATTTCTTTCCCTAGATTTGGTAAATTTTCTGCTATAATTTCATTGAATATGTTTTCTATGCCTTCAGTTTATATCTCAGTTCCCCTTTCTATACCACAGATGTGGAGTCATGATCTCTTAATTATGTCCAGAGATACTGGATTTTGTGGCTGTGATTTCTTTTCTCCTTATTGCTGCCTTAATGTAATAATTACCTTACCTTGTCTTCAACCCCTAATATTCTTTCTTCTGCCTGATCAAGTCTATTTTGTTGTTGTTGTTGTTTGGCAGTACTGGAGTTTGAACTCAGGGCTTTGATCAAGTCTGTTGTTGTTGCTTTCCACTTTGTTTTTTATTTGATTCATTGAGCTTTTCATTTCCAAGATTTCTGTTTTTTTTTCCCCCAGAATCTCTATCCTTTGCTGAATTTCTCATCCAAGTTGTTGGATTTCTCATCCAAGTCTTGAATTTACTTCATTCATTTGCTAATTTGAATTATCTTTGAGATTGTTGGTCATTTTAAAAAGTAGACTTTTAAGTTCTTTAACATTTCAATAATTTTGGATTCAATTATTGAAGAACTGTTAACTTTTAGAGGAGTCATGTTCCTTTTTTTTCACATTCTGTTTCTAAGTTAACTTGTGCATCTATTAGGGTGGATATCTCTTCTGGTTTTATTTGGGGTTCTTCTTAGTAAACAGCCATCTCATGAAGCCAGTACTAATTACAGAGTAGAAAAAAATCTGCCATAACAACATAGCACCAAACCAAAATAGATACAGAAATATAATTAAAATCAATTGACGCTATTACATCAGCAATGACAATACAAAGGAAAATGATAGTGTGCCTGCCTAGCAAGCATGAAGCCCTGAGTTCAAACCCTGTGCCACAAAAAAAAAGAAAAGAAAATGAGAAGGGATGTCCCAAACAATGTATATACATCTGAAAAATTAATAAAAAAATCAAAAAAAGGAAAAAGGAAAAAAATGTGAAGAATAACATAGAATAAAATATGAAGTTAAAAAAATTAATTATGGTAAAAGTAATTACAAGTGAATAACATAAAAGAAAGGGCATGGAAAAAAGGAATCTACTTCATTCTCTTTGTCACTGCTGTGTTATACTCACAATGTGTCATATTTTACTTAACCATTCTACTACTGATGAAGATCTAAATTGTTTAATACCACAATGAAAATCTTTGAATTTGTCTCCTCTGCCTACAAATCTCTTGTATACAAGAGTTTTCCAGCATTAAAAACCTAGCAATTCAATTGAAAAGCCATAGGATATTTATACATATTTAAAATTTTTTGAACTTTAAAGTAGCTGTACAATGCTAACAGCCATTTATGAGAATTTTCATTTCCTCATTTACTTTGTGTTTTGTATTTTTGTTTTTCTTTTTGGTGGTACTGGGGTTCAAACTCAAGGCTTCATGCTTGCTAAGCAGCAAGTGCTCTACCACTTGAAACACTCCACCAGCTTCTCACATCTTTGAAAGCTCTTGTTATTGACTTTAATTTTTGCCTTTCTGATTTGTAAATCAGACTCTCTCTTGTTCTATTTCTATTCTAATTTGTAGTTCAGTGATTAGTTGAGATATTACACATACTTTCATGCTTGTTAACCATTATATTTTAATATCATTTGTCAATTTGACAGTTACTATGGTGGCCAAGTTAAGTTATTATGTATGTAGGCTATTATGGTGGCCACCAGATGTATTTTACAGACCAATGCTACAGGGTACTTAACTCAATGAGGCTCCAGTGGTGTATTGAAATCCTTTCCTGAGTTGTTCCAACTATTTCACATGAATGAAAGAATGTGGCAGGAACAATAAAGCAGATCTGCATTTGGGAGACATTATACTTTGTTATTGATTTTTGACTCACACATTTCCAGATAGTTTGGCCAAACATTCCTTATACCTCACAATGGTCTAGTGTTCCTTCATCCAGCCCTCTATCCTTTCCTGTTTCACATGGGGATAAGATTTGTATTGACATCATACAGCCTTCTCTGACTCACTCTCTGTTTCCTTTTACACAAACATTTCCCCTAATAAAGTCTTTGCACATTCAATACCACTTTGGCATCTATAATTTTGAGGATCTGGACTAACACAGTTATATATATTTCATTACCATCTTCTAGTGTTATGTCCTTTGCATAGATAGTCTTTTAATTTTCATCTAGTCAATTTTATCTGTGTTTTCCTTTATGGTCTGTAATTTTGGGTCTTCTCTTTAAGACATCCTTGTTAATAAAAATTTAAAAATGTGTTCTATCTACTCAACAGTTTTACATTTTCTTTTTCATTTTTCAAGACTAGGATATTAGAATTAATTTCTTGTATATGGTGTGAATTAGGAATCTAATTTTATTTTCCCTTTGGAAAGCTATTTATCCCAAGATAATTTTTTGAGTAGTCTTTCCTTTCCTATACAAATTAACATTCTACTAGCATTATTCCAGTTCACATCTATATGTGAGTTTGTTTATGGAAATTTATTCTATTCCATTCAGCTACTTTTAAAGACTTCTATTTATTTTTGTTTCAGAGTAGTACTGGGGTTGAACTCAGGGCCTTGCATTTGCTAGGCAGGTACTCTACTACTTAAACCATGCTGCCAGTTCTTTTTTCATTGGGTTATTTTTGAGATAGGGTCTCACTTTATGCTTGGGCCAGTGTGTACTATGATTTTCCTTATTTGTACTTCCCCACATAGCTGGGATAATAGGCATGCACCATTCTGCCCAGCTTTTGGTTGAAATGGGATCTTGTGAACTTTTTTTGCCTGGGCTGCCTTGAACCACAATCCTCCTGATCTTTATTTCTTGAATAGCTAGTATTACAGGCTTTAACCACTACACCTGGCCTCATTCAGTTAGTTGTTTATTTTCATGTCTGTGCCTACTTTATGATGACAATAACTTTATGATTTAACTTTATTAGTACTTAGGATTAGAGAGTATACTCTAGTGAAACATCCTAGGCTTGTAGGCTGGCCACAAAGATGAAAGATGGTTGGGATCAGTAAGGTTGGGCAGAGGAAAAATTAAGTGATGTTCCATTCATGAAATAAAAGCTCAGTCCAAAGCCAATTTCTTCATTAAATTTTCCTCTACACTACCACTAGATTATAAATTCTTAAAATTAGAAGCTGTTTTTCTTTTTAACCATTTATCTGTTACCTAAAATACTTCATCACTGCTTGGAACATGTATATCTACATATATGTTCTGCCCTAACTTCCAAAGCATAGAGCAAATCTGTCTTCCTATTGTCTTTGAGAAGCTTGCAATCTTCAGTAGTAGAGATGTGTTAACAGACAAGAAGAAAATAAATGGCACATAAGAATAGAAAGGCATAACTGTCAGGGAGCTGAAAGTAAATTTTTATTGACCTTGAAGGAATTTTCTCAATGAAGAAGTAGGAGACATTCTGGATAGAGAGAAGAGGAGATGCAAAATTACAGAATGACAAAAGACAGTAATTTTGGAGAACTATAAAGCTTCAGTGTGGTAGCTGGATGGTATGGTTAAAGCCTGTAATCCTAGCTACTTGGAAGATAGAGATTAGAAAGAATATGGTTTGAGGCCAGCCCAGGCAAAAAATTTGCAAGACTTCATCTTAAAAAATGGCTGGGCACCGTGGGCCCTCTTGTCACCCTAGGTATGCTGATGAACAAATAGGAGGCTCACAGTCTAGGCTGACCCAAGCATAAAGTGAGACCCAATATCAAAAGAGCTAGGGGTGTGACTCAAATGGAAGAATGTCTGCCTAGCAAATGTGAGGCTCCAAGTTCAAACCCTAGTACCATAAAAAAATCAGTGTGGCTAACCCAAGGGTAAAGTGATCATAGAGAAGGGCCAAGAGGTATGGGTAAAGAAATAAATTGAGAAAAATCTTGCATGTCATTTTTTATTATTCTGTATTTCACATGGATCCAATAGTTCTTATTTTCTGCTGTTTTGTTCTAAACAAGGACATGACATGATCATCTTGAATGAACAAACTACTTGAATTGTTTAAAGTGGATCACAGAATCTACTGTCTTTAAAGTTAAGTGGCTGAATTTTATCATCTGAGAAAAAAGTTTGTTTTCTTATACTTCAGGATCATGAGCTGTGATAAGCATTTTCAATAAGTCATCTGTTGTTATGTTATATAAAAGGATTGGAGAGAATAAATCTTTGGAAGTGGAACATTTTTATAAACTCCATGTCTTTCACATATATTTTATGTTCTTGATAAGATAAGAATTAGTAACTTAGCTCAAAAAGAGAATAATCATGCCCTTTACTCATGCTAAATAACTCTTTCTATCTAAGTACCATAAAGGCAATGTGGGATCAAGGTCTATAAATGCATGCATATGAACACATATTTGTAGATACGGTACAAATATTTTATACTATGCATAAATATAAATTCTATCTTGAGTAAATTTTTTAATTAAAAGACAGCAGTAAATATGTGAAAAGAAAATTTAGAATACTCTATATTATCTGAAGGTTGTATGGCAACTTTTAACAAATATAAGAATTCTAGATAGATGCATTGTTTTCATGAAAAATTAAAAAACTGCATATGATGGATTATATATGAATAGTGAAAAGAGAAATGGAAAAATATTTTTAACATATGCAGCCAAAAAGGTTGCTAAAAATCTATTATAAACAAAAAAAGTTGGTAAGAAGGAACAATTTCCAATAAAAATAGGCATTTCACAGGAGAGAAAATCCATAAGGACAGTAAATATTTGAAATCTCATTGAAATTAAGGAAAATACAAATTAAAATGGCAAGTTGGAAAAAATCAAAATGTGATCATATGTATTGTTGGTGGTGAGCATGAGGAAAAGAGTTACTATCAAAACTTACTGGTGAAAATGCAATTTCATTTAGTTGCTTTGCAAAGGAATCTGATTTTATGTTTTAGAAATAAAACATGTGCCTTTGACCTACCTATCTTGATTAGGAGAATATATCTCACCAATAGAAAGTCACAAACACATAGAGACAATGTTCGATGATATTTTTGGTAGTTTTCTTTAGAAGGGGGTTGTATCAAATGCCAGGGAAAATCACACAGCATCTAATAGAGCTATATATAAAGTATAAAACCTTGTAATTCTAGTTTACTCAGACTACAAACAGAAGCAACGTCTTAGAGAATTGCCTGAAGACAGCATGCATAGAACTACTTTCTCTTTGTAGTATTCTGATTCTGATTTATCAAGGTTATTGTGCTATTGATTACTGAAATACTTATGTATCTAAGTAGGTGTTTTTCATTCATAGTATGTTAGTCGACTAGCAGAAAAGTGTTGGGATTAAAATTTCTGGTTTTTTTTTTACTGCTGAAACATATTCTAGTGGAAATTTTAAATTAACTATTCCATAGAAATCCTAAAAGCAAGATGATGTTTCTCAGAAAAAGAAGGAAAAGAACTTGTATCCCCTCTCTCAAATCCTTTATAACAATGTATTGAGATAAACTTTAAAAAGTCATAGCATAATTTAGCATTGTGAAATAAAATTAACTGTCTACCTTCAGTGATGTTTGGAAGGGGAGGAAAGAAGTCAAGATCCTGGCTAGGAACATCATGTCTATTTATATCTCACCTTTTGGAATCCTGACTTTCTGTTTAAAAGCACATGGCATCATACATAGCAGTTTCCACAAGAGTATATCTGCCAAGATCATGCAAATCTGGGACTTGCGCCCATGGCTTCTGATTCCAAGTCCAGTCCTTTTCCTTTACATCATCCCTTGTATATTCTTTGTTTAAAATACTCACAAAACCTATGTCATTAAGAATCTGTTTTTCCTCTAATGGGAGAACAGGGCATATAATCACATTGGGTAAACATTCTATTCAAGGTCAACGCATCCATACTGAGATCATTAGTAAATATCTCATTATGAACTTTCAAGAGTCACCAAATGTTTGTTGTATATTATGAGCCGATCTGTTTATATTAAGTTAATTCAAATACTTACAATAGTTTAAGGAAGAAACGTCTGTACTTTTCATTTTACAGTTGGAGAGATTTAGTCCTGGAAGATACTTGCCTAAAGCTATTTGCCAGTTGGTAGTAGAGACAGGACCAAAAAACACATCATTTTTCTTTCTGGCCATTGTGCATACATGTTTTCTATTTTGTTTAAAGTTTTGTTCTAGAGTTTAAAATATTCTGTTTGAATTGTCAAAATTGTTTTCATTACTTATTTTGTGAATTTCCATGACATGTTTAAGATAGAGGTAAATAGGTTCCCAATGGAGAAATTTGGCTAAAAAAGTCTTTTGTTGACCCTCTCTTAAGAAAATTAATAGGGGCTGGAGTCATGGCTCAAGTTGTAGAGCACCTGCTTAGCAAGCACAAAGCCCTATGTTCAAACCCCAGGACTGCCAAAAAGAAAAAGAAAATTAATGTAATAAAATTGCATTTGTTGTCTTTGAACATCCAAATTCAGTGTGTGTACTAAAATATAGGCTGTAGTTTATCTTGTTTCTTTTCTTCCACTTCACCTTTTGTATCTCTTTTATTCTGTCAGTATCTTCTTTCTTTTAAGCAGATACCTACTTCTCTTTCTGACAATTATTACTTTTCCAATTTAGTTTTTTTCTGTCCTCTGTGCACCTTTTTCATTTTCTTTTTTCTATAAACCCCTTTCTTTATAACTTAATGCTTGAGTAACCTCCCTTCTCCATCTGTCTCCTTTCTTTCATATTCTGCAAATAATTATTAAATGCTTGCATCAGGCTAGGATTCTGTACCCTCTAAATGGCATGATCCTATCCTTAAATTTAACTGTCATAGTCATATCCTCAAGATAACTAATGATACTTTAATTTTAAAATATTGAAATGTTTAAATGATTTAAATAATATTTTACTGAATTCAAATTTGAAAAAGGGGAAATTAATATTTCAGTAACCTGTGAATAAAACCTCTTAAGAAAAACAGCAGGGCTTCTAGTAATATATTAGAAAATTTGCCTCTTTTATGAAAGCTTGCACTCACTCTATTAATATAAGGCATTTATTCCTTCTTTGTTTTAATCTCCAAAATTATTTAGTTTATAAAAGGGGATAGGACTAGGAGAAGGAAACAGGGAGCAGGAGAGAGGAAATATACATGTGAGCTGTCTTGCTAATTGTGATAAAATAAGAACAGAGGGTGGGATGCATAGAGAAACATAGTAAGGTTTAAAGAACCAGGTGTTCTTTAAACCAGGCTTAAAGATTTCAGCCTCTGTGTGTGAAGCTTAGTTGTAGTCCTTTTCATTTGTATGGAACCATGTAGATGAGTGGATCAAAAGAATGGCCATTAATCCCAAGAAGCAGTTGGTTTCACCTGTCTCATATTTCTGGAAGGTTCTCTTCATGTGCAGTGGTATATAGCACTATGTAGGTTTCAATGATTTCCTTTTGTTATATGCCTCTATTGCCCAAATAGCAGACTCCACAGGGTCCTGCTGCATCTCCAAGGATACATCAGCACTTTTTATCAAAGACCTTTTGGTCAACTGAGGTCAGGAATGCTGATAGCAGCAGTTCCTTTGGAGCAATGATAAGCATGGCTGCAGACTACAAGGATCTGACAGTAGTTCTTAACATAATCAAGCACTTGTTACTTTATCTGCTTTGTGCTTGGAGTTTTATGCATGAAGTTCTTAATTTCATATAGTAGATAAAAGAAACAAATGAATGGCAAAAGTAGCCACTTTGATGCCTTAAATATAGGTAATATTGATGGATTATTGTTGGATTATAATTAAAAGGAAGAGGAGGATGGAAGAGAGTTTTAAGTAGGGGAGAAGAGAAGAAAGGAAAAGAATAGATGTATGGGCTGGGAGGGGAAAAGAGGGAGGAGATTTTTGGACTAAAGAGAGATTACCACCCATTTAACTCTTCTCATTCTTTAAGTCACAGTTTAAACTCCATCTCAACCAGAATACCTCTAGCATTTTCTGTTTATTGTATAAATCCTTGTATTATCTGAACAATAGATTTACAATTAATTATGTCCTGATTTATAATCTACCTTAAAATAGTTGATTAAATATTTGTACTGCCATTTAGCCTTCTTCAAGATTATGTCTTACCTTCCAAATTAGATTTACAATGTCTTGAGTAAAGGACTATTTTTTATAAATTCAAATCTTCTTTTACAATGTCTACAATGATTGTTCTCACAGAGAAGTTAATTAACTTTGAGAAAGGATGACTGGTGTGGCAGGGAGATGACAGGAGAGGTAAACTGTATAGGGAGAGGACACAGAAATGGATGAGGAAGAAGGTTCTTTTGCTTGGGAGGATGAGTGAGAGAAGTAAGGAAAGAAACTGCTTTGTACCAATATCAGCCCACTGAGATGCTTAGGTACTGCCAGGGGTTAATAGTGTTCTTTTAGTTTCTCTTATTAGGAGTTTCATTCATTTTTTGAGATTTCCTTTAAAGAGTGAATTTAAATTAGAGGGAAGTACACTTTTGCATGCTAATAGCATTTGGGTTTGTGTAATGGGCCTATGGTTAATCTATGCATGTATTTATATACCCACAAATACATATGTATTTTAGTTTATTATATTTTCCAATTTTTATTTAATGATGAATGACATTTTAAAAATGAAAGACAAATTTTTGCAATGTTATTTTAATCAATTATATTTGAGATAATTGAGATGCAGTGTTCAAAATTTCAACTGTTATGAAAGCAGTGGTCTGATTTACAATTACATTTGGAGGAAGTTTTACTTTTCAATTTCAGGTTCAATATTAATTTTCTGTTTTTGACAATAGGACATCTCCAAGTTTGCAGAGAAAGATAATATAGTTCTTGGAGAAGGTGGAATCACACTGAGTGGAGGTCAGCGTGCAAGAATTTCTTTAGCAAGGTGAATATCTTAATATTGGTTCAGTGAGCATTTGATATAAGTATCATGCATATAAAAATAAGTGACATTTCCCTATTGTTTTATAATCTGTTTCTAGAATTAAAAGTTTGTGGAGGAGGTTTTGCATTATAATGGATTAAGAATTACTTTTAAGAACTGTAGATGATACATTACTCAGATTTTATAAATATGCACAGTTTCTCATGGAAAGAAACAGGGAATCTGTGTGTGTGTGTGTGTGTGTGTGTGTGCATGTGTGTGTATCTGTGGTTTGTCTCTTTTCACAAAAACCTTCAATATCCAGTCAAGGCGGACTCAGCCTTGATGACCTTTTCTAGCCCTAATCAACTTATGACATAGTATTCAGATAGGAAAAGATAATGCTGAGAGAAACTAAAGCAGATACCTTAAAAGCAACTGAGGCCAATAGGAAAAGGGGACCAGGAACTAGAGAAAAGGTTAGATCAAAAAGAATTAACCTAGAAGGTAACACACATGCACAGGAAATCAATGTGAGTCAATGCCCTGTATAGCTATCCTTATCTCAACCAGCAAAAACCCTTGTTCTTTCCTATTATTGCTTATACTCTCTCTACAACAAAATTAGAAATAAGGGCAAAATAGTTTCTGCTGGGTATTGAGGGGGTGGGGGGGAGAGGGAGGGGGCGGGGTGGATGGTAAGGGAGGGGGTGGGGGCAGGGGGAAGAAATGTCCCAAGCCTTGTATGCACATATGAATAATAAAAGAAAAAAAAAAAAGGAAAAGATAATGCTGTTTTTTTCAAAATGTATACTTTTATTGTTTACTTTAGGCGTGGTTTACTATGAGCAGAAAACACTGGAATTCTGCAGAGAACAAGGAAAGTTAGTTAGTCCCATCATGTACTTCCCTGATCCGCCTTGCTTCCACAGTGTGCACACCTGTTTTCGGCTTCTACTTATGCTCCTTAGTTTAGACAAACATATATTTAAATTTTTTGATAGCATTTATAATCTTCATAACAAAATAGTAAGGCAAATGATGTCAATAGGCTAAAAATCTGTAATCTTTCAAGAAAAATAAATAGGAAAAGCACATCTGACATTGGGGGTGGGGTTGGAGGTCCCTTGACAAAGATGCTTTTGGTCTAATCATTTAGGAGTTGTCAAAAAGAAGTGAATATAGTTAATTTGTGTCAAGAAGAAAACATTATGTTTAAATTTTAACTTTCTGTTTAAAAAATTATTGGTGATGTAGGATATCAAATGTTCCTCAAGTTTTATTATAACAAAATTCTTTTCACTGTGTTGCCAAATAGAAGTCACATTGATTCAGTGATGTGTTGGCTCCTTTCCCTTACTTTCTCCTGCTTCCAAAAGTTGAGACAGGTACTGGACAATCACTGAGTAACTATAATTACCTGGTTCCATTCTAAGGGCTGTGTGTGTGTGTGTGTGTGTCTGTAATCTAAATTCCCAATACAGCTCTGCAAAGAAAGAATTGTTCTCTTTATAGAAGAAATCATGAAGTAGTTAAGGCTGTTAGACATTAACTTACAAAAAGCTACACAGCGAAAGCATACAGTCACTATTTAAGCAAGGTCATCTTGACTCTTTACGTTAAATTATGCCTTGATCTTGGAATTATACTATGAAATAATAGATATGGATAATTCAAAGCCACAATAATAGCTTCTAAAGAATTGGAAGCTGATGAACTTGTCTGCTCATCAGACTTAAGCATTCTGTTTCAAATTTAGGTAAGGTATGGAATATGACTTCTAAACTTTCAACATAGAGTTTGTAAGGTACACACAGTTTAAAGTACTACTACAAAATATCCATTGTTGTCCTTTCAGAGTGTGCAATTTGTTGCTCACTTTAGGATGATAATATATAGTTTCTAATCTTGTGCTGGTCATAGATGTGGAGAGTGCATAGTCTTTTTTTCTGTTACTAATAACATAATACCATAGGGTAGGTAAATATAAAGAAAAGAGGTTTATTTTGTCTCATGTTATAGTCCAAGTCAAGGGGATGTTTTTGCTGATGGTCTTTTGCAAGGCATCACATGTCAAAAAATAGAATTCCTCTCTCTCTCACTCTCTCTCTCTCTGTCTGTATCTAGTCTCTCTTCTCAAAAAGTCACTAGAATCTAATCATAGGGGCTCAACCTTGATAACCTTATCTAATCCTGATCCCCTCCCATAGCTCCCACCTCTAAGCGTGGTAGTTGGGTTAAGTTTCTGCCCTTTTCCTACCTCACAATGGGGATTAAACTCCAATATGAGTTTTGTAGGGGACAAACTATACTTAAACCACAGCAGAGAGATAAGAAAGAAAGCAATGTGAGTAAAGGAAGACCCTGAGATTACATTTTGGTGGAGTCCTTTGGTTCTTTCATATTGTCTTCAAAATAACTTATAATATAAAGGTTTTTCTTAAGTTTTACTTTGAATTTTTGCTATTTCTAATCTGTTTCATTACTTCTTTTAATTATATAATGATGAATACAATTTTCTTGTTTTGCAAAATTACCAAAAATTACCTACAGGAGCAGAAACTCCTATGTAGTTTGGGTAGAAGTAAAGTTATTAACAATCATACTTGAAACATTTAAATGTTATTAGGAAACCATCTCATTCCTCTTCGCATGGAAACTCTATGCTTATCTTATTACTCTACATCAACTCAATGGGGATTTTACTTGCTTATAAAATTTTATTTTTTTAACTTAAAAAGTAAAATAATATGGGTATAAATTTTTATTGTGAATTATTCATTTTTTTCCTTGCTTGGAAATCTTTATGAAAGTGGTACAGAGAGATTATAGGGACCAAAATGTGAGATCACTTATATAACCATGATGGCACAGCTATCAATTTGGTGATAGTGGTTAGCACTTTGAAAAAATTTAAAAAGTAATTTCACTTAAGTGCTATAATTTATTTGCTGTTTTAGCATTTTACAGTTTGAAATAGCTTTCTTCTTTATTTTCCCCATCAAAATGCAAGATCTTTGAGGGTAGTGGCTGTGTAATTTTCACAGTTGTATTTTCAGCAAATAGCATGGCTCTTATTTCTAAGTAGACACTATTGCTAAAAACAGTTGTTTTATTTATTTTTTAAGTTAATATTTTAAATTGTATGAAGTCGGTTTGTAACTTTTGCTCATTTAGGCTACTTTAGAGTTTGCAAGACTCTTCCAGATGTGCTTGGAGTATTGTAAAAAGCCATGAAAATCATCCATGGCTTATCTCATTATCCCTCATTTAAAACCATGTACATTGTTAAAGGTATATGTATGAAAGATGTTTCTCACAGTGCTACTTCTGCCTTATGTTGTGAACATGAATGGGAGAGACTACCATACTGTAGCATATGCAGTGGAGTATTTACAAAATTCATCTCTTCTAAATGACATGATAAATATTGAGGAAATTTAATTTAATTTCCATTTTCTTTTCAGAGCAGTATACAAAGATGCTGATTTGTACCTATTAGATTCCCCTTTTGGATACCTAGATGTTTTAACTGAGAAACAGATATTTGAAAGGTATGTTATTTTATCTATATTATTATCATTTTGTGGTATATCTTCTATTATTTTCCTTGATT
Source organism: Castor canadensis (assembly GCF_047511655.1). Taxonomy (NCBI): domain Eukaryota; kingdom Metazoa; phylum Chordata; class Mammalia; order Rodentia; family Castoridae; genus Castor; species Castor canadensis. The sequence continues at coordinate 35,950,527 of NC_133387.1, read as the reverse complement.
CTTTTTATTTATTTATTTATTTATTTATTTATTTATTTATTTATTGTGTAGTACTGGGGTTTGAACTCAGGGCATATACAACAGGGTCTCTCTAACTATTTGCCTGAGCTGTCTTGGAACTGTGATCTTCCTGATCTCTGCCTCCTGAGTAGCTAGTATTACAGGCATGAACCACTGGTGCCTGGCTTCCTTGGTTATTATACCTAAAATTTTGACTTACTTTTCTGTGTCATAGTATTTGATTCTATGTCTTCATTAGGCAGCAAGCTGCTCAAGGAAGTACCCATGCTGCATGGTTTCATGGTTTAGTAGTGATGCTGAAACTATGTACCCCAACAACAGTTATCTGACTTGGTTTCAATCCTTTGAAATGATTTCATGGACTACAAAATAGTTATTAAGAGAATAGTCATTATTTTCTTCTAGAAATAAAAATTTTAAGCAATAAGAATATGTGTATGTATGAAATGATTTCATGGACTACAAAATAGTTATTAAGAGAATAGTCATTATTCTAGAAATAAAAATTTTAAGCAATAAGAATATGTGTGTGTGCAAAATGACTGCATTATTCCTAGAAGCACCATTCTCAGAATTTAGTTAAAATTTTTGCTTTAGTTCAAATTTTTATTTTAGCACATCCTCAAGATTTGAAAATATTCTGGAACCCTGCTTACTTTCCTTTATAATGTGCTAAAATATTTCAATCCTGCACTTACTTTTAGACTCATTGTAAGTATAGCAATAAAATGGTATGATAGAGATTATATACAATGAAGCATTAGTAAAATGCTAAAGTTAAATACATATATTTTATAATATGGTATTTATGAAATTGATATCTTACTTTTATCTTTTTGTATTCTTAAAGCTGTGTCTGTAAGTTGATGGCTAACAAAACTAGGATTTTGGTCACTTCTAAAATGGAACATTTAAAGAAAGCTGACAAAATATTAATTTTACATGAGGGTAGAAGCTATTTTTATGGGACATTTTCTGAACTACAAAATCTACGGCCCGACTTTAGTTCAAAACTCATGGGATTTGATTCCTTCGACCAGTTTAGTGTGGAAAGAAGAAATTCAATCCTAACTGAGACCTTACGCCGCTTCTCATTAGAAGGAGACACTTCTGTCTCCTGGAATGAAACCAGAAAACAATCTTTTAAACAGACTGGAGAGTTTGGGGAAAAAAGGAAGAACTCTATTCTCAATCCAATAAACTCTGTAAGGAAATTTTCAATTGTACAAAAGACTCCATTACAGATGAACGGCATCGAAGGGGATTCTGATGAGTCGTCAGAGAGAAGGCTGTCTCTGGTTCCAGATTCTGAGCAAGGAGATGCAATCCTACCTCGCAGCAATGTGATCAACACAGGCCCCACATTTCAGGGCCGGAGGAGACAGTCTGTTCTGAACTTGATGACACACTCAGTCAGCCAGGGCCAGAGCATCCACCGGAAGACAACAGCCGCCACACGAAAAATGTCCCTTGCCCCGCAGACCAGCTTTACTGAGATGGATATATATTCAAGACGGCTATCTCAAGAGAGTGGCTTAGACATCAGTGAAGAGATTAATGAAGAAGACTTAAAGGTATGTATAAATTATTAGTGTCCCCCGCAATCCCCAGATTGCAATTGAATGGATTGTACTATAGAGTAGGTGGTAAAATTTTCTTAAATTATGGGGTTAGGATGAATTTTATCTTAAGACCTGGAGAGTCCAAAACCTATAAAGTATGCCTGCAACTTCAAATATAAAAGAATCAACTATTGCCATTTGCAGTGGATATATCTCTTCATATAAAATGGGTTTTAAGTAAAAGCGAATGCTTAGTTTTGGATCCTTTACTACACCCATGGTATTTGTTATTATAAATTAAAGAGTGTCTACTTTATTATCTCCATGGGGTGAAATGGAGCATAAATAAACATATAAACAAATAGCTCCAGTTATATACAGATAAGAATTGTTTCTACATGGCAGTAACCTATTATATAAGGAGTATAAACATCTAGTCTCTTGACAGAACTAACTCATATTCTGGTTTATACATTGGTCTCACCTGAGTTTGTTTAGCATGGTGCTTCTGATCTTTCAAACTTGCTTTTTACAATGGGTTTCTGAAAAGGTTGCTTTGAAAAAGATATGTGAAGTTCAACATGTAGTCCTGCCAGTCTTCAGACAGAAACATTTGTTACATTTTTTTAAGAAGCAAAATGACTTATTTTTAAAATAGAAAGTAATACAAAATAGAAGGATTTCTGCTTACTGGAAAATTTATGAGCTGCAGCTAAAGTTAATCATAGAGTTGTGTGGACTGACATGTTTGGTAGCACAGGTCATTTAAGAGCAGTGTGCCCTTTGGCAAGTCACAAGTCATTGAATATCTCCAGGCTAGAGTTTCTTCCTTTGTGAAATGAAGGAAGAAGTGATCCTTGAAACACTTACTCTATTTCTATAATTAAAAATAGGTTTTGTAAAGGATAATTCATCTGTGTGGTTTACTACCCATCTAGGTAAATTTCCCAATCCTGAGCCTATACATTTCATTGTAAAGAATGATTTCTTTGAACAGTGAGGTTACTATCTCTCAATTGCTTCTAGTTCCTGACAGTATATACTTACTCCTCCCCCCCCACCATGTTAAACATCATTTGTCTTCATATACAGACAAGGAAACTAAAGGTCAGAGAATTTAAACGCATTGTCCCAATTCAAGCAGCTCCTAGGATAACAGTGGTGGAAGTTGGATTCATGTACAGGCCATATGTAACTCCAACTCTGTACTTATATCCAGTGCTCTCTTTTCCAATTTCAAGGACCCCTTTTTGTGATTCTAGTGTTTCCTCTATGAATCTTGTGGGCATCATGAGAACAAACCTATCTTTTCCCTACGGACAATCTAGAATATCTCTTTTTCAAATTTCTGAAATGTATTTGCTCAAAAATAAAGGCTTTTATGGTAAAATAACCAAAATTAGAATTATGTAATATAAATCAGAGCTAAAAGAGAGAGAATCCTGTGATACTGAGGTCTGTTCAAACTGAAGTTGGCTTTTACACCTTTATAGCCTGCGAAATGTTAAACTGTTTGTACACACACCCCAAGAAACAAGTTAAATCAAGGCAGTTATGGGGAGCTTCATTTTGATGGTATCATTCATTTGATAAGAGGTGAGACACTGTCAAGTATTTACATGCTAAAACTGCCCTGCAATGATACAATTACAATCAGCTATATAGTTTTTAGAATTTTGAAGAGTTTTGGTGCTTCTCGGTTTTCAAAAAACTGTGTTGCTCCAGTGGATATCACACTATAAACTGATATCATATGGCATTCATAATGATTTATAATTGTGAAAATTCACTTAGCTCCAAGTAGTAATATTCCCTTATTTCTATGAATTCGAAATAAACTACAGTGATGATATGAAATTGTATGGTCTCATTATAATAGCCATCTTTTCTTTTAGGAATGCTTTTTTGATGATATAGAGAACATACCAACAGTGACCACTTGGAACACATACCTCCGATATATTACTGTCCATAAGAGCTTAATTTTTGTGCTCATTTGGTGCTTAGTTATTTTTCTGGCTGAGGTAAGGATATAAAATATTGCTGTCATTCAAAAATAAATTAAGAACAACTTGGAAGGGTGTATGCATTCACATGCACATACATATTAATTTGTGCATGTTTATATATGTGTGTATAGTGGTAAAGTTCATGTATAGTTCTTAGCTTATGGAAATCAACAACTGGAATTGCTGCTAATATTTTGTTATGTCATACATAGCATGTAAAATATGCTTAAACACAAATACTATATATGAAAAGTTATTTTAAAATAAATTTTATTTTATATATTTAAGATACATACGATTTTTGAATATATTTATATATTGTATATTTTAACATGTATGAAATGTCCTGGGATTCATATTGATTATAAAAAGACTATTATAGTGAAGCAAATTAACATATCCATAACTTGAAATAGCTACCCCTCTTTTTGTTTATTTTTGTGGCAAGAGCAGCTAAAAATCTACACATTTAGCATGGATCCCAAATGTAGTAAAATTTTATTGTCTATAAATAAAATATAGTGCTCATGTTGTACATTATACCTCTAGATATGAAGAGTTTTTATTAGAGAAATTAAAAAACTCACAGAGGCCTTTATATAAATTGAAATTAAGCACTGAAAATAACTCTACACTGAGTTCTAAATTCATTTAACTCTAGGTATTACATTATTAAATATATAGGTGATGAATCTTTAAATGACTATTGTTTCATAAAATGAGATAAATGTACATTAATGACTTAATCATTTTTAAGCAACCTTTTCAGAAATTCAAATCATGCCCTTGCTGACAGAAGTGTTGGTTTTAATAGTACCATTGTGCTTCCTGTACTATGCCTCTGCTGTCCTTCATATCACCGATTTAAAAATAAAAGAGAAAGATGCAAAAACCACAGTAGGCCACAGCACAGGATCACCCAGTGTAGATAAGGCTTTTCTTCTAGATCAGGACAGCCATATAAATGCCTAAAGGGATCTTCAGGAAACACTAGTGGGGTAAGATTGACAATGGACATGAACCATGACTCTGTCTTATTCACTCTACAAAACTGAGAAAAATAGTTACCTCTCTGAGACTTAATTTCCTTATCCATAAACTGGAGTTTGAAATAGTTCCAGATTAATAGGGCATTTGTGGGTAAAGAGACGTTGCGAATAATTAAGCACTTAATGCAGGGTTTACTACATAATCAGCAATGCTAATTGCTGCTATCATTAATGTCATATCATTATTATGAAGCTTAAGATAGCTTGAGGTGAACAAGTCCATAGCAGAGATATGAAGATTTCAATAATTCCTTTTACACTTTAACAAGAATATAAGGTTGGGTAATGTTAAACTCACACATGAGTAATAAGTAGTATTTTGAAATGTATTTCAAATTTATCCCATTAATCTCTGCTATTCCTGCCAAATGACTAACATTAACGTGAATGAAACCCAGCCTGAGACCTATGTAATCTCAACCAGCCCTTTATAATCGTTAATGATTTGAACCCTTTGTGTTGAAAAATCACATACTTTATTATCTTCAACTTATGTAAGAAAAAAGGGTCTGAATGTGGTGGTGATTTCTGTTGATTTGTAGGAACTTTGTCTCATGCAGTTCCATAGAATTGAACTTAATCACCTTTCAGAATGACATATAATTATTTCAATAAGTGGTGAGCTGTTACACATATATAGAATATTATTAACTTGCCTAAGAAGAGGAAAATGGTCCTTTGTCATCAGGCAAGAAACTAAATTATGCAAGAGAATAAATGCAGTGTAACTACCCATTATTAGTTGAGCTTTCACAATTATTATAAAAATTATCTTCTTAATGGTCAAAATGATTAATAATGCCCTTTTGTGGGCAAGAATAATATAATAAACAATGTGCCTTTTATAGCCAACATCCTGTCTGCATTGCCAAAGTAACTATCCAATTTTTGAATTAAAAAAAATGGTAATAGAAAAATAGAAAAATTTTAGCTATGTGTCAAATCATATATAGGAGCAGTTTATATTCGCTAGTGTTCACAATTCTATTGTCTTTTTCCAGTCAAAATTTACAGCTTTTCTTTTAGACTGAGCTTCTTTCTTAATATCAGTGTACCCATTTCTATTTACCATTGAAACACTACTTCACACGATGAACAGGTACTCATCCCGAATGATAGTTTAGCTCTTTTAAACCCTCATTAGGGCCTCATACTTAGAGAACCTAAAGACATGGTAAGTTACATTTCTTCCTTGATAAAAGTGATCTATATACTTTTAGTATAAATAAGAATTGCATTTCCATTTAGATATATGTTTTTACAGAGTAGGTTCAGTATGCCTCCTTTTGCAATATGAAATACTTAGCTCTTTTTGCCCTATTTCTTCAAACTTATTAAATTGAAGAAAAAAAGTCTATTCAATTTGTTGACACTCATCATTACTGTGCCATTTGAGAAGGGAATAAGTCTACCTTTGTGTTTTTAATACCGTCTTTCCTACAAAGCAATGTTTTCTGTAGGTTTTTAACTATTAAAACCAAGCAAAAGGCCTATAACATTTCTGTTATGCTGGTCTTTCTAGTGGCCCTGATTGGCTGTACATAGACTAAATAGAGAAAAATGCACATAAAAAATTAGGAGATGTTTTTCTTGTTCTTACACAATAGCCAGAGGTTGTTACTGAGTGGAACATCAGAAGTTCCTGTATGGTGCTTCCATTCTAGGGCATTTAAGACTGTGCCAGAGAATTGTCATCTTCTGTTCTTTTATGACTTGCATTTCTCTTTGTTCATGAGAAATCCATGTGCTTTACATTATTAATAAAATGAGGGTGTAGTGTACTTCCATAATACCACTTCTGCTGTTGGCTGATAGTAATCCTCTTAGTACACTTTACTTACCCTAACCTGTATTAGGACATAATTTAACCCATGAAGCATTGAAATCTATGTATTATAGTATATTGTATTTTAGCTGGGCAGTGTGGGACATGCCTGTAATCCCAGCACTCAGGAGCCTGGGCAGAAGGATCATAAGAGTGAAGTTACCCTGGGCTACTGTAGTGAGTTTGAGATCACCTGACCTATATAGCAAGATCCTGTCTTTTAAAAAAATAAACTGAAAAAAATCAAAAGTATACTGTGCTCTATATGATGTAGAATGATGTTCAAAACTCTGGGGAAAATGGAAGAAAAAGACCTGTTTGTTTCTTCCCCTTATTCAAGAAGATCTGTCACTCTATCAAAAACTGCATGAACATTACAACCTGAAAACATTTGGAAATGAAGTGATAGCATATACTCAATTGTTTCTATAAACCCCAAGTCATTATATCAAGCCCTTGGAAATGGTTTCATTCTGGTCAATAGGTGGTTTGGATTGGTGATTCGATGTGGAGAGAGCCAGGAAATAAGTTTGTGTTATGATGACCAGGCTTTATGTGTTGGTGACTAGTTCTTCAGATATTGCTTTGGCTATTGTTCCACTAGTAAATATTATAAAATATTTATTTCCGAGATTTAACACAATCAGAGGTTATTGGCAACACCAGTATTATTGACACTCCTTTAATTAGAACAACGGGGAATGCAATAATCAAAGAGTGACTCAGAATATATTCCCTTATCCAGGATCTTGAGTAATTTGATTAATCTTAAGAAATAGGAAGACATTTATATGAGAACAAAGACTTTTGAAAGATTCAATTATGGCTGTGTTTTGTGTCATTTTGAATTTATTTGAATTTCAAGGAAACTGTTTTTCTCTTTATTGAGATAGTGCATAGAGGCTATATGCACAATGAACAAAAGTAGGAAAGTAAGAATAATGCCATTAGATTTCTCACATCTGATAAGTGAATCTAGCTAAAATATACGTACCTTTTAAAGTTTTGTGCTTCAGAATGTAATTTCTTAATTAATGCTTACAGTTTCCTATAAAAGTTTATAACATTTTAAAATATTTTAGGTAAATTCAAGTATAAAATATGAGTTACAGGTATTTTATTCCAAGCATATTTGTTTTCCGTCTACTTATTTTTCTTCTGTGTTCATTTTCCAAATCATCTTACCCATAATTGCTTTCCTTTTCTATTTTATTCTCTGGTCAAATTATTATTGGTCAAATTATATAATTTCGGAGTCATTGCTAATATTACAATTGGAATGGCATCAACATAAGATTAAATTTACACAGGGTTTATGAGAATAAAAACATATCAAAATATAAACAGAAATATAATCAAAATATTCCCAAAACAAAGAATTTAAATATCAAAGAACTGTAAAAACCATAGTTGTTTAAAAGTTGTTTTTATTTGTTTACATATGTAAAGAACATTTCTCCCTTAGCCAAATTTTTTCACTGAGAAGGCCTTACATTCTAAATAATACTAGTACCAATAATGTGCTTTCACCTGAATGCACCTTATTTTTATACATAAACTATGAATTTTATACTGTTAAAACTTTAATTGATTTTCATAAATATTAATCTCACCTTTTCCAATAACTAACTGGTCTCACAGTTATAAGCCTTCTTCATCACTGCACAGCAAGTGGAATTATTTATAACAACCAAAGAGATTAATTATCTGCCAACAGACTGATATTAATCTCTTTATAAAAAGTAAAGTATTATTTAAAACATTTAGCTGTGGTCTTAGATCTCCTGTGACGTTCAGTCAATAGTCCCTGTTGAATAGAGGAGAGAATTGGTAAAGTATTTACTTCAGGGAAAAATGAACTCCATAAAATTAATGTGTTCTTGCCACAAATAATGGTGCTTAGAACAATTGTTGTAGCTGCTAGATCCAGGAAAGCAAAGAAAATGAAAGTGTGTGTACTTTGATGTTGGTCATACTGAGTTTAGAAGTGTGCTTGGGAGGATAGGTAAAGGTGTTAGAAAAAATCAACTGTTTTATTCCATTCCAGGTGGCTGCTTCTTTGGTTGTGTTGTGGTTACTCAGAAAGTGAGTATTGCATGTCTTAATTTGGATTGTTTTGTTTCTGTTGATTACTTGGTTCTCATAAAATATTTCAATATCCACTATATCTTATCCACCCGCCTGCCAGCATTATGGTCATCCTTTTGTTTCTAAGGGCACAGGGTTCAGGAGTCCCATGGATAACAAAATCTGCAGATGCTGAAGTCTTTTATTTGAAATTATATAGTATTTGCTTATAACCTATACACATTTTCTTGTACACTTTAAATCCTCTCTAGATTACTTATAATGCCTGCTACAATGTAAATGTTATGTAAAAAGTTGCAACAATGAATTGTTTAGAGAATAATGACAAGGAAAAATGTCTGTTCATGTTCAGTACAGATGCAATTAAAAATATTTTTGGTCACTGCTGGTTGAATCCATAGATATGTAACACCCGGGTCCAGAGGGTCACTTATATTTTGTTCAAATTGTGAGCTCATGGGGTTCCTGCAGCTTTTTGCCCATTTTTAAAGGAATTGGCTGTGTTCAGTTTCCATGACGTGCAATAAAATATGTGAAACAGCATTACACATTTAGTATTTTACTCTAAGTATTCTGATCAAGTAAGTTTCAATTATATCTATTTAAATGATAAGAAAACTTAACCCACTTTCTGGTAATAGAAAATTCTTGAGATTAAGAGCACAAACTATTAAACCAATGTGTTGTGTTTCTTTAGATTCTAATTTAGTGTTGTTTATGTTGTTTACATGCACTGGAAATTCAATCAACAAGTTTGGTTGCCAAATAACATTTTCCCTTTTGTTTTACAGCAACCCTCCTCAAGATGAAAGGAACACTACTAAAAGTGGAAATAGCAGTTATGCTGTGATTATCACCAACACCAGCTTCTATTACATTTTTTACATTTATGTGGGAGTGGCTGACTCTTTGCTTGCTCTGGGGTTATTCAGAGGTTTGCCACTGGTGCATACACTAATCACAGTGTCGAAAATTTTACACCAGAAAATGTTGCATTCTGTTCTTCAAGCACCCATGTCGACCCTCAACACATTGAAAACAGGTACCTGACTAGGTATACTGAATGAAACTGCCCACCCATCATCTATGAGGGCCTGCACTTTCCTTAGCTTTCTAGCAGTGGTGCTGGCTTTTGCACAGAGGCATCTGCCTTTTGTTGAGTCTCCTGATTGGCAGGTGCATTTCTCAGATATTATAGGCAGTCATAGATGTAACTCCTGGTATTTCTGTATCAGCTAATTGGAGTAACTGAGGTTGTCAGATGTGATGCTAATGGGACTGGGTAACAAATTTAGTCTCTTCTGTATCACCTGTCTTTCTCTTTGCAGATATTTGGTCAAGCCTCTTTCCAGGCATCTTGTTATCAATATATAGTACTCTTCAAAGGAGAGGAGATTTGAAGTGATCAAAGAAAACTCAAAATTCTTCTGTTAATAACATCTTTTGTTTTGTTTCACTTTGTGTGTGTGTGTGTGTGTGTGGTACTGGGGATTGAACCCAGGGCCCCATGTATGCTAGATAAACACTTAACCACTAAACTACATCCCCAGCCTCTAATAATGTGTTTTGATAGAGTAGAACAAACTAGTTTCACATAACAGTTGAAGGATGATCAGATAAATTTGCTTCAATTTTTTTGGGGGGGTGGGAGAGATTCTAAATATATTTATTTATTCATCCATCCATCCATCCATCCATCCATCCATCCATCCATCCATCCATACATTCATTTGAACTTAGGGCCTTGTTGTTGGCTAGGGAAGCACTCTACCATTTAAGCCACGCCGTCAGACTTTTTTGCTTTATCTATTTTTTTTTTCTTCAGATAGGGTCCAGGTCAGCTTCAGACCATGATCCTTCTACCTATGCCACTCATGTAACTGAGGTTACAGGAATGAGTCATTGTATATGGCTTGTTCTTTGAAATACGATCTTACTGACAGTATTGTGGGGGTTGGGGAGACAAGACGACTGGGCCCATCTCCAGCTGCTACCTTCTAGCTCCACCTCCTAAGTAGCTGGGATGATAGGCTGGAGGTACAGTCCCTAACTGTGAGTGTTTTTTAAAATTATGTTTGAGACCATCTTAAAGTCACTACAAATAAGAGTAGTGGAAACAAGGGACCAAAATATTTCAAAACTTAGGGTAATAAGGTACCTTGAAAGTAATCAATGCCACTGATTCCTCTTTAGATAAATTCGCATTTAAAGACTCTGAGGTTGATAAGGAGTTGCACAAGTTTTACTCCTACAACAGTTCATCAAGCTGTCCCTCTGTGTGGCACTAAGCCAGGAAGGAACTGGTATGCAAAGCTGAATAAGTTACCGTTTGACCTGGAGAAGCTCACAGGCACAGGAACAAGGTGGATACAGAAACTTTTGACTATGAAACAAGGAATAAAATATGAGATTGAGATTTTTAGATGATTTGCATTGAAAGAAAATCTCAAGTAAGAAAAACCTATCATTTTTTTCTGGGTGACAAAATATCAGTCTTGGTATGCAGGAAGAATTTTTCTATTCTGAAGCCCTTGTGTGTCACCATAGGCTTGCATCATTTGGATACACTCATTATCATCTTCTGTTTTAGAACTAAGAATTTTACACCTAAGGGGATGTTCAATTTGCTTGTTCCAGTGAATTCATTTCAGAAGGAAATCTTAGATCCAGACAGGGTAGGGATTTGCCCGAATTTCTGGGAGCCAGAAATGAGTCATGAAATACAGTGGAAAGAAAAGGGACATTGTTTGAGGTCTAGTTACCCCAAAAAAATGGTGATCAAGGACAAATTACCTTCTGAATACTGGCCTCCTCCCTTGTAAGATGGGGAAAAGTACAATGATCTCACAGGCTCTCAAGAGAATAAAACCAGGCGGTTTACTTGCCTGTGAATAGCCAGAATGAGATGAATGTTAGCTTCCATGTTATCCCTTCTGTCTGGGGTTCTTCCCACAGGGGGTGCACTTTCCTTTCCACCTCTACTTTTCTGAGTCTCTTGTTCCCTTAAACACTGCTCACAGTTGGTTCTGAGCCTTCTCAACTTCATGCTTAAATTACTACCACTCATTTCCTTTTTCTCATTTGACTTACTTTCTGCGCTGTCCTCTGCTTTGCCGGATGACCTCTAAACATCTCTGTGTGGTTTGTCTTCCTTCTTACTTATGCTCCTGACAAGTTAAGTAGCAAGTTGCTCTTACAACATCTATATCTCCTTCTTTTACTCCTTCCATTTTTATATAAACAGATTATGCTTTTATTAAAAAACTGTGTCTGTTACTGATTCATAGTTGATTAGAACTCATTCTGTCACCTATTTATTCTCTACTATACTTGGCAACAACCAGTGCAGTGTTCTCTTGCAATTTTTCCCCAGTGTTCCCTTTTGTAATCAAACATTGACCTTGATTTTCTCTGACACCTTGCTTCAGTCTCCTGTGTCACTTCTAAATGACTGTTAGCTTATACAGACACATAGTAGGTTCTCAGCAAGGTAGGTTGAATGGATCCAAGTGTAAATGTGTCCTTTGACAGAATACTACCACTTGAAATATAAATTTGAAACATAAATATTATCACTAAGATGACAGATTTTTTTTTTACCAAAGCAAACTTAAATTCTAAACACTAATTCTAAATACCATGGACTATTTTTCAACTTTTGGGTTATTTACAGAAAGATACATAAGTATGTTTAATGAACTGTGTGAAAGAATTTATTAATCAATAAGTAGTTATCAAATAACTCCTACATAAGGCCTTTTGCTTGGGGCTATGGGTGATACCAAGTGAATGTTGAACAATCTCATTGACTTCTAGCAATTTACAATCTAGGAAAAAGATAGGACATGCACACACATCAGTGAGCTGGATTTACAGCATGCCTGTAGTCATTGTGAAACAGACCTACAGACAAGGAGAAGGAGGTTCATTCCAGCTGCAGCAAATGCCTGTCCTTTCTTGTGGGGAGCACTTGAGTTGGGCCTGAGAGGAGATACAGATTTTGACAGGTAGTGGTAAGGGGAAATGATTTTCAATAGAAAGAACCATGGGGAAAGTAAGGAGGTAGGAGAGTGTACAGTGTGTTTAAAGAATAGACTAGTTGTACAAAACCAAGATGTTTGAGTAGAGGAAGCTAGTACAAGCCAAGTGAGTGAAGGTCAAGTTATAGAAAGCATTAAATATTAAACTAAGAATTTTGGACTTTATCCTGCAGTTAATAGCTGGCAAATGATAGGATTCAATATTACTTTGTTTGTGCAGTGTCACATTACATTTTATCTGATTGCTTGTTTAACTCCTCTCTAGACAATGAATTCCTCAAGGGCAAGGAGTGTGGCTTATTCACCTCCATTATCTTGTGCCTGGTGCTTAGTAGACACTCCATACAGAACTGTTTTCTACATTGAAGCAACAAATTATCAGACTTACAAATGTGAGTTTAGGATTTAAGACAGACTGATGCTGAGATTGTCAATGAGGAGAGTAGAGAGAGAATATTGCAAAAGAAGTCTGTGTAATGGGCAGACAGGGAGGGAGAGCAGCCATGGATTCTGCATGGAAGTCAGAGGAGAGGGAGAGCTTCTTGTGATGGAATACAGACAAAGGAAATGGTGACAGCAGATCCAGGAAATTATCTTTTCTTTGTTTGGGGCAGTATTGGGGTTTGAACTCAGTGCTTCACACTTTTGAAGAAGGCACTCTTATTGCTTGAGCCATGCCTTTTTGCTCTGCTTATTTTAGAGATAGTGTCTCAGTTTTTACACAGGATGGCCTGGCTAACCATCCTCCTGTTTAAGCTTCCCACTGTCCCTGAAATGACAAGTGTGGCCACCATGTCCAGCTTTTTTAAGTGAAGATGGGGGGTCTCCCAAATTTTTTTTTTTTTTTGCCTCAGGTTGGCCTAGAACTGTGATCCTTTGGATCTCAGCCTACCAAACAGCTTGGGATGACAGGCATATGCCACCCATGCCCAGCTATTGGTTGAGATGGGATCTTGCAAACTCTCTGCTTGGGCTGACCTTGAACCATGATCCTCCCTATGTCAGCCTCCCAAGTAGCTAGGATTATGTGAGCAACTGGTGTTTGACACCAGGAAATTATCTTTAAACTCAAAGTTGCAAAAGTAAGTTTGAAATAGTAGAATGGGCACCCATTCCTGACATAATTAATGATAACAGATCAGTTTTTACCTGAATCTTACAGAAATCAGTATTTTATTTTATAAAAGTTCAAAACAAAGAGACAATAACTTGAACACATAGTTATTTAGCACCTTGAACAAAATAAGAAAGTTCTAATTCCTTATATTATTGAATGCTAATTCTTATTTGAATTCTTAATTCTTATGCTGTGATACAACTTTATCATGAAATGTATTGACAAATCTTTTTAAAGCTACTTGATTTTTGAGAAATTTTCTTTGTGTTACAGGTGGAATTCTTAATAGATTCTCCAAAGATATAGCAATTTTGGATGATCTTCTGCCTCTTACCATATTTGACTTCATCCAGGTTTGTAAAAAATAACTGTCTTTGCATTTGTTAGGTTGTTTTTTCAATAATTACAAAAAGAATTAAGTGAAGTTTTGCTCATTTTTCATTTGATTAAGAGTTGAAGTCCTTCCTATTGCATAAATTTTGTGAATATCAAAAGTATTTAAAATAAGCACAAATATAATAAATCCAGTAGCAAGTCAGAACTGTTTACCTGGCCCAAGCCTGAGGCAATACCACCTTTAGATATGATAACTGTCTGTTTGGAAGTGATTTGGACGGCACTAAAGACCATTTGTTAGCAAATCACTACCCACAAGCTATGACATTTGGGGCATCACTATGTGATTGAAGTTTCCCTGCTTCCCAAAGGCCCCACCTCACCTATGAACACTTTGGCACAAATTAGCCACCCAGTTTCCACACAATAAGGACCACAGAGAAGAAACAGAAGTTAAGTAAATTGTTGAGCAGGTGAGAGGATAAAGGATTCAAGCTATGTGAGGCCATCCCTGAGTGACTGCTGTGGATAAGCCTGAATGGCAGCCAGGCTGTGAGGCTTTCTCTAGGGAGAGTAAAGAAGGAAAGTGGAGATGAAAGTGACCTTGGGGACACTGCATTAGGACTTCAAAGTGACAGGACTTTGGAGATTTGTACGTTGATACTCTTGACTATTGGACTAGGCTTGAGCACAGCTTTCTGAGTTTCCTGCCTGGTTTAGCTGAAGCTCCAGGAAGTAAATGCCACAGTCCCAAGGATCTGTTTGGAGAAACATTTGGAAAAAACACTGCCCATCTTGGGACAAGTCATTCTCACATCTTGCCCCTTCCATATACCTCCAAAATGATGCTATATTGAGAGAACTTATTAAAAAATTAAAAAGCACTGGTATGTACGTGTGTATACACAAACAACACTGGCAGATGCAGAAAAACCAGCCTTGAATTTGCCTCATCTGAAATGATTGACAGTCAAATACATTTAGTGTTCCAAGTGACCTTTAGCATTTTGGATTTCCTTTAATTGCTGTGTTTAGATATGTAACTCAGCAACATCTGCTGGAATTTTTTAATTCATATTTTGTGTTCAGGTATTCAACGTGTTTCTTGAAACTCTAGACACTTGTTGCTTGTTCTAGGAGTGTAAATGACTGGTTCCAAATATAAATTATTAAATCAGGTAAAAACTGGGATGTGGACATCTTCATCTGATTGCAAAAAAATCTTGCTAATGGTGCCCTTGTTAATTATTTTTCTACTTTTGTGGTGTAACTGAGTATCTCCCAAATTAGTTGAAGCTCATCTCAAACATCCTCTGGGAAAGTTAATTTTTAGATATTTATTTTATAATTTAATGTTTTGACATATGTGATGACTCTCAGATCCTTTCTATCATGCCAATTTGAATAGTTCCTGCACAAATGCTGTTGAGGTTCATTTGTTGTTGCTTCAGAAGTGGTTAGGCAGAACTCTTATCTCAATTTACCCATTTTATTTATAATAGAAGAGGTCCTCACATTAAGGAAGCATAATATATGATCCAAGTACAGTAAAAATCTGATCGACTTTGATTTTGTTAAATAAATCCTCACAGCGTTTCTTTAAATTTATTTAGTTATGTTCAGACAACACAAATTTCGTTTTATTCACATTTCAGGTAAGAGTCTATTGCACAAAATAAGGCATAACCATAAATTTCTCTTTTTAAAAGAAGCTTAATCTCTCATTCTGTTTCTGACTTTTGATGATTTTCTGACAAGTCTGCTTTCTGTATAATAAAAATGGAAGATCTGCGTTCTATTCTGCAGATACTAGTGCTTTACCACCTGCAAAAGGGGGGACATAATCCTGTTGCAAACCCCTTTCAGTTACAAAGTTAAATGGTTCAGGCTGGCGTGCTGGATTTGAGAGGTACATGACAAATTTGGTTTTAAAGGCACACAGAGGAAAAACTTTACCCTACTTGTCTCTATATCTGAGGGAGTGATATTTTCCATGAAACAGAAGCATGTGTATTTTAAAACACTAAAACTTGGGCTGGAGATGTGATTCAAGCAGTAGAAGCCTGCTTTGCAAGTGTGAAGCCCTTACTTCAAAGCCCAGTTCCACCAAAAACACAAAACAAGAAAACCCACCCAAATACTAAAACTTTCTATTCTCTGCTTCACAAATTTAAGGGCTTCTTTCATATCTCAGTGTGTGGTTACTCAGTAAGACCTGCTCTGTGATCTATGCAATGCGACTTTTTCAGCTTCCCGAGCATCTCTATCCATCATATTAATTCCCCCTAATCTCTTGCTTAGACATTTTTAAGGAATCCCTATCATTTGTGAATTAAATGCCATATCTGGTGTTCATTGCATGGTTTTAAATAAGCCTTTAATTTTTTTAAAAAACCAATTACAAAGTGACCCTTCATTGTTACCTGCCCCTGGTTCACAGGCAGCTCTGTGAGGCCTTCTGTGTCAGGAATGCATCTGAGCTGCTTTGGTGGGTAAAGTGTGCTGCCACTCTACAGGAGCATGGTTATGTGGCACCCTTTGGAGTCTTTTCATATTCTGACACCCCCCCCACAGGGATGTTTAGGATTTGGGTAAAGATGAATGAGAATTAAAAATGACTCTGTGTGTGTATGTGTGTGTGTGTGTGTGTGTGTGTGCAAGTGTGCGCTTATGTTGCTAGGGATGGAAGCCAGGGCCTTGCACACACTTTGGCAAGTGCTCAACCTCTGAGCTATTGAGCTATATCCCCAGCAGGAATTAGACATGTGTGCTTATATTTCATCTTGTCCTGAAGTCCTTCCATTTTTATTTATTTATTTATTAACCTCTACTCACTAATATACCTGGCCTGAAATTACTTCTTTCTAATCTATTATGAGGTGGGAATGGGGTTTGAATTTAGGGCTTTGTGCTTGCAAGCTGAAGTTGTTCTACAGCTTGAGCCACACCTCCTGTCCCTTCTACTATGCATTAAAAGCTTGGATAGAATTTAAGATCCATTTGTATAATTACAGTATTTTAAGTAAATTAAACCAGTAGCATTAATTTTGTACTGTGCATTAATTTAGTCTCTGACCTTTGTCTCTATGATGGCCTCTATTGGAGAAAAAGGAGTTATTTTTCTCATGGCTGAAATTTATTTTTCACTCACCTTTTGGTTTTAGCTATGCTCTGAGTGATTGCAGTTGCTGGAAAACTGACTGCCCTGTGAATGTGGCATCTTTTCCAAATGTATGCCCCTTCTCTATCCTTCTCTAACCAGTGTGATATCTTGGTCAGGTGACTAACCAGTCCCACCTGTGTTAATCAACTTCCCATTACTGTAACAAATACCTGAGATAAGTCAACTTATAAAGAGAGAAAGTTTATTTTGGCTCATAGTGTTAGTGGTTCCAGTCCATGATTGTTTGGCCCTGTTGCTTTTAGTCCTTATGACGCACTTCATGGTGAGAGTGAGTGGTGGAGCAAAATCTCTTACTTCATGGCCAGGAACTGAAAAGAGAGGAAGAGGAAGAGGCTGAGGTCCCATGATCTCCTTCAATGTTATGCTTCTGATGACCCAAAGATCTCCCACGAAGTGCTACCTTTAAATGTTCCATCACCTTTCATAGCACCAAGCTGGAGAATAGGCTTTTAATGTATGGGTGTTTAAAATCCAAACTATATTTGGATTCTATTCTAGCCTAATAGTTAGTTTCATTCCTAAGAATCTCCACCATATCAACAATCCTTACAAAGGAATGATGCTTTTAATAGAAAATAAGTTAAAGATTAGAATGTTTTTCATACCCAGAGAATCATTTTCCTACCCAGCATTCAATTAAAGCATAATCAATTGGCATTATATGGTAAAAATAGCATAAGTCAAAATTAACTTAGTGCATTTTACAACAAACAAGTTCCTGATCCTAATGAAGTAACAGAATGTTTCTAACATTACCAATGCAACAGCAATCACATTTTAAGCATTCTGATATTTAATGTGATAATCCACTTAAGTTAAATCATATTCCCTCATTAAACATGAGTGGAACTTAATTTTTCTTTATTTTCTCTCTCAGTGCTCTGTTGCTTGAGAAATTATTGGCCCAATTTAAAAACATAAAAAGCAAATACTGTAGTTCGTCATGGAGGCACTTGGGGCTTTCTTATTTCATGAGTGGTACTTGTAGGCCAAGAATGGAATATGAAAGTCTCTCTTTAGATTATTGAGTGGTGTACCTAGTCCAATACCTGGTAAAGCAAAGATTGGTCCAATATGCATATATGCAAATATTCAATAAAACCTCATTGTACAACTAATATATGCTAATAACAAAAGATTTGTCCAAATACCTCTTAAATGAGTGAGGGGCTCACATTCCAGAACTAGATGATTGGAGATATAAAAGTGTTTCCCTTTGCAAAGAATGCCTGAGGCATGATCATCTGAAGTTTTATGGAAATAGCAACTCATTTAAAGATTTATGTAGATCTGAGCTACATTCCATCCCTACCCTATATACCAAAATGGAATGTGCTTCATTACATTAGCTAGAAAATGTGTGAGTCACCCATGGAAAGGAAGGAGAACTGGCTCATTGATTAGCAAATTGATTAACAGATTTGTTTATTCATTTGCTTATTTATTATTTTTGAGATAGGATCTCTTTGTGTTGCCCATATTGGCCTTGAACTTATGCCTTAGCTTCAGAGAGGTAGCTGGGAGTATAGGCATGTACCAGCAATTAGATTTGACACTTGTTGCAGATGAATACTTTCTTTATTCTTTGTTGAAATGGGTTATTGTAGAGTAAATGTGAGTACACTTACTATATTTTTAAAATATATATTTGGTGTCATGTAGAAATGTAGAATTTGAGTCTTTAACTTGATCTTAAACTGGTAAATTTGTGGCTATGGTTGCCAATAGGTTCTATTTTTCTAGTGGATAATATGAAGAGATGTCTATAATGGGTGGGCTTAACCAAAATGCAACATTCATTTGAGCAATATATAATACAGAAAAAACTAATTTCAAATTAAATTAGCCATCTTCCCAAATCATTTTTGAGCTACTAGAGAATCTCTAATTATCTCAAAGAATGGGAACAAGAGTTAGTGAGGGGAGTAAAATTTATTAAATATAATTTTTTCAATATTAAACCTGTGGAAACTACACTTAGAGAAGTTAGATAGCTTGCCTAAGTGACTACACCTGCATTTAAACCAGATATTTGAGTCAAAAAGCTCCAAGATGTATGCTTAATTTTTAAAATTTGTCTCAACAAAATAAATCCTAAAATGTACATTCATGCATACTGAAATTTTTTCAAAATAGTTTTTAAAAGGCAAGGCAAAAATATAATATTCGTTTAAAATTTATTTATCATACAATCCTTTTAAAGTATCTGGAAATGAGAATATCCTGAGATCAGAGAGCACCATGTTTTCAAAAAGTCAAAAATTTAACTATCAGCAACTTAAACAATTGTTTGAATTTTCATAAGATCTAGAAAAAAACCCTCCTTTGAGATGACTGCCTTTCCAGCAGGAACACAGCTGCCCCTTAGTAAGAATGGAGTGGAGTGGGAAGAACTTAAGTAGAAGTAAGTCCCTGATGTGCCTTGTCCACTTTATGACATGAAAATGTTCACTATCCGACATGTTTTCTTTGATCCTACAGTTGTTATTAATTGTGATCGGAGCTGTAGCAGTTGTCTCAGTTTTACAACCCTACATCTTCCTGGCAACTGTGCCAGTGATAGCAGCTTTTGTTATGCTTCGGGCATACTTCCTCCATACTTCACAGCAGCTCAAACAACTAGAATCTGAAGGTATGACATGGAATGTGCTGTGCTCTTTTGGAAACAAGCCACAAGACCTTTGGGGGACTCTCTATAATGTAAATGATTTTTGAAATGTGTATGTATATCAAAGGAAACTAAGTTACAAAGTTCATGTGGATTGTTTTTAATTAGTGACCATGTGACTTTATTTTCGTTTTGAAACAAGTGTATAGAGTCTTACAAAGGTCAGTGTGAGGACCATTGATTCACAATTTACTTACATTAATTAAATTAACAATGATAGTGCTGCTTTACTAAAAGTTTCTCTGGGTTTCCAAATCATACTAGACAGAACTCTTCCCTTTGGCTTCAGATCCTTCTTTATGTTCTGGGGGTAGCTTTTGTTGTGTCCCCAAATTCTACTGAGCACTTTGGGAAGCGTATTTTTCAGTTACGGCCTTTGCGTTGGTGTATTTTCAAGGAGTAAACTTCTAATGAGTTTCTGCTTTGAAGGTTATGAGCTAAATCAAGTCATATGAATTCTTAATTGAAACCCCATACAGCCAAAAACAATAATTAAAAAATGCCCGGTGGTAGCCAGAAATGTGAATAAACAATTAATGATCTTCTAATAAGCATCCATAGTAGCCAAGTAAAAAGGAAGGGTAACTCACTAGAAATTTTAAGAATCCCAGCTATTCAAAGTATTTCACTTAAGTGAAAGACCTCTCTAGCCAGTGACATCTATTGTCTGGTTAAGTTAGTCTTTTTTAGGAACAAACATGGTACTGTGACATTGCATTCTGTGTTTACATGATTTGCATTGTTTTATGTGGGAATATTTCACAGGTAGGAGTCCAATTTTCACTCATCTTGTTACAAGCTTAAAAGGACTATGGACACTTCGTGCTTTTGGACGGCAGTCTTACTTTGAAACTCTGTTCCACAAAGCTCTGAATTTACATACTGCCAACTGGTTCTTGTATCTATCAACACTGCGCTGGTTCCAAATGAGAATAGAAATGGTTTTTGTCATCTTCTTCATTATTGTTACCTTCGTTTCCATTTTAACAACAGGTATTATGAATTCATTAACTTCTTAGCTAAACGTTTAAGTAAAAACTGTGTCAATGAATAAAATGCTACATATTCTTATAGATTAAAATATTTAGATGTCTTTAAACAGATTTTTGGAGTTTATTAATCAGAAATTTGTGGGTTTATCATTGGACAAATGATTTTTTGAATTTCTATTGAACAAATAATTTCTTTGATTTATTTATAAACAATATTATTCCTGCTTTTACATTTAAAAAAACTGGGATTCAGAATGTCAGATAGCAAATCCGTGATTAATAGTAAAAATCTTTTCATGATAAGGTTGGCAAAGGCTCCTGTCTTCAAAAGTAGTAGATTTCTTTATTAATGCACTTTCTAAGTAGTGGGAAAGAACTACCCACATGCATAAGTGCACATTCTTATTTTCCCCTTTTCTGGTAAATTTCGTCCTTTTAACTACTGGTTGGTGAAATTTTTTTATCTAATATGAATATTTCATGAAGAAAAAGTACCACTGAAGGAAAATGACTTAGACAAATTGTTGTATTTTTCCAATATACAGGTTCTGAATTTTAGCATTTTGGGGTGAAAAAATCACAATGTATTTCATAATAAGTCAAATAAAAAATCTGTATAGATAAATGAGTTCCCTTTACTTAACATGTTGAATTTCTGAGCTATAAGAAGTGTTGAAATATGTTTGTGTGCATGTGTGTGTGTGTGTTTGAGTGAGAGAGAAAGAGAGAGAGAAAGAGAGGAAAAGAGAGAGAGAGAGAGAGAGAGAGAGAGAGAGAGAGAGAGAGAGAATGAGAATGGGCAAAGATTCAGATCAAATGTCAAAGGATTGTTTGATTATAAGAACAAAATCTTGCTCAATCTGAAAGGAGGCATCATTTGGAGAGTAACAGGAAAGCCCCAGGGCAAGTGGCAGCCTTGGGCCCCTGAAGAGAGCAGAACAGGCATTGGAACGTCAGATACATGTGTCCTTCCCATCTCTCAAGTCCAACTACTGGCTTGCTATGGCTGCTTCATTCATTGCTCTCTCTCTCTCTCTCTCTGAAGAATAGTTTTCTTGTTGAACCAAGGCCATGTCCCATGAGCTTGATGTGGCCTCTCCATTCTGGCCCCTTGAGTTATCAGTAGATTTCCTCTGTCCAATTACTAAGTCCTAGAGAGAACAGGAAACAAGCTCCTTCTAGCTCAGGGGTCTACCTGCAGACCACACAACTGTTGTGAGAATAATTGGTTTTCCACATTTATTGTTGTTTCAGCTGGAACAATGGGAAATGAATCTATGAAAAGAACTTAAATGGACAAGCAAATTTTAAAAATCTCCCATTATGTAGTAATTTTTGCAACTTTTTAAAAATAAAGTTTCTTTTCAGAAAAATTCAAAATATTTAAATTTTCATTTAAATTATTTGAAGCATGATTAAAGATGGCTGAATTATATGAATGAAGATTTATTAACAATTAATTTTAACCAATATATCATATGCTGTAACATAATGGTTAAGTAATTGAGTCCTAGTTTTCCATGAGCAATAGTCAAAACATTTAGCAATCAGCATACTACAGACCACACAATCAATAAGTTGCCCAGCTAGAGTGAATGTTGGTCACCAAGCTGTTATCATCCCTGTCCCTGGGTCTTCTGCTATATTAACTTGCATACTTTAATTAATGTCCCTAAATCCCTCCTGTGTAAAGAGACACAGTAATAATACACAGCCCATAGATTTGTGGTAAGTGTTAAATGCAGCACACATTTAGTCTGTTATACTTAGTATAGTGCCTAGGCCATGGCAAATGCCCAATAACTTATATTACTTGTTGTTATTAATTTTTTATCTTATTCTCTTCTTAGCCTTCAGAACAAGTAATATTTTGGAACCCTGGATGAATCTTGAATATTTAAAATAAATTATTTATTAGTAACAAAGCTGATATGTTCTTCTATGGCATACCTTTTGTTGGGGCTATTGTGGAAATATAAATGTCAATTAATAATAGGATGTATTTCTCCCAACTTTTGAACCTTATGACAATTTTGTCATACATTATAGATGAAAGAATTATCAATTGGGAGTTAAAATCTAATTTTTTACAATCTATTTTGTAAAATTTGTATAACCATAATATGGAATATTTTTGAATTTTTATTAGTGATCCCTTCCATCTCTTTAAAAATATTTGCTCTAATAAACACATAGCATTGTCCTTTCCATGTGAATTAAACTTTTTTCTTTCTTTTTAACAGAATGGACAATCTCCTTCCAAATGGCAGACATATTAGTTTTTCTGACTGTCTGTTAATGCACTAAATTCCCTCTCTTCCAACAGCATCTGATTGGCAGAGAAAGTCATCCTTGCAAACATATAAAGCACATCTAAATATCCTACAGATGCTACTCAAGTGCATCCTTTTTCTGTTTTTGGCTTTCTTGTAGAGGAGATCATCTGGACACAGGATTTTCTTTTCCATTGCCCATGCAAATATTTGAAGGGAGAAACATGGTGGTATCTACCCAATACCAACAATCTTTTTTTTTTTTTTTTTTTTTTTGGTACTAGGGTATGAACTTAGGGCCTTACACTCACAAAGTAAGAACTCAACACTTGAGCAGTGCTTCCCTGTCCTTTTTGGTGTTTTGTGCCCAGATTGGCCTCAGACTATAAGCCTCCCGTATAGCTTGGATGTAGGTGCAAGGCATCACACATGGCCTTCAGTTACTCTAAGACACTGGTTGAATGTTTACTGTATAAGGATATTATTCCTCCTGATAAATGTTGTGGTAAATGTAGATGAAACAAGGTCAAAGTCAGCATAAAACTGATTGTGAATTTAATGTGATGTGCTGCATAAGAGGTATGCATCAAGTCATTCACAGAAGAGAGGAATAACACAAGATTTGTTCATGTTTTTTCACGTAGGTGAAGGAGAAGGATCAGTTGGTATTATTCTAACTTTAGCCATGAATATCATGAATACATTGCAGTGGGCTGTAAACTCCAGTATTGATGTGGATAGCTTGGTAAGTCATTATTTTTTGTTTTATGAAAAAATTCCGACAATTCAAAAAGTATAGGTAATAATGTAAGGACTCAGTATATGCCCCAAATCATCTTATGTCTTAAAATATTGTAGATAACTTGAAGGCCACTCTACCTCTCATTAAGGCACATCTCATCTTTCTTCCACGTAGATCACCACTATGAACTTCTGTTTCCCTTAATTTTGCTTGTTCATGTGGATTGCTCAGTTTTTAACTAGACTGGTTTGGGGTTTTTCTTAATTGATTTGTAGGAGTTTATGTATCTTGAATCCATTGCCAATTTTATATATTTAAAATACAGCCTTTTAGTCAGTAGCTTTGCTTATTATGTCTTTTAATGAAAATAAATTTTTAAGTGTAGTGATGATCAGTTTATTAACCCTTTCCTTTTATGGCTTATCCTTTTGGTATTTTAATTAAGAAATCCTTCCCTCTTTTGGGATCTTAAAGTCAGCATCATAACACTTTTCAAATATTCTTTTCTTGTTTTTAAATTTTCCATAGTTTTAGTGACAGCTCTCCTCCTCCAGTGTTTACATTGCCTTTTCCCTCTTCTTGTTTATCAATGTTGTCATACACTTGTAGACTTTATAAGTGTGTACAAAGACCGTATTTTGGTTGTATTGCTTCTCTTGTCTTGGATCCCTAGAATATAGTGCCTTCAGGGATGTTTATGTGCTGACACTGAATGAAGAATACAAATCCCATGGTGGCAAGAATTAGGGATGTAAGGAATCTACACAGAATTTTCCACTGTTGCTTAAAAAGAAAAATCAAAGTGTGTCAAGTGCCCTTTGCTCATGCTGTAATCCTAGTTACTTGGGAGGCTGAGATCAAGAGGACAGCAGTTCAAAGTCAGTCTGGGCAAAAAAGTTTGTGAGCCTCCATCTCAACCAATAGCTGGGTATGGTGGCCATGCCTATCAACCTAGCTACAGCAGGAAGCATAAAAGAGGAGGATTGTGGTTCAGGTCAGAGTAGGGGAAAAAAGATCCTATCTCCAAAATAACTAGAGCAAAAGGATGGGAGGAGTATAGAGCTCCTGCCCAGCAAGTACAGAGCCCTGAGTGCAAATCTCAGTACTACCCCTACAAAAAAAATTAAGGCACAATTTCAGTCAGACTGTATAGGTGGCCTGAGTACTTTATCATTGACTTCATTTAGGATTTTTGGATTAACTGTATTGAAAATCATCCATCCATTACATGGTCTCAAACTAGTACATTCATTCAACTATAAAATTTGTAATCAGAAGAAATAGTGATTAAAATTATAGTAATATCTCCAGGAAGGCAAAACCTTTTAATACCCTCTTCTTATCTATGTGTCTTTACATTTTTTTGATAATTTAAATAATTCATTGAAATGTCATTTAATCTTAACATATTTATGGTAGACTTTGCTTCTTTTCCTTTAACTTGTTTTCATTTGACTAGTTCTTTTTAGCATCTCCTTTCTTCCTAGTCTTAGTCCAGTGTACTTTTGGAGTTAGGTCTCATAAACATATGTATAAATATTTCTATTACAATATAGCAAGAGAATTTCAAATAAAAATTGTTCTTGAATTTAATTGTTCAAATTTCTACAACCTTGACTTTACATTTTAAAATCCTTGTGTACCATGATAAAAGCGAGAGCACACAAGGGAGGGGTGAGGATAGGAAAGACACCTAAAAAACTAGCTAGCATTTGTTGCCCTTAATGCAGAGAAACTAAAGCAGATACCTTAAAGCAACTGAGGCCAATAGGAAAAGGGGAACAGGTACTAGAGAAAAGGTTAGATCAAAAAGAATTAACCTAGAAGGTAACACCCATGCACAGGAAATCAATGTGAGTCAATGCTCTGTATAGCTATCCTTATCTCAACCAGCAAAACCCCTTGTTCCTTCCTATTATTGCTTATACTCTCTCTACAACAAAATTAGAGATAAGGGCAAAATAGTTTCTGCTGGGTATTGGGGGGGGAGCGGGAGGGAGTGGAGTGGGTGGTAAGGGAGGGGGTGGGGGCAGGGGGGAGAAATGAACCAAGCCTTGTATGCACATATGAATAATAAAAGAAAAATGAAAAAAAAATAAATAAATAAAATAAAATCCTTGTGTACATTACCTATCTCTTTATGTAAAAACATCTCTTTACCCTGTACATGTACAATTTCTTTCTCTTTGTCATTTACTTTTCTTGGTTTGTGTAATAGCCTATAATACAGTGATGTCAAAACCTTTGTTCAGTGCATTTCTGCTCTGCAGGGGTGATCTCCACTGTAATTGCTTTAAGGTATTTTTACTTTTGTAGTTTTTCGCATGGGCATCCTGGGCTTTGTGACCTGTGCTTTGACATTGTGTCTTTCATCTTGCCACATAAAAGAACCTTTGCAAGGACCTAATCATGTTATATGAAAAGTATTAATATTTGTATTTGATTTCGTTTTTAAAAAGTAATGTTCTTTTGTTTGACTATCCAAGTAAATATGGGAGTTTTCATTTCCCTGCCAAATACCAGTAGTGGCCTTTCCTGGGTGTTCATGGGTATTTATTTAAGTATTAATTCCCATCATATTATCATATTACTGTTATCTATATAGGCTAAAGCTATATAGTGATATTTTTATTTTCAGTTTGGCATTCGTTGAGAGTAGAAAAAGCGATGCTCTTAGATTTTATGTTTGTGTGAAGCTAACACCAAAGGTCCTATGATTTCCAAAGCAAAATCTCATGTTGTTTTACTTTACTGAACTGTTACCTGCATTTAGAGCAAACTGAATTAAAAAGAGAATAAAGAGGATGGTTTGTTTTATACACCATTTTAGTTTTAAAGTACAGGACCATTCAGAAAAAGATCTTTTTTTTTAAACCAATGTGGCCTAGTTTAAACATGTAGGCAGAGTCAAACATCTACAGGACCATTAATTTATAAAAGTGGGAATGTGGCTTTTCTTTCATTTCCCACCTTTCCTTATCCCCAGATACCTAGTTTTCAACTAGTAAAGACAATATTTGGATGATAACACTTAACTGCTACTTCAACTTACTTTGTATTTATGATCACATATCTCAAATACTAGTGCTGGAAATTGTTCATTAACCTTTTGATTATGTTTTCCTAATAGGTTACTTATTTATTCTCAAAGATATTTCTTTCCTCTCTTCCTGTCTCCTCTTCAGTGATCCAGTAATTCCATTCCTTGCACTTTCTGCTAATGACCTCATGACATACCTCATAGAAATAAATATGTGTGACAGGAGAGAAAGTCTTCACTTCTCCCGGCCAGCTGCATCACTTTATTGAACCTCTCCTCCAGTGCCCTGCCTCTCATTCTGGGTCCTTTCTCAACAGCCCAAAAATACTCTCCCTTGATCTCCAATTGCCATCCTATTTCTTTGACAAACAAAACTTCTTTAGAGAATATCTCTCTCAGTTTCCTTCTCCATTGTTCCCCCCACCTGCTTCATTTGGTTTCCATCACCCACTTGGCTCATGACCAACATTTTGCCAAAAGCTGATGTCCTTGCTTCCCATAGTTGCTGAGCACTATTTGCCATGGACCAATCCTGATGCCTGTCTACCTTATTTTTCTGCTATTCCTTGCTCATCCTTACTCCTTTGTTTGTTTGTTTTGTGGTACTGGAGTTTTAACTTAGGGCCTAACTCTTGCTAGGCAGACACTCTAACACTTGAGCCACTCCATCAGCCCTCCTCCTTACTCCTTTGTTGGTCCTTCCTTTTTTGCAGATTTTTAAAAATCATCCATAATGTAGATTTCTTCTATCTGCATTCTCTAGCTATTGTCACCTAATGTCATGTTTTAGAAACTATCTTTGATTGAAACTATTCCAGGATTGAGGGGAAGGGAGAATAAAGGAGAATGATGGAGGGGGTGAATTCAACCATGATATACTGTAACAACTTTTATAAAAGTCACAATGTACCCCAGTGCAACAATAATATAATAAAAAAGAAATTAAAAACAGAAAGTCTCTTTGGTGGGTCATAGATTCATATCCTTAATGTAGGCTTCTCTGCTGCTCTCTAAACCCAACTACTATCTTGACATATCCATGTTTTCATAAAACACAATACTATAGTGTTTTCCAGTATGACCTCTTGGGCCATGAATTCCTGTACAGTTTCTCCTCAAAATATACTGAGAGTCTTAAGGACCATTAAAATAACATAAAGTTTCCATTCTACTCACCAATTTTTCTGAAATATTAAACAAACAAATAAACAAGAGTTGAAGCTCCTAAAGGTTCTTGCATGGTTGATGCAATCTAAGAAGAGTTTTCTGTCAATAGAAACTCCCTCTGTTTCTTCTTTGTTCTTTCACTGCCTTTGTTTATTTTTGGTTCCAGTAAAGATCAAGTAACTGATTGTACAATCACCAATGTGAAACCTGCTGGAGAAGGGCAATCTGGCCTTTCTTCATGGTTCTTGATGCCTAATGCTTTTGTATTAAAAGCACTTTCTGATAAAAGAATCTGAGAGGAGGATTCATTTGTCCTGTTTTTCTTTTACCTCCTTTAGTAGTCTCTTGATCATGTCTTTGTTTTTTTGTTCTCATACATCAGTGCAGCATATTTTATTCTCATGGATTCTGTCTCAAGACTTCTTTCCACTCAACCATTCTCTTTCCATCTCATAGGGTGGCTGTACTAGGGAGAAATTTGTCTCCCATTCTGGCCTTGCTATTGAAAAGTCATGTGGCTTTAAGCTTATCAAGGACCCCCACCACCATCCAGGGCCTCATTTTTCTCATCTGTTAAATGAAACAATTTTGTTAGGAGATTTCTAAGGTTCCTCTTAGTTCTGACAGTCCCTCTTCTGAAATCTTTTTGTATAAAAAAACCTCAACTCTTGCTTAGCATATAAGTAGGCTAAGCACATTCCTGCCCTATGCATGAGTGCCAACTCCATTGAGTAAGTTACCCACCAGAACTGATCAAACAACTCTGACACAATGCGTTACTAAAGCCAATGAAGAAAAAGTAGACACTATGATGATCTAGAGTCTTGAATTAATGTAAGAGACTTATGAGAGCCCTAAGGGGGAAAAAATGTTTGGAGAGCTTGGAAAATTGATTGGGGCTTTGTTCCTGGGTTTAACATTTCTCATTTGTACAATGAAAGAATGGATTAAACCACAAGTTCTCAACCTGGCAGCACATGAAGAAGCTTTATAAAAACAAAGATTATTCACATTTCATTAAGACCAATGAAATCTATTCTTTTGGTGGGGGACAGGATAGCTGGGCATGCTGTCTACATTTTTAAAAGCGCTCCAGGTGATTCTAATATGCATCCACTAGAATCACTAGGTTAGGGCTTCTCCAAGATTCATCTTAGTTCTGATTTTCTGTGAGTCATGGCAAGAGGGTCAGAAAACGATTCCTATATAGAGTGAAATAGGAAACATTTTCAGCTTTGCATGCTATATGATCTCATGCCAGTTACTTAACTCAACCGTGTAGGGCAAAGCAGCCCTGGACAATGTATAAACAAGTGGATATCTCTGAATGCGGCCTGGGCACCATAGATCTACTGAACTTTAGTCTAGGGAATATAATTTACTTTTGAATTGATGGACCACCAACAAATCGCTTTTTGTCCTATGTCAATTAATGAAGCATACATAAAGCTCTATAAGACATATAAAAGATGATGCTTAATGACAGAGTACTTTGAGGAAGTCATAATATTTAAAAATTAATATACTTAGAGAAAAGTCTTATTATAATATTGAAAACCTTGATAAGAATGTTTTGATTTGTTGTTTTAGACTCCTTGAGATTTCCTTGGAAATATTATTAATGGAAATCACATATATTGAATAGCATTCACCAATGTCCTTGCCAATGGCCTACCATGTGCCTCTAAATAATGACACATGATAGGGTGCAAGTAAATTCCAGTATAAGTAGTAGATTCAGAGTGTGTCAGACTTTAACAAAGCAGGGGAAATTGAGAATCTTTCTTTGCATTATATTTAAAAGCTCCGTGTTTGCTTGGGGTGTGCCTTTTGTTATTAGTGGCTACAGATTTTCTTTCTCTTATTTCAGATCACCATATCTGTCACCTCTGACAGTCAGAAAAAAGTGATACTGACTTGCCATGTGATTTGATAGAGGTTAGAGTATACTGGTAGAAAGCAAACTATAATAATTGACTGAAGCTTTCAGTTTGTAGTATAAGTAACTCATTAATGCTATCAATTTATACCAACATAGTTTTTGACTGACTTTTTATGTGCTATAGCAGCATAAGTAATAGAAGCAGAACAAAAACCCAGAGTTTTAAAAATATATTTTGGATAGACTTTTCTTGATACCCATTTTATTTTAAGTCCAAAGATTGTGTTATTAGCTCCTACATGACCTGAGGTCTCAGATGTGTTTGAGTGTAAAAAGCATTTAGCTTGAGTGTACTTGAAAGAGCTCTGATTTAAAGTACCTTAATGTCTCCTTTCATATACTTCACAGTTTGAAATCTTCTCTGGTAAATTTTGTGTGTTTTTCATATTGTATCTGTTTCCCAGGTGATCACTCCACATTTATATCTCACAATCTTCCTACAATAGTTATGGCATTTTTTTCAGTGTTGCCAGGCTAATCTTAGGCATAGGAAATGAATTTTCTGTTATCATGGCTTTTGTGATAGTATGGCATGTTTGTATGTTGATGCATAATTTTGATGTCCTGGCTTCTAAACAAGCAGAAAGATATAAGGAATTATAGCAAATATTTCTGTGTGAGAGAGGGGAGTCTAGATTCCCAAAAAGGCTTTTGAAGACTTCTCTTTCATTCTTGGCCACAAAGGGTGAACAGGAGAATCAGGATTCATTTTCTTCTTAACTTAAATGCATCCCTTATAAAGTTGAGACCAGACTGTGGAACTTTCTCTTTGTTAAGACCGTCTTCTTCTTAAAAGACTTTGTTCTCCTGATGCTTAGATTAGTAATGTTAGACATACTTATAAAGATAATGAGATTCTGTTTTAAAGCTAGACTCCTTCTCAAGATGTTCAGGGGAATTTTTGGATCCAAATAAAATTAAATAATGAACTCAGAATTTAAAACAGATGATTCTCAAGCAAAAGTCTCATCTCATTTTGGCTACATTTCAATTTTATAGAATTACGTAGAATTTGCACAAGTTAATGTCAAGTTTTCCTTTCCACATATGAAGAGGTTCGGTGTTTTAGTACTGGCTGTCTTTGTAGCTTTATCTTTTTACTTCTCAAAGTCTAAGAAAGGTGCCATTATCTAACATGGTGGTAGACACAGGAGATATCCTATTCCTGGGGCTAACTTTCTGCCTAGACAGGGCTGCCTACACATTCCTTCTCTTGAAACTCTTTTCTATGCAGCCTAAAGTTAAGTTGTTGGTCAGTCTGGTAATTGGTTATTCTGAATTTCTCTCCAGCACAATCCAGGTAGCTAGACAATGACACTGTGATTTTCACATGTCATGTGAAAATGTATAGTAGACATTCTAAAAAAGAATTAATTGAGGTCAAAAAGTTCATTGAAGTCAAGCAGATGAGACTAAAAAGAATTTGGTGTGTAGTGACTCCTGTCTAATCCAAACAGCAATGTATGTTTTCAGACTGAGAAGCTGAGGAATAAAATTACAGCCTGGACAACATGCACTAGCATCCTCATAGTCTGACCATTTTCACTGCATAAATGCTGCCTTCTGCATAGGAGGGAGAACAATGAATTCATTCATTCTTAACGAAGATTTATTAAGTGATTGCTTGGTGATAAGCAGTAGCTGGAGAAGAATGCTTTGAATATTTCATCATTTCAGCACTACAGGAAAGTTTTGAAAGGTTACTATAAAAGGCACAATGGGTTTATCACCAAGCTGGTGAGACAGACGCTTAAGAACCTCTTATTTGCATGGACCTCTTTAAAGGTACTTGTGTTAGTCAGCATTCTGTTGCTGTGACAAAATACTTGAGATAACAATTTAAAAGATTTATTTTGGCTCAAGGTTTCAGTCCATGGTTAGCTGGTTCTATTGCTTTTAGACCTGTGGTGAGGCAGAAATGATGGCAATAGACATGCGTAATAGAGAAATTTGCTCACCTCATGGCAGCCAGGAAACAAAGATAGTAAAGAAGGATAGGAAGGGGCTGAGAAAAAAAATAAGGTCTTCAAGGACACATCTCCATGACCAACTTCCTTGAACTAAGCCATACTTTCTAATGTTTCTGCCACCTCCCATCAGTGCCATCAGTTAAGGAGCAAGCCTTTAACACATGGCCTTTTGGGGACTCTTAAGATCCAAACCATAAAAGCCCTATACTTCATTTTATATGTATAATTTGTATTCTTTTTCTTAAGAAGAATCCCTCAAATTACCTAAGCTTTAGGACTTGCCAACACTAGATCCATTTCTGATAGTAGATATGAATTTTTGACCAAGAAATAAAATATGTAAGAAATATGACTTTAATTTTTCAGTAGGTGAATTTATTCCAGTTTGAATATGAATTTTACTAAGTACAAAAAACAACCTTACTGGGCAGGTTTTGAATAGCATTTACAGAGTTCCAAGTTATCAGGATGGAGGAAGTGTTGGCCAAATAGTGTCCTTTGTCCAAGCTCACTGTTACCAACTCACTGATGCTCCTGTCTGACCCAGCTAGGTAGGGTTGTTTGTCCTTCTTGTCCTGACTGTGAGTTCACTTTTGCTGAACTTTCAGCTTCTTCCATGTCCCTAAGATATCAAAAGATTCAATCTGGCTTCTCCTTAGCATGACTGTGCAAATGTGGGGCTATATAAACCTGTATCAAATCAGTTGTGCCTATGCATGTCAACACCAGAAGCTTTTCTCCAGCATGCTTCTTTTCCTGGGTTCCCCCATTGGAATTGAGGCACAGGCCTCCCATGTTCTAAAGTCCTCCAAATCTGCTTAGGCTAGAATCAGGGTTAAGCTGCAAGACAGGACTCCTTGTTAGAGGGACTGGCATCTAATCCCCTAATTGCTCTCATTTATGTGTAACCTTTCTTGAGTTAGATAGTGGGGTGAGGAGAGAGGCTATTTCTCAGCCATCACAAGTTCATCTTTGTCTACCATTTTTGCATAAGCATTAGCTTTAAGTTTTTCAGGCTTAGTTGTTTTTGCTTGTTTAAGAAGGGGTGTCTTGCTCTACTACCCAGGCTGGCCTCAAATCCTGGGCTAGAGCAATCCTCCTGCCTCAGCCTCCTGAAACTTAAAGCCAATAGACATATATGACTCAAAACTGTCAAACTACTAATATCTGGCCTGATTTCAAAAGCCAGTTTTTGAAACT
Source organism: Castor canadensis (assembly GCF_047511655.1). NCBI lineage: Eukaryota > Metazoa > Chordata > Mammalia > Rodentia > Castoridae > Castor > Castor canadensis. Next base: position 35,917,302 of record NC_133387.1, on the reverse strand, counting down.
TGAACTAATGGACTTGATTTTTCTCTGCTCTGGTACTGAGGTGGCCAATGGGAATAAAATATCCAGGGTGAGGTAGAATGTCACACTCAGGGCAATGTACTGTAAAGTACAAGGAATTACTTAGTAACATGTAATATTATTTGCTACATTAGCTGTCCAATAATGAATGGCATTTCAGTGGCTACAAAACTGACTGTGATGAAATGTCTGCACTAGCCACTTTTTCGACTGTCAGAAAATGTCCTAAGTTATTGAATTGAAAGAATATCTGCCCAAATAGTATGAATGAGTGCCCAGTGTTAAGAAGTAACATGTTCTTGGTCAAGGATATTTGGCCATCCTGGGAATAACTAGAATAACTTGGCCTGGAGTTCCTTTATGCATGTAGACTCCAAAAAAGGGAAGTTGGAAAGTTTCATTTTCTAAATTTGAAATGTATGTTCCATTTTCCATATTTGACATTAGATTCACCCTCCTTGGTAAACCTTACTTCTAGAGACTATCATTTACAATGCTTAGACCTAATATGAATTAAAAATTATATATTATATTCCAAAGCTGCCAAAATAGTTTTGTGTATTTTCTAATAACACTACATATAATTTTGAGTAGTTTAAGAAGCAATGTTTAAATGTTTTTTTGGTTGCTAGGAGTATTAAAGGGTGAAAGATTTTTGTTAGCTTATATCTTTCTTGCTGTACTAAAATGCTTAAAAAAAACTCGCTTAGAATTCTTCACAAAATTCACAGGCAGAAATAAGTGTCTATTTTATAAAATTAAGCTAACTTTGTGGATTTCTTGAAATCATTTTAAGAGAGAGATGCTATTCTTATGCAAGATAACTACAATAAGATGTCATAAATATATTTTAGCTAGTTCTCTGGCACTTCCATCCCAATGACAACTACTGTTCTAAATTTTCCAGACCTTATATAGACTAGCAGCTCCCAATGAAAGTTAATGACAATGAAATGCATGAGTATGGTTTAATTCAAAATTAACCAAGAATAACTAAATCAAGATTTAACAGCCCCATAAAGTCATTCAGAATTCAGAATTTATAATTGTACATGGGGGAACAATTGTAGTTATATCACTTTTTCTTCCTCCAGAGTTATTCGTGATGGGTGTGGGCTTTGGACCTTTTCATTTCCATTAACTGTAGATTTGACTTAAAAGGTTTTATTCTGAACACAGGATGATTATTGAAGATAATTCAAGGATATTTTCAAGATGAAGGAAACTGAAATGTTTAATCACTGGAAAGAAGAAAGAACTTCATAAACAAAACATGCCTGATCGGTGGAATGAGAAAATAGGCATTGAAATTAGAATTGCTAAGATGAGCTTTGAATGTTCAATTAAGCATCAATTTTCTAAACTCCTCTGCATAATTCCATACTAAAGATAAAAAGTTTTCACATTTTAACTTTTGATGATGAAAAATAGAAATAACGAAAACAAATGCTTCAAATAAATTTCTGTCTACATTTATTTAGAAAGAATTATTTTCCTGAGTCTCAGCAGTAAATAAGATATATAAATACATTGATAATAAATTAATATTGTAAAGGAGGATGTTAATTCAGTTCTTGACTGAGTAAAGTCAACATCACAATTACTACTAAGACTCAAGAAAAGCACTAAAACTGTCTTATATTCTCTTAACATCTGAGAAAAGCTAAGCAAAAGGCTTAAGGATAACTTTTAAAAATAGAAATTATGAGTCATTCAAAATCTTCAAACTCTTATTTGTTTACTCATTAACATATTCATTCATTTATTAATTTTTCAAATATCTACTGGGTACTTATTATATGCCAGGCCATTTAAAAATCATATTTTAAATTGTAATAAATCATAATTATTCAGAGAAATAGATTTTTGCTAAGAATTTAAAAACCTTTAAAAGAGCTTGAGCTCCTTCATTTCTGTGCAGATTAAAGATATACTTTATTAAATGTCACAACAATAGATTTATATAACAGATACTTTTTATTGTTGTGTTGGGGGTACATTGGTGCATTCACAAAAGTTCTTACAATATATCAAATATATCATAGCTGAATTCACCCCCTGCACCATTCTCCTTTATCCCCTCTTTCCCTGTTTCAACAGTTTCATTTTTCCATTTACATACATGTGTACACAGTGTTTAAAGTATATCCACCCTCTTACACCCTTCCTCCATCTCCTCCCCCTTCCACTGATACCAACCCCCCAGCAGGACCTGTTCTAGAACAGATACATACTTGATTTTAAACATAACTCTTACATATAGTCACATTTTTCTCAGCAATTGAAATTGCTAAATAAAGTAATTTGGATTAAAAATATAAATATTTAGCTACAGATATATGCCAAGGACTTAAATTTGAACATTATTGTGAAGTTATTTAGAATGACTAAACAAGAGTCTACTTACCATGCAGTTAACATGTAGAATTATAGATAGTGATTAAAGTAGCTGGAGAGGAAGGCAGAATCTTCACAGGGGTTTTGAGGTGTGGTACATTTTATTATAACGTACCACTTGTACAGCATTGTATACTGCTGCTCTTAGTAGGAAAAAATTTCCCTTTGACATCATCTGTTCTCTTGAGAATAGTTTGGCTATTTATGTGTGGCTTGTGTAGTTGAGAATTAAATGATCACAAAAACAGACAGGAACGGGTCTGTATAGAGCCCATTTATTTAAGTCTTAGTTAATTCTTTCTGGGTAAGCTTTTAATTATATCCAATTATTTCCTGTTATTTCATTCAAAACTCTGAAAAATAACCAAGTGACAAATAGCTTGCATCAAAATTTACTCTTTTTTTTTTTTTTGTAGTTTTAGGAAACATCAAACTAGTCATGGTACTGTTTGTAGTTCCCAAACCGACAAAATAAGATAATTTTGTTGTTGTTACTGTTTCAGATGCGATCTGTGAGCAGAGTCTTTAAGTTTATTGACATGCCAACAGAAGAAGGTCAACCTACCAAATCAATCAAACCATCCAAGAATGGCCAGCTCTCGAAAGTTATGATTATTGAGAATCAACATGTGAAGAAAGATGACATCTGGCCCTCAGGGGGCCAAATGACTGTCAGAGACCTCACAGCAAAATATGTGGATGGTGGAAATGCCATATTGGAGAACATTTCCTTCTCAATAAGTCCTGGCCAGAGGGTGAGATTTAAATGTTACTTGTTTTGTTATACCTGTGTCTCAGTGAGTGAATCCCAACAGCTTAAAGCAATGTGTTGGTAGAACACTATTATTATAGACTAGAACCAGTATTGAGCATACACAGTTCAAGTTGTTATTATATGGAGTCATTATGTTTAATATGAAATTTAACTTAAAGAGTCCTGAATCTATATAATAGGCTCACAAGTGACTGTACTTGCAGAACACCTAATTAACTGTGCTATTTTACCATAGAAGTCATTAAACAAACCATAATTATAAAATGCTTCAACTATTCCACCTAAAAATATGGTTATTTCACTCCTGACTACATCATTAGGGTCTTCTTTGATTTTATTTGGTTGACACTCTTATCAAACAAGTGGAACATTTTTCCTAGCTTTTTCCAGTTTATGTTTTGAGTTGCCATAAAGTATATTTCATGGCCTTCAAATTATACACTAATAAAATTATAAAACTAAGCAATATTTTTACTTACTAATTTTATTATTTATTAAGCATAAATAACTGCATTATTTTGAAGTGTTTCTTATGGATCCCAGCACTGGGCTGGTCACAGGAGGAATTCATTACCTGCAGATTCCTTGAATTGGTTCTTGGAAAAGGGGATAGTTGTTTTCTGCATACTTCATGCTCTATAAACATAGTTTTTCATTGTCTTCAAATCCTTATTCTGGACCACTCTATAAATCTACATTGGAATATTATATGTTTTTGATTGATTTTCTTTTTAATGAAATTGTGAAGAAGATAGCTCTTGAGAAAACTGAATTTTAAAACTTCATCTTTTTGTAGTTAATTTTAAATAGACTCTCAAAGAAATCAGTGAGATATAGTCAGTAAATACTAACACTGACATAGAAATAGACTATTTTCACTTGCTTTTCAGACTATTTAATAAGCATTCAATACATTGAACCAAGTTCTGTTAAAAAAATTATAGGATGAGAAAAAAGTCCCTGTGTACCATGATAAGTGGCTTAAAGTGGAACACTGGTAATTTTTGACTAAACTTTTCATCTTAGGATAAAGAAATTCACATATCACTAAATTAATTCTTATTATTTTCCTATTTATCAAGAGTTGGGTTTGTTTGATTTTTCCTATTGTTAAGGAAAATCAGTTTTAAGTGGTTATAAATGTCTATGAGTATGTGGGTTAGTTGAAAGCCCTGATAAAATCTGTAAATTTTTAATATTTTTGCTTCATTATCAAATGTGAGGAAATGTTAGTTACATGTTGGAACTGTGTAAGATTAATGATTTGTGTTGGCTCCTCCCTTGCACTGGAAAAGCATAATTAATCTGTTTTGCTTTAGACATCAGTGCATAGCCTAGGGGGCTGAGAGTGTCCCTCCCCTGGAATCACCAAAATGGATGACAAAAGTACAATCATCATTATATATAATAACAACAAATAGGTTAATATAAACTAGGATGGAAATGCTTGGCAAACTTTACTTTTGCATGGTACAACTTCTATCCCTCTACTAATTTATATAATTTACAAGAAACTGGGTTTCTTGTAGACAGCAGGTAGTTGGGTCTTCCCCCCCCCCCCCCCCGTCCATTCTGACAATCTTTGTGCTTTGATTGAGATATTTAGATCATTAACATTTAAAATGATTATTGGGATAAATAGATTAGTGTCTACTTGTTACTGTTTTCTGTTTGCTCCTATTTTTATCTTCAACCCTTTTTCTTTTCATTAGTTCAAATAAGCATTTTATCATTCCATTTTTTTCCTTTCTTAAGCATTTTAAAACTTTTTTTAGTGGTTTCACTAGAGTTTGCAATATACCTTTAACACTAATTGAATTTTGTTTTCAAATCATACTATGTCATTTCACAGGAAGTACAAATACCTTATAATAACAAAATATTCACAATTCCTTCCTCCTCTCTTCATCTCTGTATTGTTTTAAGTGGGGTGCAGCAGTACTGGAGGTTGAGTTCAAGGCCTCATGCTTGTTAGGCAGATGCTCTACCATTTGAGCCATGCTCCTGGCCCTTTTTTGCTTTAGTTATTTTTGAGGTAGGGTCTCACTTTTTGCCCAGCAAGGCCTGGACTATGATCCTCCAATTCGTGTAGCTGGGATGATAAGCATGAACCATCACCCTGCCCAGCTTTTATTGATTTAGATGGAGTCTTGAGAACCCCATCACCCCAGGGTTGACCTCAAACTTCAATCCTTCTGATCTCTTACTATGCCAGACCTTTCCTCCTGTCTCTTGTGTTATTGTTGTCTTTCATTTCATTTATATGTACATGCCAGCATAAGCTTATGCATATAACATCAAATACATTGTTGCTATAATTATTTTGAGCAAATTGGCTTTTGTTATGTGAACTAAAAATTAGAAAAATTACAGATTTCATTTTGCCTTTACTTATTTCTTCTCTGATATTCTTCCTTTCTTAATATAGATCAACATTTCTGATCTTTGTGTAGTTCTGAGTTTCATTTTCCTTTTCTCTGGAGAACTTCTATAAACATTCTTACAAGACATGTCTATTGGCAATATCTCTCAATTTTTGTTTGCCTGTCTGATAAACTCTTTTTTGTCTTTCACTTTGAAGGATAATTTCACAGGGTACAGAGTTTTGTTTTGATGTGTGTTTTTTTTTCTTTCAGTACTTTAAATGTTTTACTCCATTCATTTTGGATTCTGGGGAGAGGTTAGATAAAATTCTAGTCTTTGCTTCTTTATAGATAAGGCATTTTTCCTGTGGATTCTTTCAAAATTTTTCTTTATTTTGTTTTTTAAAAAATACTGTTTGAACATGATATGGCTCAATGAAGTTTTTGTTGTTGCTTTTAACATTATTTTCCTTGGTTTTCTGTGAGTTCGCTGCAGATGTGGTATGTAGTTGGCATTAATTGGTGGAAATTTTTAGTCATTATTTTAAATCTTCCTTCCTTCCTTTTTTCCTTCCTTCCTTCCTTCCTTCCTTTTTTTTTCTTTCTTCTTCTCTTTCTGGCATTCTCATTACATGTGAGTAACACATTTGCAGTTGTCTTGCAGTTCTTGTGCATTCTTTTTATCAGTCCTTTTCTCTTTGGTTTTCAGTAGTGGCAGCTTCTATTAGCGTGTCCTCAAACTCAGAGATTCTTTTCTCAGCTATGTCTAGTTTTCTAATGGGCTCATCAAAGGCATTCTTCATTTTTGCTATAGTATTTTTTGGTCTCTAGAATCTCTTTGGATTCTACCTTTGAGTTTCCACTTGTCTATAGTCTCTATCTGTTTATACATGTGGTCTACTTTTTCAGTTAAAACCCTTATAATGTTAATCATGGTTGTTTTAAATTTCCATTATAATAATTCCAATTTCTCTGTCATATCTTACTGTGCTTGTGACACTTGTTCTGTGTCTTCAAATTATTGCTTTCTGTTCATTTATTTTTGCCTTTCAGAACACTTTGTGATTTTTTTGATGAAAGGTGGACATGATGTGCTAGATAAAAGGAACTATGGCAAATAGGCTTTTGTTAATGTAGTGGTAAGGTGTTGGGAAGTGAGGTATTATTCTATAGTCTTGCAATTATGTCTTAATCTTTTAGTGAACCTGTGCCCTTAGCTCTGAATTTCACACTCAGATTTTTTTAGCCATTAGAAAGGACAAGATGGCAGGAGTGGGCTGAAAAGCTGAATATTTCCTTTCCTTTATGTTAAGTTAGGCTTTGAAAAAAAATTTCTAATAGACTTGGCATGCTACAATATTTTCTCTTAAGAGTGTGCCTAGAATAGAAGAGCATGCTCTCATATATTTCAATATGGCTACAACCCCATTTTTGCCTGAAACATAAGGGATTTTTTTTTCATATTCTTGGAAAATGTGGCAGAGCTAAAATTCTTGAAAATAAAATTCAAAAAAGTTTGGAGGTCCCTGATGACTGTGTCTCCCGGAATTGTTTTCCTTTCAGCCTTGTCCACACTGAGTCCCCACTAAGTATTCAGTTACCCTTTAGGCTTTCCTGCCCTGGTTCTGGTTCCCTCACAGGTTTCTGCTTAGTAAGTTTCTATCTGGTAAGTTGTGATTCTTTGCCTCTGATTGTCTGTCTCTCCAGTTTTGGAGAGATAGTGGTTTGCATTCTAATGAACTTCTCTGACGGATCCAGGAAAAGTTGCTCATTTTCTAGTTTGCTCAGCTTTTTACATGTTAGGATTGAGTAAGAATTTCCAAGTTCAATACATGTCAGACCAGAGTCTGAAGTCCTGCTTTTTACTTTTTTATCTCTTTATTTAACACATTGTCTAGCTTAATAAATTTTAAATGAATGACTGAATAAGTATAAGTCTTATACTTATTTTTAGATCATATGCTTCCTTAGAATAAGAATTGGTTCTTAAAATGTCATTCTGAGTAGCTATTTTAAGAATGTCATTTCTATAGCCTGGCCCTTGGAATTTGTAGCAGCATCTTGCAAAGTATAGCAGGATACTACAAACACATTTTTTATGTGAATTAAGAAGCAGACTCAAATTTATTGTAATATTTTGGGTATTCAAAGCTACCGAATACTCAGCTGTTAATTACTCTTTATATTAAAAAGACAGTTGAAAATTCAGAACTTAAGTCCATACATCTTTTAATTTTTAATGAATTTCAGTGTTCTTAACTGCCTGAGAAATATATGAAAAAATCAATATTTTGTACATAAAAATTTCCAATCTTAATGTTAAAACATTTTGTTCATAGCAATTACTTTAGATGAAAAAAACCCTATCCTTTTGTTTGCTCTTAATCAAAACTCTTAGTTCACAGAATCTATACTTTAAAAGTTTTTATTTTCATTGCATGAGGAATGTAGCAATTATTGCACAACCATTGCCTTTTAAAAAATCTATTTTTCTTTTCAATCTCAAATACTTTTTCTTAAAAGGATTCCTTTTTTGTTTAAATTTTACAGCTATGTCACCTTCCCATTCTTTCTTTTTTCCTCTTAAAATGCAGATTGGTTTTTAATTTGGAGTCAAGTTCTTCATGATAAATGACCAAATTCATCAGAGGACATATTGCATGTATTATAGTCCTGTACAGTCCTGTGATTAAATAGATATCTATTAGTACTTCAAGATCTATTCTTTGGGTGACTTTAGCTGTTTTCTTCAGTTGTAGTCCCTTCAAAACATGACAGTGCCAGAAATGCTTCATAAGAATATCTGGTGTTTGGATCAAATCAACCAAGCACCTGACTGCCTATTTGATTTGGTGTGAAGTAGCTGAATCATTTAGTAATATGAGAAGCACACATGTGTTATTATATACAGACATATGAACATATAAAAAGGATCAATTGTAGTCACCTGGTGGATCTAAATTTTACCTTTTTTGCTATCTTGATTTCTGGAAACCATAAGGAAATGAAAAATAATTACAACAGTTTTCCATCTGTTGAAGTATGAAAATGGCAAGTAAGAAAGGAATGTTCTGTGACTTTTATTCATGCTACAGTGCAATTACAACTCGTACCAAACTCAACACTGTTTAACTCTCCACATGATAGTTTGATTTATCTTGATCCAAAATTCCCAGAGAGAAGGTGCACTGAAGTTACTAGAAAACATTGACTTGAACTTAGGTTATGTCTTTGAAGCTTATTTGCAGGAAGCACCCCTAAAAAATCCTGAAAAAGAATTATTATGTGCCAATTATATAAACAAAAAGACTTTGTTAAGTAGAAACTAGTCAGATACCTTGCTGTTGAAAAACTTGCTAGATTTAATTCATTGCTAGCAGTTAAATGGTATGAGGAAACCACAGCAATAGCTAAAAAATTTAAAGCTAAACAAAAGATTAATAAATTTTCTCTCAGTCCAGTGTTATCCCAAGATAGAAACTGAGTTCTCTAAAAATTTCAGTATTTCCTTCAGAAGGAAAGGCAATTAGTCAAGTGTCTACTTGTTAAAACCCTGACTATGGATGTAGGCATTTGGACCTCAGGGCACTTTTTACCAAATATTCTTGATATGAACTTAGAACAAATCACTTTTATCTATTGAACTTCCTTTTCTCCTCTTCCACTATTCCTCACCTATGCTGGATTGTTTATGCAAAGCTTTACTGTTATGTTTGAAAAATCATGATACATAGTGAATATGTTTGTGTAACATGGGCTAATTCAGAAATGGAAATGTGCATATGTAATTCCACAATATTTTAAAACTAAGAGTTGATTTGGTAATTGACCAAAATTAACTAAATCCACTTATTAATAAAATCTTCTAAATATATATATTCATTCATCTGCTCATGCATCTACCCATCTTTCCATCTGACTATCCCTCACTCAATCCAAACAAGTATTTACTGAGTACTTTATGTAAGCCAACAATTGTGTCAGGTGATGAGAATGGAAAGCAAGATAGACGATCCTATCGTTGTTGAATTTATATTCATGAGGTGAACACAAGAAATGATCAAGTAATATTTATTTACTTTTCTTAATTGTTTCTTGTGTACTATGAACAAGCAACACCTATGAAGGTCTTCTATATGATATTTGGTTGATCTGGCCTTCTCAGTTTTCTCAGAGAACAAACATTTGAAAATTCCATTGTAGAGCTCTTAAGATAGATAGGAAGGCAATTGTTATTGTCATTAGTATTTACCAAGTTATCCTAGAGGCCTAGCTTAATACCAAGCTCTTAATAAGTATCAAACAAGTAGTATTATTATTATCATTATTGGTTGTTATACATACTTACAACATATCATGGTCTATGCACTGGTTCATAAAAATTGAGACTAAGTATTTAAAATACATTTTATTATATATTTAAGATCTTAATTTGCAGTGAAATGGAAATTTAAAAAGCAAAACCAAACAGTCCTCCACCTGGATAGTATGAAAATCACTTCTTTAAAAAAACATTTTCTTTATAGTACAGCTATACTGTAAAGAGGCTAAATGATTTTTTTTTAAAAGGTCTGATGTAAAGAGAATGAAATGAATACTTATTCAGTGCTGCTGAATTTCCAGGAAGTTTATTCCGTGGTCAGGTAATGAGTGCAGGAGTGTCCTTCCTCCAAGGTTGAGAACTGAGCTGACATCAGGATACAGAGTTGAGGCTCTCTATGGGCCAACCATAGCACTGCTCTCCCCATGCAAGGCATGACATCCTAAATTCTACACTATGTTCCTATAGTGTTGGTCTTTAGATAGCAAGAATAGTTTTTTTTTTTTTCTTTACTATGCCTTTTCTTCCCAAAATTCCCTTTTTGCTAATAGGGTCAGAAGTTAGAATTTGATTTGACAATTGTCCAAGAACTTATCCACTGAGTAATGGTGAGGCCTATACACAACCTTTCTCTGTGAAAATACAGCTCCCCAAACATATTCTTTTTTATTGTCAGGCATGAAATTGACACTCACTTAATTTATTAAGGATGCTATCTAAATATTAGACTTATGTTAGATTAATTTTCATGTTTGTATCCACGTGTGTAACTAGATCAGGCTGTGTGGCTTGAGCCCATCTTAGAAATGACATGCATTAAAACACTCTGTCTTTGCTTTTTCTTAATGAAAAATGGGTATTTTCAGACTTTTTGTCATTAGTAAAGGTCAGTAATAAATGAAGCCTGAACAATAAGTCTATTTCCATATGGCCTGCTCCTGAATTCTGTTCCATTATTCTTCCCTATATCAATAGTGATCAAAATTGGGAGTGTGGGAAAAGGTTGGAATGAATAGGTAAAAATCTTTCCCTGGTGACAGAAGAAAACAATTCCAATGATTTTTATTGAAATACAATGCTAGATTATATTAATGGCATGATATTTGTGTGTCCCAAGAGTAATTCCATCACTTTTCCTTATAGGTGGGCCTCCTGGGAAGAACTGGATCAGGAAAGAGTACTTTGTTATCAGCTTTTTTGAGACTGCTGAACACTGAAGGAGAAATCCAGATTGATGGTGTGTCTTGGGATTCAATAACTTTGCAGCAGTGGAGGAAAGCCTTTGGAGTGATACCACAGGTGAGCAAAAGATGTAGCAGCTAAAATGACACTTATACTTAAGCCATTTACATTACTCTGCAAAATATATTTGTTGTGCCTTGCTGTCTTTTTCTGCAGTGCCAGAAAAAATGACATAGGACAAAAATATCTCTAGAAGTTTGGAATTCTCTGTGACAGATAGTTCTAAAATATTCTTGGTTTTGATAGTGTTTCCCAGAAACACAGTCTGAAGCAGGGGTCCAGGGCCTTTGTTTTTATCAATTGCTTTTTGTTTTCAACTTCAGTAGTCTGAGCTCCAAGTTAGCAACCACAGCTGGTTGAGAAAATGCTTTGAAAGATATAAAAGATATTTGGAAAATAACAAATGTTTAAACATGAGGTGGTAGAATTGAAATAGAAAATATAATGATTTTTGATAGGAAGAATTATGTGTTAATTTGTAGCTTTTTAATAAAATGTCCCTTTTTGTTTTGGGTAACAAAGGATCTCTAGCTTCACTGACAGTACCATGTATATTTTTGTACAAGTGAACCTCTTATTTATGAGGGAACTAGCAACAGTTCCAGTTTAAAATAATCTAAATGAAAACCAAGAGATGTCTTCTCTGTTGCCAAAGCTGGTAGGCATTTGCTGTATTCCTGCTTGCATTTGCTCTTATCTCTATGGGTATTCCCACTGCTTTAATAAATCATTTTCCTCCCTTTGTGCTACTGGGCACAGAGTCCATTCTGCTAACATGGTTCTTTTTAACACAACTCTACTTTAAACACAAAATTAAAATTCCAGGAGCATCTCCAGGTAGACTGACTACAAACCTAGACCAAGAGAAAAGCTTGAGTTTCTTGATAGATTGTCTTTGTGGAAACATTTGCTCCTTTAAGCTAATGAGGCCCTAAATACTGGAACTGCTAAACTGATGCTTTTTAATTCATTTGTCTAGATTTTGTCATGTTGCCAGAAGTTTAATCCTGGTTGTAGTTTTGGAAACACTATTGGCTTTTCAAAAAGAAAAAGAGATTGTCATATGATCTAAAGATGAAGACACAGTGGAATACAAGTATCCCAAGGTGATAGTATTAGGCAAAATAAAAATGCTGAAGAACATGGAATGGAATCTTGTTGCCAGAACAGGGTTGTTATTCAACAACACTAGTCCCATTTTTAATCAACAATGAAGCTTTTGGTTTTGTTGTTGTTGCCCACACAAATCTGTCCATTAGAAAAAGCCAAGCTCTAAAAGTTAATTTCAGCTTTTCTGGGAATCCTTTATTTTCTATGTGGGAGAGAGGTTTTTGTTTCTTGTGAGTTCTGCTTAGGAAACTAAATATGCACAACTTAGAAGAAAACTCAGTGGACCAAAGTTATGGAAATTTTTTATCTTACCTTTCTTCTGAAATGAGTTTTTCAAACTTGCCTTTATTTCATTTTCTTTCCTGTGTGACTTCAAGCTTTATATAAAGTAATGAAGAAATACTTTCAGAGACTCTATCAGAAATGCTCAGTGATGCTTGTACTTCTCACATGTATGATTATGATCCTGGCTTCTGGGAATGTCCCTCAGTATGACAAGGGATGTTCATTTTTCAACAGAATGTACAGTTTCTTCTAAAGTGACAGCTTTCAAATGTTATGTAAATGCCCAAGAAAGAAAAAGGACAAACTACTAATGTATTCTTGTTGTCTAAACTAAGAGATGCCTTTATTTTCCTGACTTTTCTTAGAAAGTTCAAAGAAAGGATTTTTTTTCCTTTCCTGACGTTTGATCTTTTAAAAGAAAAAAGAAGGAAAAGGGAATTAAATAGCCAAGGAAAGTTTCTTTTATTTGTTTTTTTCATCTTTTTCTTCTTCCTATCTCTCAAGCCTTGCAAGTTCTGCAGATTCCTGGCATTAACCTATTACAGCACTCTAGGTCAGTTGGTCACTGGTTTTTAGACACTTAAACAGGGACTTTCAATGAGAAACTTTCCCTTTCTTTTATAGTGACCCTGAAACATTAGCTGTGGAATCACAGAATACACTTCATTTTGGCAGGTCCTTGCAGTTTTTCTTTTCTATTCTCCTCCCTCCTATAGTAGAAAGCAACTTTGGAGAACATGCCATTCTGGTAGACAGACTATTGTGTACATTGCAAGGTATAGCATCCTTTAATTTGTTCTACTTCACCTATGAATTGTGAGATCAGTAAGAGAAGGCAGTGAGGCTTATAGTCAGAGTACCTTTGGTTTAGGCAATTTGGACACCAAGATTAAAATTGCTCATTAACGTTGGACCTTGTTAAACTCTTCATTCATAAAAAATATACAAGTAATTTTTAAATACATTTTAAGGCTTTGGTTACAGATTTGACAGGCTGCAAGCTTATTCTGAGGAAATGACTAGGCTTTTTCTTGCAACAAGACTTTATAATCTGAAAATAATCCATGACTAAATGCGACTCCCACCACAGACTTGGAGCATCCTTTGCTCTGGGGAATATAAGATAGGGCCTTTTAAAAACATGTGGGTATGGATATGAACAACAACACTGACAATACAGCAGCTATCATTCAGTTTAATAGGCAACAATTAGCAATTTAATAGTTATTTACCTTAAAATTATAAATATTATAGATTCCTTAGTTATATAAAAAATAAAGACATCACTCATTCTTAATATGTCCCAGCGAGGTCCCAATCCAACCTATAATCTTCTAATGAGACACTCAGAATTACACTCATTGTCATAAATCAGAGATCAAAGAAGAAAGAATATGACCAAAATGATAAATTAAATGTGGGTAATTAATCACAGCCATGGCTCAAGGGCTGGGCTAGCCAAGGACTGCTGTAGGTAGTTCTGAAGGAGTGTCCAGAGTCCAAGCCCTGTTTCACCATTTCTACCTCCCCAGGGTGCCTTTCCTTTTCTCCTACTCTCACTGCTGTGCTTTTCTCCTCATTTTTCCTTTACTTCTCTCCATTATATGTGGCACAAAAATTAAGCTTTCTTAAAGCTTAATTTAAAGTAAGACTTTGTGAATTTGGGGATTTTGACTCCAACTGTATATACTTCACTCTCACATTCATACCCACATGGAATCTAGAACCGTGTTTGTACATCTCTCTGACACCTCTCATATGTTTTATGTGAGAATAATTCATGTGTCTGTTTAATTTTCACTCTGGGTTGTAAATACTTGGAAAATGTTCTAGTTAAAGAAACAAGATTTAAATGTAAAATCAGCAAAAATAGAAGCACAGTAACAAAAAGAATAACAGAAATGCTAAATTAAACAGATTTTTCTTACAAATTCTTCTGTCTCCTAAAAAGCACATAATAACTTGCATGAGAGGAATTCAATATACATTGCTTTGTGCTGACTCACAAAATACTTTCTCTTTTACAAGGTATTGTAGTTCTATCAGAATTTGGGTTTTAATCTGTGTCATCTCAGTCAAGTTATTTAATTAATATAGTTTCTTTAGCTATAAAGAGGGTATAATGGTAGTAATCGCTTCATTGTACTTTTGTACATTTGTACAATGAGGTAAGTACATGTCCAGTGCTTAGACTACTGCTTGGCACATAGCAAGTACAATATACTGTGCTGTGGTGTTTGTTATTATTATTTATAGCTCTTTGATGGTAAGGTATATTTCATCTATCTTTATATTAGATTTGGGGTATATACAATAGGAACACACAAATGGGTATGGACAGTTTCACAAAGAAAGTGACAATGTTGGTGGGTCCAAAAGATATGAAGTTTGTAGGTTTTAGAAAGGTTGAGTGCATGGAGTTCCAGGCAGGGGGATTATGAACATGTACAAAGATGGGAATTGGAAAAAGCCAGGGAGATGAAGGGTCAGAGGAGGCCACATGAAAAAGAGGAAAGCCTGGACAAGTTCTGACATGGTCCACTGAGGAATGGGCTGACTCTCCCTAAGTGAGGAAGAGCCTGGTAAGTCCAAAACCCTGATGTTGGAGCCTCAGGGTTTGGATGATGGTGTTTGGAGAGAGGAATGAGAAATGGGAAGATTCCAGAACTCTCCACTTCTGATGTGGTATGAGTGTGGACTAAAGTAAGGACAGTGGAGTTCAGTGCTCAATGCAAGGGAGAAGAAAAAATAACTGGTGAGGATACAAATATAACTTGCTATTTCTGAGACTAAAAATTTGACACTCTTCCTAATCAGGAAAATATTTTTAATGTTATCTCTGAAAAAATGTATACTAAAAAGTTGTAATCAAGCACAGTGACTTACTCCTATAATCCTAGCTACTCAGGAGGTAGAGATTGGGAGGGTTGTAGCTCCAGGCCAGACCAGGCAAAAAATTTGCAAGATCCTCATTTCAACCAATAAAAAGTTGGGCACAGTGGTGCATGCCTATGTTCCAGCTATGTGAGAAGCATAAATAGGAGGATCACGGTCAAGACTGGCTCAGGAATAAACACAAAACCCTATTAGGAAAATAGCTAAGGCAAAAAGGGTTGGGAGTGTGGCCCAGGTGGTAGAGTGCCTACCTAGCAAGTGCAGAGCCAAGTTCAAACCCTAGGTGTCATCAAAAAAAATTATAACATAAAAAGGTTGTTAGGCATTAAATAACAAATAACTTGACTCTTATATGCAATCATTTATATATAAATCTGTAACATGTATATTAATATAAAATTAGTCTTTATTTGTGATAAATCTTTAATAGTTTTGACTGACAACTATTTTGTTCACCTTGCTCTGGCTGTTCTTAAAGGCAAAGCAGTGCTTATTGTTACACATTTCTCTAATGTAATCTGGGGATCTTAATTGTTCACAATGAACATATTTTTATTGCATGCTTTTGATTTATTAGAAAATGTTCAGACATTATCAAAAAGGGGGATCACAACCCTTGCGATATAAGCATTTGGGACAGTTTTGTTATTTTGGTTTTTTTGAGACAGGGCACTCTGTACCCCAGACAGGCCTTGAACTTACTACGTGTCCTCAGCAGGCTTAGACTACCTGCCTTAGCCTCCTAAATGCTGGGGTTATAGGCACAAACCACCACACCTGGCCCTTTTGCCACATATTAGTACAACTATGCACAATATAGTTCTGAGCCAAAATTAAACAGCACTGTATGTTTACAGGTAGAAATTTATTCCTCCCACTTATGTAATTCATTTTAAATTCAGTCACCACAAAAGGCAAATTGCTTTTTTTTTTTCATTCGACGTTCAGTGCTGAAGCATAGTGCCTGTTGCAGTGATGCATGACCAACTCTGAGAACTCCATGTAGGCTCAGCTGTTCCAGTGAGTTGAGTTGAGGAGTCAGCTTCAGGGAAGCGATTAGTCATGTGGTGAACAATGGCGATCTCTTTATTCTGTCCTGAGTCTTAAGAATTGCTCTTTATACCATACATGACGTTAAATAAATATCAAATATTTGCACACCCTAACTTTCTTATAAGTGAATAGTTTCTTAAAAGAGTAATAGAGGATCGTTGTGAGTGAGTTTCAGTGACATATTTTGGTGCACAATGGATCTGACTGTGTCATGGTGTCCAAACCATAGAACTTCTCAGGAACTTAGCTGTTGCATTTATAAATGAGGGGGAAAGGACTTAAGTGATCTCCAAAAATCTTTCAGCTATAGAGATGAGTTTGTGGAAATTCAAACAGTTTAGAAAACAGTACTAAAACACCTACTGGCAACCATGGAAGCAAGAGAGTGACAGATCCTGTTTGTAATGTAGGAATGGAGAGTCTGATTGAATTCTAGCTGAACCAATTTGTTCAGTGAATTTTTCTTTAAAGTTGATGGGTACTTAGGTTTACTTTATGCTATACGATAGACTATACACAAAAGACCTACAGAACTTCTGAATGGCAACAAATCTACCACACTTAAAACTTTTGGTTGTCTAATTCCAACTAATAGCTTTTTTCCTTCAAATTTTTGAATATATATCTATTCTAAATAAAATTAGTATGTGCATATGCATATCATTCACACATTTGGTAGTTTATATAAGCTATAGACTATTATGAATAGAAGTTAGGGAAGCCATTTCTTAGGCAATTATAAAGAGCTATCAAAGTTTTAATGGGTTGTTAGTATTATTAAAAGACTGAAATACTTGTAAGTGCTTGGGTTACATTTTAATACAACTATACACCTCATACACAGAGAGAGAGAAAGAGAGAGAGAGAGAGAGAGAGAGAGAGAGAGAGAGAGAGAGATAGAGAGAGAAGAGTACTTCTTGAGTCAAGACACTAGCTTGTAGAAGCTATTCTTCAAAATGGAAGAAAAGTAACATGTTGAATTATTTGATGATCTTTTATATGTACTTTTTATCTTAACATCAGTTTACTCATTCATTCAGGCAACATTTATTAAGCTCTATTAATTATTATGTACAAAGTTTGTGCTTACAACAGGATACACAGCAAAGTTATGGTCTAATAGGAGAGATGACCATTAAAAGCAGAATACAGATGTGCATATAATCTTAGCACTCACAAAAAGCTAGGAAAATATAGGAATTGTGAGACCATATTTGGGGAAGCCTCATTTGGTTTTGAGGATCGAGAAAGATGCCTTGAGGAAATGAAATTTAGTTTGGAACTGGAACAATACAATTGGCCATGGGAAAAATGTAGAAGATTAGATGTTCAGGCAAGAGAATAAAATACATGAAGAAGCTGAGGAATTGAAAAATGCCAGTGTGGTTGAAGTAAAAAGGGAATGGAGTAGAGAAGAACACTAAATGAGCCAGAAGGAATAGAAGAGGTTACGTCATACAATGTCATGGGATAACTCGAGGATATTGTATTTTGCTCTGAGTGTACTAGGAAATCATGGGTGACTCTCAAGTTCCTCGACTGAGGAAATGAAGGTGCCATATACTGAAATGGGACAGCATAGTGGTGGAAGAGCTTTGAGAAATAAGGTAGTATTACTCCATTTGACAAAATATGGAAATGAAAGAGGCTGGATTCCTATTGAGAGCCATGCCTACCCACCTGGCCTGAACTGAATTACTATAGAATCTTTGCCTTTAATAACTATGTCTGCTTTGATGCTATGAGAACTTTGACCTCTCACCTGCAGTCTTTTAGGATAACAGCATTATTCTATTTGGCCCAAGTTAACATTTCTATTGTGGACTTCCCCTAAATGTATAAGTCTCCTTGACTATATGAAACCCTTCAACTCAGATCCTTCATAGAAAGAGGAAATTAATCTTTCCAGGAACTGAGTGTGTGGCCAGAGTGATGAATCAGGGTGTTCAAGTAAAGAATGTGCTCCTGAGTCTTGACTATCTTTATGTACCCAAAAGCTAAACTGCCCAACCTTTAATCTTTGCTGGCTCTAAATCACTGGAGTGATTTGGGTGGAGAGTGCTGGTGAAGGTATGACACACAAAGGATTTGAGGCATTTTGATGTAGTGATTAGGAGCACAAGTATGGAGACAACCATGCCTGAGTTTGCTCCTACCATGTACTTGCAAAGTCACTGAACTGCCTTTTCCAAGTACAGCAATGCAATTTATTTCATGAGGTTGATATGAAGATGGAAGCAGATGACACATATAATGAGCCTGCCCCAGAGCATAGTCCATGGTAAACCTACCATAAAGGGGAGGTCTGTGTCCCAGCCTCTTAGTGGAGATCACTTTTCTGATTATTAAATATATTGTCTGATACTTGTTTAGGCCTCATAGTTGCTATTTTCTGACCTTCTCAGCAATTCTAAAACTCTTAATGGAAAGGACCATAATATAAAAAGATATGAAAAGAAAAACAGCAAGTGGAAAAATTCTATTGGCAAGTGTTTGAACTTCAGGTACTAGATAAAGCAGATTAATTAATCAATTGACTCAAGTTCTCAGGGTCACTTTTTGTTTTATTCTCTTTAGTTGGTCAGAATTACTCAAAAATTCCCTTTGTCTACTCTCTTTAGCTTCTTTGTACATTGATTTCATTTTCTTTGAAATGTGGAGGTAGATACACATAATATCCATCACATATCTTATGATCCTGTGAGTCATATATTCTTCTCAGTCCACTTCTGTAGAGCAACGTAGGAGCCCTTCAGGAAGGTGATTTTAATGCAAGTTAAGAAATATCAGCATAAGACTTCTGGTTGCCCTCTCCAGAGAGTTCCTGAGATATTTGGCAATAATATTTTCCTTTCTTTTTTTTTTTATTGTTGTGCTGAGTAAGGATATATTGTGGCATTTACAAAAGTTCTTACAATATATCATACTTGAATCTACCTCCTCCACCACTCTTTAAGCCATATGTTGTGCCCTGGAATACAAGGTCTCTAACTGTGACCTTCCTTCAGCTTGGCTGCATTGAGGATATTACCCTTTGCTTGAGCAATACAAACACCATAATCTTGGGCCAACTTGTCTTGTATGGTTCTTTTCAGACCAGATGGGTGCTGAGCAATCTTTCTCACTTTAAGGTAATTTATGAAAACTAAGGTGCTGAAAAATTTATTCTCAATTTCCCCTAGTAAATATTATCAACCAAAGATAAAAAAAGAGGTAAAGAAAAAATTATTCTAAACATTAACATCAAAATCATTTTTTCAATTCACTCATAAGGGAGGAGGAAAAGAAGAAAAGAATGATACAGTGAATAATATTTAAAATACATCACATCTATATAAAATAAGACACAACAAAATGCACTGAAAACTGTTGAACAATTCAGGGTAGGAGGAACAGGGTAAGGAAGAGTAATGGCGGGGAGCAGGGGTTGACTGATTAAAATACAATATATTTACAGGGAAAGTACCAGGCAAAACCTCACTGAACAATGTCCAGACAGTTAAACAATGAAGGACAAGATTGTAAAACAGGTCATGTTAAGAGGAAGATAATAATAATATGTGGAGGATAAAGGATGGTGAATATGGTTAAGGTACTTTCTATATCTGTATGAACATGAATACTGAAACCTGTCGAAGTCACTTTGAGAAGGGGAGTGAAGACTGAAGGAGAATAATGGAGGGGATGAGCCAAACCAGGGTACCGTATATGTATATATGGAAATGTTACAATGAACCCCCCTGTATAACTATCATATACTAATACAAATGTTTAGAAACAAATAAAAATTATAAAACCAAAAAGAAAGAAAAAAGTATTCTAGGCATTAACATCAAAATTATTTTTTCAACTCACTTATTCCCAAAGAAGTTAATTATTATTATTATTTATTACAAGAGATTTCCCAATGAGACAGTGATTTCCTTCTGAGATATTTTAAAGCATTTCACCTCCTATTGCCAGCTCAGTGTCCCTGATCCACTGGGAGGGGTGCTCCTGCCAGGGGGGCTTTAGTGGTTGAACATTCCATTTCTTTACCCAAATAGTATCCTCTGGTTTATAAGGGTGTGTGGGAGTGGTCAGGCTAACGGGGAGTCTCTCTCTTATCCAGTCATTGATTTTTGAGAGAGTCAACCCAAGGGCCTTCATCTGCTGTCTCAGGGTGAGGTCACCTATTTCTTTAAGGTCCCCTCTCAGGCCCTTGACTAAAGGGGGTGGGTGCCCAAAAAGAATTTCAAAAGGGGAGACCTGTCTTCTTGGTGAGGCTAGACCTAATCCTGAGCAAAGCTATGGACAGTAACCGATCCCACTGCAGATGGGTTTTCTGGCATAGTTTTTCCAATGCAATTTTAGAATCTGTTCATACATTCTACTTTCCTTGAACTCTGGGAGCGGTAGGCCACGTGTAGCCAAGTTATTCCTAAGCCCTTAGCCTCTAACTGTACCACCTCAGCCACAAAGGCCAGCCTACAGTCTGATCCAATAGACACAGGTATTCCAAACCAAGGGATTATTTCCTTTAACAGGCACCTGGTCACTTCTCAGGCTTTCTCAGTCCAAGTAGGGAAGGCTTTCATACATCCTGAGATGGTGTAGACAAACACCAGCAAATATTTACATCCTCTGGCCTGTGGCATCTCAGTAAAGTCCACAATCAGGTTTTCAAAAGGAGTTCCTTCAACACTTTGTACCTAGGGTGGTGCTCTTGGCCCTTGTCAGGGATTGTTTTTGGCACACAGACTGTACCTCTTACATATGCTGGAGAGCTTGGGAACATAAATTGCTAGGCCAAGGTGGTCTTGAGAGCTGTCCATTCTGAGTGAGTTCCTTCATGGAACTGCTTGACAAATATGGGAGCCAGTGAGTCTGGAATTGTAACACGACCATTGCAAATTTTCACCATCTGTCTGGCAGGAAATTTCCTTCTTCATTCACAAACCAAGCCTGTTCTTGTGAAGTATGCTGTGGGTCCCATTCAGATAAGGGGCACAGGAACAAGGCAGCTGTCAATGAGGCTGAGGTTGGTCCTCCTGTGAGGGCTGCTTGCTTGGCTTCCCTATCAGCTTTTTGGTTTAAAAAAACAGCTGTTTTCTCCCCCTTCTGGTGCCCTCAGCAGTGCATAAATGCTACTCACTTAGGGGTCCATACAGCTTCTAGCAATTCCCAAAATTTCTTGTCCATACTTTAAAACAGAGTAGGGAACTGGGACTGTGAGTTCTTGTCCCAAAGTAAGTTTGTCTGCTTCAGCCACCAAGACAGCAATGGCCGCCAGGGTGCGCAGGCAAGGCAGCCAGCCTCAGAGAACTGCATCAAGTTGCTTTGATAAATATGCCACTTGACTCCCACAGCTGTCTCCAGTCTCTCATGTACATGTAGGAAAAAGGGCTTTATCACATCTGGCAGGTCCACTGCAGGGGCATTTGTGAGTGTCCTCTTAATTTCTTTAAGGACTTTTTTTGCTCCTCTCCCCATACCATAGGATTCTGTTTTCCTCCCTTTGTGGCTTCATAAAGGGCTTTTGCCAAGAAGGAGTAATTGGGGGACCAGATCCAGCGGAAACCTGCAGCCCCTAGAAATTCTCTAATCTGTTGATGGGTCTTGGGGGCTGGAATGGAACAGACGGCCTGTTTCCTCTCAGGGCCCAGTCTATGTTGTCCTTGTGACAGGTAAAACCTGAGGTATTTGACAATATCCTGGCAAATCTGGGCTTTCATTCGGGAAGACATACATCCTGTCTTCCACAAAAGAGAGAAGAGGCGAGTTCCTTCCATACAATCCTCCTGAGTTGGTCATCTATATACTGGAAGATTGTGCAACCATGCTGATTGGCCAAGAAAGCCTTTAGGTGGGATGCCAAGGCAGTCCCAAAGATAATGGAAGAGTTTTTGAAACCTTGTGGCAACCAAGTCCAAGTCAATTGTCCCTTCTCTCCGGTACTAGGACTTTCCCATTGGAAGGCAAAGATGGGCTGGCTCTGTGAGGTCAGGCAGATGCAGAAAAATGTGTCCTTAAGGTCCAGGCAGACAAAAAACTTTGCTCAGCTGAGATAAGGCCCAAAAGCATGTATGGGTTTTGGACCACAGGGTGTAAAGTAACAGTAGTTGAGATGACTGCATGGAGGTAGTCTGTCAAGATGTTTTTGAATCTCAATTTGGACCTTTCAAGGAATGTAGTATTGCCTCTGGCTAACAGAAATGGCTCCCGGCTTCAATTTTACCACCACTGGAAGTATGTTCCAAGCCATGCGGTAGGGGTGCAAGGGAGGTTGTCCTTGACCCATACTCCTGGAATCTTAAAGGGAAGCTCAGGCATCTCAGGAATTTCTTTCTTAGAGGTATAGTGTCATCATTCCTCCTCCTGTGCAACTATGAGAGTTAGAATCTTGGCTTCAGTTCCTCAGCTTTAAGGCTGCTGTGCCATCAGAATTAAAAGTTATCTGTGCCCTTAGTTTGCATAACAAATCTCTGACTATCAAGGCCACAGGGCAATCAGGAAGGTGGAGGAACTCGTGCTTTACTTCATGCTTTCCAAGA
Source organism: Castor canadensis (assembly GCF_047511655.1). NCBI lineage: Eukaryota > Metazoa > Chordata > Mammalia > Rodentia > Castoridae > Castor > Castor canadensis. The sequence goes on along the minus strand of NC_133387.1, from coordinate 35,894,310 downwards.
TTGTATTTAGAGTCAGAAGAAGCTGTCTAGGTGGGCTTATGAGCTTGGATGATGGACTGAATTAGATCAATCAGAGCCTGAGACTTTTCTGTGAGGGAGGGGGTACAGTGGCACAAAAGGAAGCAGAGTTCTCGGGGTCCCTGGTTAATATGGGTTTCTCTGGCTTTTTACATTTTTCCCTGCACTTGGAAGCTGCTGCCACCCTGGCTACCATGAACCTACATGCTTCCTCTAGGTGGGGCTTTAGCCACATGGGCCAACTGAGGTCTGCATCCTGCTATCAGTCAATATAAGGAAACTGATCTGGGTGTCCAGGATCCCCTACAACCACCTTAGAAACTCTATTGACTATGACCTTATCTAATGACCCTTCTGAGGGCCATCCTACACCAAAAGCAGAGCGGTTATTTAACAGAAGGTCCTAAGTTTGCCAGGAGTCAACTTGATTCTGTAATTCCATTAAATTCCTTTTTAAAGTTCTTAAGCATGCACTCTAAGGGGGTATTTTTACTATGTCCTCCTCCCATTCTTCCCATTCCCAGATGCCAAGACAGACAGAAATGGAAGGGTTGAGGGTTTTGGAGAGGAGATAAGGGGTCCTCTTCTCTGACACACAGGGGAAAACAAATAACACCACTCACTTCATCTGTCTCCAGCTGTTCCCCTCATGGGGTCTTAGATGTCTCTTAGCCGTAGTGAGTCTTTGTAAACCCCAGATCAGAGGTCTTGTTAGGGCTCACCCTGAATCATGTGAGTTCATCATGGACCCATGGATTAAAACTCTGGATTCACTTCATAGCAGGCTCACACTTTCACACACTCTCACACATAACAATATTTCCATCCCATTCCCTGAACCCGAAAGACACGGTTTCAACACAAAAGGTGTCTCTGCTGGGAGTTGATCAGGAGTCTGCCTCCTGAAGCAGGCCTGAATTTGAACCTGGGTTCTTACCAGTCTGAGAAGTGGGGCTCCCAAGTTGGTTCCCAAGCCTTTCTGGGTTCCTTTGTGAGACTGAAGCTCACCTCCTTGTTTGGGAGAGAGGCTCTCTCACCTTGGATCCACAGTCTGGTGGTGCCTAGCAGGGACAGCCATGCCAGTGGGCCAAGGAAGGTGAACCAGTGACAAGGAGGTGAAAACACCGCCCTCCGAATCCAATACCAGCCCCCAGAAATGTAAGATGGGCTCAGACAGAGAGACTGGGGACCAAAGCTTTCAGGAAGCAAGTTTATTAAGCAGACCAGCAGAGACTCAGCAGACTCAAATCCAAAGGCTGAGCCCGGAGAACAAAGGGGGCTTTCCTTATATACCATTTAGAGCAGGTTACAGAAATGCGGGGTACAGCTTGTACCATACATGGTCAGATGTTATTTCATTGGCTATTTTAACCTGTAGGGTGAGGTGAGCCTTCTCTGGTTTCACCCCAGGTGCTACTTGATATTTCTCAAATCTGATTTTTTTTTTTTTGTTTCACTGTTGCACTCATTATCTCTCTCATTGTCTCTCATTATCTCCCTTCCCCCTCTTTGCCTTCCTGCCACAATCCTAGGCTCATCAAAGCAATCCAAAGAAAATGCATTAACAAAATAGGAATTTACTCTGACATGTTAATTATAACTCATAAGCTTACTGTGTTTTTTAATTGTCCATTTAATATTAGCTTATAGTGAGGAATATTTCTAGGAATAAAAAAAAAATTTCCCACAACTTACAACGATCTCAATTTCTTTGTTCTTAAGGACATTGGGATTAGAAAAACGTTCACAGGGGGACGTCACATGTGGTTTTTTTTTTTTAAACTGACAAAGCAAACAATAAAATATTGAAATTTAAGAGAACTGGATGGTAAGTTCCTGAGTGTTTGTTAAATTGTTTTAATTTTTTTTTTTGCTTAAAATATTTCAAAATAAAATAAGGAAAAAAGGTTTTTAGGTTATTCATGCTTCTTTTCTTTGTTGTTACAGAAAGTATTTATCTTTTCTGGAACATTTAGAAAAAACTTGGATCCATATGAACAATGGAGTGATCAAGAAATATGGAACGTTGCAGATGAGGTAAGGATGATGAGGTGAAATAATTTACACTCAAGAGCAGTTGTCATAGCTTAGAGAATTTCTCTTACTTTTGAGTGTGTGTGAGCACACATAACTTTTAAGTGGAGAACACTAATCTACCAGAACCATCCTGTATTAGACCCACTCTCTTCCTTGGACACAGGCCCTATCTTAGTCCATTAAGACTACTATAACAAAATACCAAAGACTGGGTGGCTTATAAGCAACAGAAATGTATTTCTTATAGTTTGGGAGGCTGGGAAATGTAAGATCAAGGTGCCAGCTGATACTATTTGATGTCTGGTAAGGGCCTGCTTCCCACCATTCAAAGATGATGCCTTCTCTCTGGATCTTCCTGTGATTTAAGTGGTGCATGAACTCTCTGGGGTCTCTTTTATAACACTAATCCCATTCATGACAGCTCAGTCATCATGACCTAATTATCTTCCAAACCTCTTAACTTCTAATACCATTACCTTGGGGGTTAGGATTTCAACATGCAGGTCTTCAAAGGACACAATCATTTAGACCTAGCACTATATCCCTAGCCCCCCAAATCCATGTCCTTCTCACATGCAAAATAACGTATTCCATCTCAATAGTCCCAAAAGTCTTAACTCATTCCAGCATCATTTAAAAAATCTGAAGCCTAAAGTCTCACCTAAATCAGATACATGAGACTTTGGGCTGTAGATTTTGTAAATTCCTCTATTACCGACATTTGTGCTCTTTGTAGCCCAATTACTGTTTATCCCAAATGTTCTTCGTCTTTTCTGTCTCCCTCCAGAGTAGACCTTGCCAGGAGCTTTGAAATGTCTGTGAGCGCTAAACACTTACCCATTGATTGCCCAACCTTAACATGCCCCTAATAAAATGCACTTAAGTTAACCGTTGTCATTATCAAAGTTTCCTTATTACCTAATAAACGCAGACATTTTAAAGAAAACATTAACTAAATTGCAAGTGACACATTTTAAGATCTTTGATGTGATTTCACAGAGTGAACTATAGGAACACAGTGTGATGGGAAAGAACTTGGGTAGGAAGACATTAGACTTTATAAAGTCTGCAAGTATTGCCCAGCTACAATAAAATTTGTAGAAAAGGAAGATCATAAAATAATCTAAAATTTTAAAATATGTGGTTAAAACTTTAAATGCCAATATAATACAAATGTTTACATGCCTAGATTTTTATTGGTCGGTATTTTTCAATTGATCTCCTTTTCAACAATTTAAGCAAAGATGATGATGCCGTCCTAACTTTAATGTGTGTGCTTTGAGTAGGAGTGGTAAGTTTTTGTTGAAAAGGCCCAAAAGTAGCACAAGCAGTAGCTAACCAATAGCCTAGAGTAGAAAAAGGGATTTGGGATAAAAGGCATAAGGCTTAGGCTTTAAATTGATCACAAAATTTATGCAAGCAGGAATATTTTGGGGTGTGTGAAACTCTACATCTGATAGACACTGGGTCAAAAAGTGTAAATCCAGGTTGGCTCCTAACAGTACAGCTCCTTCCTCTTTGCAGCTCTGGTGATCTTTCTAAGCCCTCCTTTAGTGGCCTGTGAGGGCTTTTGTGATGTTGGTCTTTGTCTACTTCTCTAACCTCATTCCTGGTTTTCCTGTGCTTCCCATCATCAGCAATGCTGAATTTCTGTAAAGCACCTAGTGCTCTCTGTTCTCCAGGGACTTTTTCACATGCTGGAGACTTTCCTAGCCTGTCACTGGCCATTCCTACTGAGCATTCAGGACTGTCCTTATACATTACTTCCAGAAACTTACCTAGATACTCCAGCTAGAGAAAGGAACCTTTCCTAGGTAAATACTATATCTTCACCCCTTTACAGTATGGATGGAGATTTACTTCATAACTGGTCCATGCTCCTGACAGGACTGTAAATTCCTTCAGGTTAGGGGTCATGTCCTGTTCACTGTGGTATTTCTAGTGCCTTGAATAGCGTTGAACACATGGAGAGTTAAATACTGATTGAATGAATAAATAAAGGATTCTCTTGATATGTGGCATGTCATGAAAACAGCCTGTGAATGATACTCGGCCAGTATTACCATCTCAATTTTAGTAACGAGGACACTGAGGTTTGAGAAAAAAAGGTTTTACTGGGATTGCTGGTGGATGTGGAGCAGAACTGCAGCTCTGACTTCTGATTCCTAGGCTGTTTCACCACAGCAAGTTGTCTCAGTGATATTCGTAATCTAAGTACCATTGACTATTGGTTTTAGAATGAAGGCCTTTTGGTAATTGTTTGCTTTTACATTGATAGCTAGGTAAGTTATTTCAGAAGCAGGATGAACAGCAGAAGTATTTGCCTTGTAAGTTGAAGTTTTTTCCTGGGAAGCCTGCGTAGAAGAAGTAAAAGGAGTATCAAAAGGAGTCGAGAGTATATATTTTTATAATTGCCCACTAATGGACTGTTCAGTTAAAGCACAATTCACTTTTCTGATGTATTCTGTCCTTATCACAAGAGCAAACTCTTGCTCTATAACAACATTCCAGAGTAAAACAATAGTAAAAGCTAAAATTTTGAATAAAATACCTGGTCCTTTACAGACTGTTCAACGTTTTTTAGTTTGGTATGTTACAAAATAGAGTTTCTTCTTTCTTAATGAGAAGTATATGAGGTTTATTAGCTCAGCAGCATAAAGTTGGGAATTTTTTTTATTATAAAGTTCCTTATATTCACAAACTGTTGTTGCTTTTACTTATTTATTTACTCTTAATGCTGGATTGGGAATGAAAATAATTAGAAAAGTTTAGATTCCAGTAATTTTTTTGTTGGTGCTGGGATTTGAACTCCAGGCTTCACACTTGTGAGGCAGGAGCTCTATCACTTAAGCCCCACCTCTAGCCCAGTGCCAGTAATTTTAAATTTATCTTAGTTTAATCAGAGATAAAAATTTGTATTTGCTTTTAATCTACTGAAAAATGGTTTTTGATGATAACACCATTTATAAGATTGTATTGGAAATAGATATATGTATGTGTGTTTGTTACTTATGATTCTGTTGTTAAGCATCATTAAATTAATAATGCCTATGGCAATTTCCATTTCAGTCTTTTGTTTTTCTTTGCCCATTGTGCCTATCTCTTGAGCAATAAATTTCCCACTTATTTTTTCTCCCCATCTGGACCATAAGTTCATTTAAGGATAAACCTAGTGTTATTCATCTTTGAACGCCTAAGTCTGTCATAGTACCTAGAATTTAATAAACTCTACATGATCAACAGGCAAATTTAAGCTATTCTTATCAGCACATACAGGTTGGTAATTAAAAAAAAAAAAACAATGGTGTATCTTTTCCAAAACAATTGCTTGTCTATCTTATTTCCAATTTTGTCCCCAAAGCCTATTATAACACCTAGCAGGAAATGAGTACTCTAAAAGTTTGTTAAAGTTCTACTAACTTATGCTGACCTTTCTGTAGTGAAGGTGGTTCTAGAAGAGTTTTACGTGAGAAATGTTGCACAATATCCCCTAGATTGATTAGTCTCACTATCATTCCCTTTTAAAATTCCATTCTTTAAATATTGACAATGATATATATATATATATTTAAATATCTTATTATTTACTTACAGTAAAGAGTTTCATATGGAGGGAAAAACACACATTGCTCAGTCTTTACCATGGGAAAGTGCAAAGTGTAACTCAGTAGTTTTTGTAGTATGGCCTTAGGAAATTAGTGTGTGATTGGTGTGAATCTAGAATAATACTCCATTCTTATCCAAATCTTAACCCTGTTACTATGGCTATGATTTAACTTAATAGTTATGTGAAACTCCCTGCCATCTTACTTCCCAAGGTTACTTGTGAAGAGTAAACTTTGCAAGCCTGATTGTCACACTAAGGTTGTGGTTCAGGAAATAAGCCCATGTCCTTGGCCATGTCCTGTTCCTCTCAGGCTCCAACAATACCTCTTTCCACAGATTATCTCAGTTAATCCTTACAGCAACTCTGAGATTAATGCTATTATTTCTCCCCTCCTTTTTTTTTTTTTTTTGGTGGACTGGGCTTTCAACTTACAGCTTCACACTTGCAAAGCAGGTGCTCTACCACATGAGCCACGCCTCCAGTCCATTTTTGTCTGGTTATTTTGGAAATGGAGTCTCATGAACTATTTGCTGGGGCTGGCCTCAAACCACAATGCTCCTGATCTCAGCCCCCAAGTAGCTAGGATTACAGGCATGCCCCACTGGTGCCTGGCAATTTTCTTCCATTTTTTTACATGTGAGGTGATGAGACTTAAGTAACACTCCTAATTTCATCAGTAAATGAGTGGAGAAATGCAGATTCAAGGCCAGTTTTGTTTGAGCTCCTGTCTTTAACCCGTGCTTTGCTTTCCTTTTCTAACTTCACCTTCTTCTTCCTCCTCCTCTTGCTCTTCCTCCTCCTCCTCCCTCCTTCTTCCTTCTTTTCTCCTCTCTCCCTCCCCAACTCTTTCTGCCCACCCCTTTGGCAATATTGGGGATTGAACTCAGGGCTTACAAGGCAAGTGATCATCACTTGAGTCACGTTCCCAGTCCTTTTGCTTTTATTTTGTTTGTCTGAGAAGGTCTCATGCTTTTGCCCAGGCTGATCTTGGTCTGTAAGTCTGTGATCCTCTTGTCTCTACCCCACACATAGCTGGGGATACAGGCATCATGCCCGATCTCTTTAACCAGAACTTTTCTTGATGATTAATTTAATTAAAGAAAACAACCCTTAAACACTGCTGATAAATCTGAAATAAAGTTCTTATCTAATAGTGTTTGGTGACTTCTAGTTTTATAATTTGATTTTGGGGAGATTTCATAGAGTCCAAAAGATTCACAAGCAAAGTGATATGTCTTACATCACACTATGTAATGGCAGAGCTAAAACCAGCACTCATTCATTCATCCTTAAGTTGTGATTCATCATACCTCTGTTCTGTTTGGCTACCGGCATTCAAGAAGTTGAATATATTTTTGCTGAGTAAATGAACGAATGAATGTGCTGAGGCTGACAAATGTGCTCAGCTGAAAAGTACATTTTTATCTTCAAGAAGTTGATAGTCTAACGAGGGAAACCTGTATAAATCCTACCATGACTAAGTGCCTGATTACACTAATGATCAAGAGATTTAGAAAGATACTCCAGGCTGAGCAGTAGTACAAACCTGGCTGAGAATGTCAAGGTGAATATGTCAGGGAAATGTAAGTTGTTGTTTGTGTTACTGGGTAAATTAGTGGTGGGTGGTCAAATGCCTTAGATGCCATGTGAGAGCATTTATATTTTATTTTTTACCAGAATGAGAACTGGTAAAACAGAAATTATACTCAAGCCTTCATTTTAGTGAGATCTCTGGAGTGTTTGCATGGTGGGTTGACATTCTGACTGATTGATACTTGGAATATGATGCTTAAGAGGTACTGATCACTTAATCTGAGGTCACTGTGATAGAATTGGCAAAGAGGAGTTCAGAAGGCCATGGCTGGAGATAGGTTTTTTTAAAATCATTAGTTTATAGATAATAATTGATATCCTGAAAATGAGTGAACTCTCAGACAGGAGTTGAGAAAGTTGGGGTGAAGATTAATATTCAAAGGACAGGAAGAGGGAGAGTTTCCCACATGCAGTAATAAGAAGAAATGACCATAGAGTGTTCAATTTCTCATAAGCCAAGGAATAAATGTTTTAAGAAGGAAAAATGTTCTGTGGTCCAAGACAACAAATACACACTAAGTTTTTGAGATTTCTGGATGCCAAAGTGGGTAGATATTGAAGGATAGCTGAAAGAGAACCTGGAAGTGAGGGATTTTGTTTTTGTTTTAAAAAGAGAGAAACCACAGCAAAGTCACAGGCTGATAAAATAAAAAGCTAGAAGTTGAAGACAGAAAGAACACAGGTCCACTAACTCTTTTCCTAATGCCTTCTATCCATCCTCAGCTACTCGTATCTCAAAGTGGTTTTATGCTTGAGTCTTTTGGGGATACATCAGAGTATAATGCCCCTTGTCTAATGTGCTTACGTATTCTCTCATTTCAGAAAATCTTTCCAAACTTTAATGAATTCTCACCAAATGAGATTGTCTTGATGAGAAACCAGTCATTGCAGTATACACATGAGCACACAATTTTTGCTAACTAAATAGTGATGTAAAGCACATCTAAACTCACCTCTGAAATCATGAGATTCTCTGTTAAGGCCTTTATCCAGTTCTGCCTCTATTAAAGTTACATGGGAACATACCTTACCCCCCCAGACTAAATCCAGACTCTCTAAGGGCAGGAGACAATCCTATATGTATCTCTTGGGCCTTTATAGTTCTTGGCATTTGAAGAAACATTGAATGAACATTTATTTGAATAAATGATAAGGACCATGACTTCAATAATTTTTGTCTTATTTTGATTTAATGGGTTTCTACATCTTATATTTTTTCAAGGATTTTTTTTGTTTTCTAGCTTCAAAAAAAATAAGCCATTGACTCTAGCCTAACCCTCATATTCTATTCCAATGTCTAAAAGCCTTTAAATCTCCTTGTCATATACCACTATTTTAACTCCAGGGTTTTTTTTTACTTCATTAAAATATTTTTAAATACCTGATGATCAGTTTTTATGAATTAAAGAGATAAGTAATTTCAAAAACCTCCCCAGATGATTCTTTCATGATATCTCTCATCTCCTGTTATTGACAGAGTAGAGATGGAAGGTGGCATATCATGTCATGTCAGTCCCTGCTACCCTTTACCATTCACATAGGATGTCATGATCGCATGAATGACTGATCTCTGCACATATTACCTTTTCTAACCTGCATTCTGGAGCCTTCAGGTGCCAACTATCATGTATCATTTCCTCACTGCCTATTGGGGTGCCTGACACTGAAAGTTTCCTGAATGAATGAAGTACAAACCTGAAATGGGTTCTTGACTGATCCTTGAGAGCTGTCAAGATTATGAACAGTCTTTTGCTCAATCAACTCAGGTAGTGGGAGTTGTGGGCAGAGGCTGATATGAAATTTAAGCTGTCTGAACTCTTATGTATATTTTTGGATTGTCAACCTCTTGAATGATATCAGCCCTGAAGTAGCTCAAGTACCCTTTCTAAGCCGGTGTTTCCCTTTCTCTTCTGCAGGTTGGACTCAGATCTGTGATAGAGCAGTTTCCCGGGAAGCTTGACTTTGTCCTTGTGGATGGGGGTTATGTACTGAGCCATGGCCACAAGCAGTTGATGTGCTTGGCCAGATCTGTTCTCAGTAAGGCAAAGATCTTACTGCTTGATGAGCCCAGTGCTCATCTGGATCCCATGTGAGTTTCAAGAACCCTGTTAGGTAATGGCAGAGAGAGTAGACTCTTTGAATTCTACTTCATATTGACATGAATTCCCATTAGGCTGTCATGTCTTCAAGTAGAGGGAGAGTCCTCAGGTACTACGTAATTGCCCAGTGGAAAAGTCACTATTTGATATGAGCAAAAATACTTATTTCCTTGCTTAAGAGCCCTGTGTTCTCTTCTTAATGTACTTTAAAATTTCACACAAGCCCTTTCACATAATGAACTATTTAGTTATATGGGCACACTCTGATCCTTATATTCTTTTTATACCATAAATATACTTATAGCACACAATCAAGAACTGCTATTAATACTGCATAATGAAAAACATACTTATTCATGAAATTTTCTTTGAAATATTTGTCCTATTTATTTATGAAAACTTAGTGTCTACTTCATGGTTGGAAAGCTGATTATGGCTAACTCTTTATCAATGTTATGTTAAAAAGTATTTTAAGAAAGACATAAAGAACTAAATTGATAAAACATTAAGCATGTTGTCAAAAATAAGTGCAGACCATCTATTTTCTGTGATAATGTTATATGTGGAATTTTCTTTCTTTTTTAGAACATACCAAATAATTAGAAGAACTATAAAACAAGCATTCGCTGATTGCACAGTAATCCTCTGTGAACACAGGATAGAAGCAATGTTAGAATGTCAACGATTTTTGGTGAGTCTTTATACATTTACTTACAATTTCATTTCCCTTATAATTCTTGATAACAATCTCCCACGTGATAATTACTGCAAATTGCAGCAATATACAGGTTCTTACTTGAAACATGTATCACAAAACCACCCAGCTTTACTCAAAATAGCTGCACAGGGTTTTGCTTTGATTTGTGCTGTTAGAGGAGGTTGACAGTGCACTTTAAATAGCAGCACTAACAGAGACATTGTGAATTAGATATCTATGCTTTTTGAGGATTTATTTGGGGACCAAGTCACAAAAATACCCTGCTATTAAAAAATAAAAAGTCCTTCTGTTTCATTCAATAACTAACTCTCCCTGGTTGGGTACAGGTGAGGCTGGTTGTCTTACAATCCTATTTATGGTTTTAATGTGTAATTGAGAGGCTTATTTTATTACTGAGCTGCTGTTTGGGCTCAGGTTAGTCATCTGTCAGTCGTCTTCTCACTGTGCTATCGAAAGAGTCACAGGTTCCTTCAGGTGATATTTATGCATTCTCTCTCTCTGGTTTATTGCCAAGGAAGTTCTGAGGATAATACCCCATGCCATTTCGGTGTAGGTTTTTGACCATCCTGGAGATAAATGCTTTCCTTTGTGAAGGATTCTTATTACCATTTTTATTAACAAGCTCGAAGTGACAAATTAGGGAGCAGACTCATCACCTCTTGCCTTGCCACAGACAAGTTCCAGGGAGTTGTGTAAGGTCCTCTGCCCACTGGCCTTGGGTTGGCTCAACTTTAACACGCAATGCAGGCAATTAGACTCAGGCACATCTGGCCACTTTGGAATTGCTAAGCTGCAGATCCAGTGTTGGAGAAGTTCAAGGCTTGGTGGTGCTTTGGACTTACCTTGTTTTTGAGTTGTTCTCGAAGGACTTTCGGTTCTTCTAAAGTTCTTTGAAGAAGTGCACTTCCTAGTAGTATGCTAGGAAAAATTCCATTTGCTGCATAGAAAATTACAGCTAGACTGGTGGAGGGGCTCACGTGGTAGAGAACCTTCCTAGCAAGCGCAAGGCTCTGAGTTCCAACCCCAGTACTGCCAAGAAAATTACAGCTAATTTCATGGATAGTAGAATCTCTTAAAGCAAGAGGCTGTAACAACATATGAAGTATTGTGGAAAATGCAAAGTTCTGTATGCTGTTTTCTTTTGGCTCTTATTTTCCTTTGAGCCTATGCCAGTTTCTGTTCCTTCTCTGTCTGACCTGCTATCTGTCTGAGATCTAACTAGTGACCCCTTCCTTAGGTCATAGAAGAGAACAAAGTGCGACAGTACGATTCCATCCAGAAACTGCTGAATGAGAAGAGCCTCTTCCGACAGGCCATCAGCTCCTCTGACAGGGTAAAGCTCTTCCCACACCGCAACTCCAGCAAGCACAAGTCTCGATCCCAAATTGCTGCTCTGAAGGAGGAGACAGAAGAAGAGGTCCAAGACACCCGTCTCTAAAGAACAGAGCAAATGATTGCCTGGGACATCTGTTCACAGAATTGAAGGAGAGATTTGGTTGCCTGTGCCTTTAGAAAACAAGCATGAAAGATGCTTTAAAAAAAAAAAAAAGAAGGAAACATTTTGGTAAAAGGAATCAAGGACATTCTTATGGGTCTGGGTAACTGGCTTCCTGGCAATGGTCTAATTGTGTGAAAGGTACTTCAAATCCTTGAAGATTTACCACTTGGGTTTTGCAAGCTGGCTGTTCTTAAAAACACTTGCCATTTGGTAAGAGTGGAAAGGCAGCTGGGTCAACCAGTTTAGTTGTTCAGCTTATTGTTTAGTGAAACTGATTAATTTGTATTTTTGAAGAAATGAGATCATACCATTTAGAGATACGATTAAGTAATGATAACTGGAAACTTGAATGACTATTTTTTCTATCCCCTTTTCTCTCCTCTCCCTGAGATATTTAGACACACAATTATATTGTTTGCCAAGTATTCTGGCTGTCTTATTTCTAAGCAAATATTTGGATACGGTGGGGAGTTATCAGGCAGCTGATTAAAATATGCCCCTTTCAACCTCTAGTGATCGGTCAGGAAAGAACTTCCAGACTTTGGAAATCAAGGTCAGTACCAGCCAGTTCTATCAAACATACAAAGATTCAGATAATCGAACTACATCCCTGACCTGGGAAACGGGCTGTTAACTGTGCCAAGTACTGGATGGGAGAGCTCCCTCAAGGCATACATTGACATGCCTTTTCTCCCCACAAAGCAACAAGCTCATAAGACCTCTGAACTGGAGAAGTCTAGAAAAGCTCCAGCTACAGGCTGCATAGGAAGAAGATAGGCCATGGACACCGTGGGCAGATGCGCAGGAAGTCTGAGCACTGTGATGTACAGGGCAATGGTAATGCATTTTCAGACTTTCACATTTTCTACACAGAGTGGGGGAGAGAATGGGAGACACCTGAAGATTCAATCATAGATTAGTTTTATATGCTTCTGTTTTATAATTTTGTAATACAAATGAAATTTTCTCTAGAAAATATTTATTTTAATACTATTTCCATTTAAGGATGATTATATCATGAATTATATTTGTATGAAAGAATTTTTATATTTGAAATGTTGACTTTTTGGCACTAGCTATTTTTATGATATATTGTGTTAAGATGGGAGCGGTAGGTTGACGTGGGCCAGGAGCCATGATTCACCGGTGTGATTTAGGAGAGACACCTGGGGTGCAGGCGTTGCACTTCTGTGTGGTTCCCAGCCAGCACATGGCCTCTTTCCTCTTGGATGCAGTTGTGAAGAAGATGGCGCTAAAAGCCTGCCTACTCCTATCAAGGGCACTCCGACTTCCCAACTTCAAACTAACCCTTAAGGAGATTGCATTATATTTATTACTGTAAGAAAATATTATGTGTCAACAAAATAAAACCATGCTTCTGCCTTCTATGACTGTTATTTTGACAACTCTAAGTGCCTCATAAGAGCGTAATCATATGATTTTAGTCATTTTGTGCTTGCCTTATTTAATTTAGCATGAAATCATCAATGCTCAACCATGTTATCTCATTGGTCAGAGTTTTCTTCCCTTTTAAGACTGAGTAGTATTTCTTGAATGTGTATATCACATTTATTCATTCACTTGGAAATGGACACTTGGGCTGCTTCCACTCTTTGAATATGGTGCACAGTGCTTCCACGAGCGAGCATGAGTGTACAGCTACCCCTACAAGTTCCTGCTTTTGTGATATAGGACACTTTGAAGTTATTTTTGCTTAAAAAATGGAGGCTTGTAGAACACAAAAGATTTACAGAACTAGCAATACATCCCATACCCGTGTGTTACACTTTGCCGTCAATGAGTCTACATTGACATAACAATAGCACCTGAAGATAGTGATTTCCATTAGGGTTCGTTCTTGGTGGTGGGGGGGCTCTTTTTGAGTTTTAACAAATGTAAAATAAAATGCATAGCATTATGCAGAGTAGTTTCACTGCCCTAAAAATTCCAAGTCCTTGCTTTCATCCCTCCCTCCCTCCCTCCTGCAGAACTCCTGGAAACTGCTGTTCTTACTATATTTTAATAGCTTTGTCTTTCTAGAGTGTCATCAAGATGGAATCAAGCAGTATGTGACTGACTTTGTTCACTTAATAATATGCATTTAATATTCCTCCATATTGTTTCATGACTCCAAAGCTCATTTATTTTTGCTACTGAATAATATTCCATTGTTTGGATGTACCAGAGTTTATCCATTCATCTACTGAAAGACATCTTGGCTCACTCTTAATCATTCTGATGATTTGAATAAAGCTGAAAATGAGTGTGTAGGTTTTTGTGTAAATATAAGTTTCAGCTTCTTTGAGTAAATAAGGAGCATAATTACTAGATCATAAAGTAAAAATATGTAGCTTTGTAAGAAATTGAGTTGTTTTTGTTTTGCTTTTGCAGTATCAGGATTTGAACCCAGGGCCACGTGCTTGCTAAACAAGTTCTGTACCACTTGAGCCACAAACTAGCCCTTTTTGCTTTAGTTGTTTGAAGATAGTGTCTTGTGTTATAGTCCCAGCCTGCCTGGATCGTGATCTTCTTATTTATGCTTCCTGTATAACTGGGATTGTGGATGTGTACTATCAGACTCAGCTTATTGGTTGAGATGGGGAGTCTTGCTAACTTTTTCCCCCAAGCATGCCCAGTCCTAAACTGTTTTTTAAAGTGGCTGTACCGTTTTGAATTCCCACTAATAATGAACAATTCTCTTTTAAAACTATCTTTTATTAGCATGCATTAATAGTATAAGAGGGTTTATTATAATTCCACAGATGTATACAGTGTTGCAGTGTACTTTGAACAAGTTCATCCTTTCTGTCTCTCTTCTATAATAGCATGTGGCCCTTGTAAGTGTTTTGGATTGTCCATTCTAACAGCTGTGCAGTGGTATGTCGTTGTTTTAGTTCACATTTCCCTAATCTTTTCATGTGCTTGTTTGGCAGCTGTTTGTCTTTTTTGGTGTAGTGTCTGCTAAGATCTTTGCCCCATGTTTTAATTGGATTATTTATTTTCTTATTGTTGAGGTTTAAGAGTTGTCTGTGGATTTTGGATAACAGTCTCCCTTTTTTTTTTTTTTACAGTATTTTTATTGTGCTGGGTGGGGGTACACTGTAGTATTTGCAAAAGTTCTTACAATATATCAGATATATCGTACTTGAACTCACCTCCTGTGCAGCTCTCCTTCATCTCCCCTCCCCTGATTCCTGGAATAGTTTCAACAAGGTAGCATTTTTGCATTTACTTACATGTGTACACATTACTTGCACCATATTCATCCTCCTACCCCTTTCTCTGCCACATCTTCCCCCAACCAGTGTCACTACCCCTTCCCCCTGCAGAACCTGTTCCACTTTCCTGTTCTACAATTTTGTAGGAGAAAAAACATAAAAGATAAAAAGAGAAACATGACGTTTTACTAGTTTGAGATAAAGATAGCTACACAGAGAGTTTCCTTGTGTTGTTTCCCTGCAAATGTGTATTAAAACCCCCACTGGTTCATTTCTTCCAGTCCTCTTCTCTCCCTCCTAGTCCCCTTTCCATGGTGACCCCAGCTAGTTTAAGATTTCTGTATTCATTCCTGTACAGTGAGCACATCAACCTCATTCACGTTTTTGGTTTCCTTCCCTTGCCTTATCCCTCCCTTGCACAGCCTCTCCTTAGTGTGATCCTGTCCCATAATATTGCTGCATTTGCTGTAGGTCTATAATCCACATAAGAGGGAGAACATGCGGCTTTTGGCCTTCTAAGCCTGACTAACTTCACTTAAGATGATGTAAGACACCTAAAAAATTAGCTAGCATTTGTTGCCCTTAATGCAGAGAAACTAAAGCAGATACCTTAAAAGCAACTGAGGCCAATAGGAAAAGGGGACCAGGAACTAGAGAAAAGGTTAGATAAAAAAGAATTAACCTAGAAGGTAACACACACGCACAGGAAATTAATGTGAGTCAACTCCCTGTATAGCTATCCTTATCTCAACCAGGAGCACTTGTTCCTTCCTATTATTGCTTATACTCTCTCTACAACAAAATTAGAGATAAGGGCAAAATAGTTTCTGCTGGGTATTGAGGGGGTGGGGGGGAGAGGGAGGGGGCAGGGTGGGTGGTAAGGGAGGGGGTGGGGGCAAGGGGGAGAAATGACCCAAGCCTTGTATGCACATATGAATAATAAAACAATAAAAAAAAAAGATGATGTTCTCCAGTTCCATCCATTTACCTGCAAATGACAAAATTTCATTCTTCTTTGTGGCTGAGTAAAATTCCATTGTGTATAAATACCACATTTTCTTCATCCATTTGTCAGTAGTGGGGCATTTTGGCTGTTTCCATAACTTGGCTATTGTGAATAGTGCTGCAGTAAACATGGGTGTCTGGGTGCCTCTGGAGTAACCTGAGTCACATGCCTTTGGGTACATCCCCAGGAGTGGGATTGCTGGATCATATGGCAGATCTATTTTTAATTTTTTAAGGAGCCTCCATGTTGTTTTCCAAAGTGGTTGTACTAGCTTACATTTCACCAGCTGTGTATGAGGGTTCCTTTCTCTTTGCATCTGCATTAACATTTGTCATTGGTGGTGTTCTTGACGGTAGCTATTGTAACAGGAGTAAAGTGAAATCTTAATGTGGTTTTGATTTACATTTTCTTTATGGCCAGGGATGGTGAGCATTTTTTCATGTGATTTTTAGCCATTTGGATGTCTTCCTTTGAAAAAGTTCTGTTTAGTTCAGTTGCCCATTTCTTTACTGGGTCATTGAATTTTTGGGAGTTTAGGTTTTTGAGCTCCCTGTATATTCTGGTTATCAGTCCCTTGTCAGATGTATAATTGGCAAAGATTTTCTCCCATTCTGTGGATAGCCTCTTCAATTTAGATACCATTTCTTTTGTTGTGCAGAAGTTATTAAATTTCATGTAGTACTATTTGTCAATCCTTTCTCTTAGTTGCTGAGTCATTTGAGTTCTACTGAGGAAGTTATTGCCTATGCCTATTGCTTCCAGTGTATTCCCTGCTCTTTCCTATACTAGCTTCAAGCTTTCAGGTCTCATATTAAAGTCCTTAATCCAATTTGAGTTGATACTTATACAAGGTGACAAACATGGATCTAGCTTTAGTTTTCTGCCAGCAGATAACCAGTTTTCCCAGAAATATTTGTTGAAAAGGCTGCCTTTTCTCCATTGTATGTTTTTGGCAACTTTGTCGAAAATTAGGTAGGTGTAGCTGGATGGATTCATATTCAGGTCCTCTATTCTGTTCCACTGGTCTTCATATCTGTTTTTGTGCCAGTACCATGCTATTTTTATTGCTACAGCTCTGTAGTACAGTTTGAAGTTGGGTATTGTGATACCTCCAGTGTTGCTCCTTTTGCTCAGTATTGCCTTGGCTATTTGTGGTCTTTTGTGTTTCTAAATGGACTTTAGGGTTTTCTACCCTAAAGTAGAAATTCCCAATTTGATGGGAATTGTGTTGAACATGTAGAGTGTTTTGGTAGGAAAGCTGTTTTTACTATGTTGATACTGTCAATCCATGAACATGGGAGATTTTTCCCTCTTCTGTTGTCTTCCTTGAGTTCTTTCTTCAGTGGCTTATACTTTTCCTTGTAGAGGTCATTCACATCCTTTGTGAATGACCTAGGTATTTTTCTTTTTTGAGGATATGGCAAATTGAATTGTTTTCCTATATTCTTTCTCAATCTGTTCATTGTTGGTGTATAGAAAGGCTACTGATTTTTGTAGGTTGATTTTATATCCTGCTACTTTGCTGAAGCCATTTATGGTGTCTAGGAGTTTTTTGGTGAATTTCTCGGGTCTACTAGGTATAAATTCATGTCATCTTCTAATAGGAATAGTTTGACTACTTCTTTACCTGTTTGTATTCCTTTTATTTCTTCTTCCTGCCTTATTACTTTGTCTAGAAATTCCAAGACTGTGGTGAATAGGGGGAGGGAAAGTGCACACCATTGACTTGTCCCTGACTTTAGGGGAAATGGTTTCAGTTTTTTCGCATTAAGTATGACGTTGACTGTAGGTTTGTCGTATAACTTTTATTATATTGAGGTACCTTCCTTCTATTCCTAGTTTCATCAGAACTTTTATCATGAAATGGTGTTGAATCTTATCAAAAGCTTTTTCTGGATGTATTGAGATGATCAAGTGGTTTTTGTCTTTGTTTCTGTTAATGTGCTATATTACATTTAATGATTTGCATATGTTGAAGCATCCCTGGTAAGAAGCCGACTTTGTCATGGGGTGTATGATCTTTACAGTATGTTGTTGGATTCGATTTGCCATTATTTTATTGAGGATTTTTGCATCAGTATTCATTAAGGAGATTGACCTGTAATTCTCTTTTTCAGATGTGTCCTTGTCTGGTTTGGGGGTGAGTGTAATACTGGCTTCATAAAATGAGTTAGGCAGTGTTCCTTCCTTTTCTATTTCTTAGAAAAGGTTAGTTCTTTAAAGGTATGGTAGAATCCAGTGGAGAATCTGTCAGGCCTGGACTTTTCTTTTTTAGGAGACTCTATTGCTGCTTCATTTTGATTGTGTGTTATAGATCTGTTTAGGTGATTAATATCCTCTTGGTTCATTTTGGGTGGTCATGTGTATCTAGAAATTTGTCCATTTCTTCAAGATTTTCCAATTTATTTGTATATAAGTTCTCAAAGTAGTCTGTGATTATTCCCTGGATTTCCTTGTTGTTTGCTGTTATCTCTTCTTTTTAGTTTCTGATTTTACTAATTGGGTCGTTTCCCTCCTCATTTTAGTCAGGTTAGCCAGGGACTTGTCAATCTTGTTTTTTTTTTTTTTTTTTTTTTCAAAGAAGTAGCTTTTTGTTTCATTGATTCTTTGTATGGTTTTTTTTGTTTTTTTTTTTTTTTTTGGTCTCCATTTTGTTGACTTTGGCCCTTATTTTTATTATCTCTCCTTCTTGTTTTGAGTTTAGCTCATTCTTGTTTTTCTAGGAGTTTGAGATGTAGCATTAGGTTATTTATTTGAGATCTTTCTTTGTTTTTTATATATGCACTCATGCTATAAACTTTCCTCTTAGCCTTTGTTGTATCCCATAGATTCTGATAGCTTGTGTTTTCATTTTCATTAAATTTCAGAAATTTTTTTATTTCCTCTATTATTTCTTCTATAACCCACTGATTGTTGAGCAATGTATTGTTCAGCTTCCAATTGTGTATTTTCTGCTGCTGCTTTTGTTGTTGAGATCTAGTTTTATTGCATTGCAATCAAATAGTATGTGGGGAATTATTTCAATTTTCTTATCTTAGTTGAGACTGGCTGTGTGCTCTAAGATATGGTCTGTTTTGGAGAAAGGTCCATGAACTGCTGAGAAGAATACATATTGTGTTATTGGAGGGTGGAATAATCTGTAGACATTTGTCAGGTCCATTTGTTCTATGGTATCATTTAGTTCTAGGATTTATTTGTTAATTTTTTGTCTGAGCAGTCTTCTATCAGATGTGTGTTTTCTGGATATTTTTCTCCCAATTTGTGACTTGTCTTTTCGTTCTATTGAGTTTTTGTTTCACAAAGTAGAGTTTTAATTGTAATTAATTTTAACTTATTAAGTACTTCTTTGAAAGATTTTGCCTTTGGCATTGTATCTAAAAAGTCATTGCCATACTCAAGGTCTTCTAGGAATTTCTTTTTTGTTACCTTCTAGAAGTTGTATGGTCATGCATTTTATATTTTGATCTATTATATATTTTTGAGTTAATTTTTAGGGTTTAAGGTCTATGTCTAGATTATTTGTCTAGCATATGAATATTGAGTTCTTCTAGCACAATTTATTGAAAAAATCATCTTTGTACCATTTGTCAAAGATCAGTTGATTATATTTATATGGGTCTATTTTTGGGCTTGCTATTCTGTTGATCTAGTTTTTTTTTTTTTATTCATATGTGCATACAAGGCTTGGGTCATTTCTCCCCCCTGCCCCCATCCCCTCCCTTACCACCCACTCTGCCCCCTCCCTCTCCCCCCCACCCCCTCAATACCCCACAGAAACTATTTTGCCCTTATTTCTAATTTTGTTGAAGAGAGAGTATAAGCAATAATAGGAAGGAACAAGGGTTTTTGCTAGTTGAGATAAGGATAGCTATACAGGGAGTTGACTCACATTAATTTCCTGTGCGTGTGTGTTACCTTCTAGGTTAATTCTTTTTGATCTACCCTTTTCTCTAGTTCCTGGTCCCCTTTTCCTACTGGGCTTAGTTGCTTTTAAGGTATCTGCTTTAGTTTCTCTGCGTTAAGCGCAACAAATGCTAACTAATTTTTTAGGTGTCTTACCTATCCTCACCCCTCTCTTGTGTGCTAAAACTTTTATCATGTGCTCATAGTCCAATCCCCTTGTTGTGTTTGCCCTTGATCTAATGTCCACATATGAGGGAGAACATACGATTTTTGCTCCTTTGGGCCAGGCTAACCTCACTCAGAATGATGTTCTCCAATTCCATCCATTTACCAGCGAATGATAACATTTCGTTCTTCTTCATGGCTGCATAAAATTCCACTGTGTATAGATACCACATTTTCTTAATCCATTCGTCAATGGTGGGGCATCTTGGCTGTTTCCATAACTTGGCTATTGTGAATAGTGCTGCAATAAACATGGGTGTGCAGGTGCCTCTGGAGTAACCTGTGTCACAGTCTTTTGGGTATATCCCCAAGAGTGGTATTGCTGGATCAAATGGTAGATCAATGTCTAGCTTTTTAAGTAGCCTCCAAATTTTTTCCAGAGTGGTTGTACTAGTCTACATTCCCACCAACAGTGTAAGAAGGTTCCTTCTTCCCCGCATCCTCACCAACACTTGTTGTTGGTGGTGTTGCTAATGATGGCTATTCTAACAGGGGTGAGATGGAATCTTAGTGTGGTTTTGATTTGCATTTCCTTTATTGCTAGAGATGGTGAGCATTAATCCATGTGTTTTTTGGCCATTTGAATTTCTTCTTTTGAGAAAGTTCTATTTAGTTCACTTGCCCATTTCTTTATTGGTTCATTAGTTTTAGGAGAATTTAGTTTTTTAAGTTCCCTATATATGCTGGTTATCAGTCCTTTGTCTGATGGACAGCTGGCAAATATTTTCTCCCACTCTGTGGGTGTTCTCTTCAGTTTAGAGACCATTTCTTTTGATGAACAGAAGCTTTTTAGTTTTATGAGGTCCCATTTATCTATGCTATCTCTTAGTTGCTGTGCTGCTGGGGTTTTGTTGAGAAAGTTCTTACCTATACCTACTAACTCCAGAGTATTTCCTACTCTTTCCTGTATCAACTTTAGAGTTTGGGGTCTGATATTAAGATCCTTGATCCATTTTGAGTTAATATTGGTACAGGGTGATATACAAGGATCTAGTTTCAGTTTTTTGCAGGCTGCTAACTAGTTTTCCCAGCAGATTTTGTTGAAGAGGCTGTCTTTTCTCCATCATATATTTTTAGCACCGTTGTCAAAGACAAGTTGGTTATAGTTGTGTGGCTTCATATCTGTGTGGCTCTATTCTGTTCCACTGGTCTTCATGTCTGTTTTTGTGCCAGTACCATGCTGTTTTTATTGTTATTGCTTTGTAATATAGTTTGAAGTCGGGTATCGTGATACCTCCAGCATTGTTCTTTTGACTGAGTATTGCTTAGACTATTCATGGCCTCTTGTGTTTCCATATAAATTTAAAGGTAGATTTTTCAATCTCTTTGATGAATGTCATTGGAATTTTGATGGGAATTGCATTAAACATGTAGATTACTTTTGGGAGTATCGACATTTTTACTATGTTGATTCTACCAATCCATGAGCATGGGAGATTCTCTCCACTTTCTATAGTCTTCCTCAATCTCTTTCTTCAGAAGTGTATAGTTTTCCTTGTAGAGGTCTTTCACGTCTTTTGTTAGGTTTACACCTAGGTATTTGATTTTTTTTGAGGCTATTGTAAATGGAATTGTTTTCGTACATTCTTTTTCAGTTTACTCATTGTTAGTGTATAGAAATGCTAATGATTTTTCTATGTTGATTTTATATCCTGCTACCTTGCTATAGCTATTGATGATGTCTAGAAGCTTCTGAGTAGAGTTTTTTGGGTCTTTAAGGTATAGGATCATGTCATCTGCAAATAGGGATATTTTGACAGTTTCTTTACCTATTTGTATTCCTTTTATTCCTTCTTCTTGCCTAATTGCTCTGGCTAGGAATTCCAGTACTATGTTGAATAGGAGTGGAGATAGTGGGCATCCTTGTCTGGTTCCTGATTTTAGAGGGAATGGTTTTAATTTTTCTCCGTTAAGTATAATGCTGGCTGTAGGTTTGTCATATAGCTTTTGTAATGTTGAGGTACTTTCCTTCTATTCCTAGTTTTCTTAGAGCTTTTATCATGAAATGGTGTTGGATCTTATGAAAGGCTTTTTCTGCATCTATTGAGATGATCAAGTGGTTTTTGTCTTTGCTTCTGTTAATGTGGTTTATTACGTTTATTGATTTTCATATGTTGAACCACCCCTGCATCCCTGGGATAAAGCCTACTTGGTCATGGTGAATAATCTTTTTGATGTGTTGTCAAATTCGGTTTGCCATTATTTTGTTGAGGATTTTTGCGTCAATGTTCATTAAGGAGATTGGCCTATAGTTCTCCTTTGTGGAGGTGTCTTTGCCTGGTTTTGGGATAAGTGTAATACTGGCTTCATAAAATGTGTTTGGCAGTTTGCCTTCCCTATCTATTTCGTGGAACAGTTTAAGGAGGGTTGGTATCAGTTCTTTTTTAAAGGTCTGATAGAATTCAGCAGAGAATCCATCAGGTCCTGGACTTTTCTTTTTGGGGAGACTCTTGATTGCTGCTTCAATTTCATTTTGTGTTGTAGATCTATTCAGGTGATTAATATCCTCTTGGTGCAGTTTTGGATGGTCATATGTATCTAGAAATCTGTCCATTTCTTTAAGATTTTCAAATTTATTTGAATATAGGTTCTCAAAGTAGTCTATGATGATTTCCTGGACTTCCATGGTGTTTGTTGTTATCTCCCCGTTTGCATTCCTGATTCTACTAATTTGGGTTTTTTCTCTCCTTATTTTAGTCAGGTTTGCCAGGGGTCTATCAATCTTGTTTATTTTTTCGAAGAACCAACTTTTTGTTTCATTAATTCTTTGAATGGTTTTTTTGGTTTCTATTTCATTGATTTTAGCTCTTATTTTTATTATTTCTCTCCTATTGGTTTTGGGATTTGCTTGTTCTTGTTTTTCTAGGAGTTTGAGATGTATCATTAGGTCATTGATTTGGGATCTTTCAGTCTTTTTAATATATGCACTCATGGCTATAAACTTTCCTCTCAGGACTGCCTTAGCTGTGTCCCATAGGTTCCGGTAGGTTGTATTTTCATTTTCATTGATTTCCAGAAACTTTTTAATTTCCTCCTTTATTTCATCAATGATCCATTGTTCATTAAGTAATAGTTATTTAGTTTCCAACTGTTTGCATATTTTTTGTCTTTACTTTTGTTGTTGAGTTCTACTTTTACTGCATTGTGATCAGATAGTATGCAAGGTAAAATTTCTATTTTCTTATATTTGCTGAGACTTGCTTTGTGCCCTAGGATATGATCTATTTTGGAGAAGGTTCATGGGCTGCTGAGAAGAATGTATATTGTGTAGAGGTTGGATGAAATGTTCTGTAGACATCTACTAGGTCCATTTGATCTATTGCGTATTTTAGATCTTGGATTTCGTTATTGATTTTTTGTTTGGATGACCTCTCTATTGATGATAATGGGGTGTTAAAGTCTCCCACAACCACTGTGTTGGCGTTTATATATGCTTTTAGGTCTTTCAGGGTATGTTTGATGAAATTGGGTGCGTTGACATTGGGTGCATACAGGTTGATGATTATTATTTCCTTTTGGTCTATTTCCCCTTTTATTAGTATGGAATGTCCTTCTTTATCTCGTTTGATCAATGTAGGTTTGAAGTCTACTTTGTCAGAGATAAGTATTGCTACTCCTGCCTGTTTTTGGGGGCCATTGGCTTGGTAAATCTTTTTCCAGCCTTTCATCCTTAGCCTATGCTTATTTCTGTCAGTGAGATGGGTCTCCTATAAGCAACAAATTGTTGGATCTTCCTTTTTAATCCATTTCATCAAAAGGTGCCTTTTGATGGGTGAATTAAGTCCGTTAACATTAAGTGTTAGTACTGATAGGTATGTGGTGATTCCTGCCATTTAGTTGTTTTAGTTGTTTGAAGGTTTGATTGTGTGTACCTAAGTTGAGGTTACTCTCTACTGTCTTGCTTTTTCTTTTCCTGTGGTTTGGTGCTGCCTGTCTTTTCATGGTTAAGTTGGGTTTCACTTTCTGTGTGCAGAATCCCTTGAAGAATCCTTTGTAGTGGTGGCTTTGTGGTCACATATTGTTTTAGTTTCTGCTTATCATAGAAGACTTTTATTGCTCCATCTATTTTGAATGATAGTTTTGCTGGGTAGAGTATCCTGGGGTTGAAGTTATTTTCATTCAGTGCCCGGAAGATCTCACCCCACGCTCTTCTTGCTTTTAATGTTTCTGTTGAGAAGTCTGCTGTGATTTTGATGGGTTTACCTTTGTATGTTACTTGTTTTTTCTCTCTTACAGCCTTCAAATTCTTTCTTTAGTTTCTGAACTTGTTGTTTTAATGATGATATGTCACGGGGTAGTTCTATTTTGATCTGGTCTGTTTGGTGTCCTGGAGGCCTCTTGCATCTGTATGGGAATATCTTTCTCTAGATTTGGGAAATTTTCCGTTATTATTTTGTTAACTATATTACACATTCCCTTTGCTTGCACCTCTTCTCCTTCTTCGATGCCCATGATTCTCAAGTTTGGTCTTTTGATGAAGTCGGTGAGTTCTTGCATTTTCATTTCACAGGTCTTGAGTTGTTTAATTAATAGTTCTTCGGTTTTTCCTTTAAATACCATTTCATCTTCAAGTTCTGAGATTCTGTCTTCTGTTTGTTCTATTCTGCTGGATTGGCCTTCTGTTTTGTTTTGCAGTTCTGTTTGGTTCTTTTTTTCTGAGGTTTTCCATATCCTGGGTCATTTCCTCTTTAATGTTGTCTATTTTTGTCCTGAGTTCATTTATCTGTTTATGCATCGTGTTCTCTCTTTCACTTTGGTGTTTATACAGTGCTTCTATGGTTTCCTTTATTTTTTCTTTTGCTTTTTCAAATTCTCTATTTTTGTTGTCTTGGAATTTCTTGAGTGTCTCCTGTACATTTTGGTTGACCCTATCCAGTATCATCTCTATAAAATTCTCGTTGAGTACCTGTAGTATGTCTTCTTTTAAATTATTCTTGTGGGCTTCATTGGGTCCTTTGGCATAGTTTATCTTCATTTTGTTGGAGTCTGGATCTGAGTTTCTGTTCTCTTCATTCCCCTCTGGTTCCTGTACTAATTTTTTGCTGTGGGGAAACTGATTTCCCTGTTTTTTCTGTCTTCCTGTCATTGTCATTGGTGTTGTTACTGTCCCTGTACTGTGTGCAATTAAGTATTTTCTAGCTTGTAATAATAACAATGGTAATATTTAGAATGCAAGGGTGAGCTGAGATGGAAAGCAAGAAGTTAAAGAAATGGGAAAAACAAATACTCAGACTAGAGGGAGAAAACAGAACAAGGTATTAGACAAAAAGGTTTCAAAGGTATAAACAGGGAGCTTTAGTGTATAATTGACAGTAAGCTGAACAGACATTAGAGAGACAGAGGATTGAAAATCAAAAATAAAAAAAAAGAATAACAATAAAAAGTAAGTAAATGAAAGAAAAATCTCTATATAAAAATGTATTAAAATAAAATGAAAAAATAGAAAATTTAAAAAAACCAAAAAACCAAAAAACCAAAAAACCTCCAAGTTCAAATACAATGAAGTTTCAGTCTTAATAATTTGGGTGTCCACCTCAGTCCCCAATCCTGGAGATGGTGCTTCAGATGTTGTTTTGTAGTTGTCTCATCAAAGGGGATGCATAAAGTAGAATAAAACTACACACACACACGCACAAAAAAAAACCCACCAAGTGTCCCAAGTTCACATGCAATACAGTTTCAGTAAGTTTTTCAGCTTGCAGGTGTAATTCGGTTGTTCTCTCATCAAAGGTAGGGAGACAAAGAAAAAAAAAGTCTGGAGACAGTTCTGAGAATGGTTTCTGCAACTGTGGCTTGCCTGCCTGCTGCTGTCAGCCTGCTGTTGCTGGAGGCGTTATTTATGCAGATCTCAGGGGTGAGCTTAGCACTCACCTGGCCTTGCAGGCTTTGTTTGCTCAGATTTCTCCTGTGCATGAGCCTCAGCTACAAGCTTTCCCCTTTCCAAGCACTGGGAAAGGTGACACTGCACCCACGTTCTCAGGCCTGCGTGTTTATTTACAGTTCATGTGGGAGGTGAGTCTTCTCCCCTCTCCTGTGCAGTTCTCCTCCCACCTCCGCTTTCACAAGCTTTCCTGCTCCTGGTTGCTGGGTTTGCGCCCCCGCTCCCGCCAGAGTCCAGACTGGCTTGTTTATTTACAGTCCCGGGAAGGATTCTCTTCCCCCAATCTTTGGCGCTCAGTGCTCCCCACCCTCTTTCCCACGTGTCTTTATTGTTCTTATTGCTTATTAGTCAGTTTCTCTTTTTTCCCTGGGTGGAGGTCAGTCTGTCCAGGGGGCTATGCTGCTCTGGCCCAGGCTTGTCTGTGGGAGTACCATGGTACCACAAAGCTCACCTGGTCTGCATCTTCCCAAGCCTTCTGGGTGCCGGTGACTGGCAGCCTGGGGGCCTTCCTGGTTTCTCCGTTTAACGTGAAGTGGAGATTCTCTGCGCCGGTTGGAGGTGTGGAGGGGTCAAAGTTATGCCTCTTCTCAGTGATTATGCCTGCAAAGTGTGTCTCCAGCGTCTCTCCAAGATTTCACTATAGGAGGCTCACTTTCTGCTTCCTCCCTCTAGCTGCCATCTTGGGATCCTCTGATCTAGTTTTCTAATTTTCTTTTCTTTACCAATACCACATTGTGTTGATTAGTATAATGCCAGTCAGGAGTGCAATGATATCTATCTATTTATATCAGAGAGAGATAAGAGAACAGGAGAGAGAGAGGGAGAAGAGAAGGTGAGGGGAGGAGATATTAGGCAGAAAGTCTTTGTCTCAGGAGAGGGCAATCTAAAAGAGGAAATATGAGCTCCTATGGGACCTGAGGCCAACTTATTTTATTATGAAGATAACAAAGCTGCTATTTCAAATAAATTCATTTGTCTTACCACCTCCAAAGGCCATGTACCTAATTTTGTATTTATACTTTTGCAATCTTTGGAAAGAGCTACTCTCCTCAAAAATTACAAAATTATAAAAGGTATAGGCTCTTAAAAACCCTTGACATGTCCTTGATTAAGAGATGGGAATTCAGAGGAGGAAGCAGTGTCAGTTGGTGGAGAAGTAGGCTATTCAGGGCAGGTGTGTATAGAAAGTGGCATTTTGAATGAGACTTGGGGACTTGAACTGTATATTTGAACAAGTAGAGGTGTGAAGACTGGTACTCCAGGCAAAGAGCCTGGAGGCTTAGGGCATCCACAGAAAGCAGTCTCTGGTTCAATCTGGTTGTGGATACCTAGAGGAAGTAAAGGGGCATAGACTGAAGCAAGATGATGGAGATTATGGATCTTGAAAGCCAACACAGCAAAGGAACTAAATACTTAGAAAAATTCTTTAGTCATCCTCAAGAGCAATGGGTCTCAAAATCTGGTCCTTGGATCAGCACTCTCTACCTCACTTAAGAACTTGTATGAAATATGCATTCTTGGGCCCTATTTAGACAGACTGATTAGAAACTGTGATGGTGGGGACATAATGTGTGTTTTAATACCCTCCCAATGGTGCTGATGCATTCCTGCCCACTGTGAGAAATCTTGTCTTAGGGCCATTTGGTCCAGGGGAGTGAAGGCAGAAATGTGGCTGCAAATGGGTGAGTTTGGAGGTGAGAGGCCATATAAACACTAACTTTAGTGATAGGAAGTAAGAAGGAAGAACAGTGTTCTGAGGAGGTGGAGAGATCAGATGCAATGTAGAAGCATTGCCTCTGCACTGAGGAGAGTAGATTTTCTCTGAGACAGGCAGAAAGGAGAGGAGAGAAGTTAAAGAGGACCTTTAAGCACAGAATGGGGAAAACGAAGGGTGGTTCCCACCTAAAGATTTGTTGCTGCCTCAATCTTTTAAGTCAACTATAAGTCAAAGTCGTGGAGTCAGGTGTGTCAGGTCTCTGACTTTGTTCTTCTCCTTCAGTTAAGTCTCCAAATACAGTAGTTGAGTCTTCTACTTCTTGCATTTTCATTAGCTTTTACCTATGAATTTTGACACTTTGCTGTTATGTGCATACTCACTAAGAAGTGTTATGTCTTTTTGAAGTATTAATCCCTTTTTCATTATGTAATGCTCCTCTTGATCTCTAATACCTTTCTTGATCTGAGTCTACCCTGTTTGAAATTAATGTAGCTACTCCCACTTTCTTTTGAATGAGTGTTAGCATGGTATAATTGTATCCATTCCTTGTTAATCTATGTGGCTTTAAATTTAAGCCGGTTTCTTAAAGATAACATGAAGTTGGGCCTTGATTTTTAATCCACTCTTACAATCTCTCTTTAATGGGTATATTTAGACCACTGACATTTAAAATGATTATTAATATAGATTAATAGCTACCCTATTTCTTACTATTTTCTGTTTGTCCTTGTTCTTTGTTCCTAATTTTGTTTTCCACTTGTTTTTTTCTTTTGGTGTTCTTCTTCCTTCCTGTCCCTTTTATTGTTGCTGTTGATTCATTTTATACCTAAGCATATATATCTATATACTTACATATGAATATAATGTTATTATTTTGAACAAACGATTATCTGGTAGATTAATAATAAGAAAAATAAAAGTTCTTATTTTGCCTTCATGATTCATTTTTTGATGCTTGCTCTATTTTATATAAGTCAATTTTGATCTCTATCATCTTCCTTCTCTCTGAAGAACTTCTCTTAAACTTTTCTTGCAAGGCAGGTCTCCTGACAACACATTTCCCTCAACTTTTTTCTGATAAAGTTTTATTTCTCTTTCACATGTGGGAGTATAGAACTCTAGGTTGGTGTGTTTGGTTCTTTTCCTCTTAACACTTTAAATATTTCACTCCACTTTCTTCTTGCTTACATGGTTTCTAAGGAGAAGATGGATGTAGCTCTTATCTTTGCTTCTCTTTAGATGAGATTCTTTCTTCCTCTGGCATCTTTCAAGCTTTTTTTTATCTCTGATTTCCTGAAGTTTGACTATGATATGACTATTTTTTTTTTTAACAGTCAGCCTGCATTATATTCTCTGAACTGCTGGAATCTGTAGTTTTGTATATGAGATTAATTTGAGGAAAATTCTCAGTCACTATTGCTTCAGATATTTCTTCTCTTTCTTATTCTTCTGATATTCTTATATTATGTATGTTATAGCTTTCGTGTCTGTCTCATGGTTCTTAGCTGTTCTGTTCTGGTTGGCTTTTTTTTTTTTTTTCTTTCTCTTTTTTTTTCAGTGTTGGAGAGTTCTATTGTCAAATCTTCAAGTTCAGACATTCTTTCTTCAGTGATTTCCAGTGCATTAATGAGCCCAGAAAAGGCCTTCATCATTTTTGTTAGTGTTTTGGGTGTGTACTTTTCTTTTTCTTAGAATTTCAAACTCTGTCCTTACATTATCTACCTATTCTTTACATATTATTTACTCTTTCCATGAAAGGATCAGCATATTAATGACTTGTTTCAAAAGTCCTGGTTTGATAATTAAAACATTCTTACCTACTCTGGTTCTGATGTCTGTTTCTTCCTTGTTCAAACTATGTTTTCACACTTTTTAGTATGTTTTACAATTTTTTGTTGAAAGTCAGACAAGATTTCCTGGGAAAAGGAATTGTGGCAAATAGGCTTTTATTATATAATAATAATTTGAGAGGGATGCTCTACAGTCTTATGATTAGGTCTTGGTCTTTTGTGAACCTGTGCTCTTGGACTGTGAATTTCACCAGTACTTCTTAGAGTTTTTCTTCCTCTTTTTTGGGGGTGGGAGTCAGGATGGCTAGAAGGGGCTGAAAATGGTTATTTCTCTTTCCTTGGGTAGATTATATCTGATAAGACCCTAGCAAATTAGCCTATGGCATGATAGTTTCTCCTAAGGGAAGGCCTTCTTAACATCAACAGAACATTGTGGTATATTTCACAATGGTTACTTTTCCCTTCCCCCTGCAAAAACAAGAGGGGATTTTTCTCCAATATTCGTTTCCAATGTTCCTGGCAGAGCTCCTACAGGAATACCCATGAAAATGTGGTCCCCTCACCACTAACTAGGTCTCCCTAGAGTTTAAAACACTTAGTGTTTTCCATTCTGAACCTCCAGAAATTTATCACCTAGAGTTTAGGTTTTCCTACCATTGTACTGGCTCCTTTGGAGGGTTTTGCTTGGCATCTTCTGCACAGGTAAGTATGATTCTTCTATCCACCTATTTGCTTCTCCAGTTTGGGAAGCAGTGGTTTGTCCTGTGCTCCACCCTCTCTGATGTGTCAGAAAAGAGTTGTAAGTTTTTCAGTTTATTCACCTTTTCACTTGGGATTATGATGAATTCTAAGCTCCATGCTGGACTGAAATGCTGGACTGAAAGTGGAAATCCTTGTAGTTCGTTTTTCGTTAAAAACAACCAGAACTTTGCAAAGCTGGATGGAATCAAATGCAAACTTAGTAGACAAAAGAAATCCTAGTTAGGAAAGTCCCATCAAAGAAAAACACTGAGAAAAGAAGGGAAAGTCCATATTGGTCACCAGAGCTCTATTGCTCATTCCAACTCTTGACCTTTCCTCATAGCAAGTTCTCTTATTTTTTTTTTTAAATAAGGTTATTTTAGCCACAGGCATTCTATTTTTATCTATTTGTTTTCTCTCGTAAAGTCTTGAGTTTTTAGGCTTTACTTACTTTCATTTTTTAAATCGATTTTTCAGCCCTTTCACTTTCACCTCAGTATGAGAAAAAAGCAAAAGCTTAACGCTAATACATTTTCTTCAGTAACCCGGGGCCTTCCAGGGTTGGGAAATTGCTACCTGTTAGAGTGAAAGACTAATAACACCCCCAAAGTAAATATTTTAGTAGTTGGTAAAAAAAGAATATTCACATACCATGTAGAAGACAATTTAGAACGAGGTTTAGAAAGAGCTCAATGTAAAAACCTGTTTGACCTGTTAAAACAGGTGTGAAGAATTATAATTCCCTACAAAAAGCTGCAATGAAAAAATCTATAAATGCAAGACAAATACATGAGAACTCCACATTGATAGACTTAGAATGATAAGCTAATTCTACTGTGTAGAATCTGAGCTCAGAGTCACTGTCAATTCAAGAAACAAAGAACTGATATCTTGGTACATTCTAAGATAAATATTTCTTGGCAAAAGTTTTGGCTTCATCCTTAATTCATTATAGCGGGAATACACATTTGATTTTTTAATAACTCATTTTCTCTGGTTGTAAAATGGTATGATGCATTGTGAAATATTTTTAAAAATTTTGTTGAAATGAACGTGCTGATATTAACCTTTAATTTCACATAATAAAGTAAATTAATGCAGCAATAATGCTAAATAGTCACTTGAATCAAAAGATTTGATCCAATTCCAACATATCTTCCTTTGACTGAAGTGCAAAATCTGTGCAAAAAGTACAGCTTTACTTTCAAAAACTGCCCCCTTGTGGAGATTTTGTTCTATTATTAAAGATAGTTTCCCAAAACAGCACCTGCTAAAAACACAGAAATGAGTACAGAATCTTACACACTGACTTAAATGAATCTCCAAGACATTTTATTCTTTTTTTGATGCAATGATGTATTTATTAGGCAATATAACTTTCAAATCAAAAATAAAAGTAAAAGCCAATACAAATCAAGAAAAATTATAAAACAAAGTATGTAGAGTGAGTTATAAAATGGGCTTCAAATGATTCTTATTTTCTGTCTAAATGAAGATTAGTTAAATAAGTTAATATTTTGACAGAGATTGTAATTGCACTTGAAAAATTCAACCAAGAGGGTTACATATTCTCAGGGGCATGGTGGGCTTATTTTAGTCATTAAAGATGTACAAAACATGTATGTACATGTGCACTGTGAACAACAGCTAGTAATTCACTTCTCCACTTAGTTTTTGGTTTGGAGATGCTGAGTGGATTTCAAGCAAATACTTCTATTTTGAAAATTTAAGTGTACTGAATCAAGGTGTTGGCATATTTCTTTAATAATTATTTAGGCATGTTACAGAAAATGTAGTAGCTATGGCCTCTTTTGTCCAGTTTCTTGTATATATTTTCCTTCCATTAAGTCTTCTTTCAAACCACAGTATACTCTACTGTATTATCTGAGTGACTGGTTTTTTTAAATTAATTTCTATCTGTTGCTATAAATATTTTTATACTTGGTCTTTACCCAATTTGTCACATGGAAATGTGGCCATCATTTTTTACTTTTTTATTCTGAAGAGTAAATCTTTGTCTTTTGTACAAAAAACAATCTTTAAATACATTTCTTTAGGTATTTTTCCATATTTTTAGGATCAATTTTGTAACAGTTAAACTTTAGCAATCTCATGTACACTATTCAACATGTGATTGACACACCCAAATTACTGTAATTTATTTCTTAATATCTGAAAACATTTTATTTGATTTTGTCTGTACAATTCTATCAGCACTTGGATGAAAATTTGGTATCATACGTCAAGCCCTTCCTTTGTCTTTTTGCATGCCCTCAACATCTAAGGAGAATTCTTTGTGAGTTCCCTGAGTACCATAAATTCTGGTGTGACCCTGTCACCTTCTTGGGCAGTGTGATTAGAAGCCAGGTTATGACAACTTGATAATTCACCTTATCCACTTATTTTTTTTCTTTGGAAATGTTGATTAGATTTTATCTCTTCACAGAATAATTATTTAGATTGGAAAGCATTTTTCTTTGATATTGTCTGTATATTTCTATTAACACTTGCATGAAATTTCAGTGCTGTAGGCCAGATACATCCTGAAGCTTGAAACATGTCCTTACTGTCTTAGGAGATTTCCATGTGATTTTTTTTTTTGGAGTTCCTCCATTTCTTATATCTTCTGCTCATATTCATGTACATCAAGATTATAAGCTAGGTTATGAGAAAGTGATCACTCACCCTTAGCACTCAGATTGTCTTTGGAGATGTTGATTTGATTTCACCAGATTGTTTTCTTTTGAGAATTTGAGTATATTATTGTATTGGCATCTTTCTTTAAGAAGTATTCAGACATGTTGCAGTGAATTTTCTTTATGCCTTATAAAATTTGTTTCTTCTTTTCTAGAATTTCATCTGAATGATTTCCTTTCGCCAAGACCCTGATAATTATCTTTCCTTCCATCATGCAAGACATTTTGAGTAAGCCATGTTGAATATTGTAAAAGAAGCATGGCATGAATAGTTTGGGGAAAACAAATAGTCCTTTACCATCTACCTTTGTTACTGATGTAGTTACAGATGGAATTTTTTATTCAAGATTTTCATCCAGTATCGTATATAAGATTCATCCATGTTAAATTTAGCTAATATATTTATCTTTACTTTTGTAGGATATTGTGTTGTTTGAATATACCAGATTCAATGGTCCATTATCCAGATAATAAATAGTTTGACTTCTGTGTTTTTTAGAAAGAATGATTTTTAACTATAATAATGATAGATGTAAATGAAACTAAAACTGAATTGTATTTCAATTGACAAATGTCAACGCAAATGCTTTTAAAGATGAAATACCAAAATAATCCACATTGGGATTAATCCCTATGAAATTAAAGAAATAATTTTCCAAAAAATTATAATATAAACAAATAAACTGTCTTTGTTTCATTAAAAGAAAAGATTGATATATTTGGCCACAGTTAATCACTTGGCTACTATTTTTGTCAAAGTTCTAAATCTAATTCAAAACAAGTCTACTTTTTAAAAACAATTGTCTCTTTCTCTTTGCCTCTTCACTGGTGCAATTCCAGAGGTTTATCAACATTCTGAAAAATAAATTTGTGTAAGCAGACTTGTGATTGTAATCAAGTCTGTCATAGGAAAGACATTTTAATTTCATTTCTCTTCTCTCCCAGTTGGGTTGGATGCTCCAGTGACCTTGAGGAGCCATAGCAGGAGGCTGAATGTCCTAACACAGAGCTTCCTTCCTTTCTGGGAGCCTACATTAGACACTTGCACTTGAACCAAGCAATCTTGCCAAAAGTAAAATTAAACATTCCAATTGAGCCTGAGATGCCTACAAGACAGTTATATATTCTTTGGTCAACTGAAACTTCTGTTTCTTGAAAATTTCAAACACATGCAAGAGCACACATACAGTGTAATAAGCTTCATTTCCCTCTCACTGAGTGTGGTAGTTGTCAATTCATGGGCAGTCTAATTTTCTCTGTGCTCCCTCACAGTTCTCTCTGTGAACAAAGCCAAACAGCATATGAGTTTAACTGTATCCCTAAAGGCAAAACTTTTTCCCTTCATCTTTTAAAAACCACAGGCACATTATAAGTACTACAACTGAAAATGTTGTCCTTGATACCCTCAAGCACTCATTCATTGGATAAATATCATTGTCTTAATTTTTTGTGAGTATCTGTGTTTGGGATAGAATGCAGGGTGAGCTGCACCCCCAGCAAATTGTCTTAATTTTTTTTCAAATATAAGCAGTCTTTACTTTGCACAGGATTTCTAAGAGTGACCAGAAAATTTAATCTAAATAATTGATAAGAAAAATTATTATTGTTCTAATGACCTTTAAAAATATTAAGCATTAAAAACTTTCCTTTGGAGGGAAATGAAAAATTTCCCCTTTGTGGAGGGAAATGAGAAAATAATAAAAACTGGGACTGGGGTTGTTGCTCTTCTTCTATGTGGTCTTTCAGGACTGGAGGTGTGGCTCAAGTGGTAGAGCTGCTGCTTTGCATGTATGGAGCCCTGAGTTCAAACCCAGTCCTACCAATAAAAAGAAACCAACCAAACAAAAACAAAATAATGTGGCTCTTCAACTTAGCATTAATTCCTGTGGCTTTCAGTTTTTCTGATCTTACACCTCCAGGACAACTATTTGAAACAACTTTCGTTTTTGCTTTTTTTTTTTTGACACTTAGGAGCTTTTATATATATGTCTTGTTTTTCTCTCACAGTTCCCATGAAGGAGGTTCTAAGAATTCTGCAGTATGGAAAGATGAAAGGTTTTCCCAGGAATCACATCTCACTCCTGGATTTTGAACTATGAGAAAGTTTATCTACTTACTGAAAAGTTTAGACTTGGCCTTAATCAGAGGGAAGTCATTTGACAGTTCACCACAGAGAGGCAGAGACCTACTTCCTCATTGTGTTTTCTTCTCTAGAGAGCCTGCCAGCCTTGTTCTGCTCTCCCATGGTGTCTCAAATGGAAGACAATCTCAAAAACCCAGAAAATTCACTGCTGGATAAAGCTAATGTTTTCTAACATTACCAAAATTCAGGCTTGTGACTCTCATTGATTTTTAACAGTCAAGGGGAGTCTGTCTACATAACACAGTCTGTAAAGATGTACTAACTGAGTTTGAAATGACATAAGTCAACAACGTTGGTATGTTTAGTGGACTTTTAAAAGTCACTGCAGGACTTCTCAGAGCCTTTAAGGTACAAAGGTACATTTTGCCTCTGAGAGTAGGGCATCATATGCAACATTTCTTCTGGTTATTTGGCCACGTTTCACATTTCCTCATGTCAATTACACTGTTCTTTGGACAAGGTTGGCCTGAAATATTTATTCTGCAAAGAAAAGACACTGGAAATCCTTATAATTTCTCTGTAGGGGAGGAAGAATTAGTAACTTCTACCCATTTCAGCCATTTCATTGGTCTATAAATTAAATTGACATAAGACAGATATAAAAGAAAAAACAGTTTTAATTATATATGTATCCATTGGCATTCCCCCCCCTCAAAAAATGGCAGATGATTAAGACTTGTATGTCATCCTGAGCTTGGGATCCTCGGGGGTGGACAAATCACAGGAAGGTGAAGAGAGGAAATGTGGGGTCAGTAAAAGTTGCTTTGGATACATACAAGTCTCTCAGGTATCTCTGAGGAGTAGCTCTCTCCAGATTACAGATAGCTTTTCCTATAAAGCTATAAATTATCCCTTACAGAAAGGGACATTTATATTTTAATAAGTTGAGGGCTTTTCCTGCAGCTTGAGCTTTTCCTCCATTCACTACCTTTCAGTTTCTTTTAGCTCAAAATAATCCATATATCAAAATGGCAAAAGTTTGACCAGAGATGAACTGGTCAGCTGAGGACAAGAAGAGCAGGCTGCTAGGATTTTTATCTGAGAAGTTATAAGGACGAAATTGTTTGCTAATTTTTGGGAAGAATAGAGGAGAAACTAGGAATGGAGGTTAGGCTTGAGTAATGTTTTACACATGTTAAGTTTAAGATATCCAAGTGGAATGGCAACCAAGATGATGATTATATGTCAGAAATTCAGGGCTGAGATGAATACAAAAGTCCTCAAAATGTGTCATTTTTAACACCATGATAGTGGACTGGCTTCTTATTACTTATATCTCCCACATCACTGGGAAGCTTGTTAAAAATGCAGAATCTCAGATGTTGTTCAGAACTATTGAGTCAGTACTGGCATTTTATCACAGTCCCCAAGTAGTCAGTAGGTAGAGTAGGTAGAGTCTGAGAATGAGCTAGGGTCTGACTGAATGTAGAAGAGAAGAACCGAGGGCCTAAAACAATCAAACTTTGGAGACCTTGGAAAAAGAAATGGAGATTGAGATGAAATGGGAAAGGAGAATTCAGACAGAACTGTGTTAAAATCCAAGCTAAGCATGAGTTTCAAGAAGAAAGGAGTGATTGATTTAAACACGTGCTGTAGGTCAATTAAGTTGAGAAACTGAGAACTGACTACTGGATTTAGAAAAGTGAATGCCATCGGTTATTTCTTTGAGTTTTAGTAGGATTCAAGACATTGAGAAGACAGAAATTAGAGACAATGAGTAGAGTTTCATTAGTTTTGTCTGAAAGAAAGAGAGGACTGGGTGGTAACTGAATAGAGAAAGTAAAGTCTAGTGAAGTTTGCTTTTTAAGGTGGAAAAAATAACATTGGAATAGTGGACATGGGGACAATCAAGTACAAGGAGAAGGGCGCTCGTAGAGCTAGGGAGAGAGTCTAAAATTGGTGTTGGGGAGGTGCCCAGCTCTTCTCCATGAGTAGGTGTTGGAGGGAAGGGACACTGAGCATAAGAGGGGAAAATCACGTTTAGAGAGAGGCTGCACAGCTACAGGAATAGGAGAAGAGGCAGGTTGATAGATATGCAGATGGGAAATTATCTTAACTTTCAAATTTTTTGAAAGTTTTCTTTTTGATAAACTTTTTAAAAAATTAGTGAAATAAGTAGAAAATCATCAGTTGAGAATGAGGATCAGGCAGGAAAATATTGAGGATGTAAGGAGAAGGAAATATGGGCTGTTGTCTAAGACAGTTTCTTCCAATCTTTTAAAGTCATGGAAGATACAAAAATTAAGACTATTTGGGTGGCACTCAGGAAGGGACTTGGAGTTCTGGATAAGGAAGCGGGAAGCAACTGGCTCAGGACCTGCTTGCCGTAGGTCCTGCCTGTATGTTCATATGGTTAAAGAAAATTACATCGCCTGGAATCCTGGTTCTGGTTGAAACGTGATTTGGGGGTCTTTGGAATCAGAGATGGGAATGAATGGATCAAAGATAGGCATCAAGATAGTCAGACAGCATGAAAGGACCCACACGCAGTATAATTCCCGTGTCCAAACAGAGCCTGGTCAGAATGGTTGTGTATTTAACCATCATAATCTTATAATAGGTGATCTGAATTTAACAAGGTTTGGGGTTATGCCTAGCACATATAGCAGGAATATGAGAGGGGATGAGAGAGTTAAGGATAGATGCAAAGGAATAAATACAATTATGATCATGTATTATAAACTGGGTAAAGAATCAGGACATGGAATAGGAAATATCGGAAAGGTGAGTAGTTAGATGGATTAGTCATATTGGTAGAGTTCCACTGTTTTCTGGAGTTGGAATTTTAGAAAGAAGGAGATGATCACAGAATAAAATGCTGAAGACTGCGATCAGGTATCAAGTATTGTTAATGGCAAACTCAGAGCACTGCATGGGAGTGAGAAGCTAAAGTAACACAGAAGAAAATAAGTTGATAAACTCAGAAGTCAGGGTATTGAAATAATTATTTATACTAGCATTAAAATCACCAAAATTAAT
Source organism: Castor canadensis (assembly GCF_047511655.1). Taxonomy (NCBI): domain Eukaryota; kingdom Metazoa; phylum Chordata; class Mammalia; order Rodentia; family Castoridae; genus Castor; species Castor canadensis. Next base: position 35,856,441 of record NC_133387.1, on the reverse strand, counting down.
ACCAGGGGAGGGTAACACTGAACCTAGAGATAAAACCTTCAACAAATGGAAGAAAGCAATCCCAAAGCCATACAGTACATTACTAAAAAAGGAAATAGACTAATGTAGACTAATAGACTAATCAGGTCTGTTGGTAGTCTGATGACAGAACTTTAAAGAAGGACGTTTTTGAGGTAGGGAGGTTCAATGTGTGGAAATGATAATGAAAAGCAAGGAAGACATCATTCTTTGCCTCCACACGTGGTGATACAAGATGTTTGGGGAACAAACCAGCCATTTGAGAGAGTTCCAAGAAGAAAGGATGACTGCAATTTCATTAGAATGATGTGGTGAAGGAAAGAGTCAGCCGTGTGTTTGAAAATGCAGGAGATTTTGCTGAGAAAGTCATGACTCGGGAAGGCACAGTAGGAGGTGTGACAGAGTTCAAGAAGTTTGAGAGACAGTATCCAATTGGAGGATGTGTGGAGTCACAGGGGTGAAAGTTCAGGAGCCTAACTTGAGAGAGTGGGCTTCTTGCTACTGCTACTGCTGTCTTTATGGTTATTGATGAGCAAACAGCTCCAGACAAACAAAGCCAGAGTTTTCTGCCTAAGTAACTATGGGATATCTAGCATCACTTTTGAGAGAATATATTTTACTAGCATCAATTAGTTGTACAAAGGGGTTTCATTGTGGTAGTTCCATATGTGTATATAAAGAGAGAACATATTTCTTCTGAAGACAAAACACACGTTCCCCATAATCTTAGAAAACTGCTTAGCCTTCCTTTGCTCCTTCTTGACGCTTTCCACAAAAAGATCAAATCCAGAAATGAGAGAACCTTGTTTTAACCCCCTGCCTTAAGATAATTCATCCTAGAAAAATGATTATTCATTTTCTTCATATTTCTCTCCTTAAAAACTCTTTATTGAATCTCCTTTATGATTTGAACATTGTCTTAAATCATAAGCGCCTTCATTCTGCCTTAATCTTACATGTCAAGACATAAGCCTTTGCTACAGATGTGTGCCACTGTTTGTTAGGTGTAGGGAGAGGAGATTGGTATCACCCTGAATGCTCTTTATGATGGGTTGCTCATTGTGGATATGCATGATATTTCTATTTCCAGTGACCTGTATGACTTTGGTTTGATCCAACCTGACAAATAATATTTCAAAAACATTGTGCACTGGAGGATTGATAGAAAATTCTAGGATTGTGTCCAAGTTCTAATTGAGCTGCATTTCCCTTCTCTCTTAACCTTTTATTAGGCAACCTGTATTAGCACCTATTTTCCAAGTAATCAGATCACTCACTTCAGGATTCAATGACTCAGAAACTACCTACTTTCATGCCTACACTATGAGACAACAAGAAGGTTTTGCACAAAAGGCAGGCAGCAGGATAAAATATGGCTGGATATATCTTTGCTGTGATGCACAGGGAAGAGATAGGAGGAGAGAGGTTGCCTTTCATATGGAATGTTGGTTATCCCAGAGGGAGGTCCTATATTATGTTGCACAGTTAAATTAGTTGGATTCCTCTAGGTCATGAGAAGAACCTTATACACACCACCTTCAGTGATAGGAGTTTAGTGTTAAGATGTTGTAAAAATTAAAAGAGGAAGAATGAGAAATTTCCTCATCAGCTACATAGCTCCTCCTGCATCCAGGGGTTCTGAGCTGACGATACACTACAGATTTCTTACCAAGAGTCAGAAGGCAGAGAGGTCTTACTTTCTTTCCCTCACTCAATGGAAAGTATATGATCGAGTCAGCTTTCAGCTTCTCCCTGTGGTGCTCCCCAAGTACAAATGGTTACCAACAAATCACCTCTGTGATGGGTATCTTCTCCAGCAAAAGGAATTTTTAACCTGAGTCTTTAGAGATCCATGGACCACCTCTGACATTATGTGCCATGGGAGTCTGTCCCTATGTACATTTCCATGCTCAAAGATATGATTCCATTTCTAAAGAGGGCTCATTCTTTGTTTCAAATAACTGTGACTTAGTGTAACAGATTCGTGTTTTACTCATGCACAATGGTAAAATAGGCAGGAAGGAGTCCATTTGAACCACCACACTCAAAGGGATCCTTTGTGCTGGCAGCAAAGCAGGTTTCAGAGATTTCTGCCACTGGTCATATGTCAGAATGGTATTTGAGGTAATTCTGTCACTGAGGTAATTCTCTCCTTTGAGGTTACTTTTCCACTGACTTCTGAAATCTTCTTCCATTAGCATTAACAATGACCCTGTCCTCTGCTGTCTACAGTTGCTCACACACTAGCTTTGATTTAGTGACAGAATATTGAAAGCTGGTCTTGAGTGGTTCCATGGCCAAATAAGTTTGTTTAATGCTATTGCAGAATTTTCACTTCACAGAAATCAGATACTTTTTCAATCTCCGATAGTTTAATAGAAAATGTCCTACAACTGCACACTCAAACTTTAAAAATTCCAGTCATTTTCTAAGGTTTTACTGACCCAATTCTCTACACAGAGTTCCATTGTAAACTATCTCCAACAGGTTGTTCATTCTTTCCAGCGCTGACTCATTCCCTGTCAAAAGCAATATTATAATAAATGAAGACCAAGTCTGAGAGGAAGTTCAAATATTATTCTCTGATCAATAAAATGACTTCAGTGATGTGAACTTGTGCTGTTTGTTAAAGGTGGTGACCTTTCAATGTAATCAGTGACCTTCATAGCTGGCCAGATACCTGAGGCTGAGTTACAGAGAATGTTAAGGAGGACCTGCACCATGTGCTGTTTGTAATACGTGATTCAAGTTGAAGCCGATGCTGTTAACGGGAATGGAACATTATAACCAGCCATGCCTACCAAAGCCAACAGAGTAGGGAACAAAATTTACTTCAAAGTTTTCAATTCACTGACACTGAAAGGCTTTAGAGACTCAGTAACATGCACACATAAGAGTCTTACAATTTTAGAGACAAGTATGTTGAGCACAGCAGTGATCACTTTTCAATTCCACTAGCATTGAGGATCATTTATAAATTTCATAAGACCTTTCTCAAACTACAATCAATGTAATTTATAAGAGATTACCCTTAGTTTTCATCCTTAGAGAAAGCTAAGTTCTTTGGTTTAAAAGGGCAATCAAATTTATTTTAAATCAAAAGGACATTTAGGGATTTTATTTGTTTTTTCTGAATTTTTAGAGGGTGTTTTTTTAATGTTTACCAATACTGAGACTTTTGTTATAATATTTTATCCTCTGAAGTTAAAAAAAAAGCCAATATATAACATGCTCTATATGAATCTTAAAGTTTCCATATAAATACAGAGCAGAATCCAGGAAAAAGGCACATTAAAGCCTGGTGACTATATTTTACTTCACTCTGGGGTTGGCAGAGGCTGGAAGAATGTTTAAATTAAAACAAGAAGAGACAATATTCCTATGAAGGACAAATCAACACAACCAGCTGGCATCATGTTTATCTTCTCAGCATTAAAAAAAAAAACCAAAAATAAAACTATTTGGCTCTGTTTTAAGGCTTTGCCTTTTTATGTTGTTCCTATTTGATTTCAGAGGGGCTTGGTTCTTCTATTTTATTTGAATATATATCCTATTTTGTTAGAGGAATATCCACTAAATTATCTTGTCAGTTCTCACCAAACTTATGTTTTCATGGATCTTGCTTTCTGTTTATAAGAACCCAGGATAAATGCAGAGCCCTTGAAGGAATGTGTGCTGGATCTTCTTGAAAGATCATCACCCTGTGTCCTGTGAATCTTTGCCTTTGTGAAAGTCCAAGAAAAGGTGGATTGGCCTATATAGAGTCTCAGAATGAATGAGTTTTTCTTTAGAACAGCCATGTAAAATAACCACTGAGTGCTATGAAGTGAAGAAGCCACCAGAATGCTATTGGTAAATGTGAACTAAGCAACTCTCCTACAGGGACTTCTTGAGTACTATTCATTTCCATCCACATTCTTTCAAAGTGTGAAAGTTGCCTTCTTTCTCTCTCAAATTAAGTAGGTTATTGTCAACCTTTTCTTTTTTGCTGTAAAGACAAAAATAATAGCACTTATGTTAACTATATGTTATTTTAGTGACAAATTTTATTTCCTCTGGCAAACAGTTATGCCCAATGTGATTGCTTCATTGGATTAGGTTACTGTGGGTAACCACATGTGTGAGACAGTAAGCTCTTTTTTGGTATGCTGTCCATCTCTGGAGCGCTGCCCCAGATGGATGGAGGCACCTGTTTGATCTAGCTTTAGTTGGAGAAGAGCAAGGGGAGAATAAAGAATCTATTATGTTTTTAAAGCAGAATGGGTCATTTTAATGATAATAATGTAGCAAACTAACAATTTGTGTTAAAACTGAAGTTATCTATGAGTTGAAGAAAAAATATAAAGCAATATCATCACCTGGTATTGATTGAAGAATCTTCATTCTTAGAATTAATTACAATTGAGTTCCACTAATGTGATCCCTGCCCCAAAGGTAAATATGAAGAGGTAAAAGAGTTAAGCCCCCAAGTTCAAAATCAAGGGACTTGTTTAATAGCACTATGCATACTGGAAGAATCCTTCTTACTTTGGACTGAATGTGGCAGCTACTTCTTCCCCCAAAAGGTGTGGAGAAAGAAGTCACATGCCAGAAAATTCCAAATAGAATGGATAAGGTTGAAGCCTTTGAAAGAGCTGCTATTTGACCATTTTTTTTTTCGCCCAAGAAAAATATCTATGTCATATTGATCAACACAATAGAATCACTAAATCACTAACTCTTTCTTACAAGGAAAATTGTGGATTTTTCCAAATTTTTCTTAGGCTTGAGGAGAATTTTCCAGTAGAGAGTCAAACTTGCTCTATCATTTGAGCAGACAGGGAATTATTTTCTGTTCCCCTTTCCTGTATTATCAAGAAATATCTTGGGAGTATTCCATGAGACTTCAGCAATATGTCTGCTTTCTCCTGGGAGTCAGTCTTCCATCCCAATTGACCTCAACTTTCTTTCCTCATTAAGCCTCATAAATTTTCCTGGGCGAAGGGAGCACTGGACAGACATGGAAGTGCTTTACATGTATAAAATTATTTTTCCCTGGTGGAAGATATGATTTAGTTTATCCTCCATTCTTGTTTTATAGTGTCTTGGACTGAAGAACTCCTTTACCAATTGTTAGTAATATGCATCTATGACCTTAACTGATTATTTCAATTAAGATTTTGTACTTAGTGGGTATAGGCCAAGTAAGCACCATCCTTTACAAATTGTTATCTAATTTGCTATACCTATCTTGGTGTGTTACATGTCACATTTAGATTAATTTTTTACTTTCTTAAAGGCTATCTCAGAATATTCATATGTTCAACTATTTGAATGTTCTTGTCTTCCTGTCAGTAAAAGTAGTAGCAAAGTGTGCTTGCGCACCTAATCTGCCCTTCCGCTCAGCACTGGGGAAATAACTTCTAATTTTTTCAGGTAAAGGCCCAACACGCCAGGCCAGTTATTATTTACACACTATTTCAACACTCCTAGTTGAGGAACTTCCCTATCACTATCAAACACCTTTCAGCATCCTTTTGACATCAATACCACTATATCTTTCGATTAGATATACAGAGCCATAGTGAGCTAGTTTCCTAGGCCTATTGTAAAAAATACAGTGCTGCAAATGAGTGGATTAAAACAACAGAAGGTCATTCCCTCATATATATGGAAGTCCAAAATTAAGGCACTGTCACAGCCATGCCCTCTCTGAAGGCTCTATTTTGAGCCATTCTTACTTCTGGTGGTTGACAACAATCTTTGGCGTCCTTGGCTTATAAATGGACTATTCTACTCTCAGCCTCTGTCATCAGATGACATTCTCTCTCTTTTGGTCTCTGTGGATCTGAGTTTTCCTTTTTCCTCTTTTTTATCTTTGAGACTATCTCCATCCATGATGAACTTATTTTAATGCAATTACATTTGCAAAAGCCCTATTTCCAAATAAGGTCACATTTACAAGTTTGGTTCACTATGAATTGTGGGAGGACACGATTCAACTCACTGCAAGTAGTTTTGAAAATTTCTTCTAAATATGCTAAATCTCTTCAAACAAAATTAAATATGATCTAATCAATACTTATATGTAATTAATCACCAATATATCTCAAGTTCCATTGGCTCCACATTTATATTCATTCATTTGCTCAATTAACAAATACTTACAGCCATTAACAATGCTGGGCACTAAGAACACAGTAATGAGCCAGAGATAAGGTCTCTATTATAAGAAGCTTACTTCATAGTTTGAGAGAGATAAGCAAATATAATTCATTTGTTCTTTGAAAACTATGTGTTGGTCACTGAGGATAATGAAAAATGAGCCGTGTCTGTGCCTTTACAGAATTTACACTCTATTGGTAGAAGGACAGATCACAAAAAAGACTCAGATAAATAAAAGAACATTAGCTAGTGCTGGGGAGAAATACAAAGAAAGTCAGAGGGGAACAAGGTTAGGGAACTATGTATCTTTTGATGTGCACTGTGCAGGAAGTCATGGCATGATTCTTGTCTGGGTTTGACGTTCTAGTGGGAGAGGCTTCAGGTAGAAAGATCCTGAAAAGAGCAAATTCCTGAGCTAGTTAGGAACATCAGGAGATCATTGTGTCCCCTGAGTATGAACCAGGAAAGGAAGGGAGAGAGCAGTAACCTGGGGCTCAAATAGATTAAGAGCTACTATTCTAAATGCCACGGGAAAGTAATGAGCATTTGAGTAGTATAATAATGTGAATATTCTTGAATTTAAAAGGGAACCCCACAGGATGAATCCTGTTCTGTAGAGGACAATCGTAGACAAAAAGTCAGGTTTGGGTGCTGATGGGACTTGGATAGTGGAAAGTGCCGTGAAGTGAACATGTAGGATGGAGAGGACAGGTATGAAGGAAAGCAACTCCATTGGTTAACTTGTAGCCAGGGAGGCCTCCCTTGAAAAAGTGACATTTTAGCTCATAAGAAATGACTGTAAATTGCCAGCCTTATAAAGATCTTGAGGAAGGCATGTTAAAGGAGAAGGAATAGAAATCGTGGACGTCCTAAGCCTAAGGATGAGGAAGGACAACTAAAAACTAGTAAACCAGAAGGTGCTCTAGAGGTGACAAAGGTAAAGAGGTAGGCAGGGCAGTATCAGGTGGGCTGAAAAGTTCCTGCTTGGTACTCTGAGTTTCCTTTTGTTAGCTCTACAGCTTCTTCTGAGGAGCAGAAAATCTCACCTGTGCTGTATCTGCTTGCTGGCTCCTATTACCTTCTATGTACAACATTCTCCCATTATACCTCTAGGTATAATCCTATGTTGTCTTTAGCCCCAAGCCCTGTCCAGCCAAAATGTCTTGGTGTAAAGACACACATTTGTTGTCTACAGAGCAGAGCTGGGTAAGTATTTGGACTGGTCATGAAGGGAAGTCCTTTTTGTGTATGTGGGTATAAGAGTGGGTGACAGAATTCTACTTTAGCATGATAATGATATGCTGAAATTAAACACAGGCCACCCATGGGATCAGCAACAAAAGGATCGTTATCCTTTTACAGCTTTCCTGGAACATAGTGTAAAAATAAGAACTTTGAGTTCAGCCATACCTGCATTTTAGGTCTGGGGATATACCTCGTGATAAGAGTACTTGCCTAGCCTGCTATTGTGCATGAATTCCTGGGATCAGTCCCCAGAACCAAAACAAAAACAAAAACCCCTGAATTTTAATTCCAGTCTTCTTTTTTCTGGTAGAGCAAGTTTTTGTTTGTTTTTCAAGGATTGTAAAAGCAGTGTGCTTGTTTGTGTGGCTGGCCTACATGATTTTTAAGAAGTCCTGATTCTAGACTGATAAAAGTCTAATTTCCAATGTTGTGATTTGGTAGGCTTTTAAAAATTGAATCTGTAATGACTACAGCATCTCTCCAATGTCCCAGTGGGATCTTTATTGTGTTTCATTAGACAGTGTATAATTCTTTAAGCTTTGTGCTGTCAAATTAAGGCGGGCAGAACTTCCTCCATCTGGATTTCCCTGCAGCAGTGACACTGCTCTGGTGACAAGATGCTCATAAATGTTCATTGTCAATAGGAGAATGACTCACCCTAAATGGCCTGTCACACTGTGCTAGTGTGGTCAGTTATCTCCATAGACAACATTCTTTCAGGTGACAGCAGAAGAGGTTAAGTTGCTCTTTGATCTGTTTACACAGATGCACTGTCAGGTGGTGTTTGAGTTGAGCCCTATCCTCAGAGCTGCCAGAACAAGAAGGTCTCACTGAAGGATGTCTGTGTCCTATTATTGTTAAGGCAGGCTTTGCTGCATTTACTGTCTGTGTAGCATGAGGTATGCTGCCTAAATGAAACAGAATCCTGGGTCTTAGTTTCCCTTTACAACAGACTTGCTAGGCAGCCTTGAATTTATCACTCTGGGTCCAGACGATGCATCTTTTCATTGGGAATATGGATACTATTTCCATTTTTGCCTAAGGCAGAAAAGGGAACAGATGGTCCTTTTAAGTTTAAGCTCCACAGAGAACATTTTAGTACTTTGTTTGCTAACATGGCGAACACAGATTATAGTGTTGATTAAATAATAAAGGAGTTGATTAAAAAATAAAGGAGAGGAATGAACAGCTAGGTGAAGTGAAATGGAGAGAGAGATGTCAATTATCAGAAGGTAGTGGTTCCTTTCATTTTTTTATAGGGGCTTTTTGAACTTACATGGAAACTTAATGGAGAGAACCACAGTGAGGCAGATGAAAGAGGCCAAGCAGAGCATCAAAGGAGCAAAGTCCTGAAGTAGCTGTACATATGAAAAAGAAATTCATATTTTTTGTGATAAGAAGTTTGGTTATTTTAAGACGTACACACACACACACACACACACACACACACCAAACAACAGGGTTTCATTATGTAGCCCGGACTGACCTTGAACTTGCAACCCTCCTGGTTCAGCCTCCCTGAGTAAAGGAATTAAACCATAAGTTGCCATGCCGGACAAGAAGCATTTTAATTTGTGTTCTTCCAGAAGCAGATACCATGCTGAGATTAGATGGATAAGAGATTTATTGGGGAAAACACTTAAGGAAGATAAAGGGGAGGAGCAAGATAAAGTGGGGAGACTCTTCAGTGGAGGTCTGAAATTTATGAAGGAAAGGGGAGAAAGGAAGGCCAGATAGGAAGTGTTTCTAGCTGTGACAGTTCCAAATAAAATTTCGGCCAGGCCAAAATTTTGGTGTGCAAAAGTCTCTGATTAAACACACCCTATGTCTCATTGAAAAGGAGTTTCAAGTCTCCCCTCCATGCTGGGTTGCTGACTGGGAGCAGCATGCAGGAGCATGGTCTCAAAGCACATCAGAAGTAGACCCAGAGGTTAGCAGCTGGAGTTGCCAGAATCACATTTGGGACGTCAGAATATCTGAGCAGTGCATTTTCCTAAACACTGACATAACTGTGGCTGTATTTGAATATCAAGGAATAAGGAGAACAGACAGATAAGGGAATTTCCAGCTGATGGCCACATTTATCTTTAAAGTAAGAATCATTATTGTTTGGTCTGGATAGAAGAGGGAAAATGAGAGAGCAGAATTGGGGAGGGACCTTGGGAATGAAGAGTTTATGTCATACCAGGTCTCCTCAAGAATGGAAACTGCAATGCACGGTGGTGTGCAGTTGTACTGACAAGGCACGGTTGTGGTTATCCTCAGAGGTTCCTGTTCAGGGCCTTCTTCTGGGCTGGTTGATGACCATGTCATACCTGGATTGCAATTGAACTGCTCAGTCACTCTTTAAATCTGAATTGCTCTATAATATGCTTGATTACAAACCCAGCCAGTAAATTATGATGTCATATGTCCAGAAGTTCTGGGGGAACTTCCCCTGTTTCTGAAGCACAACTGATGCTATCTTTTGTTCTTTTGCTACATTTGCAGGTTCTGCACATTTGTTGCACTGAATTATTTCCCTCTACTGGACTGTGGCAACCTTACTCAGTGTGATCCTGGGCAGGAAATTACACATGCTCCACACACAGCACTGTGAGTGCTAGGTCTTAGGTACTGGGTTTTCTCACCTGCCAATGAGTCTGAAAATCACAGGCAGAGTCTTGGTTTGAAGAAGGAGGGAAGTAGTTCTTCTACATTATTTAATCCCCTTTTACCAATAAACAAACTAATTCTAGAGCTTGATGACACAGGCCTGTAATCCCAACATTTGAGAAGTTAAGGCAGAAGAATTGTGAGTTGGCCAGCCTGGGCTACATAGTGAGACCCTGTCTCCAAAAATAAACAAATCCTGAATGTTGATTCTTCGCTTGGACCCTACTTTGGTTCCCAATGAATTATCTGAATGATGATTTCATTCCTCAGTAATAAGTCTATGATGAGTTCTTCCCCCACCTTTCCAGTAAGTTGTAGCAAGTATAACCTTGTATAATTAGGGCCTCCATATTATACATCAAAATGATTTGCTAACTTTTCTGGGAAATGCACCTATTGTACAGCAAGGAAATTATTCAAGGCTATTTCTAAGTTCTTCAGATGAAGCTCAATTCAGCAAGCTATGCCTGGCTTCATTACCTTCATTGTTAATGCTACACAGTAAACTTCAGTCAAGAGAACACATTTAAAACCCTTCACAGTTGACTGATTCATTCCAGTCTTCACAATGCTGTGCAGAGTATCAGTGACTTTGTGAATAAAATAAAAGTCATGGAACTCTTGTCCAACATAATAAGCCCCACTAAGAGACTTTTCTGATGGTGTTTACTCACATAGCCAGTACTTAGATGTTTCATAATTAATGATTTTACATTCTTTGTAGAGGGCTTTTTTCTCTATTTAGAGGTAAACTCTAAAAAGAGGGATTTCAGCTCCAATCTTTTGCCTAAGTTGCTATCATTGGTCTATCAAGGTACCTTTCCTTTAGAGGAAAAGATACCACCTTTGGGAAACTTAGTCAAGGTCAACAGAACACAATGGATTTACTTTTGTAATCCTTTTGTATTAACAGTGTTTACTTTTAGGATTATGAAGTTTTATTTATCCTCTCTGGCAGCAGGCTGGGTTGTTGCCACCAGAAAAAAGAAGAAGAAGAAGAAGAAGTATGTGGTATGTTAGAGTTGGATATTAGGCAGGAAATTTTGTGCCCTAAAGAAATGGATAGGACCTTAGAGCAGCTCAGGAAAGAGGGTGATGAATGAGGTTTATTCTCTTCTTGAATGTGCTGGAAACTTCCAGGTGAGAACATTCTCTGGCCCATGGGAGAATTCTATTTCCATTCTCTGTAAGTCTAATTCTAAGATTTTTTTCTTTGCATTTTATATTATTCTTTGAGGTCTGGGGAAGCAAGCTGTCCCTCCTTTGAGTTAGGGTTCTCAATTTTTTAGTTTACAATTCTTAGTCTCTGCCTGTCTGAATAGTACACAGTGGCTATTCAGAGCTCTATTTCAACAAGCAATTGCACCTTTGATCCAATAATCCTCTACAATCATGATTTGGCAGTCCTTTCCAAAATATTTTCCAAATAGTGCTTACAACTATCCCTTTTCATTAGGTAAGTGCCAGGTGAATAAACATGGCCAAACACATTCCATGCTACCTTGCTTGGCAAGGCAATATCTAAGACATGAGTGATTGAACCATGGTTGTAGGAAGTTCACATAACAATATTCAGTAACCTTTCAAGTTTGCTTGTGATTGCTAAATCATTTGTGTCATTGGACTGATGTCCTTCCTTTAGGTTTCCTTCTTAAAATAAAAGGATTATTTGACTGGTGTCTCAAAATGGCCAGTCTATGGACCATCGAAGTATTCTGGTTGCCTCATTTCCAAGTTTACCTGTGTGCTTCCTTGTAACTCAAGCCTTAGTAGTTTCATTCATTTTCCTTCTTTCTCCCTGAGAGACCCTTGTAGCCATTTAATATAGATAATTGTCCAATTCTCAGTCCTAGAGCTAGGGATCTGACAAAGGAATTTGCCATGAAGCTAAAGTTTATGTACCTTTAGTTGTTCTGACCCTCTTCAAGCCTCCAAAGATTGTTCTTAAAGGGTGCAAGATAATACAGTGGTCACAGCCACATGCTACAGATTTAGGACACTTTTTTTGAGAAGTCTTAATGGTCCTGGACCAACCCTACCTCCATACTTAGCCTCTGGCTCAGCTTGGTCCTGGTATATCTCATCTCAAATCAAACCATGTTTTCTGCCCCAAAGAAAAAAATATCTGAATTAATCAGATTTTGCTTTCTGATCCAGACTGCTGTAGCTCAGTCTGTCTGTATCATCAACTGACCATCTTGTCCATGGTTTGAAGTACCATGTTAGCAAGAGACATCAATGATGCTAAAAACATCTTTGCTATACTATCAATAAAATTAAATTGAACACCTCTTTTAGAGATAAGACTGTTAGTCTTCCTATTTTGTATAGAACATTTTATACTATTGCTGTATTAAGAAGGAAACAATTGTGGTCTATTAAAAAGATAGCCCTATCCCTAGGTTGCAATTTTTGTTAATTTTTTTTTTTTACTTTAAAAGCTTCAAAACCAGCCCAGGCAAATAGTTTGTGAGACTCTATCACAAAAATACCTAACACAAAAGAGGGCTGGTGAAGTGGCTCAAGGTGTATTCCCTGTGTTCAAGCCCCAGTATCACACACACACACAAAAGCTTTATTAAAACATAATTCACATATATGAATAGTGTCATGTGTGACATTCTTTGCCCATTTAAAGTATGCAGTTCAATGGTTTTTAATATTTAGAGATGGACAACTAATACAGCTAATACTACAGTGAATTATAGAGCATTTTCATCACCTCAAAAGGAAACTTCATATGCCTTTAAACACTTTATGTCTCTAGATATTTATAATGTTTTAGGAAGAGATTTAGTGTTCAATGACAAGATTTTAAAATTTTATTTTAATATATTCTCAAACTTGGATTTTCCTCTTTTCCAATTCCATGCAATAAAGAAACATACACTAGGTCCTACACTCCGTTTGCTCTAGTGTCTCTAACTAAACATACCATTTCCTTCAAAATTTAGGCAGAACAAAATAGAATGCCTCAAAGTTTTAAATCATATCAAAACACATATTGAGAAAGGAACACATTTCATTTGCACTTTGAGTTTGAAACAGGCTTTCTTTCCTTTGTGTGAAATTTAGTCAAGTATGGTATGGTAAAGTAGTGGGTGTGTTACTCAGAACATCCAATCACAAAGGGCAGAAAGTAGGCTGACCAAACTGGATTAAGCAAAAGAAGGAATTTTCTGGGTCATGTGATTATCCTAGGAACGGTACTGCTATATTTAGATGCTCTGACCCTGTCATTAAGGCTGTAGCTTGTTTTCTCTACTTGCTTTTGTTTTTGTTCTGACTCTCTTCTAAGGTAAGGTTGCTCACTGAGCTGACAAGATGTATCAGGAGCATCAGGCTTACAAGCTGTCCACCCAACATTAGTAGTGAGGAGAATGTCTCTAACTGAACATGAAATATAGCCCTAGAGTTGAGTGTCTTTGGCTTTGATTGACCTGGTCTGTGTCATATGCCAACTCTTGAAATTTAGGAGGAGTTGGTTCTACCTGGTCTACCTGATTACAGAGGTCCAAGGGAACTTGGGAGTATATTATTAGAAGATCTTAAAAGGGCAGATTGTGGACAGACAAAAGGCAAAACAAAACAAAAAAACCTAACATTACATGACTAAAGAGTGCTGCAGAATGAGTCATAAAATGTGGGCTTTAGTCTAATGTCACTAAGAAGTTTCATTACATTAAGCAAATCTCTTAATCCCTGTAGGTCTTGATTCACAATTCTGTAAAATTACAGACTTGCATAAGAAGTTCTCAAAGATCTTTGCTAGTTTGAAATTCTAATCCAGTGATAAATTGGCTAGGTATTTTGGTATTAAGTACATCTGGGTTTCTTTGATGCAATCAAATAGGTCAATGCCTTACAGCTAAAATAATTCTGTCTGGAGATCATGAGGTTGTATGTTGTTTTTGATACTGAGTATTATCAGCTAGGTGGAAGTAAGGTTCCTAATTCATCTTTGAATTATCCAGAAGTTTAATTTTTTAAATTTTTATCTCATTTGTTTATTTATTTTTCCAAAAAAATCCATGCTACATACCAAGTTGCTTCCAGTACTTCCTTAATATTATGTTAACTTTTAGAGTGTTATTTAGGGAACCATAGGATTCCTGGGAATAGCAGGAACCAATTAGGAAAAAATGAGATAGAATAATTGACCCTTATGATATTCTTTATAAAGAAAAAAACCCTACGGACTTAAGCTGGCAAATGGGGAATCCCCAAAGAAAGGTTCTTAAGATATTTGGTGCCCTACTAGTCAACACAGCAGCTGAGCTGTCTCATAGTGTGATTTAGAGGAGATGGGGAGGACAGGAGATTGGCACAGGAGTTTCCTCAACTAGAGATGCTAGTTTGGGTATTAAAAGCCTTATTTTTAAAAGTTTTCAATAAAAATGCAGATGTCAGTGGCGCTGGTGGCTCACATCTGTAATCCTAGCTACTCAGGAAGCAGAAATCAGGAGGATCAAGATTCGAATCCAGCCCAGGCAAGTAGTTTGAGACACCGTATCTTGAAAAAATCCTCCACAAAAAAGAGCTGGTGGAGTGGCTCAAGTGTAAGCCCTGCATTCAAGCCCCAGTACTGCAAAAAAAAAAAAAAAAAAAGAGCAAATATCTGAATCCCCTACAGATTGTGAAGACTTTGATATCAATTAAAATAAAGAGCTTTCACAGTTTTAGAAATTATACCAAAACTTGCATATTTCATCTATGTGATTTTGGCATCATGCATTTTGTCTTTTGGCTTTGATGTATATGAATAACTCACCTGAGGGTTTAAAGCTATACCTCATTATTTTATTAGACAGGTGTACTACCACTTGAACCACATTCCCAGTACTTTTTGCTTTAGTTATTTTGTGAATAACTTTTTGCATTTATACTGCCCAGGCTAGCCTATACTATGATCCAGGATATGCTCCCCATTATAGCCAGGATGGCAGATGTGCACCACCATAGTGTTATAGGTTGAGATGGAGTCTCATTAACTTTTTGCCTGAACTGGCCTTAAATTGTGGTCCTCATGATCTCAGCCTCCCAAGCAATTAGAATTATAGGTGTGAGTCACTAGTGCTCAGCCCTGATTTGTTTTTTGAAATAGGGTTTCACTATTTGCTGGAGCAATCCTCCCATCTCCACCTCTGGAGTAGTTGGTATTACTGGTGTGTGCCACCACACCAAGCAGAAGCAATACCTCTTTAATTTAGACCTGGTTCTTCCTCAGCTTAGACATGAATGGCAGACACTTTTAGAAGGTCACTATTTTTCCCAGCCCAAGGAATTACTGTTCACATGAAATTCTATAGAAGTATTGTCTCCTGAAGTATAAGGCTTTTAAAAGATTAGCTCATTAGACTCTTCAATGTTCAAGTAGACTATTGCTAATGTGAAATGTGGCAAGATTTGAAATTAGAAGATAGACATTCAAACAACTTGTCTGACGCCTTCCCCCAATGTACTGTGTGATTTCATGAATCTGGGCTTCATTTTTGGGAAGGTTAAAGCAATAATGAAATACATCTGTTGAGGAAAGTAGGAGAAGGAACAAATAATGATTTTATCTCTATACAAAGCTCTAATGAAGAGGAAGTTGGTGGATTTGAGCGTTATAGGGTGTAGGCTTCTTATGAAAAAAAAAATACAAAGCACAGGACTTCCAAGACTGACTTGACATTCCAGTCATGAACACTGCACACAAGATTAGCTGGTAATGCTCAAGTACATTGGGTAAATATTAGGTTTGAAGGCAAAGATACTTAATGTGCAAGTATTTACAGGATTAAGTGAGGCATAAACTGATATTTAACACCTCAAAGGATGAGAAGGAAGATGGTGTTGTGGTTATCCCACAGAGGAAGTTGGAACTTCTCACCCAACCTATAAGGTCTTCTGGGTGAAGCAGGCTATGATCTTAAGCAAGTCTAAAAAGGGATTGTGACAGTGGGGAAAGCCAATTGACTTGGGGTTGTAAGAGTATTGGGGCTGGATAGAGGGTTCTGGTTCTCTTGTATGGGCTAGGGCTTGTGTGGTCTGAATTTCTCCTCAGGGCAAAAGAGGGATATCCAAGCATTCTTGTTAGATTGTCTAGATGTGGTAAAGGGGAAAAGGAAGTGTGGTTAGGATACCTCAAAGCCCACAGACTGAGGGATCATTAGGAAACATGGTTTGAGAAAGAAGCCACTACAAGGGGCTTGCCAGTGACCAGGGAGAATGGCCTCTCTTTGGGCATTCAGGAAGTATGATGGAGTGAATGTTTAGAAGCAGATCACACTTTCAAGACCACTAGTTCTATTTCTTTTGTTGTTGCCTTGCTAGAGTCTACTTACTCCATGTAATGACTTCAGGATTTCTAAAAGCCTAAAAAAGACACCACCTACTATGGTGTGATAGAAAACTCTCAACTTTGCTGGAGAAGAACTTGAAGTCAGCTGGGTTTGTGGTTAGGCTAAGACACTATCATTATTTCATCATCATCTTCTTCATTTTTATAGTTCTTAACAAACACTTATTATAGTACTAGTATACAGTACTACCATTACAGGTAAAAAGAAATGAGTGAGAAATGAATGGACTTAGTGTTCAAGTAGCTGAAAGAAAACCTCCTGTTTGGTTGTTATTAAAGATTTTCTCTTTTTTTCCCCCTTAATATTCTTAGACTTAGCTAGGATCGTATAGATTAAATGTCTCTTCACCAAAACTCTATTCTTCAGACTAGACCACTTTTTTTCTCTTGTCTATGTTTTTAGATATTGGCCCATTTTCCCCTTAGCTTGTTGCTGTCTACCACTTGTCCCAGAACATTCTTTCACTATTCTCCTCCCAAGAACATGCACCTGGGACATCACGTGAGGGTAAGAGTTCTGTTTCCTTGATTGTGTCTCATTCTTTCCTTCTAACTAAATGTAGGGGTTCTGAGTCTATTCCCTCAGTGCTTTTGTAAGAAAAAAAAAAGTATCTGGACCTGACACCTTATAGAAGCAAAGATTTCAGAAGTTTAAATATGACTTCATTCCAAATGAAAAACCTAGGCTTAGGAAGGTTATGTATCATACTGTCAATGACAGATCACTCAAGAGCAGAACAAGGAGCTTTATAATTTCAATTGCTATGCTCTACTTACCATATCGCAAAATACCAAGAATATCACATTTTAATAAGATGACTCAGAAATAAGAAGAGAAGGTGGTAGGGTAGGACAACTCACTTCTCAAATTACAACACACAGGTGCTACATGTTACACTAGTTCCTATTTCATTATTTAGAAGGTCAATCTTGAAAATTCCAAAATAAATTGTCAGAAAGGTCTGAACAAACTGGTTTGACAAAACCAACTCATACTGCTTTCGCTCAAAAAATCTAAGTGGCAATATTATTATATTTGGACTTAAACACCCTTGGAAGGATTTGTCAGGTTGAAAATAAAATATTAATCATTTAGAGCCCTTGACACAGAACAAAAACTCAAGCAAACAGGAGCTTTCTCATTTACATGAAATGTATAAGTCTATTTTGGAGAAAATAATTTTAAGCTAGAAGAAAAATGGAAATTGCTCATGTGTTTTATAGTTATTTTTAGTCACACATTTCTACAGTTTGTTTCATATACCCATAGTACAAAATGTGATACTCATAAATTTGCTGCCAATATTTCTTTCGTTATTACAATTTGAAAAGATGTTGGAATATCACAGTTAAGTTGAAATTTTTGCTCTAACCTTTATTTCCTTCCTTACACCAACTGTGGGTTTAGTTTGTCTTAGTTTTTCTAGTTTCTTAAGACATAATGTTAGGGTATTTGGGATCTTTTGGGTTTTATTTGACAAGCTCTTGACTGGGTTCCCACTCATGATCCTCCTGTCTCAGCCTCCCAAGTGCTAGGATTACAGGTATGTACCACTATGACTGGCTTTATTTGGGATCTTTCTGGATATAGATGTTTATTGGTATAAACTTCTCTCCTCAAACTTTTCTTGCTGCATCCATGTGTTGGTATGTTGTTTCCATCCTCATTTGTCTCAAGATACTTTTCAATTTCTCTTTAATTTCATTAATGCATTGGTAGTTCAGGAGTGAGTTAATTTCCATGTATTTGTGAATTTTCTGCAATTTATTCTGATTTCCTATCATTGTGGTTTGAAAAATACTTGATTTACACTTTCTTATATTTGACTTGTTTTATGGATTAATGATTATCTGTTCTGGAGAATGTTCTACATGAACTTGAGAATTGTGTATTACTGCTGTGAGATGGAGTATCTATACATGTCTGTTACATCTATTGGGCCTGAAGTGTAGTTTAAGTCTGTTATTTCCTCGGTTTTCTATATGGATAATCTTTCCATTGGTAAAAGTAGGCATTGAAGACCTCAACTATTATTCTATTAGTCTCTTCCTTCAGATCAATTAAATTTGCTTTATATGAAATGCCACAAAAAGTTCTGAGATAGGTTCAATGTCAGTAGGAATGTTTTACTGTGCTCTCATTTAATTCTCAGTGACAACCTGCAACTGTCATGATCCTTATTTTACTACGCCAGAAACTGAATAAAGTTGTTTTACACCACATAGTAGCTAATAAATGGTAGTATTTAATTTACCCCAAGACTGTTTGTCACAAAGTCCATATTACTTACATGCACCCCAATCCCAGTAGGTTCTGTTATATGGCATTGACATATACTTTGACCATCACCCAGGGATTATACCTTAAATTACATGGACATAAACTCACACATCCACATAATGGAAAGAGTTTTACACACAGTTGCTACTTTTATTGATGGTGGTGAGTTTGACATTTTCTATTTTATACCATTCTGTTTAATGGCAATTATGCCTCACTAAATTGATATGGATTAGTAGGTCTTTTAATTTGGAAGCCCTTGATCTAAATGCATGTATAAGATATTTTAGTGTTTGCCATCCAATTACAAAAGTGCATGTTGAGATTTATTGACACAACTGTCTGGATCAATTACTATGTATAGGTCACCTCAATGTTTTCCAAGTTTCGTTTTCTTTTCTCACCTCTAATGTTTGAGTACACTAATGGTCTTTATTTTTAAGAAAGCTGCTGACATAAAACACAATGACTTATTACTACCAACTCAGATATAATCTAAGTAGTTGTACTTAAGCAGGAGAAAAGTATATAAAAGTCAACTGAATCTAGGTATGTTGGTCTATAATTTTGAGTGCAGTTTTGTTCCCATGATAAGCACCTTTTTTTGAAAACACTTGAGAGTATCACGACTACCAAGCACCTAGAATCTGAGTTCAGCATAAAGGGAGCACTGTGTTCAAGCCTAAACCTATTTCTCAGTCTCTCTCTCCTCCCTGCTCTCTGCCCCTTGCTCTGGTTCTCCCATCCCACTGTACCCATCCTTGTTCATGAGGTTGGAGCTGGGCACCCCCAGGATTTCCCTTGTAGAGATGAAACCCAGGAAGAATGCTGACACAGTGGAAATCTAGTTCATCCTTAATGAAAACTTCACCCATGTGACATATCTTCACTACACATTTTTAAAAAAATATTTGCAGACATTTTTGTAAAGTTTAACGTATTGGTGTAGGTGTGTAGAATTCAATGTAAATAACTACCAGGCCTCAAAAGGGCTGTATGATTTTTTAAATCATAATTTTTGTAAGTATGGGAGAAATGTTTTACTGCTGGAGCTCCACTTAAATGTTTTTGTTTCAACCAACTCTCTGACACTTTCTAAGGGTGGCAAGTCTTTCTGTGAATAGTTAGTGAAATAACGGTATAGAGCGTAAGTTTTATGAACATTCCTAAATTGAACACAAACTATCTGCTGCACAGATGTACTACTAAGAGCTATAGATAAAAAGTACAGGAAAATTATTTCACTAATTCAATTATTTTATTTGGTGTCAAAGCAAATAAGTGATTTCGTCGGTAATTTTTAGAAGAAACACCTCTAGAAAATAACAATTTTATTATCAGTTGTGCTACTAGAAATAATACTGAAGAGGAAGTTATTTATTGAAGTCTTTACACAGATTTTTTTTATATCCACTTAGGTACAAAACTTCTATAAGAAAGATAACACTTTTATTGCATTATAATTTCATATTTTACAAGAGTCATAATGCAAACCCATAAGCATAAATATATACATAATGCAACCAAATGGCAATGTAACCACTAAAAGATCCAAAATGTAAAACTGGACTTTAACAGGCAAAATATTTAATATGGCTTTTAATGGAAAATAACTGTTTAAAAATGATTTGTTATTGCCCCATTCTAGTCATTCCCCATCAGGTGAACATAAAATTATGATCACCATTTAAGGTGGTGCATGTTATCTAAGTCAAGGTTGTATATATTTTGTAACATGTATATAATATGATTTCTGTATTTCCTTAAATATTCATACATATGTACACATATATAGTGATATACAGTACACAGACAGTTCTGTTTTAATACCCCTGAACATCTTGATTAAAACTATTACAATGTTTCTATTATAAAACTACTTGAAAAGTTGCCATACTTCTTGGTATTGAAGTTTAATCCTACAGAATTAAAAAAAAATGTTGGGTTATAAATACATTCTTTACAAAATTTTGAATAGTGGTCCTGCACTCATACTTTATATTACAGTGAAAACATTTTATGCATTTGAAGGTATTTACATCTTATTTTCTGTGTGAAATATACAGAAGTTAGTTGATAGTGAGAATATTGTAGGCAGGCCTATTGGTTAGGTTTTTTAGCTTGTTCATGTTGTGTAGGTTCTAATTTTCTTCTTTGGAGTTGTTGATTTCTAGTTGCCTTGTATTACTGCTGCTGCTGCTTCTTTTGGTGTTCTGGGAACACTGGGCGACTTTACTTCTAGGAACAGGAAGAAAAGATTTAACTCTTGAGACACCCAACTCAGTCTTTGATTTATTGTTGCTGCATTCAGTAGTTTGATGGCTGCTGAGAGGACTGGCCTCCTATAAGAGAAGAGATACCAAACAAGCTTATCACTACAAGAAACTTCTGTTATCAGTCCTCATTCTCTCTTCTCTGTCTCCCTACAAAGAGATTTTCAGGAATGATTAAATCCAATAGACCTACTGCCTGATTTTCATGAGGTTCTCCCAGGTATCACAAACCTCCCAAATATAGCAGTTGGTGAATGAGTGTTAATGAGTCGAGAATCACCTTACCAACAGGAATTTCACAAATTCTAAGCCTGAGGAAAGAACCAAAATGGTTGGACTAGTCCAATTGTTATGGTTTGGAAATGAAGTTTACCCTGCCCCTCTGCCCCTACCCCCACAAAAGGGCTCACATGTTGAAGGCTTGGTCCCTAGCCAATGGATCCAATCAATGGGAGGTGATTGGCTCATGAGGGCTCTGACCTCATGGATTAATCCACTGATGGATTAATAATTTGATTACATTATTGGGAGGTGATAGAAACCTGCAAAAGTGGAGTTTATTTGGAGGAAGGAGGTCACTGGAGTATCCTTGGGGGTTATATCTTGTCCTAGACCCCTCTCTGGCCACCATATGAGCAGCTCTTCTCCAGCATACCTTTCCACCATTATGTTCTGCCTCACCACAGGCCTGATAAAATGCAACCAGCCTACCATAGACTAATCTCTGAAACCATAAGCCAAAACCTTTTCTTTAAAATCATTTTTCAGGTGATTTTATGACAAAAAAGCTAACACACCAACTATTTATAGGAAGCTCTACAAATTATGTCACCTTGGGTAAGTTACTTTTCTGCATTTCAACGATTACTGTTTGAGCATTTAGTACAAAACAAGCACTGCTCTAGTTGGTGTAGCATATAGCAGAGAACATAAAAGATACCTTCTTGCCTAACTGGAGCTTACTCTTCAAGTGAATAAAGGTTCCTGCTCAGCAATTCTGTGACTAGGAGATTCAAAATCTTCCACACTGACAAACTGCATGCTCTCATTTTTCCATTTTTCCTAAGCCTCAGAACCCTTGTGATCCCCTGGCCAATTTCTCCCATTTTGCTTCTGAGAAATGTGAGATCTGGATAGGTAAGATGATTTGCCCATAGTCAGGAAGCTGGAACAAGATCTCAGGTTTCTCTAATTTCACTAAAGGTGTTTTGTCCTGTACTGTATCATATTCTGTTGCTTCACGGTCTGCAAATGGGATATGAGACCTCCTAACTGAACTGTTCTGTGTACCTCTGAAAGAATTAACATCAATTATTTCCCCTCTTTCATAGTAATAATGAATGCTCCAAACAACAATGTAACCATTACACATTTAAAAACTAGAATTCAACAGGCAAAATACTTTCTACCAAAAGTCATATTAAGTAACAGTTTGACTTCAACTGGCAGTTGTATTCTTCCTGATGTCTGTAGTTCTCAAGTTGACTGATAACTAGCTGATCCACAAAGTCTGAGATTTAATTGGTCTGGGGAATTGCATGGACACATGGTATTAAAAGGTTTCCTACACAAATATAATGTGCAGCCAAAGTTGAGAACCCCTACATTAACTCCTCACTGTATCTTTTCTCACCTATTAAATGGTGGCCTAATTCTGAGCCTTCTCTGTTCACACAGTTAATTTTTCCCTTCTGCCCATTCTGTGTGTCTCAATTATTAGCATGAATAAAATAGCTCACCAAATTCCACCTCTAGCTATCATTTACCTTGAGCAGAAAACTTAGTTACTTTTAACAACACCTCTTTCTTCCAATGAATCCAAGGTTGCCTGAAAAATGGGCAGATAACTATGTTGTGTTGGTGCAGATAGAAAGAAAAGGGATCATTTAAGTCCTCACTTACTATAGAGGTCCCAAACCCCTATGTTTGCCACTAATGGTTTTGCTAAGTTTGGGTCCAATCTCTCTTTCCCTCTATTTCCACCTTTTAAAATCCTAATATAATTCTATGAAGCCCAGCACATGTCCACTAAGGCACCCCTAAATCATTAATGTGAAATTTACAGGTACCAGATCTTCAGAGCCAGCTAATCCTAAATGGTAAGACAGCTGTGCAACTCTAATATGCCTTTGGCTAGAGGTTTCATCACTCTTATTTTTTCCCAAACATCATGTATGTAGTAAATGAAGAGTAAGGAGGGATCCAGATCCCATGTGTTTTTAGAGGAAAGGAAATAAGAGTAGACTGCAAAAGTGATTAGAAAGCAATAGTTTCCAGACAAAAATTCCTTCTGCATGGGATCATGAAATAGTTATAGTCTGTTGTACTAAGACCAATGACATCCAAGCAAGCCTAGGAAAAAAAGACTGAGCCACAGCTGGTTAGGATACACATGTACCAGTAGATACTTGTCACTTCCATTTGTACTTTATGGAAACTTAAAGGTGAAGTGGAAAATGAAAGAAAATGAAACTCAATCTGATTAGCATGTTCTGTTTTTGTTTTGGATACAACTGTCAAGTTGCCAGAAAGTGAGAAATAACTGTATTGCTTATTGTAAGTTGGATGTTTACAGTCGTGTGCTAAGATGTGATTGTAAAAAGCAGTGCAGGCACCATAATCTAACTTCCTTTCTCCTTATAAGAAATTACTTTAAGTGTGTAAAATGGGAATTAAACATGGGTCTACCAAGGCCAACTCCAACTGAAAGACTGATTGAAAACACCAGCAAATTCAACACATACACAGTATTCAGAAAACACTGTGGGCTGGTGTTGTAGCTCAGTGGTAGAACACTTATCTAGCATGCACAAGGCCTTGGGTTTCATCTCTACCACCACCACCACACACACACACACACACACAAAAGTATGTAATAAAATAAAAAGGATAAAATAATGCTGGCATACCGAATCAAAACTATAATTTTACTATTACTGTGAACTCCCTTTGGCAGTTCATACGGTTAGTGCCAACACCCAAAAGGAGGAAAGGAGATGCAGTGTGTTCTTTCCTATTCTGTTCTTTGATTTGCATCATGAGGGCTAGGGGAAATGCCCACATAAAATGAAGTGCCAAAAAGCCACCTCAACAGTTAAAAATGTAGTTTGGGTGTCTAGGTTGAGTCAGTCTCTGGAGGTGTGAGGATAGGATGTGAGGTGGATAAAGACATGGGGAAGTACTTGGGCTTAGTGTGGGGCACAGGAATTCAAAGCTGGGTGTGCATGAACAGAAAAGAGTACTTGTGCATAGTGTCCTGCACAAAAGAGCAATGTTCCTGACACTCTGGCAGCCAAGCATAGGTCTCCAGGAATTTTCCCCAAAGATCCTTAGAGTAGGAAAGTTAACTGGGTGGTTAATGATCCCCAGGCTAAAACTTCAAAGCTGGCTGTATTAAACATATAAAGTTCCTAACAATGTTGCTATGCATGTTTAACTAAAAAGGAAAAGGCTCCAATTTGTATAGAAAGGCACTTCCCTAAAGTAGTTTTAATGATTTATCCTTAAAGAATTATTGTTAAATTATAGCAATCCATTCATTCGATATTAAATGTCTACCAGAAGCTAAGCAGACACTGCAATCCCTCTGGATGGGAAAATAGTGGGTAAGAAGAAATGGAAAACCCGTATAGAGATGGATCTTTAAAGGTGAAGAGGTGAGAGTGTATGCTAGAGGCAGGAAAATGGGTGAAAGGGCGGGGAGTACATAGTGTGGTGTGGGGAGAATAGGTTACATGTAAAAAGGTACAGAGTCATGTGAAGGTGTGTCCACTCTTCTAACCATACATTTGGAAAGAAACTGGGTGGAAAATAAGGATGAAAGACCAACGGTATATTTCAGAGTGGTGGGTCTCAGCCTTGGCTGCACACGTAGATCACCAGGGTTCTTTGAAAAACCCAGAGTTTTTCAATTACATCAATTACATCAGAACTTCTAGGGGCAGACTCTAGGTAGTGAGAATTTAAAAGAAAGTCTTCAAATGAATTTCATTATGCTACTCAAGAGGAGAACTTTTGCCTTAGTTTAAGAGATTGGTTTGAACCTACTTAAGAGGAAAATATTTATTAGTATTTGTCCTTTCTATTGATGATGTAAGTGTACATTTGTTGTTCTAATTCTAACTAACATTCCCTTAATAAATTCATTTACAGTCCTTTACTGTTAGAGCCAAAAGGAGTTATATTGTGAAATTCTTTTCTGATGGAGAATAGTAGCTGTAGGCCCCTCTCTGATGGAGACATAACCAGCCTTCTGGATGTGAAGGAGAGTGATTTTAACTAACCCAGAGTGGTTTCACCTCTAAAAAGGGTTACTTCCTGAAAACAGAAAAAACTGGACATAGAATCAAGAAATGCTAGTTGATTTACCAGGAAGATAAAAAAGGAAAGAGCCTGGCTGCTTTCAGAAGGCTGCTTCAGAGTGACATTCTGCCATCTGTTGGCAGGATCGGAGAACACCTTCTAGTTGTTGGGGAAGAGCCCCTCCAAATATCTTCAGCGGGCAAAGAAGGAAGGACTGGAGACAGCTGTCCTAACACTCACATCAAACTGCACATTTAAATAACCATATAGTTCTTCTTAAGAGCACAGATAGGATAAAGGGCCCCTTTATTTTTAAAGTTCTTGTTGAAAACAAAACTATTCTGCGCTCCTAGAGCTTCTACCACTTTCAGTACTATGTTTAATGACAATACCATATTGGAGCAGTCCAGAATAGTTATATCATAGAGAAACAGGGGTACAAAATATTTCTCCATTAAACATTTAAACAACAGCAACCAGCCTCTACTAGACCAATATTTTAATATAAGGCAGTGACTTTGCCCTGTGGAGAAACTGGCTCATTGTTCCACTCCCTAGTCCCTCATGGTCACTTCCTCTATATTCTACAAGGAATGGTCCCTGTAGAATGGTCCTAGTGAATCAAAACACACGCTCTGGTCTCTAATTAAGCAAAGCTCAGAGCAGGCTGTCATATACAAATTGAGGCTTTAAAGATAGCAAAAGTACAGCTCTAAGCAAGGTATTTTCTTACTAAAATGCTCAGAAATGACCCTAGGTCACTTTCTAGGGTCATTTGCCCTTAAGTGTTCTTTATATTGAGCTGTGCTTCTAAACTGTTCTGAACTGATGGGGAGTGGGGGCAGACATTAAGATAGAGTGAGCTGGGAAGTCATGCTCTTCTTCAAAGCCTGTCATGTTGTTTATTCTATTAGGGACAGCAGCCCTGCAGCTCCTTCCTTCTTCCTTCAATGTGTACAGCTCTCACAGTTTCATATATAACTAACAAGAACTGAAATCTAATGAAGCAGTGAGATAGCAGAGGCTGGGAGCCCAGGAATGCCAGGTGCTCAGGTAAAAATTAGTAATTCAAATAGTCACACCATACTTACATTATAATCCCGCTCTGCACCCTGCCTGTCATCACACTCACAGGTCTTTGTAAGCCACCATGGGAGTAGATGAGAACAGGATGTGAATGGCAATCGACATGGCTTGGTGAACAAACCACATATTACTAAATGCCTTTATAAAATCTGCATCCTCACAAAATAACGGTGGGCATAGAGTCATTTCATTGTTTCTATTCATTCAGGAATACCATGCTGTGCTGTCTCTTGCCATTTATTAACCAGTCAACAATGGAACATGGCACAGTCATGGAAGCAACTGCAAGAGGTTAATAGAATCTATTGGAATCTTGGCTCTCTGTTTGCCATTCTGACTTGTTTTTAAAGGAAAGTCTCTCACTAAAATGAAATGCATGTTTTTGGCAGGTTAGGAAATTTGAAAAAAAATGAAATGTTTAAAAAAAAATGTGTAATATCTGATCACTCAGCCCTTTGCTATAATGAATATAAATGTCTCAAAAGTCAAGAAATCTTACAAGTTCTTAAATGAAAAACACCACACTTTAAAATAGAATAGCCAAGAAGACAGAAATTACATTATTTATATTCTGGCATTAAAAGAATGAAAGCAAAGGGAAACCTCAAAAGACACCCAAAATTTTGAAAAACAAAATTCAAATATTAAATAGAAGGAATGAAAGTAATGCCTTTCTATGTCATTATTTCAAGATATTATCCAAACTACAATCTTCCTTATCTTGACTAATGAGCACTTTTACCTTTATCCTGTTTCTCAATTCCTAGGTGTGATTTAAAAATAACTTTGTGATTCAAACTGAAAGAAGGTTTGTGAAATCGATTTCATAACAATCCTTCTTTGTCCCATTTTGGGGACACTTACCTTTTGTGACACTGGCATTCTTGGATTATTAAAAGGTTCTGAAAATTCAGGGTTGTTTCCTGAGCTATCAAACCTCCTTAAATCATCCAAGGAATCAGCAATCTGAAAAACATACAATTTACCGTCAGGTATATGCAGTAATACTGAGACACACTCAAAGCATACTACATGTCCCAGTCGGAAACATAAAGTGTTCCCTTCTTCCCTGACCCGACAGAATTCTATAGAGCATAACCCCAAATCTTGTACTGCTCACATAAATGGCTTGAAGTTTTCTGTGAAACTAAAGGAAAGAGTTTATGAAAAAGGTCAAAAGAAGAGCAGAACTCTGCAGACATTAAAAACAAACAAAAAGGCCAATTGGCAAATAAAGAGAAGATACAAAATTTGCAGTTTTTAATCATTACCTTATTTCTCCAGTGGGTAAGAATTTCAGTTCATTTCCAGCAAGGTTAAAGAATATACTGAATTCTACTTTGTCCTAGAGATTACTTCTAATCACATGTAATTGTTGAGTCTTTGGTGGAATCTGTGCAAGCTGTGACTATCTTTGCATGCTCCCTTCCAAGTAAAAGGCATTTATGGAGGAAGATTGGTCAAACCTGCTGAAGATATATCAGAGTGCCGAAACAGGTTGAACTTGATGCTAATAATGTTTTCTTTTGAGATTTAAAATCAATGATTTCCATATATGGATCTCAAGTTTCACAGCTTAAAGACCATGACAATATGCATTATACAGGCTTATGCCTTTTCTTATTTACAAAAAAAGGTGCTGTTGTTCTATCTATAATCTGAGTCTGCCATGAAGCTTGTTACAATTTCCTCTTACAGACGGTTTATATACCAAAGTTATCTATAAGGAATGTCTGAGGAAACTCAAATTTAGGCTTATATAAAAAGCTGCCTATGGGAGGCCAAGGCAGAAGGATCATGAGTTCAAGGCCAGTCTGGTCTACACAGAAAGACCCTGTGTTAAAACACAAGGGGCTGGGGATATGGTTCAGTAGTAGAGTGCTTGTGTGGCATGAGCAAGGCCCTACATTCAATATCCAGCACCACTTAAAAAAAAAACCTTCCCAAATGTGTTGGTGTGATTTGTCCTAATACAATTAACATAAAATTTAAACTTCAGGTCTTTCAGAGAAGCAGAACTCCCTTAATGTGTAACTAATAGTTTGGGAAAAACAGCTTTTTTAAGTGAAGTGAGGGATGGTTTGATTTGGAGTGTTCACCATATTATTCAATGAGAAACTTACTGATGTGGCTCCAAGTGTTCTTTGATAAAGGTTAAGTCTCTGTTTTGTGTAGAGCAAGTTGGTCATTGCCTTCACCCCTGGCTATGGCTTACCTTGCTTATGTCAGATTCAGATTTGCTGGAGCACATACTCTGAAGCTCCTTGACAAGATCTGCTTCATCATCTGAACCAAGAGAGAGTCTCTGATCCAAAGTCAATGGCACTGACAGGTCATTCTCTAAGGACCTAGCACAAAGTTCAGAAGGGAGTTTTCAAAGTGGCAACAAAAACCCAATTCCCAATATGGGAATCAACACTGTACCTGTTTTGTTTTAATTTGATGTAGGATGGGGAAAGGGATTTTAATATCCTTTTAAGTATTTTATAAAAGTCATTTAGTGCAACAAACTAGGGATAAGAATACTAATAAAAAAATCTCCACAGGATTTTGCTAATTCCACTCAAAATTCTCAATAAGATAAAATTTTATTCCACAGAGAAATCTACTTGGACTTACACCATTCCGGTCTCCTTTCTCTTCCCTTTTCTACTCTGTCTCTCAAGCCAGATGTTAAAAAAGACATTAAGTACTGTGGTATGGGGGACAATGTACCAATTTCAAACTTGGCTGTACCTCTCACTAGCAATATGGCCATGGGTCAGGTTGCCTTTTTTTCCTACACCTCAGTTCCTGGGTTCTATTCCCTGTAAAGACTCCTTATACCTACTTCTAGGACTAATAGGAAAACATGCTATGATAGTATGCTTGGCAAAAAGAAGCATGAAATCCAGTTTCCTTTATCCCCTTTGTCTTTCTTCCCCTTCCTAGTTTCTGACATGCTGAAAACCAGGACATAGGGCCCTAAATCTTACTTGTCAAATCACAGGGGACAAGATTCAATGGGCTACTATGGGACCTATTTGCAAACTGCCCAAATATTTCTGTTCTATAAATAAACAAGTCATCCTTAACAGCTCAAAAATGTGGCAGCTGAAATAATAAATAATTCCATAGGGAAAACATAAGAAAATAACTGAAATTGTGGCTGCAAACATGTAGCACTTAAAGGTAAACAAGTCATGCTACATGAATTTCAAAAAAATCATCTGCAGACTGTCTAAAGGTTCACAAATGTATGACTGTACCATATATTGGTCAAACGCATTAAAAGTGATCAAGTTTGATTTTAAAAGAAGCCTAGTGGAACTATCTATGGAACCAGGGAAAGAAGGAAAGGAAAAAAGAATGATAGGGGCATCAGTTAATATCATAGAACATAATATCTGTGAAGGAAGAGGCTATAAGGATATGTAGTGAAACCTGCTGAATAATGAGGGGTGGGAGGGAGGTAAAAGGGTAAGGGGGAGCACTGGAAGAGATTGAATGGACCAAAGTGAAGTATACTCATAGCAGGGATGCACTGAGGAACCCCTTTGACATCAACTTAAATATTCAGAATGAAAGACAAGACTATAAAATAGGTACAGTGTATGTGTGGGGGGGTACTAGTGGGAGGGAAAGGGTGAATGAAGGAGATTAAAGTGAGGGTATCTGGTTGATAGACTTCCTATATGTATATAAAACAGAACAAAGAAACCTCTTGCAATTGCTTTAAGTGAGGCAGGGAGGAGGTTGAGGGGGAGAGACGATGGGGGAGATATAACTAATTTATAATACAAGCCTAACTGGAATTGTCACTATGAATCCCACCTCATAATGAATATATCCTAATAAAAAATTTTAAAAATAAGCCTATATTTCCAGCTTTATTTAACAAACTAAAAGCAAAACAGGTTTTGTATTAATTTATGTTAAGTTTAAGATATATTTTTTAGGTTTCATTTGAAGGTCTAATTCATTCACTTCATTTCAGTTTAATGCCAGCATCTGAATGAAATCTATGGCTTTAAAAAAATCATATTAACAGCATAACAGCTATACAGACTAATGTTTAGAGAATGTGGAGCATTTAAAATGACTGAAGTCACTTGATTTATCTTTATTGTTTGCTACAAGTTAAACTTGAAAGGAAACTTACTTTTGTTTTGACAGAGAAGTGTTTCTGTTAAAATTCAGCTGTGGTATTATCTTGTTTTTTATACCTGTTAAAAATATGTATAGTTATTTTCAATAGAATGGATTATTGTCCCTGAGCATCTTGAACTCTATTTAAAAGAAACAGACTTTGGGTTCTGCTCTGCAGTATTTTCATGCTGTTCTTGGGTTAACATCCTCTTCATGAGGAGATTTCCCCCAGGACTGTGGCTCCAGCACAACCACTGACGCAAGCATTGTTGGAAGGTCTGGGAATTACTAACTTCCTATGTACTTTTATGATGAACTTAGTAAGATAACACCACCTAAGGCTCAATTCAGGAATTTTGAACTATTATCAATGGCTCTTCTAACTAGTTGACCTATTATGAATCTTTATTTTCAAAGTACCAAAAGAAGAGTTTAATACCTGCCTTTTGGGTATAGGTATTAAAAGTAAAGGTACTTTTCCTTTCTCTACCCTTTATTGCCTTCTGACATCACTGACTGTGGAAGCAAATGCAGTTTTTGATGTGTCTGTTTATCTATTATAGTATATAGGGCATTACCAATACACCTACAGAAATTTAACTTTTAATAGGTATGGATTATTAGAAAATATGAACTGTATGCTAAGGATCATGGAACTCATACCAATGTCTTTCATCCTAGAAATTGTGATCCACTTAAGAAAAACAGAACAGAAATAATTAGCCTGTATTGCTTGCACAAGAATATTGACTTGGTCCAGTTATATATACTCAGGAAAGTGTATAGGTTCCTGTATATTGGTCACAATGCCAGATATTTTTCACTAGGTTATTCATAGACATAATAAAACATTTAGTTGCTTCTGAGTGAATTCTAAAATTGTATGAATGTTGCTGGCACATATTTTCTCTAAAGGATGGTTTTGACACTGAGGATCTGGGGATACAGCTCAGTGGTGGAGTGCTTGTTTGGCATGCCTAAGACCTTGGGTTTGATCCTCAGCACTGCAAAAGACAAAAAAAGTTTTTGAAAAGTAAATTGAGTTTAATATATCCCTATTAAAAGCAGGTCACCAAAGACAACTGGTACACTAGTTTCTTTACCCATATTTTTTATTGTCTGAAAGCACTGACTTGTAGCTTTCCCCTAATTACTCCTTAGGTGCCTGGGCTTGGGCCCTTGCTCTGGAGAAGCCATGTGATCCAACAACACTGGCCTTTCTGTTTAAGTCAGGAAAGAAAGGGCTGTGTCTTTACTAATTTATCAGGTTCCTTGATGAGCTGCATGCAAAAGGATTTCTGTTGTGGTGTTTTGTTTTTCTTTCCAGCACTTCGTGTATGGAGACAAGTACTTTTCCACCAAACTACATCCCTAGGTCATGTGGTAAACAACGTGCCAAAACCCAAAATCAACTCAAACACTGTCGTAATTACCCAATGCAATATGGGAAAAACATTACCATTATGGGAAATAAACAAGATAATCAAACTACCAGCCCATGACATACATTTTGTAAAATTAGCTTTTATGTTTTATAAATCTCTAAGCTGAAGTCAGGGAAAACTAGTGCAGTACAGTTTTATTAATCTTTCAAGGAAGTTTTCATGTTTCCAACGGTATGTTTTGATGTAACTGATTATGAAATTATTAAAATGGATTTAAAATCACTTATAATTAAAAATTTTTAAATATTTAGCAAAGTCCAGTTTTCTGAGTTCCTTAATTTCATAATATTGCTTTAATTTATATTCCCTTTATTGATTTTATTTATCAGCTCTAAAGCATAAAGTGACAGTGCTGATAGTTTATGTAATTACTTAGCTCAAGAAAGAAACTAACGGTTTATTAGAATGTTAACTCCCTGAGGAGTTTCCTGCTCCATTTCCAGAAGCCCAGAGTAGAATCTGAGCCATGGTATGTGCTGTTTATGAAGAAGATAAATGTAAGACTGATTCACTCAGAAAGCATTTAATTGGTTCCAAACACAGCTCTGTATGTATTTTCTAAAATGTAAGGCTGGCTTACATGTAACAAAAGAGAAATATGGCAATGCAATGATTTTGTCCCATAAATGCAATTGTGGACACCAAGAAAAATTAACTTAAAAATGACCGTTAAAATAACCATTAGAGATAAATTTAACTTTGCAATTCTAGCATGAAACCAGTATTTTCAGGAAGAGGGCTCCCAAACATTTTTGGAAATGTACCTACTGCATAATTTGTTTAGTCTTTGAAAATATGCATTGGATACAGAATGCACAGTGATAAAGATGAAAGCTCTTCTACATTCAGAAACTGTATCAGGAGTGCTCACCCCTTACCTTCCTGACTCAGGTCCGGCTTGTTCCAGGTGGGTGAAGAGAAACGGCCAGGCTTCTTGCGAGGGCTGGTGTTCACCTTTCTCCAGGCACCACTGTCTCCTTTCTTCTTGCTATAACTTGAAACTATGGACAAAGGGAAACTTCCTCCATTGAAGTGTGCTGTATGCTGTTCTAGCTCTGAAACAACACAAATTATACCTTACCTTGCCAAAAAGAAGGCACAGATAATGTAGTTTCACAGTGTAAAGCAAAATACATTTTCACCTCTCAGAGAGATGAACTCTAAAAATCATAGACCTGCTTAATATCTAAGTTTGGATTTTTTGAACTGGCCCACACCTCACTTGCAAGTCCAGCATTCAAACATGAGTCAGTAATTAAAAGTAGAAACAGAATTGTGGATCCATGTTGTGAAATGTCCATTTATTTCTCTAGTTTCAAAGAGACAAAAGAGAACTCTCTAAAAACAAATTCCAAGGAGTGTTATATAAGGGTGTGAATTTCCTCTCCTTGGGCACAGTCCCACATACCTGACCTTGGGAGGGGACAGCCATGCAGAACGGCTTTATTAAGCAAGATGCTGAGTGCAGCTTTAACCACAGCCTGCTGTCCTTGGCTAGGGTGCTTTTTAGCAGCTGTCTGCACAAGGCCAGGTTGCCTTTTCACAGAGGCTCTTGACAATATTGCTTCTTGAACTCTGGGTGCGATGACAGCATTCCACAGCTTAGACATCCACCTTGCGGGAGAGGGGCAAATCACCAGTTAGGAACAGGCCTCTCCTGAATGACACACAACTCTACAAAGGATAGGCATGAAGACCGTGGGGGGAAAATTAGTGTTTCTATAGACTTGCTATTTTCCTGGGTAGTTTTGTGATAAGTGAAATTAACTAATACCAAAATAGTATGAATTTGCCTCAAAAACACAATGCGTTTCACACAAACTGATTATTTATATCTCTTTCGATCCTGGAATCAATGCTTAAGTATCTGTAGAATGAATGAATACATGAGTAAATAAACCCATGGAAAGAAAGGTACATGAAAGAAAAATAAATCAGATTTTCATAAAATCCATGACTAAATATCTTCTAATAATTTGCCACATCTCCTTAATAAGACACATACATTGCATTTTAATGTTTCTGAAGTTGGGATGTATCACTGGCAAATTAAATCTGCTTGCACCGAGGCAAGTCTCATTCCCTGTTGCATTTGAGTGTGTGCAGCCCCATAGAGCCAGTTATTGCTTTAGGTGGATGATTTGCATCAGTTTCTGGAAGCCATGGGACTGTAGCACAAATATGGAGCACTCGATGCCAATTACTATTCCTTCAAAAAAAGATTACTTTGCCACAACATTAAAATAGCTTGGTGGTAGAGCACTGGCCTTGCATTCATGAGGACTCAGAATCACAAAAAGAGTAAGTACAACTCAAAACTCCCAAACAATCAGCTAATATCATGAAAGGCTACAGAAACAAAACTACATCTCCCAGGATATGTTTTCAAAGCTATGAGACAGTGGCATAAAATTTCAAGCATTGTTAAAACTGTTAAAGCATCAATCTATTGTAAGCTTCTCTATTAATGCCTAATTGTAAGTAATTTTTAAAACAGGTAAAACTACAACAGAGCATAGAAAATTCTGGTCTTTTACAATATGAATCAAACTTATACAACTATAGCAGCAATTCCCAAAAGGGATAAAGATAGCTGGTTTAAAAAAAAAACAAAAAAAGCAGGGAAACAACTGTCCCTGGCATTTCTGCCCATCTTGCTTCAACTATCTTTTTAGATTTGGAAAATAGAGATAGAGTTTAGAAGCAGAGGACAGATGTGTTTCCTGACCAGGGCAATAAAGGTAATGTTTCCTGTAGGGGCAAGAGTAGATAGATTGGCCAGCATTCCTCTTCAGAAGATTAGGGTAGAGGTGTTCACAGCTGTGATACTACTACAGCATTACCTGGGCCTCTTAAGTGTTACCTGTGGAACTTGAGGGGAACCTACATAAAGATGTAGCTCAGGCTGCATGCTCTGCTATGGGTGATGAAGTTCTTGTCTAACTTGTCTGCCCTCAATCAGCAAAAATTTCTGAGCCTCTGAAGTGCTTATCAGAGTTTACATTCCACATGAGAAAGGCCAAAATTGGATTCTAACAATCTTGACAGTGGATGTAAAAGAGCCTTAGATTAATTGCAATACTGATGAAGGGAGGAGTAATTCTATCAATACATGGATTTCTGTTTTTTTGTAAGAAAAGCTGTCTAATATTTCTTTCCTTCCAATTAGCTGTTTTTAAACTGATGGTTTTTCTTACAATAGGGGAGCAATATCATTTGCACCTCTGCTTTCCAAAAGTGGATTTTTGTTCAGGATGCCAGAAAATGCTGATCTGCTAGCTAATCACAAAATCCTTACCTTTTACCTCCCTTCCACTCACTCCTGATTTTTCTAATTCGTTACGTATAGGTTTCTCATAAGTTACTATCCAATAAAGGAGGAAGATTTTCAGCTCATCATTGAATGCTGGGTTTTTTGTTTTTGGAGAGTGGGCATAAAATACTTCAGGCAGTTTCTTGTGTGGAATCTTGCAGCAAGACTGCATAGCAAGCTGTGAATGACTCTGATAAGAGTTTTTATTTATTTATTTTTTAAATAAAGGAAAACCTGCTACCCAGCTGTTAGAAAAGTACAGTTGCCTTAGGAACTACCTAACAGACAAGGCCTGGCCACCCTGTGACAAGAGTGGAGAAGCAACATTCCGTGCTATTGACAGGGAGGTGGCACATGCAATCTGGCCCCCATTTTCACCGTGAAACACTACCAAATTTGCCATGGGTCTATTATGTACTCTATTAAGTACTCAAATAAGTTGAAATGGCACTTACTTCACTGTTGCTTGGGCATGTCCTGGGACTACAGGACAAGACAGGAAAAACTTTGGCCCAAGAAGAGCTTCAGGTGTGCCCAAGCGGGCCAGGCAGGAGTTGAGCTGACGCCAGACAGACAGAGCCCAGTCAACAATCTTGCACACGGGGTCACAGGGTGAGGGCACCTGACCTCTGAACTGGAGACAGGGGGATGCAGGGGATTGACTTAGTACAGTACTGCTTCCCTTTTGCTTTTGAAGTTCAAAGTTGAAATGCAGAAATTTAAAAGTATAAAATAAATCTGAATCTGACTTTTCCTTTGCTTGAGGCAGTTGAAGGTGGGATAACAAATAGCAGACACTATTAGGTTTGTTCATGGGCTAGTGTGATAAAAGTTTTTCTCATTTAATTCTCACTGGATGCCTGAGGTAGGCATTTTATCCTCATTTTACATATCAAGAGTAAGAAACTGAGAAATAAGAATAAGATGCAGAAACCCAAGGTCTCAAAGATTAACAGGTGACAAAGTCAAGGCTAGAGTGAGTTTGTTTTATGAGAAAGGGTCTTACAGTTTATATAGCCCTGGCTGGCTTCAAGCTTGAGAGCTCCAGCTTTAGCCTCCTCAGTACTGGAATTACAGGCATGGGCCACCATACCAGGTTTATTTTCATATTAAGATATAATTGCAAAACAGAAATTATATTTATGGTGCACAATGTGATGTTTGTATATGTATACATCATGAAATGACTAACTCAAACTAATTAATATGTTCATTACCTCACATACATACTATTTTTTTAATGCTGATAATATTTAAGATCTATTCTTAGCAATTTTCAGGTATATACTATTAACTGTGGATATTTATTTCTGATAGAGCAACAACTGGTATGAGGATATGGCATTTAGCTGAAACAATAAAGGAGTAATTTATCATACTTAAAATGAAGTTGATAATTCTTAAGCTAAAGAACACCCTTTTCTTCCTAAAGCTTAGTGTTTCTGATGATCTCTATGGACGCTTTCCTCCCTGTGGTTAGCCAGGCTGAATGGAAAGAAGGAACAGGCACAGTTGTATAGATGACTGACAGGGGGCAAGACTCCCCCTTCCCCCAGCTGCCTCCTCAGGAGCATATGTAAAATAAGGAGGAGGAGGTCAGAGCACTCAATTAAACCTAGTCCCTAGGGGAACAATTTTTCCCCCTAGGAAGATTGAATTATTTTCTTAATGACTATCCAATGAACTGCTTTCAAAAATCAGAATGTAGGTATCTGACCAAGAAAGACAATTTTGAAAGGGGACTGAAATTTGCCTACCCAGAGGACCTCAAGAAACAGGTGGGCACCACTTCTCTGTGAAGTACGGATGGTGATTATATGCAGTTTCTCATTTTGCAAGTTGGCTGTTTTATGGTGACTGTGGTTATTATATGACAGTATGTTAGAAGACTTTCCTAAAGGGTCTTTCCAATAAGTAAACCTTCAAGCTACTGTATGTTTTTATTTCCTTCATTCATTTTCATTTAACACAAACAAAATTTTGTAGAGATATTTTTTAAAATTCTATTTTTAAAAATAGAGTTGTTAGAAGCATGAATTACCACTGCTGAGAATGGAAAAAAAAAAAAAAAAAAAGGCCACACCTGTAATTCCAGCACTTGGGAGGCAAAGCAGGAGGATCTCAAGTTCGAGGCCACTCTAGGGTTTTTGTGGGGGAAGCCCTGAGCCTCATGCATGCTAGGACCATGATGTACTATTGAGCTACATCCCCAGCACAGTTTGTGTACTCATGAGCTACAGAAGAAGACAAAAAAAAAAGGTGTGCCCTGGGCTTGTGGAGTCAGTGGTAAGTTCTGGGTATGGTGAGGTCTGAGGGAGGAGAGCCAGCCACCCACAGGTAATACAAGTACCTGCCTTTGGTGGTGGCTCTTAAGTTTCACAAGTTGTAAAATTTTGAATCTGGGCCAGGCTCATTATTCTTAACAGATCCCTTCTGACAACTGTTTAGTATAGATATAAGCTGCTATGAAAATCCAAAAGAAGAAACGACTCAATGCTGCAAGGTCAGGGAAGATAAAAAGAGATGTGGTGGGATGTCTGATCTCTCACAGGATGTAAAGGACATTTGGTGGTGAGGAGAGGTATTTCAAACATAGGATGGAGAAGGAACTGGAGATTGTGTGTTTGTTCGGGGGGGGAGCATGAAAATGGATGCTGAAGTAGATTTAAAAAATGACATGGTTCTGCAAATAAACAATCTATGTAACTTCTATTAATTCAAGGATTTAATCTCTCTGCTTAGCACATCCCCCAAGGAACAACTGCACCATCACACTGTCCTCTAGTTCCCCACATATCATGCCTTTCTTCCCTATGTTCAGGATTTGTTGTGATTGCTGTTGCTCCTGCCTGGATCCCCTGACTCCCTGTTCTCAGGTAACTCTTCCCCTTTAGATCACAGACTAGTGTAATCTAAAAGGCCTTACATGTGACCACAGAGAGGCCTTTTGGCTTTACCAATAATCATGATACTGGGACATGGGACAAATGTGAACACTGGTATAGTCACATGAAGGAAATAATTTGGCTGAGGAAAAGCAAGAGTGGTGCAGTGATAGAGCAGCTCTGCTAAATTGTTATCACTGTGTTACATGAGGCTTTGGGCTCTGTTATAATAACTTCCTTTCTCTTCAACAGAAATAATCATTATGTATCCCTCACTTTCTCTGATAGTCTTCCAGCAAGAATTCTGAGATCAGTATTACAATTAAAGAGAACTAAATATTAATTTCTTGCTAAAAATGCATAATTATTTCCTATTAATACTAGTAGGAAGCTTAGTATTATCCTGAAAGTCCTATTTTCGTATACCCCTGAAAGTATTAATGAAGAAATGATCAAGCCCCAGCATGTACCCAAGTGCCTACAATGATTAGGTTCTCTGATGCTACAAGATTTCTGATGTTTTGCAGTAGTCATGTACTGCAATAGTACATGTACCCCAGGAATTCATTTTATTAGACTATTTGAAGTGATTCTCAGTAGAGGAAGGGCATTACCCCTTTTCCTTCTTTCTATTCATTATAGTACATCACATTCTCAAGCAGTATGGAAAAGAGAAGGGCTCCTTTTCAAACTGTGTCAGAGTTGAGGGAGGGTATGCCAATCCTACAGAATAAAACTGGTATCTTCTGTGACTTATATGAATTACCTTTAGCAATGTCATTTAAATAAGCTAATGGAAGTATGAATGATTTGAAAATCTATAGAGGAACAATGTTCATTACCCAATTTCTCTTCCTTTTTGTTGAGCCTGTACAATGGCTGTGCTTTGGCCAAGGGAGTATATTTATAACTATGCAACTAATTTCAATGTAACTTGGGGTAGAGTTCTCTAATTAGGAATTTGAGACCAATTCAAATCACTATGACAGACGCTGATCAGTGAATTACCAAAAGCCATTCCCATCTCACAATGCTTCCGTTACCTGCCTCCCGTGATCTACCCATGCACTCAAACATGGGCACTCACACTGTAACATAACAGATGCCGAATTTTGTTCCAGTATTTGGTAATGAGCTTAGGTCTTGAGAAGGTCTAGCAAGCAGTAGGCTAGAACTGGGTGTTGGACATGAAACTAGATGTGGTTTTTAAAACAGTAAAAAGAAGTCATGATTCTAGAAAAGATGCTTTCTTCCCTGATAAGGAAACTGAGGAAGTCAAAGCTCTCCATCCTTCACTGCACCCCACTTATTGCCTTTGAATGTGTTGGGATGAGGGCAT
Source organism: Castor canadensis (assembly GCF_047511655.1). Classification (NCBI taxonomy): domain Eukaryota; kingdom Metazoa; phylum Chordata; class Mammalia; order Rodentia; family Castoridae; genus Castor; species Castor canadensis. The sequence goes on along the minus strand of NC_133387.1, from coordinate 35,816,981 downwards.
GCCATCTAATGCCCTGTGAATATGCTGTAGGCTTGAAGGGAAAAATCAAGGGTTACCAAGACCTGGGACCAGAGGCTATAGAAGTGCTGAAACACCTACCATGAGACACCTGGTTATCTGAAGGGAAAAGAGACTCCTTTTTTTGAAGCAGCTAGCAGCGGCAAGTTTGTAGCCAAAAATACCAAACTGATAAAGTGATGGTACTATTCTCCCAGTATGTCCCACTGTGCAGGATTAAATGAGAAAATCTTACTAAACTGAGTTCTGTTATTTCAAAAACACCTTGACATTCAGCTGTTAGTAGAGTTTAAGACTATTAAACTAAATAATAATGTGTGAGATTTCTTCAGTACTACATTATTTTTATTTAGGAGACTACACTATACTTATTATTCTGTGAAAGAAATCAGTAAAAATCATTATTACTCTTGAAAATGTGTCAAGAGATAAAGAATTCTAACTTTTTGTGTGACTTTGTAAATTTTGCCATAACATAGTTTAAGAGTCATATATTAAACCTTGCTGGAGAGGATGGATAATGTTCTGAAGACTCTAAGGAAGTTTTCCTTAAGAACAGTGATTAATTTCCAACCCACCCTTCTATAGCATTGAGAACTTGGTGAGATTCCTACAGAACAGTTAATGACTGCTAAAAACCTATTCACTTTTTCTTGTACTTCGTATCATCCAAAAACTATTACAAATTTCACAAGCATTTATCTAATAACAATAACCACAGTAAAATTTCCATACAGTTTCTTATCCTTAATACAGTCCAGACACTGTTATGAGTTCCACATTTGTTATCTTATTATCTTATTGAATAGTCTCTGATGGTGCTGCCTAAGGCCACATTCTAAGTGAACTCCAGCCCCAAACTCCTGACAATTGAAACCTCCCCTGCTATCCTGCCAATAGGCTGCAGCTGACACTGTTACCTTGTTTACAACTTTCCTTCTTAAGAACCTCTGCAGCAGTCCCTGCATGGGCTCGCAATCCCACCGCAGCTGAACCCAGCGGAAATGCTGCTGCACCAGCAAGTCAGAGCCCTGGAGACAGGCCTTGGCAATGGTTCCCAGCAGAAAGCAGTTCTCATGAAAGTAGTAACATTCAGATGTTCCATTTCCTAAAACAACAAAGCCAGGGTCCAATCGCATCGAGCTATATTATGGACCAAATGCAAATTAAAGAACATGATAAAAGCGAGAGCACACAAGTAAGGGGTGAGGATAGGTAAGACACCTAAAAAACTAGTTAGCATTTGTTGCCCTTAACGCAGAGAAACTAAAGCAGATACCTTAAAGCAACTGAGGCCAATAGGAAAAGGGGAACAGGTACTCGAGAAAAGGTTAGATCAAAAAGAATTAACCTAGAAGGTAACACCCACCCACAGGAAATCAATGTGAGTCAATGCCCTGTATAGCTATCCTTATCTCAACCAGCAAAAACCCTTGTTCCTTCTTATTATTGCTTATACTCACTCTACAACAAAATTAGAAATAAGGGCAAAATAGTTTCTGCTGGGTATTGAGGGGAGGGGGAGGGGGAGAGGGAGGGGGCGGAGTGGGTGGTAAGGGAGGGGGTGGGGGCAGGGGGGAGAAGTGACCCAAGCCTTGTATGCACATATGAATAATAAAAGAAAAATGAAAAAAAAAAAAAAGAAAATAAAACAATGAAACCATTGAAATTGTTTTAAGAAGAGAGAGGGGAAATAAGGGGGAATGATGGAGGGGGAAATCTAACCAAAGTACATTGCAAGCATACATGTAAATATTGAAATGAACCCCCTATAAAATTAATATATGTTAATAAAATGTTTTAATAAAGGAAAAAAAATGGTAAATCAATGATAATAAAAAAAATAAAGAACATGACGTGTAACTGTACTCTGGGGGACAGGAAGGTTACAGGGTATCACGAAGGTGACTTCTCAGTCTGGTTTCTCCACCATATTTACCTTTTTGGAAAGTACATGGGCAATCAGTGCTCCGGTTTTCAAGTGGTGCCAGAAAGTCCCCCAGTAACTCAGACAGTGAAGATTTTTCCAAATTCTCTAAGATGATGATGATTTTCTTCTTAACGGGACATTGCTTCATTGGGATCAGACAAGCTGTGGTCAGAAAGGAAATTAGGGTTTAAAGCTTCTAAGGAAGCCTATACAAACTGGCAAAAATTCAAAATAAAGAAGATATAAAGTGTTAGAAAGATGTGGTTTGACAGGCATACTCTGAAACTGCTGGGGTAGTAAAAAGACTGGAAGTTTCATATTACTTAACACAGTTGAAGACACAGTGCACCATCACTTCTACTTCCATAACAGATTCCAAATGGAACCAGCCCTATGTCCACCAACAATGGAATGTATGAGTAGGAGTATATTTATACAATGGTTATGAAAGTGAGAAAATCACAACTGTAAATAAACAACAACATGGAAGACTGTTATAAACAACATATTAAGAGGCAAAACACCAGGGAATATGTGTAATATGATTTCATGTAAAGTTCACAATAGGCAATACTAAATATTTAATTTAGGGACACATATGTAGGTAATAAAAAATCTAAAGAAAAGTTAAGGTATAACTCAGTGGTAAAGTCCTTGCCTGGCATACATGAGGCCCTGGATTCAATCCCTAGCAATGAATAAATAAATAAATAAAAAAGAAGAAATGCTAAGAAATTACTATCACTATTACAAAGGATAGAGTAGTGGTTAACTCCAGAAGTGATCAGCGGGGAGGAAGCACACAGTTGAATTCTGGATGCTGAGAATATTCCAGTTTTTAGTCTAAGTTGTTATTTTATTTAAAATTATTCACTGATCTGTATCAGTAGTGTGTTATTATGTATGTCTCTTTCACAGTATAAAAGGTTAAAAACTCTTAAATAATCTTTAAGTTATACATACATCAGATGTTCATATAATTATGTAAACAAGACCTCATAGACTTGCAGATCCCTCCCCTCATTTTAAATATTTCATAGAGGCTAAAAGTAGTTGGCTCAAATTTCAGAAACAATGGAGGAGAAGGAGAAAAATGGAGGACTACTGGGTCTTATTTTAGTATTTCTTCCACTGAGGATGGGAGGGGTTGATTTCATAGTGACCCAAATTGAGAAATGTAGAGTAAATGGGTGATTGTTATCATATATAGGAAAGGAAAACTACTCAACACAGTACCTGGCAACTACTAAGCACTTATATGTTAATACTTTAGTTAAAATGTATACCACTTCCTCTATACCTTTTTATTTTTTAGAATATTCTAGTAAGTACTGTCTTGCCAAAATAACCTTGAAAACAGATCAGTTTAAAGTAATTGAGAGCAACACTGTCAAGCATTCCACTCTTCACAAATACTCATGAGAACATATTCTGTATTTCTTTTTCTTGTTACTATAGACACAAGGCATTTTCACTGTCAAAAAAATCACTGAACACTGTAAATGAATCTCTTCTCAGACTGAAATAGCTTTTCTGGATGCCATTAAGTTTTAAAAAACTAGAAGAACAGAATCAATAACAACCACCACCCAACTTAGTTGTACTTGTGGGGGGCCATTAATGAGGGTCTTATGTGTGTGCCATCCCCCCTTCAACCTAGTTATTTAGTAAGACTGTTAAAATCCTATTGTTCTCAAGGTTCAAATGTTATTTCAAAAATGCATGCATTGTGAATGTATAATAAACACATAATCAGTGAAAACAATGACAAACTAACAAAGCTTTTCTAGTCAGTGACAAAAACAAAAACAAACAAACAAAAAAACCTCACCAGGTTGATGGTTTATGTATTTTTCTGTAACTTAGGACTGAAAAACTCTAGTTTCCCCCTGGTTTGTGTTTAGTGTATGGCTACTTCCAGTACCTCTGAAGCTGCTGCACATCTAGGATGTTTCTAAAAGGAAAATTTTGATTGCATTTCAGAAAGTGTTTATACAATGCCCCCTTGCTGCATGTACTCTTGGTGCTCAGTGCTATGGCCAGAGGTAACTATTGTAATGGGGAGTGGGGGAGGAAGGGCATTTTTAACTATACCTATGATGAGGAATGGCATCTTAACAGATGCACAGGTCTGAGAAAAACTTTCTAGGTCTAAGAAAGGACATTGCAGAAGAATGGAGGCTGGACATGGCTCAGTCTTAGAAGGGACTGGGGCATCAAATCCAGGTCAGAATACTTGCAAGAGTGGCATGAGTGTGAGCTCCGAGCTGATGGTGCCTCACGAGTGCAGTGGATAGAGCAGTTACAACACGGTGGTGACTCTGCTGTGGGCAACATCAGAGCAGCAGGCTGCATTTTTACTCTGGACTCACGATAGAAGCATCTGGGACTCATTTCAGATGACTAGTTGGTCAGTGCAGGGCCTAAGGCACTGGCACATTGTAAAAGCCTCCCAAGACTAGAATGTGCATTAGGACTGAGACCTGCAGCTCTAAAATCTCAGAACCCAGCCAAAATTGAAAAGCAGAAGACTCAGAATGTGATGTTAAGAGGAGTCACTACCAGCTCTCGGCATCAATGGAAGTCTTGAAGGAGGAAACTAAACGGGATTTGACTCCTGCTCTGAGGTACTCACTGGTGTAAAGAAATTGATGGAGAGGACAGAAACAGGGGGACATCTATACTAGGATCTTCTGTGGTGAAGGCAAGAGGTGAGGGGAACCTCCTCTAGGGTGAAGGCACAGAAAGAAAAGGCATCTGAGATAAACATCAGTAAGGTTCCATGTTTGACTTACAAAGAGGCAGAGAGGAAATATCAGAGGCAATGCTGAAGTCCCCACCAGAGAAGAAGTTGTACAGTTAATGGAGGCAGACAGCACATGACCAAAAGCATGCTTGCAAAAGGGATGGTAGTGATGGGAGAGAGGATTAGGGTCGGAGGCAAAACAACTGAGCTGACAGGAGTGTAGGAAGTCTCATAGGGAAAGATAAACTCAGTATCTGGGTCCACAATCAGGGATTTTACTGCTAATAACTGAATTCCACATTTATGGTGGATTCTCAGAATCTACCTTAGACACACGGGTGTAGGGAATAGTGTTAATAACCATGAGGTTAGGGTTCTACCTCGTCTGTGTTCATCTTGGTCTTCCATGAGGTCCCAATCAGGGATCAAATAGTCTGAGCTTCTTTGGTGAAAAGCTTTTTCTTCAACACTGGTGGTCTCATTCTCTCAAGTTTTCACCAGCACCTACTTCTCCATCTGACTACTTCTGGTCAACATCCTCAGGCAAGGTGGTACAAATGTAAATTTAATTTTAGTTCAGAAAAAGCATGTGTCTAGTTCAGGTTATTTAGCATGGCTTCAGGTCTAAAATATTAACCAACTCTAGAATTAAGATTTCATTACACTTTTGAGTTTCGAGGTTTAATGTGGAAACATGAAAGAAGGCCACACATTCTATTCTGTATCTGCAGATTCCCTTTGACTGGTGGCCAGAAAAGTCAGCCATTTATTCCCTTTGCTTTATGCTATTTCAAAGCTCTATTTCTGAAACAAGTCTACTCTATTCTTCATGTCTTTTTTTTTCTTCCAACTTTAGAGGCTATATCAGCTTGATCCTCTCCTGTAGGTTGGTCATCTTAATTGACACTCTGAAGTCCAGGGCTATCTCAGTTTTGCACAATCTTATTATAATGTCCTGGATAGTTTGTTCTACCATGAAAGTTGTTTGTTTAAAAATAATTAACATAGCTAGCCATGGTAAGACACACCTATAATCCCAGTACTTGGGAGACTAGGACAGGAGGATTGTAAATTTGAGGCCAGCCTAGGGCTATATAGTAACACTTTTTCTCAAAAAAATTAATGTAACATATTTACAAGTTAAACCCAAACTCATCTGTATCTAAGTTGAACCCAAGTCTATAATCTCCCCACTGGGGACTGAAAACAACCTCTTTTGTATGCTATTCACTTAAGTCTAGGCTCTGCAAGGAGCAATGCTCAGTACAAGTGACAAACATAGGGCAAAACTTCAATGGACCGCCAGGAAAACAGGGTCCACGGAGGTAAACTCACTCACTTACGGAGACACCAATTATATTCTCCTGCCATTATTTCAGTAATTCCATTCCTTATTATTTCTAAAAGGGAAAGTTCTCTCAGGAAGTCAAATTGTTATTTTATTTTATATTTTCACTATTTAATAGTAAATATATAAATATATACTATTACAAAGTTGTTAATCCAATGAAAAATCTTATATTATTACATGACTTTTATAATGTGTACTACATTACTCCTTTTGAACACACTATTGACCTTATTCCTGTTAAATTCCAGTTGTATTACATCAATACAACTGGAATTGTTGTTTTAAAATGATGATCTAGTGTTTGAATTTTTTTTACTACTTATTGTCACATACAGTTTTAAAAGGAATCTGTCATGCTAACCCAGCTCCATGCCTTATGTAAGAAACTTGAGCAGATTCTAGTATTCGTTCACACCCTTCTAAGCAAATAACAGTCATCTAATGTGACTCTCTCTCATGAAAGGCAGTATGAGAAGGAAAATGTTATTTTGAAATAACCACAAAGTAATTTAAATTCTTAAAGCTAAGTTTAAAATTATTTCTGCTTCTCTTCCCTGCTGTATTTTTTGCTTATATACTTTTTTATTCATTCTTTCTGACTCTTTTCAACGGGTTTCTTCTACAAAGTCAGAGAATAAGGTAATATATGTGCTGTGCTTGATAGGAGATAAAAGTTCAACATGTCAACTCAAGCCTAATTCAAATTAATGTAAGTCTCAAGCTTTAGAGAAAATAAGGTTAAAATCTAAAAGCATATAGAATACCTCACAAATCAGTATACTTCTCTCACTTATAGTAATGTCATTTGATCACTTTCATTTCTTGGTAAAAAGGCAAAAGTGTAGTTGATAGGTAATTCTTATCCCCTTATTATTTTGAAAGCTTGAGCAAAACAGCCTAGAGGTGCTCTCTCTGATCTGTCAGGGCTCTGCCTTCTCTACTCTTTCCTTTTCCTTCACCCCTTCACTAAACAATCATTACCTGCTATGCACTTTGTGCATGAGGAAAGAATGGAAACCTGCCTGCCCACGGATCCCTTGAGATGTCCTTGCATTGCTCAGGGGCCCTGGTGTCCCCCTTACTCCTCTGCAGCATGTACTCTCCAGTATATCTTCACTGGTCACCAGTCAATAGCAGTGGGTCCAACTGAGAAGATGGTGGTGGTGAAGGGAGTTTAAGGCACTGACAGTAGTTGGGGCAAGATGAGAGGCTAGACCACAATGTTCCTAACATAACACTTCCAGAACTTTAGCATTTACTATGGAGCCTTTGTTGTATAATATCAGGAGACAGCCATGAATCGTTTTGTATTGTGAGTGAGCCTCATGGAAGATGATACTGTTAGGGTAAACAAAAAGGAAGCCATGTTAGGCTCAGAGCCCCCCCCTCCACCCCTACCATTGCAGGCAGCTTACTGGAAACACCCCACCACTGACTAGAAGGATCACACCTATACTCAAGGAAATGACAAACCCTCACCTCACTGGAGTTCCAGAGATGCCACCTCACCTGGTGGTCTGGAGATGAGCAACTTATCTACCTAACTACCACTTATCTCTTCTAGCAAGCCTTAATGCCACTCCAAAATTTTCCTACCCAGCAAAATTTCCCCTACAAACCCCTCCCCAATTATCTACCCCAAGTCTGTAAACAGCAGTGGGATTCTGGCTTTGGCTGGTTACTCCCCTTCACAGGGCTTCTTGATGAGCAACAAACCCTGTGCTCGTGTTGGTGTTTGAGTTGTCTCCTGCTTATCTATTTTGTACCTCTTTCAGTCTAACAATGATGCCAAAACCCTGGACAAGTGTGTAGGATCGAGTCAGCATTCTGCTCTTGCAACCTGGAAAGCAGTGGGCAACAGTAGCTCTCCCAGGTTCACTCTGAGATCGTGAGTGGACAATGGAGTCATCTTTCCTCATCCCGTTGCCTCTCTCCCTCTTCGCTGTTTGATCTCTCCCACCCTTTCCTTGCTTTCCTTTCTTTGACAACTCTGCTGAGGCAGGTTATGGATAGTCTGGGACTGCTCCCCTTTTAACTCAAGAGCTCCTCCCCCTAGCCCATAGGTCAGAGAAGCTAGGTGATGACTATTCTCTCCCCACCTCCAAGTTCAAGGTCATATAAAAATGACCTACCCAAAGAACTTGGCCCTTTTTGCTTCTCTTCCCTCACCTGGCGAACTGGTAACTCACATTCCCTTAATAATGCTATTCTACTTCATCCCATCCACGTGTTTTGCTTGGATTCTTCCACCCAGAACACAAGGACCAAGATCTGGAAATACTGTTTGCTGATAACATTTGTGGCACAGCGATCCAGGAGGAAGGGGTGAGATCCCAATATGATATCTCTGCTAATCCTTTTTATTTTAATTCATCCTTCTTTGTCCTCACACCCCTCCACCTGATACTTCGGAATCAAACACCACCATGGCTTGCATGGTGTGTAATCTTCATGCTGGGACATCCATCCCCTTGATGCTCGGGATTCACTCAGAGCCCTGAGAGTGGTAGAGAGGGACCACACCCTCACTGTTGGCAGCAGCAGCATGAGTGCTACAAGAATTACAACTGCAGGACTCACAAGCTCCCACTAGTGCCCCTAACACTTCACCTCCCTCCCCTGTCCTTTGCTAATAATAGTCGTGCTGTGGGAGATCATATGAGGTCTCTAACCCCCATGTGGCGAAGAACAAATAGGAATGCCCTGGGCATTCAGGCTGGATTTCTCTTCCCCCTTTTTCTTCTTTCTTTCCCTCTCTTCCTCCCTTTCTCTCTCTTTCTCTACCCCCAATTGGCTGGTGTGGTTTGGAGGGGAAAAGTGGGAGGTGCATGACAAGGAGCCAAGTTCACTGCTACATGTGGGTTGGGGGACTTGTGTGCCTAGCACCCGCCCCTGGGGATTAAAAGTACAGGTACTTAGACCTGCCAGGCAAATGCTTGGCGATAAAGGGAATGGAGTCTTGCTGCACCATCCCCACCACAATCAGTGGGGGAGGGCTGCTGGCCCCGCCAGCACCTGAGGATGGATGGGAGCACGCGACTCTCTGGCCTGCCCTTTAGGGTGGGAGCATGTGGCTCTCTGGCC